>NC_136263.1:164983928-165679214 GCF_964187855.1 Myxine glutinosa
AATTACCAGTGACCTGGTACTCAATTAGCCGACCTCAGAAGGACCTCGGTGTGGCATCACAGGGAAGCAATAAAAGCAATGAAAGGTAGAAAAGCGGGAGGGACGACGGGAGTTGTGGGAGATATGTTGAAGGCAGCAGGAAGTTGGGGTGTGAGGAGAATGACAGAGATCTGTAATCTGGTGGTGAAAGAAGGCCGCATTCCAATGGATTGGGAACTGAGTACCCTCGTCCTTCTATACAAGGGGAAAGGTGACCCTCAGGAGTGTCGCTCGTATCGAGCGATAAAGTTATTGGAGCATGGAATGAAGGTATTGGAAAGGGTGTTGGAGAGGAGGATAAGGAAGAAAGTGAAGATCGACGAAATGCAGTTTGGATTTATGCCAGGAAGAGGAACGACAGACGCGCTTTTCATTGTGAGGCAGTTGCAGGAGAAGTACATGGAGAAGAGGAGGAAGTTGTTTCTTGGGTTTGTTGATCTGGAGAAAGCATTCGATAGGGTTCCACGCAAAGTATTGACATGGGCATTGAGGAAGTTAGGAGTGGAGGAATGGTTGATCAGAGTAGTGATGGCAATGTACAAACGAGCGCGCACAGCTGTAAGGACGAAGGGCGGGAACAGTGGTGAGTTTGAGGTGAAGGTGGGAGTGCCACAGGGGTCGGTACTAAGTCCACGACTATTTGTAGCTGTGATGGAGGTGCTGGCTCACAACGTAAAGGAGGGTTTACCGTGGGAGTTGTTGTATGCAGATGATCTGGTGTTGATTGCGGAAAGTATGGATGGACTGAAGGAAAAGATGAACAAGTGGAAGGAATGTATTGAGACAAAAGGTCTGAAGGTGAATATTGGAAAGAGGAAGGTGATGGCAAGTGGTAAAGAATGTGGTGAGGTGGAAAGAACTGGGAAGTGGCCCTGTGCTGTGTGTAGGAAGGGTGTCGGAGTGAACTCCATTCAATGTACAATGTGTACAGAGTGGGTTCATCAAAAATGTAGTGGTCTGAGAGGGTCATTAACCAGTGTGGCAGCTACATTCAAATGTAAGGTATGCACAGAGGGAGTTGCAGATGGCGGAAATGTTGAGTTGGATCTTGGAGACGGCGTGAAGCTGGAAGGTGTGAAAACATTTTGCTACCTCGGAGACATGCTGAATGGAGAAGGTGGATCAGACTCGGTGACGGTTGCTCGAGTAAGATGTGCATGGAAGAAGTTTCGGGAACTGAGTGGCGTGCTGATGATGGGAGTGTCGTTGAAGCTGAAGGGAAAGGTGTATGCTGCATGTGTGAGAAGTGTTATGATTTATGGAAGCGAGACATGGGTAATGAACGTAGAGCAGCAACGAAGGTTGGAAAGGGTGGAAATGCGAATGGTTCGACGGATGTGCGGAGTATCGTTGAGAGAGAGGAAGACAAATGATGAATTGCGAAAGATGATGGGAATAGAGCCTGTGATTGAAGCTGTGAAGAGGAACAGGTTGAGATGGTTTGGTCATGTGTTGAGGAATAATGAAAGTGACTGGTTGAGAAGAGTGATGGAAATTAATGTTGAAGGAGGTAGAGGACGGGGAAGACCAAGAAAGACTTGGCTAAAGATGGTGGAAGAAGAAATGCGGGCAAGGGGGTTAACAAGGAGAGATGCAGAAAATAAGGCAAAATGGAGAAGATTGTCATGGGGACCGCAAGGCTAACCCCCACTCGTCGGGAAAATGGCCTTTAAAATGCATGTTGTTGTTGTTGTATGTACACTAGGCTTGACTTATCAATGAAGGACAAGAAATGCATGTGGCATCAAACTACTTACACTTGAAAACCCCACGGGATATTAAGTTGGCAGCCAGAAGTGTGATTCAAAGGTCAAGTCATTATCTTGTGAGCCTAATTCACAAAGTACATAATCATTATAATGATTATAATGATTGAGACAGTCATCATAGTTTGTGCAATTGATAAGACCTGTACATGCTGCTCAGTGCTGTCCATCCAGTGTGCATGATATTTTATTCATATACTGGACAAAGAATGTCGTTTACTGAACAATGCTGTACTTGTATGTACTTTGTGAATTAGGCTCACAAGATAATGACTCAATGATAATTATCAGTCACATATCAGTATTATTCATTATCAGTATCATTATCTATCTATAATTCCACTAATCTCTGTCTGTGTGTGTGTGTGTGTGTATGCGACCGCTGTTTCTCGACAACTACCGGTCCGATATACTTGAAACTTGCCAGGTATATTGCTGGGGACCCGAGGATGTGCCTTTTCAAGGTTTCATATTAATCGGACAATTACTTACCGAGCTATGTCCAAAAAACGATTCAACCAATCAGAGAGCAGCGAGCTATCGCGGGTGCCGAACGTGGCGAACACACTCTGCCTCGGACGGCACATTTGAGAGCGTATTCATTTATTTCACGTTGGCAAACTATGTTGCCGCTATGTTGGCGTTAAACTATGTTTTAAAACTAATTAAAACTAATTTGCGATTCTTTCGCTTTCGGACAACTTCCGGACAGTGAAGACTTCACTGTTGTTGTTGTTTGCAGCAGCTGTTTGCAGCAAGGCAAGGCTTTTTTTTTTTTTTTTCCCCCTCTTCTCTTTCTAACTGCGATATGCGAACTTCCGGACAGTGAAGACCTCACTGTTGTTGTTGTTTGCAGCAGCTGTTTGCAGCAAGGCAAGGCTTTTTTTTTTTTTTCCCCCTCTTCTCTTTCTACTTTGCCTTGCGATTAAATTGCAAAAAAACAAAATACGTTGGCGCTAATTGAATAATTGGGCATTAACACTAAAATAATCGTCACTGCGATATGCGAACTTCCGGACAGTGAAGACTTCACTGTTGTTGTTGTTTGCAGCAGCTGTTTGCAGCAAGGCAAGGCTTTCTTTCCCCCCCCCCCCTCTTCTCTTTCTACTTTGCCTTGCGATTAAATTGCAAAAAAACAAAATACGTTGGCGCTAATTGAATAATTGGGCATTAACACTAAAATAATCGTCACTGCGATATGCGAACTTCCGGACAGTGAAGACTTCACTGTTGTTGTTGTTTGCAGCAGCTGTTTGCAGCAAGGCAAGGCTTTTCTTTTTTTTTTTCCCCTCTTCTCTTTCTACTTTTCCTTGCGATTAAATTGCAAAAAAACAAAATACGTTGGCGCTAATTGAATAATTGGGCATTAACACTAAAATAATCGTAACTGCGATTTGCGAACTTCCGGACAGTGACGACTTCACTTCCGGCCTTACGAAAGTGACGACTAACTGTCTCGATTGTATCTTACCACTGTCTTATTGTTAGATCTATCTATTCTATCTTTTCTATCTTTTCTATATTATACTTACCGTCTATATACTTACTGTCTATCTTATAGATAGATTGTAGATAAAGACAATGCCCCAATCGAGTCGCCGTTTACGAGACCGAAGGAACGAAGCTGCACGCCGTGCACGCGCAATGGAATCTGACGAAGAACGAGCTGCTCGCCTGACACGCGTCGTTACGCGCGTGAGAAGACGTCGTGCAGAAGAAACGGATGAAGAACGGACTGCTCGCTTGGCAGACAACACTGGACGCGAGGCAAGGCGTCGTGCAGAAGAAACGGATGAAGAACGGACTGCTCGCTTGGCAGACAACACTGGACGCGAGGCAAGGCGTCGTGCAGAAGAAACGGATGAAGAACGGACTGCTCGCTTGGCAGACAACACTGGACGCGAGGCAAGGCGTCGTGCAGAAGAAACGGATGAAGAACGGACTGCTCGCTTGGCAGACAACACTGGACGCATGACAAGGCGTCGTGCAGAAGAAACGGATGAAGAACGCGCTGCTCGCTTGACACACGACGTTACGCGCGTGACAAGGCGTCGTGCAGAAGAAATCCCTCACCAGCGAGAAGACCGGCAACTAAGGGATGCCCTGCGCCATCAGGATGTACACCGTGTGAGACTAGAGCAGGCTCACCATGACAATCGCAACCTTGCTCGATACGATGATACCGATTTCTTCCGAGAGGTACTTCATGGTGAGTACAGGCACGCGTTGAGCAGGACCTCAATATTTCAATGCACTAAATGCTCGCATTGTGCTGCTTTGGTGTGGAATGAGGAGAGAAGAGGATTTTGCTGCAACCACGGCAAGGTCGATCTTATGCATGATCCTACGAATCCAAAACCCGGTTCAATTCCATCACAACCTCCAGATGCTATTAAAAACCTTTTCCTTAACCAGGACTTTGTGAAGCACGCGAAACAGTACAACAACGCGCTGGCAATGGCAAGTATCGGTGTCCGAGAGATACGTATGCCTGGCTTCAATCCTGGAGTGCGCATACAAGGTAAGGTTTACCATTACATTGGTGCTCCTCTTGCCGATCTGGGTTGTACCCCACGCTTTGCTCAGATCTACTTTCACGATCCAGCCCATGAGCTGGATTATCGTCGTGCCCACACCTCGAACAGTGGCCTGAATGAGCAGTTTTTGCTAAGAGCACAACAGGCCATTCATGAGTGCAACCCATACGTCCAGCAATTCAAATCAGCCATTGAGTATGTGGTTCATAATGATAGCGCCAATGAACTGAATATTGTGTTAACAGGTCGCACGCGGCGCCGAGACCTTCATCATGGTACCGTCAACCTTCCCTCACCAGACAGCGATGTGGCTGTCATTGCTCCAGGGGCAATGACAACAGAGCAGTTTGGAAGGCTGGCAGTCGCTGTTCACCTCAGAGGAGGAGGTTTACAGACAATAGATGCCATGCATCCAGCGTATGACCCACTATCATACATACTTCTGCTACCCTGCGGCTCTCAGGGGTACCACACTGAGTTGGCAGGGACAACGCCAACAACTTTCTACCGCTACCATCTACAAGTACGTGATCCTACTCATCACTTCAATCTACTGCTTCGTGGTGGAAAGTTGACACAGCAGTACGTATGCGACATGATGGCAAAAATTGAGTCACACCGTCTCACTTGGATTCGCTGCAACCAGAAGTCAATTAAGGCAGAAAAGTATAAGATCATCGTTGATGCGTTGAACAGTGATGCTGAGGTGCTACCTGGACGCCTCACCATTCTGCCACCGTCAATTTATGGGTCACCACGTTGGTATGCCAAAGAGTTTCAGGATGCAATGGCTTTAGTCCGAGTCAAGGGAAAACCAGACTTTTTCCTAACATTCACCTGCAACCCAAAGTGGCCAGAAATTAAAGAATCGGTTTTTGAGGGTCAGCCACCCAATGCAAGACCTGATATCATCGCCCGGGTGTTTCATATGAAGGTGGAAGCACTCCTCGCAGACATCCTCAAGCATGACATCTTGGGGCATGTGGACGCTTACGTGATGGTGAAGGAAACACAAAAGCGTCACCTTCCCCATATACACATGCTCCTGACCGTGGTACCTCGCGACAAGCCCAGAACACCAGCAGATGTCGATCGCGTGGTCTCTGCTGAGATTCCTGACAGACTCACAAATCCGGAACTACACCGTATCGTGACATCACACATGATTCACGGCCCATGTGGGGAATGGAACATCTTGAGCCCTTGCATGGCAGACCGGAAGTGCACAAAGGACTATCCCAAAGCCCTACGACAAACGACAAGCTTCTCTGATGACTCCTATCCCCTGTACAGAAGACGGGCAGAAGCAGCACCTGGTGATCCCATCATGAAGACAATACGAGGCGGTGCTAATGTATTAGTTAACAATGCATGGGTTGTGCCTTACAATCCATATATTGTCCTCAGGTACGATGCTCACATCAACCTTGAGATCGTCTGTGCTGTCACCTGTGTCAAGTACCTGTACAAATACCTTCAAAAGGGCCCGGACCAGTGCCTGGTCAGACTAGAGCCTCATGAGAGGATGCGAGAGGCATTACGACATGATGAAGTGGCACGCTACGAACTAGGGCGTTACATCACCGCATCTGAGGGATACTGGCGCATATACGATTTCCCCATTCAACGCAAGTACCCACCAGTCGAGATGCTGGCACTCCATCTACAGGATGAGCAGGTGATCACGTTCAATGACGAAGGTGCCGTACAGAACGTGGCAGAGTCAGGACCCCCTGCAACAACCCTCACCGCCTTTTTCGAAGCCATGAATCTCCATCCACACATGCGTCATGTTCTATATCCAGATGTATTCCAACACTTCACTTACTTGAGGAAAAGGTTTCAATTGCGGAAGAGAAGGCTGAGTTTCCAGGATAACCGTATGGCTGATACGGTTGGGCGGCTCCCCATTATTCCCGTCAACTCACATACTGCCGAGTTGTACTATCTCCGCATGCTACTGTACCGCGTGCCTGGCCCCACATGCTTTCTGGATCTCCGTCGTGTTGGTGGTAGGCTCATGGAGACCTATCTGGCAGCCTGCATTGCATATGGCATCGTTGACAATGACCAGGAGGTGGATTCTGTTATGGAAGAGGCTGCAAATATTGCCTTTGGCCCTGCAGTCCGCGAAGTATTTGCCAACATGCTCATATTCGTTCTCAGAGGCAACCACGTGCAGTTCTGGGAAAGGCACAAGTATGTGCTGTGCGAGGACTTCATGCGTGCAGCAGGTGTGAATGAACCAAATGGACGCATTGTGAGTGCAGTGCTACTAGAGCTGAGGAACAAAGTTGAGTGCCACGGCTTTTCGCTCAGTAAGACCTTTGGCCTTCCTGAGCCTGAACCAGTTCATTTCCAGTCTCGCATTCCGCGCGTCATCGAGCACGAAACAGTGCACAATATAGGAGAACTTGAGGCTCACATCGCTCAAACAGAGTGCCTTCTTAATGACGAGCAGCGCGTTGTTGTCGATAAAGTGATGCGGAGTGTGGAACACGGACATGGCTGCATGCTTGCAGTTGATGCAAGTGGTGGGACTGGGAAAACATTCACATTGTCTCATATACTCAACAAAGTGTGAGCAATGGGCAAAGTGGCTCTTGCAACTGCTGCAAGTGGTATTGCAGCTACGCTGCTGCCTAAAGGGGCCACCTTCCATAGTAGGACCAAGTGTCCTCTCATTCTCACTGATGAGTCCACTTGCAACATCAGTGAAAATGACACCACTGCAGCACTCATACGCATGACTAATCTAATGGTGGTGGATGAGGTTTCAATGATGGATCGTCGAGCATTGGAGGCAGCAGATCGAACATTCCAGTGGCTTCGGGGCTCAGAGGAACCATTTGGCGGCATTACAATGGTTTTCAGTGGTGACTGGAGGCAGATCCTTACTGTTGTGCCTCACGGTAGCCGTATTGACATAGTTGGAAGGTGCTTCAAGAGCTCATACCTGTGGAGAAAAGTGCAGATACTTCGTCTCAGAGTAAACATGAGGATCATGCAGGGTGCTGGAGAACAACAGGACGAATCTGCTTTTGCAAAATTCCTGCTGGATCTGGGTGAAGGGAAGATTCCTGTCAATCCAGAACAGGGTGAATTTGCTATTGAGCTCAGGGAACCGCTCATTCTTCCAGGTGAAAAACTTCAGGATATTGTCACTTGGGTGTACGAAGACTTGCATAACAACATTAGCAACCCCAAGTGGCTATGCGAGCGTGTTATACTATGTCCGACCAATTCCGAAGTCGATCAGGTAAATGCCTACATGACGACCATATTTCCAGGGGAGGAACATGTTTGCTGTAGCGTCGATACAGCGGAATCTGAGGGTGATCATTTGTATCCGCCTGAGTTCCTGAACACCCTCTGTCCATCTGGTATGCCTCCACATCGAATCTCTCTCAAGGTGGGTATGGTAATCATGCTGCTGCGAAACTTCGACCAGCAAAGCGGGCACTGCAATGGCTCAAGGTACATCATACTTCAGATCCTTCCAAATCTGTTGGTTGCAAAATCTGTGATGGGTGTCAATTCTGGACGCACATTGCTCATTCCACGCATAACCTTGAGTCCATCTGACAACATGTTCCCGTTCACTCTGCGGCGTCGGCAGTTTCCGGTACGACCCTGCTTTGCCATGACTGTGAATAAATCCCAAGGACAGTCGCTACACCATGTTGGGATCTTCTGCACAAGAGACTTCTTCAGCCATGGTCAGTTCTACGTGGCGGCCAGTAGGGTTGGCAGTTCCAGCAGCCTCCGCATTCTTGCCCTGGACGAGGAAACAAAGAAGAAGCGCCGTTTCCTCAGCAATGTTGTTTATGAAGAGGTGCTAACGAGATAAAGGTGTGTACAATGTACATGTAGACAATTTTTATTATTATTTATTTATTGAAGAAAAATTGTTTCGAAACGAATTCATCAAAAAAAGTGCACAACTTCTTTTGCCAGTCGTACACCATGTTAGGATCTCCTGGAGAAGTGCCGTTTCCTCAGCAATGTTGTTTATGAAGAGCTGCTAACGACATACAGGTGTGTACATGTGGACAATTCTTATTATTTATTTATTGATTGAAGAAAAATTGTTACGAAAAGATTTCATCAAAATAAGTGCACAACTTATTTTGGCAGTCGCTACACCATGTTGGGATCTTCTGCCCAAGAGACTTCTTCAGCCATTGCCAGTTCTACGTGGCGACCTGTAGGGTTGGCAGATCCAGCAGCCTCCGCATTCTTGCCCTGGACGAGGAAACAAAGAAGAAGCGCCGTTTCCTCAGCAACGTTGTTTATTAAGAGGTGCTAACGACATAAAGGTGTGTACAATGTACATGTAGCAATTTTTATTATTATTTATTTATTGAAGAACAATTGTTTCGAAAAGAATTCATCAAAAAAAATGCACAACTTTTTTTGGCAGTCGTACACCATGTTAGGATCTCCTGGAGAAGTGCCGTTTCCTCTGCAATGTTGTTTATGAAGAGCTGCTAACGACATACAGGTGTGTACATGTGGACAATTCTTATTATTTCTTTATTGATTGAAGAAACATTGTTTCGAAAAGAATTCATCAAAATAAGTGCACAACTTATTTTGGCAGTCGCTACACCATGTTGGGATCTTCTGCCCAAGACACTTCTTCAGCCATTGTCAGTTCTACGTGGCGGCCTGTAGGGTTGGCAGATCCAGCAGCCTCCGCATTCTTGCCCAGGACGAGGAAACAAAGAAGAAGCGCCGTTTCCTCTGCAATGCTGTTTATGAAGCGGTGCTAAGGAGATAAAGGTGTGTACAATGTACATGTAGACAATTTTTATTATTATTTATTTATTGAAGAAAAATTGTTTCGAAACGAATTCATCAAAAAAAGTGCACAACTTCTTTTGCCAGTCGTACACCATGTTAGGATCTCCTGGAGAAGTGCCGTTTCCTCAGCAATGTTGTTTATGAAGAGCTGCTAACGACATACAGGTGTGTACATGTGGACAATTCTAATTATTTATTTATTGATTGAAGATAAATTGTTACGAAAAGATTTCATCAAAATAAGTGCACAACTTCTTTTGGCAGTCGCTACACCATGTTGGGATCTTCTGCCCAAGAGACTTCTTCAGCCATTGCCAGTTCTAAGTGGCGACCTGTAGGGTTGGCAGATCCAGCAGCCTCCGCATTCTTGCCCAGGACGAGGAAACAAAGAAGAAGCGCCGTTTCCTCTGCAATGTTGTTTATGAAGTGGTGCTAACGACATAAAGGTGTGTACAATGTACATGTAGACAATTTTTATTATTCTTTGTTTGGGAGGGAGATGGGAGGGTGATGGGGCAGGGTGATGGGGCAGGGTGATGGGGCAGGGTGATGGGAGGGTGATGGCAGGGTGATGGGAGGGTGATGGCAGGGTGATGGGAGGGTGATGGCAGAGGGTGATGGCAGAGGGTGATGGCAGAGGGTGATGGCAGAGGGTGATGGCAGAGGGTGATGGCAGAGGGTGATGGCAGGGTGATGGGAGGGTGATGGCAGAGGGTGATGGCAGAGGGTGATGGCAGAGGGTGATGGCAGAGGGTGGTGGGAGGGAGATGGCAGGGTGATGGGAGGGTGATGGGAGGGTGATGGGGGGGAGATGGGAGGGTGATGGGGCAGGGTGATGGGGCAGGGTGATGGCAGGGTGATGGCAGGGTGATGGGGCAGGGTGATGGGGCAGGGTGATGGGAGGGTGATGGCAGGGTGATGGGAGGGTGATGGCAGGGTGATGGGAGGGTGATGGCAGAGGGTGATGGCAGAGGGTGATGGCAGAGGGTGATGGCAGAGGGTGATGGCAGAGGGTGATGGCAGAGGGTGATGGCAGGGTGATGGGAGGGTGATGGCAGAGGGTGATGGCAGAGGGTGATGGCAGAGGGTGATGGCAGAGGGTGGTGGGAGGGAGATGGCAGGGTGATGGGAGGGTGATGGGAGGGTGATGGGGGGGAGATGGGAGGGTGATGGGGCAGGGTGATGGGGCAGGGTGATGGCAGGGTGATGGCAGGGTGATGGGAGGGTGATGGCAGGGTGATGGGAGGGTGATGGCAGAGGGTGATGGCAGAGGGTGATTGCAGAGGGTGATGGCAGAGGGTGATGGCAGAGGGTGATGGCAGAGGGTGATGACAGGGTGATGGGAGGGTGATGGCAGAGGGTTATGGCAGAGGGTGATGGCAGAGGGTGGTGGGAGGGAGATGGCAGGGTGATGGGAGGGTGATGGGAGGGTGATGGGGGGGAGATGGGAGGGTGATGGGGCAGGGTGATGGGGCAGGGTGATGGGGCAGGGTGATGGGAGGGTGATGGCAGGGTGATGGGAGGGTGATGGCAGTGGGTGATGGCAGGGAATTAACATTAACGAATAAAATTTGTAATGTCATAATTTGTAATAATTTGTAGTAATATAATAATAATAACGAATTCTGCTCTGTTTCAATTCTGTTTCAATTTGGTGATATGCTTTGCAAACCTTTTTTTTTTTTAACTATTTTAAAACTACAACAATTCGAACATGGAATACATACTGACACTGCACTTTCAGGTCTCCTACAAATCCTACCCTGTCGCCTCACCGTGGCGTAGGAGTGGCAATGGTCAATGGCATCGAATGTCATGGCTAGCAAAGACAGGGAGGTAAACTTGATTTAAATTTGGCAAAAAAAATTTTTATTTTTTTTTGGCAAGGAACGGGCACCCACGTACGGGCACGTCCTAGTCTAAACAAACACGTGTAGCGACTAGCACGCCACCAGGCAACTGTTGCCGCAGAATCGCGGAAAATGACCGTCGAGTCCAAAGCAAAATTCAGGCTTCAACGGTCATAACAGGTAATGCCACTGTCATAGAACGGAAGATCGTATATTTTTCAGTCAATGGGTGAAATATAAGATGAAACTGTGTCCAATAAAGGTATATTTACGGAGGTTTATTGCTGATAAACGATCAATCCGGAAGCGAAAACAGTGAAACACGTGGCGCCGCCTTTCAACGGCGTTTATACCCAGTAGATGATTAGCGCATCTGGTACAAGAATCTGGTAGCGTGACACATATTGTTTGGGCCATGGGTTGTGGGTCGACAATGAGGGTGGTATCTTCAGTTACCCTCAGACTTACCAGGCTTGGAGCTACCGGGCACAAATAACTTCATACCACAGCAGGTTGCTAGCCAACTGTGAATGGCAATTGGTCCGCCATGCAGTTAAAGGGTTCTCCATCTAACTTACCGTTTACCTGTTCTACGCGCTTTCCAATCAGGGAACGCACCCTCGACTATGCACCACTCTTATCTTAATTATATATTAATTAAGGTGGCCGAGCTTACCGCTGTCGCATGCCGGACCCGTAATGAGCCAATTAGTTGCGGAATTATAATCTCCCAGTCGAATCTAATGTGCGAACAGCGCTGGATCAATGGAGGAAAAGATGAACGCGGACAGATGGAAAGGAACATCAACAAGGGATTTATTATAATTATTTACAAATGTTGATGTAGAATACAAGATCATACAAAAAAGGGGGAGGGAACTCAAGGGCTTTAATATTGTGGGGGGGGGGGGGGGGGGGGGAGGGGTAGGTACATGTAAAGGGAACAATGGGGTCTGTAGATCTGCAATATGTACAGAAAATGGGGGTTGCAAGCAATGAAGGCTGCCAGCGATATTTACAAAGCAGGAAATGCAATGTACAAGATGCAGACTTAACCTATGCCTTACCTAACGGCCCGTATCGGCGGCGGCTATGACCTTTATAAGTAATGGCCTGCAAATCTCAAACATTTGTCTGTGAATCACAGGGCCATCCCTAAGAAATTGAAACTTTTAACACATGTTACATGACCATTTGATAGTGTGCATATTGAGCGTACATCAAAAACAGTTCAACAGGGAAAATTGAAACTTCACCGCATGTTACGTGTCGATTTGATACAGTGCAGGGTATTATATGACTACCATCTAGTTGTGTTTCTAACTTCCTCAACACGAGCGGCATGCATATGCACACAGGCATGCACGCATACACACATAGGCACACACACACACACACACACACACACACACACACACACACACACACACGCCCACTCAAACACACACATACACATGCGTGCACACACACACATGCACACACACACACACACACACAAGCACATACATACACACGCACACACAAACACACACGTGCACACAAACACACATACACACACATACACACGTGCGCGCACGCACACACACACACACACACACACACACACACACACACACACACACTCAGACACACACGCATACACACACACATGTGCACACTCACACACAAATTACAAATACCACTGAATTTCATTTTATAATAATTCAAAATTTTAAACAGAAGGAAATTCAACTCTTCACCTCTCCGGATCAACAATCTTCATTAGAATTTCAAATAGAGAAATTTTAAATATTGATTTCATTCGACTTTTAACAAGAGTATGAGGAATACATTGAAGGAAGCCATACTAAAAACTACTCACGTGGTACAAATTGGCAAATCAGGTTGCGCCCTCAGAGATGTCCGTTCTTGCACAGAAGAAACATGCAAAGGGAAGAGGCCAACAAGAGTGAGGTCCTTCGGATGATGGCAACTTCCATAAACACCAGGTAACTGAGCCCACAGCAGTAAAGCAATCAACATGGTTTGAATGACACCGAGAAGAGTTACTCTTCATCATATATCAAAGACATTCATTGGTGATATAGTATGTCATTACAAGTTTAGGGGAAAAATAAACCTTCGTTCAGTGACGCAATAGTCAACGTTACTGGTCACAATCCTTGGTATGCAGTTCAGTTCTAATATATATGGATTCAAACTCTATGCACGTGTCAGTAATTTAACGACTCAATATCAATTTACAAACCACAGTAATTCACAACTTATTTTCTCCTCTCTGTGCACGTTTTAATTTAGCTCGTTCCAATGCTCTATTGATGTCGAATTACATCAGTGATAATGCATAACCGCATCTCTATTGATGTCGAATTACATCAGTGATAATGCATAACCGCATATACTTATTGGAAGATAATTATTTGCATTTTATTTACTATTGAGCAATTTGGCCTGTTGCGAGACTTCATGATTATGCTCCAAAAATGTAATTTCAAGAAAAGAAAAAAAAAATTTGGAACAGATTTAAAGAGGGCTTTCATTGCGAGAATGAAGATGAAATTGTACATTATTTTATACATTAATCTTTTGTGAAGTGAACATTTTGAAATCGAAAATGTCATTTTGCATACTATGACCCACCAATACGAGACTTTTTGAAATGAGGTATGAATGCCAAATTAGACCTTTTGCGCATGTGCTGTGTGTGTTGACACTGATTCAGCTTTGCCCACCGGTCACTTTTAACTTTCCGATACTAGCACAAAATGTGTAATTGAAATGCTCTTTTAAACATCATTTTCAGCAGTAAAATATGAAAGAGCAGCAATTTCAAGATGGTTAACCATAATTGTTGCGTTCCTGAATGCAAATCGGACTCCCAAAAATATAGGAATACAAGAAATATCCTTGATTGACAGGTGTCGAAAAAAAGAAAATAAGGCATTGCTAATTGGGATAGTAGTACACAGCCGTTTTGGCCTAAATAATGCAGAAATCCAGAAAATGCCCAAATACCAAGATCTCCAAAATAAAGTGAAAATATCCTGGAAGCTGAAGAGCGCTGAAGTTGTACCAGGAGCAGAGGGAATGATAAAAATAACCTTACAGAGATGTTAAAAATCCATCCATGGGAATATCTTACTATAAATACAAGAGGTGTGTGTGTTTGTGTGTGTGTGTGTGTGTGTGTGTGTGTGTGTGTGTGTGTGTGTGTGTGTATGTATGTATGTGTGTGTGTGTGTGTGTGTGTGTGTGTGTGTGTGTGTGTATGTATGTATGTATGTATGTGTGTGTGTGTGTGTGTGTGTGTGTGTGTGTGTGTGTGTGTGAGAGGCATACTTTTTGCGTATTCATTACATACGATTGAAATGTACCTTTTAACCCTTTAGACTGCTGAGACCCCTTAGACCTTGGAAGACCCTTTAACACTTGAGACCCAAAATACCCCAAAGACACAAAATATCCCGAGGACCCAAAAGTCCCCAAGGACCCAAAAAACCTAGATGACCCAAAAGTCCTTAATGACCAAACAGTCCCCAAAGACCCAAAAAACCTCAGAGTACCTGAGGATCAAAAAAACCCCAGATGACCCAAAAGTCCTTTATGACCCATTAGACCCACGTGTCCCCAAGGACCCAAAAAGTCATTGATGACCCAAAAGTCCCTGAGGACCCAAAAGTCCCCAAGGACCCAAAATACCCAGATAACTCAAAAGTCCTTAATGACCCAAAAGTCCCCAAGGGCCCAACAATGACCCAAAGGTCCCCAAGGATCCAAAAGACCCAAAAGTCCCCGAGGACCCAAAAGACCCAAAATCCTGAATGATCCAATAGTCCCCAAGGACTCAAAAAGTCCTTGATGACCCAAAAGTTCCCGAGGCCCAAAAGACCCAAGAGTCTCCAAGGACCCAAAAGACCCATATGATCCAAACGTCCCTGAGGACCCAAAATACCCAGATGACCCAAAAGTCCTTAATGACCCATAAGTCCCCAACAACCCAAAAGACCCAGACCCCCAAAAGACCCCCCTGAGTCCGGCAGACAGGTATGCTACAAGGCCATGAAGACCAATTAAAATTTGGTACAACAGACCAACGGGCCCCCTAATTACTACAAATGAACTGCATTTGGAAGCTCTCTGAGGCTCGGTGATGATCCTCAAGAAAGCCATCGGAACAAAACTTTGCGTATAAGAAAACTTCATGAACTGGTCCATGAATCATGATCCCTTACTGAAAAGTTGGTGGATACTTAGAGACCTGGAGGTCACCATTTCACCTTCTCAAACCCACATATAGAGCTAACAACCAACGCATGCACGCATGCACGTACACACACACACACACACACACACACACACACACACACACACACACACACACACACACACACACACACACACACACACACACACACACACACACACACAGTTAGTGTCTTTTCTAGAGACAACCATTTATCAAAGAAAGCTGTAGCAATTGTTTCACATCATCATTTCTTGTTGCTGTTGTTTTTCATATGCAACCTGTGGCTGCTGGTTGCATCATTTCTCTGGAAGCGCGTTTTTGTGCCACTGATGTAGTACCACAATTACAAGTGAGTTAGTACTCAATTTGCCGACCTTGTGTTACGGGGTCCCCAGCAGAAAGATGTTTTATCCCTGGTTGAAACCCAGCAAATAACGTCCCTCAATGGAACCAGCAAATGCAACAGCTGAACCAATGATGCAACCACACCAAGCTATAAGCAAACCATACTATATTATGAATCACACACAAGGAGCCACACAGCAATAGGGCAATCACCCCTACTTTCAAATCTTACGAGAATATTAATATCCTTGTCACGCCCCCTTAACCCCACTCACGGCACCTCCCCCAATGTCTCTGCTCCCCTCCAAGGCGAAGTCCCAATGTCTCTGTGCACTCCCGCGATCGGGGAGTCGAGGCCCAGTGGTCAATTGAGGCGTGGACGAGCGAGACGACCCCGAGGTCACGTGCTCAACCCCCAGCAGCACAGCGGTGGCGAGGAACCTCACAAAGATGCGCTCCCTCCCGCGATCAGGGAGTCAAGGCCCGGTGGTCAGGTGAGGCGTAGACGAGCGAGACGACCCCAAGGTCACGTGCTCAACCCCCAGCAGCACAGCGGTGGCTCGGAACCTCACGAAGGTGCGCTCTGACGTACACGTTGCGGTTCAACCCGCGAGCCTCCGTATAATTCTCACGTGTCCCGTTCTGGCACAGCCGTTCCCGGCCATCCACCAGGGGATAATGCCGAGCCGACACGACGAACGCCTGTTCGCGGCCGGGTGCTCGCGTGGCCCAGATGGCGGACGGCTTTCGCTCCAACCCTGATTCTCAAGGCCTGGATCCTCCGGGACCTCAATGAGAATACCAGACGACACAAGCTCCACGCACTCCGGCGATATTTCTTATCGACCGAACTTCCCTTCAAGGACGCAAAGTTCCCTCGCCCAGTAAGTCGAACGCTCGGCCCGGAGCCTCCACCACCACCTCTTTTTCCAATCTCCTCCCACCTCCTTTTCTTCGCTCCACCTCTTCCGGTCTCGATCCGGATTTCCTTTAAACAACAACAATCCCAATACTTGGACCCACAATAATAATAACAACACAAGGAATGAGTGCCGAACCCGTAACACTTCCCCCCTTCAGGAAAGAAAGTTTGACCCAAGCGAAAACTTTCTTTGCAGGCCGACCTTTGTAAACAAACCACCCAAGCCCATTGATAGCACTTTTTCCCGGGAGGCCGAGCTGAGTATTCCTTACATGGACGCCTTTAGGAACGTGGAGTTCACGGTTAGTCCATGCAGGAACGTTTACTACATGGACGCCTTTAGGAACGTGGCGTTCACGGTTAATCCGTGTAGGAATTGTGGCTCGGCTGCTCCGCAGCATTCAGTGCTTCAACTCTTTCCAACTTCCCTAATATTCACGGTTGGACCACTTGTCAGTGTAGTCCCATGAATAACGGTCTCCTTCTCGGTCGCTACCCCAATAGTCATTCCTTCGGGAGCTGCCGTAACTCTGGGAGCCTCCATAGCAATATCGGCTGCGGCCACCACCAAAACTACCGCCAAGTTGGCCTCTTCTGTAGCCCCTTCGATGCCTACGAAATGCCTTCCCTACTGTTATGGTCCAACCCTCCAACTCCTTGTTATTCAGATCCTTTTCTGCATTTCTGGCATCCTTTGAATTTTCAAACGTGACAAAGCCAAACCCTCTGGACTTCTGTCTCTCCCTGTCTTTTATCAGCAGCACTTCCAAAAGCGGTCCATATTGGCTGAAGGTAGACTCCAGAACATCTTCCTTTGTTTTGAAGTTCAGTCCACCTACAAAGAGCTTGCCAACTTTGCCTCCATCCCTAACTGGTGTGGTGTTATTTCCCATATCGGACTTTTTCACAACCATCAGGTTACTAGAAACTCGACCCCCGGCCAAATCATTCCCAACCACAACTGATACTCCCTCTACAGGAAGAGTGGCTTGCAACCCCACAGTGACCGGTCCTGATACCAAATCAGACTCTAGATTGATGACATGAAGGGGAGCGCTAACCCAGCCACCCATCCCCTGTAACCGAACACTATCCCCAGTTGCTGTACTCTCCGACAATGGCAAAATGCCTTCAAGCATTAAGGATTGATGTGCTCCTGTGTCCCTCCATACCCTAACAGGTCTTGGGTTCGTCGAGTCTCCCTCCAGTGAGAGAAACCCCTCATAAATAAATGGTTGGTAACTCTTCTTTTTTTTTCTTTTTTTGTATACAAGATCGAGGCTCGTGAAAGAGCGAACATTAATCACACAGAAAGACAAACAGACACACAAAACAAATAACATCGGGAGCGGTAGACAAGATAGGGAGAGAGGGGGAAGGACACAAACACAACATTTGAGAGCAGGGACCGAGAGACATGGAGACATCGAGAGAACTGTGGGAGGGAGAGGGCTTTGGGGGTGAGGCATGGGAAGGGGGGGGGGGCGGTGGGAGAGGTATAAAACATATGGACACTGCCAAGACTTCCAGGAAAGAAGTTGGAATTTCAAACAAGGTGGATCTGGGGTGAATTAGTGGGGGTAGAAAAGATCAAGGTTTTGGATGGGGGAAGATAAGAGATGGTGGTGAACAGCTGTTTTGAAGACCTGGAGGGAGGAGTGTGATTGAAGTGAGTGTGGGAGTTTGTTCCAGAGGCGGGAGAAAAGAGGAATGAAAGAGTGAAGGTGAGCAGAGAGCCGAGATTTCGGCAGTTTAACCATCAGAGGGTGGCTGGCAGATCTTGTGCGACCTGTAGGAATATTTGGGGGACAGAGCACAGAGAGAGCTGGGGGAGCAAGGCCGGAGAGGAGTCGGTAGAAGACAGAAAGACCACCTACCTGCCTGCGGTGAGTGAGTGAAAGGCCCTCAGAGATAGCTTCATCGCGGGAGATTCCAATGATTCTGAAAGCTTTGGATTCAACAGCGTGAAGCCGAGCCAGGTGTGAGGCAGGAGCACCAGCCCATAGGGGAGAAGAGTATTCCATTGAGCTGCGGATGAAAGCCTTGTATGTGGTGAGGAGCTCAGGTGTGCCTAGGAAGGACTTCGCACGACGGAGGATGCCCAGTCGGCGACTGGCTTTGGAGGCCAGCTTGGAAATGTGGTTTTCCCAAGAAAGATCATGGCAGATGGTGAGACCCAAAAGCTTGAGCGACATAACTTATTGGAGAGGATTGTTGAGAAAGTAGATGGGAGGGTTGTCAAGTCGATCTTTTCGGAGAGACATAGTAAGAGTGTGAGATTTGTCAGGATTGAAAGACATGTTCCACATGTTTGACCAGTCTGTGATTTTGTCCAGGTCTTCAGAGAGTGAGGAGGCTGCAGACTGCCGATCTGAGGGAAGAGGAATGGAGCGGCAGAGAGTGGAGTCATCAGCAAAGAGATACAGAGGATTTTCCAGAGAGTCGGAGAGATCATTGATAAAGACCAGAAAAAGCACAGGGCCCAGCACACTGCCTTGGGGAACTCCAGCCTGAACGGGAAGGGGAGATGAGAGAAATCCATTCAGGGCCACATGTTGACTACGACCAGAGAGGAAGTCCGCAAGCCATGCATGGAGATTTCCATGGATACCATAGGAGGAGAGTTTGGTGAGCAGAGCTGGGTGCCAGACCGTATCGAAGGCACGTGATATGTCAAGGGAGACAGCTCTGATTTCCTGTTTGGCATTGAGGACCTCCATCCATTGTTGAGACAGCAGAAGCAGCATGTCCAGAGTAGAGTGACCTGGTCTGAAACCAAATTGATGATCAGAGATCAAGCCATTGGAGAAGAGGAAAGATTTCTGCGGGCGATTTCTCACGTTTGCCATCGCATTCGGAGTTATACGAGTCGGACTCCGCTCCTGATTTTCCTTTCCCAAAGCATGACAGATTGATAGTGGGACATCAAGTGTCCTAGTTTATGGCAAAAAGCGCAAGTCGGCCTGGAGGAGAACCTCGTGGTCTGCCTCGATGTCCACGGAGGATACGTCTGCCTTGAAACCGTTGACTTCTGACCTCTAGAAGTCGTGATATCAGAGTGGTCCTCCTCTCGAGGCCGCCCCCAGGAACTTTCGTTCTCTGCCCCTGCCGTACCATAGCTCCCCTGGCTAAGTTGAGGCGAGAAGTTAGGGTTGTGGAACCCCATCCTGTGGGTTAAGGCATAGTCATCTGCCATGGTCGCTGCTTCATACAATTTTGGTACTTTCCTTTCCTCCAGGTGTATTTTAATGTCCTCGTGGACACACTGTTGGAACTCCTCCACCAGGATCAATTGTCGCAATAGTTCGAAGTCTTTCCCAGCTCCTTTTGAATCGCACCACCTATCAAACATGGTTTCTTTCAATCTGGCAAACTCCACGTGGGTCTCACTCTCCCCCCCCCTCCTGGCATTCCGGAATTTCTGCCGGTAAGCTTCCGGGACCAATTCATAGGCTTTGAGAATGTGTTTCTTCAATACCTCATAATCTGCACACTGGTCAATCGGTAAAGCCAAATAAATCTCTTGAGCTTTACCCACCAGAACACTTTGCACTAGTATGGACCAGTACTCCTCAGGCCAGTTTAACTGTCGAGCCACTTTCTCAAAGTGTGGAAAAAACTTGGCTACCTCCTCATTGAAGGGTGGGACCAGCCTCACATGTCTGCCAACATCCCAGGTGTTCTGACTTGGTGTCAAACCCGTCAGCAGGGATGGTACCTCTCCCCGTTCTCTTATTAACTCCAGCTGCTTGACTTTAATTTCCTGCTGACGCGCCAATTCACGGTCCTTCAACTCCCTTTCGGCTCTTCTCTCCTCTGCTTCGAGGTCTCTTTCCACCCTCCTTTCCTCTGTTTTTTTGTCTTCTAACCTTTCCTGGAATTCTCTTTCCAGTGCTTTTTCCCTTTCCTGGCTCCGTAATTGCATCTCCAGTTTCCGGCGCTCCACATTTTCTTGTTCTTCTGGTAACCAATCCCAGGCTACCTCTTCCCATGCTTAATATCCCACCATAGATTGCATCACCACTGTCTGCAACTCTGCCTTCTTCATATTAGTTCGGACCTCCAAGCTAAAATGTTTGGCCAATTTCCAGAGGTCCGATTTTACTAACGCTCTGAACTGTGCTTCACTCGGGGTCACCATAAACTTCTCTGCGTCAAACGCCATAGTGACTACTGGTAACACCTGTTAACCTTCACAGCAGAAATTTCTAACAAACAAAAACAAAAGTTTTTTTTTTTTTTTTGTTGTTTTATTTTTGGAAAAAATTTGGGAATGTTGGAAAAAGTTCCAAACTTGGGAATTCTTTCCCGGACTAAATTTATGAATTTTTTATATCCCGGACGCAGACCCAATTGCGAGTCCACGAATATCAATTTGGACGAGCCCCCAATTTCTGTTACGGGGTCCCCGGCAGAAAGATGTTTTATCCCTGGTTGAAACCCAGCAAATAACTTCCCTCAATGGAACCAGCAAATGCAACAGCCGAACCAATGATGCAACCACACCAAGCTATAAGCAAACCATACTATATTATGAATCACACACAAGGAGCCAAACAGCAATGGGGCAATCACCCCTACTTTCAAATCTTACGAGAATATTAATATCCTTGTCACGCCCCCTTAACCCCACTCACGGCACCTCCCCCAATGTCTCTGCTCCCCTCCAAGGCGAAGTCCCAATGTCTCTGTGCACTTCCGCGATCGGGGAGTCGAGGCCCGGTGGTCAATTGAGGCGTGGATGTGCGAGACGACCCCGAGGTCACGTGCTCAGCCCCCAGCAGCACAGCGGTGGCGAGGAACCTCACAAAGATGCGCTCCCTCCCGCGATCGGGGAGTCAAGGCCCGGTGGTCAGGTGAGGCGTAGACGAGCGAGACGACCCCGAGGTCACGTGCTCAACCCCCAGCAGCACAGCGGTGGCGAGGAACCTCACGAAGGTGCGCTGCGACGTACACAATGCGGTTCAACCCGCGAGCCTCCATATAATTCTCACATGTCCCTTTCTGGCACAGCCGTTCCCGGCCATCCACCAGGGGATAATGCCCAGCCGACACGACGAACGCCTGTTCGCGGCCGGGTGCTCGCGTGGCCCAGATGGCGGACGGCTTTCGCCCCAACCCGGATTCTCAAGGCCTGGATCCTCCGGGACCTCAATGAGAATACCGGACGACACAAGCTCCACGCACTCCGGCGATATTTCTTATCGACTGAACTTCCCTTCATAGTCTAGTAGGAAGACTAGGTCCCCCTGCACCCCCCGGAGATATACTTCTAATCAGTGTTTCTAGATTGGAAAAAATGTGTAGCAAATGACTAGCTATGGCCCCAAGCTGAAAAAATGTCCCACATACCATTTTTATGCAAATTACTGCTGCCATTATCAAAAAAACGATTTTTGACATATCTCAGCCAATATTGCAGATAATTGAAAAATGAAGGTGTCTAGACCCATGTTTTGAAGGGCATAGATCATGATAGAACTATTCATAACATGATTACATGTGTCTATGGTATACTAGTATGCTAATTAGTGCTTTATTTACAAAATAATCACAGTTTTACGAAATAATAGACTCATATTAAGGTCCGTCTACACAGACGTTAACACAAAGTTTTATTTTTCTAAATATTACAACTGTCAAAATAGTCCTAGCACTCAATGTGACCACTCTTCTCTTGCTTGTTTTAGATAAACATCATTAGCATTAGTGATTCTACACTGAGTCAGTCATCATCATTTTCATCGAAATCGTCAGAGTCAAACTCTTCTTCTCCTTCCTCTTCCTCCTCCTCTTCGTGCTCTCCTGTGTTCAGAAGATCCACCAGTGAGGTTGTATCATGTCCATCATGACACACGCAACAAAAAGCTGATGGGACTTCTCAATGCACATGGCTACTGTGTTTCGATTGTCCGCGCCCTCCTCATGGAAACTGCTCTTGCCAATGCTGTCATAGAAAACACCAGGCAGTTTGAAGTTCTGTACGTGCCACCATTCCTGAAAAGGGGAGCCTTTCTGTTATTTGCTGCAGACAACACGGACTTTGCCGAGGATACTCCTGACGGGAAAGGAACCACTCACGCAACGATTACTGCAGTGTACCAGAAGTCAGATGTCCCTGGAGAATCAGTTGCGCAACCTCTGATCATCGGTGATGCACAGAGTCTATCGGTCACTCCATACCATGTAGATGTGCTGCACTGTGACAAGCCGAAACCACAGCTTACGAAGAGAACAGAGGAGTTTGTCATCAACAAGGGGGTCTCCAGATCCTATCAACTGACACAACTGCGATGGGTTGTTGCTTCTGCTCTATCCAGGATGAAAGTGAGGGAACACTCCAGCAAGATTCCAGGTTGGGCAGGATACAACTCGCTCTTGTCTGAACGCCAGTCCATGACTGGTGCAGTAGTCGACTGTTGATTTGCTGGGTGGGGGAGAACCAGTTGCAGAGGTGAAACCCCCTAGCCCAGGCACAGGCTGCAGGCCACAGCTTCCGATGTATCTGATGAAGAGCCAGATGTAGTACTCTTGCATCGTAGTGGCATAGACTGTGTCATTCTCTGCTGGCGGTGTGAATGATGAGCCTTCAGGGAACTTCGGGCCAACGCGAGTAAAGTGCAAGGGTGGGAGAGTTTTTGGTGTGTCGACCTTCAGGCTACGCTGTTGTGACCTATTGATGGTAGGTAGCATTCGGTCCTTGCTGCTCTCGAACCCGGGCTTGACCTCCTGCACCATGATTCCTCCAGCACTGTTTACAATGTTGCTGCCGTGCACACTGGTAGTGGTTTTATTCAAGTTGTCCCACTCACAGTGGAATACAAGGTTGCCCTCTCCTGTCACAATTTGTGGTGTACGATAAGTTGAGACTTCATCCAGGACCTTGGCGAGAGCAGTTTCCAACTCCAAGGCGAAATCGTAGCTCTCAGAGTGTCCAAGCCTGTGTAGTATTGTGGTGAGCTGTTTGCTTCGGAACAGGTGCCTTACAGTCACACAGAGGAGAATGTGCTTTGGTAACTTCCATTTTCCATCTGACACTGCACGGCACAGATCTTGTCCAATGGAGAAGACCAGACGCTTCACCTTTTCTGTCTCGATGCCCTCCTTGCCAGTCATTAGCACGCTGAGAAAGCGGACAAGGTCTGGAGGTAGGATGTCTTCAGGATTGAGCTCCATGTCTTCAGCTGTTGGTGGCCATGGTTGGTCTTTACACTCTCTGAAAGCCTGTAGAATACCCTGGCGAAGTTGGAGGGCAACATTTTGGTTCTTGTTTGTGCTTCCGAGTGTGAATGCTCGTGCGAGAGCATTGGAAACTGTTATGTTTGAGCTGTGCACAAGCCAGAAAGAAATGACATCACATTTGTCATGATCAACCTTCGTGAAGTGGATATGCTCCTTGATTGGGTCATTCTGTAGGCGTTTCAGTAGTTTCTCTGACCGATAATTTGAGTTCTCATATCCATTCAGTTTCAGTTCCTCGACATAGAGCAAGCGCAAGGAAGAAAGCTGTAGAACTTTATTCTGCTGGATGACCTGGGTTTGAATGTGTTCCAGTACTGAGTTGAATGCCTTTTCATGGGCGGCTGACATGCAAGCCTGCTCCTTTGGTGCTTCGGCTCTGTGAATCGCACGCTCATAGTTGTAGAATGCTGTGCGGAAAGCTTTAAAACATGACGGATGGTGTTTGGCCTCACATGCAAAGAGGTCTTTGTTTTTCACCTTTCGATGGAGTCGATAGAGACCCATTTTCTCAGCCCGTGTTTCGATTTGCTCCCATGCATTTTCTTTGTTTTTAAAGGATGGGAAGGTTGTAGGCCTCTCAGTATTGCGATGAGCATCTTTGGTCTCAACTTTCTCACAAAATATACACTCTGGCGGGAAGATGGGTTCAGCAGAACCTCCTGGTTTACGAGGAGAGTGATGCCATGATGAGGTTGATGGCCCTGGTTCTGTATCATCTCCCAGACGATGAAAGTGGCGGACAAAGTGCTTATAACACTTGCTGTGATATCCTACTCTTTCTAGGTCATCAGGAAGAGTTGCCGGGATCTGATCACATACTGATTGCATACGACATGGGGAGTCATGCGGTTGGTTGAGACGTCTATCCCGGATCTTTTGAAGCAGTTGCAGTTTTTCTGAAGCAGATCCTTTAATTTTACGGAGGGGCGTGAAATCCCCATGATCAGACATGGATGGTACATGAAGGATGCATGTAGGAGGAGAGCTTTGGGCTGCAGGTTCTACACTCCGTTTTCTTTTGGGCATGCTTGCTGTCGATGTCTACCATCACTGTTAAATGACAAATAAGAAATCACGAATGATGTTAAAAGTGCCTGTGAAAGGAGGCTCTGAGTTTTCAGTGAGGTAACAGAGGTTCTGAGTCATGTTCTACACTAGGGTACTTTTTAGCTGACTAAACCATGTTTAGTGGCATCAAAAGTGCTAATAGCTAAAACATCTAAATTCTTCCACACTAACGTTAGCTATCTAGGCCAATGAAACATTGTGCTAAGTTACTGTAGCTAGCTCAGCTGTCGTGCCTCTTTCTGGTTCAATTCATATACAGAAGTCAACAGATATGTCTCATGTTTGGCATTAACAAAAGTTTAAGTTACACCGACATTAGGAACATACTGTACATAGATGAGGCTAGCTTTAACGTTAGCTAACATGGTGCTAGCTGGCTCAGCTGTTATTCTGCCTGTTTATGATTTCATGCAGAAACTGAAGTCAAGAGTGTGAGTAACATTATAGTTAGCATCTTACCTGGCTAGATTGGAGGATGAATACCAAGAACAACACACAGATGGAATGGAAGACTGAACTTTCAACTGAGGTATTCAATAACATCAACGTTACCAATTGATACGAGCGCGCGACATTACCAATTGATACGAGCGCGCGAGCGCGCATGTTACATGGATGGAAATGTAAAATGGCAGCTATAGCAGCACTAATTTGGATCTCTAGTCTGTCATTTCTGCACTGTGATTGGATAACATAAAAAAATATGTTTGGGAGTTAACAGCAGGAGTTGGTAGATTTTACGTGGGCTGGGTGAGAAACCTTTAAATAAGCAAGTGAAAATCTCTCGCAATACAAAGTCAATGGTGGGAAGAAAAGTTGAGTGGTACCAATGTTACTGCCAATGTCCCGCCCCTATGCAAGACTCAGGAGCATCTTGTTGACATTTAACCTTGAAAATACCTGGGTTTAGACCCCTTATGTACCATGTTAAGTTATCTGCAGTATTAACGTATCCTTATCATTTGTAAAACTGATTATTTTGTAATTACAGCATTAATATGCATACTAGTATACCATAGACACATGTAATCATGTTATGAATAGTTCTATCATGATCTATGCCCTTCAAAACATGGGTCTAGACACCTTCATTTTTCAATTATCTGCAATATTGGCTGAGATATGTCAAAAATCGTTTTTTTGATAATGGCAGCAGTAATTTGCATAAAAATGGTATGTGGGACATTTTTTCAGCTTGGGGCCATAGCTAGTCATTTTCTACACATTTTTTCCAATCTAGAAACACTGATTAGAAGTATATCTCCGGGGGTGCAGGGGGACCTAGTCTTCCTACTAGACTATCAAGGACGCAAAGTTCCCTCGCCCAGTAAGTCGAACGCTCGGCCCTGAGCCTCCACCACCACCTCTTTTTCCGATCTCCTCCCACCTCCTTTTCTTCGCTCCACCTCTTCCGGTCTCGATCCGGATTTCCTTTAAACAACAACAATCCCAATACGTGGACCCACAATAATAATAACAACACTAGGAATGAGTGCCGAACCCATAACACTTGGAAGGATGACAGGCTGAGTCAACCCCCCTGGCGTTGATTCATCAATTGACCGGGATTGTGAACTCAGGATCCTAGGATCCCAAGCCAGCACCCTAACTATTATGCCAACACCAGGCATCATTTCTTGTGATCATCCATTACCTTGTTTCCATACTTTTTGGAATAACATCCCAACATTGTTTTGCATTTTTACCCTCGCCAGAGGATAGGGTATTGGATTTGAGTCTGCTTGTCTGTTTGTCCGCACATGTCCGTATGTGTATTAATTACATTAGACCCTTTATAACCCTAAGTCAATTTCAGACCCCTGAAACCCATTCAAACTCTAAGACCCTTTAATAGCTTTTAGAACCCTAACACCCTTTAAGATCCTGTACAACCTTAAAACCCTTTAAGCCCCAAAATACCGTGAAGACCAAAATATCCTGATAACCCAAAATATCCCAAAGACCATTGAAGACTACGGAAACCCCTAAAGACACATATGACCCAAAAGACACAGAGGACCCAAAAGACCCTGAAAACCTATAAGACCCAAAATATGACAAAGACCCTGAAGACTAAAAAAGACCCAAAAGGTGCAAAATACCCAGAGGATGTAAAGGGCTGTTAAAGATCCCGAAGATCAAAAAAGACCCAAAGGACCCAAAAATCCCTTAAGGCCCCAGAGGAACCAGAAGGATGCAAAATACCCCACAAACCAAAATACCCCAAAGACCCAAAAGACAAAAGGTCCCTTGAAGACCAAAAATACCATGAAGACCCATGAAGACCAAAGCCCATAAATACCCAAAAGACCCAGAGGACCCCAAAGAGCATTAAATACTCAAGATACCCTGAAGAACCAAAACACCCAGAGGACCCAAAAGACCCTTAAAGATCCCCTAAGATCAAAAGGACGCAAAAGACCTCAAAAGTCCTTAAATACCGGGAAGACCCAAAATACCCCGTGGAACCAAAATACCCAGAGGATAAAACCAATTGATTGATAAAAACAATCAACCTGATTGAAATAAAATCAGTTAGCGGATATGTAAATCCTATTCAAATTTTAAGGATTCACATGTCAATCAGATGAAAATTGAGGATTTTAGAAATTTGAAAAAAAGTAGTTGACCTTTGGCCTATGTTCACCTTTGACCTAAAAAATATATTGTATTTTGTCGGATGACGAACTCTACCATTTGGTGAAGTTTCATGAAGATCAGTTTAAAATTGTGACCTGTAGGCAAGTATAAGTGAGTGGACAGACAAAAAAAATTGAAAAATCACTCATTGAGTGACACTTGGCAAAATAAATTTCAAACGGTTGTTGACCTTTGGCCTATGCTGACTTTGTGACCTATGTTGATCTCAAAAATCCAATTTAAATTCCAAGTCAATCAGATGAAAATTGAGCATTTTAGAAATTTTAAACAGTTGTTGACCTTTGCCCTATGTTGGCTTTTTGGCCTATGCTGATCTCAAAAATAGTTGGTGGTTGATTTCAATAGGCTGATATGAAAATCCTGTTCAAATTTCAAGTCAATCAGAGGAAAATTTAGAATTTTAGAAAACTAGAAAAAAAAGTGGGTGACCTTTGGCCTATGTTGACCTTTTGACCTCAAAAATATATAGGATTTTGTCGGACGACAAACTCAACCATTTGTTGAAATTTGGTGAAGATCGGTTTAAAATTGTGACGTACAGGCAAGTATAAGTGGGCAGACAGACCAACACACACAAACAAACACACAAACCGGAGTGATCAACATACTTGTCAAAATCTTTTTTTTTGCCAAGTAACAAACACACAAACCGGAGTGATCAACATACTTGTCCAAAAAATTGTTTTTTTTGCTAAGTAACAAGCAGAATAACACACAAGACCAACCAATATACTTGAAAAATCGTAGATTTTGCGAGTAACAAACGGACTCAAATGCAATACCCTCTCCTCTGGTGAGGGTAACGAGTGATCACTGGCACATGGCGTCTCCCAGAACGGGCAAACTCGTATGTGGTCGAAACACATTTTCAGACTTAGAACAAATGATAACTGGCACATGGCGTCTCCCAGGACGGGTAAACTCGTATGTGGCCGAAACTCGTTTTTTTACACTAGAAAAAGGTGACAACTGGCACGTGGCCTCTCCCAGGATGGGGAAATTCGTACATGGCCAAAACTTGTTTATGCACTTAAAAGCAGTGATAACTGGCACGTGGCATCTCCCAGGACGGGCAAACGAGTATGTGGATGAAACTCGTTTTTACACTGAGAATGAGTGATAACTGGCACATGACGTGTCCCAGGACAAACAAACTCGTATTTTATCGAAACACATTTTTACACTTATAACGAGTGATAACTGGCAGATGGTGATAACTGCCAGTGATAACTAGAAGATCTTAGGAAGGGCAAACTCGTATGTGGTCAAAGGTCATTTTTGCACTAAAAACCAGTGATAACTGGCACATGATAACTGTATTTATCTTAATCAATCATACTTTCAACTCCCTCGTCGCTCAATAAGAAACAATACTTTTATTTTATTCTAGTTAAATTCAATAGATATTGTAACGGTTTTGAGAAGTGTAACGGTTTTTTGAGAAGTGTAACAATTTTGGAGGAAGTGTAACGAATGTGAAAACGTTACAATGTGAACGTTACAAAAGTATGGTAACACCCTGGTAATGTAAATAATGGTCGCAGTCGTCCTCCTAGTTAATTCCATGAAACTTACACGTAGGCCATGATATATCTTTTTAAATAGTGTATTTCCTTATTCTATGTAGGCTAAATATGTGTTTCCCACTAGATTGACTTTGCATTGTATCAAACAAAATAAGCGTAGGCCCTTGAAATTTCCCCAAACATCTCCGCTCTCCAAAGTTCCTTTAAAAAGGGTGCGAGTTGTGTTCAATCCCGCAAGCCGCCATTGCCCATGTGCTAACCTCGGAGAAGAAAGGCGTGTCTCCACCTCGTCATAGAGGGGAGGAGTGAGCCAGAGGGTCGCATGGCCAATCAGCAGCGCGGTGAGCGACCCGGTAGGCGTGCCCTCGCAGCCGGCGGCTTGAATCCGCCCCGAGTTATAAAAGCGACTGTAAGGGACTGCTTCAGAGGAGATGACCTGGGAGAGGAGCGAAGAGGCGGCACCAAGAGGAGCGGTGAGATGCGAAATGCTCCAAGCCAAAGAGGAGAGGTACTCGGAAAGGGAACCAGCTTTGGAGAGACGCGCTGAAAGGAGGGAGACGGCTCCACCAGAAGGAGAGGAGCAGGTGTGCCGAGCCAGCGCGTGACGTCTGCAGCAGCGGATACGCGACGGAGGGTTTTCCCGCCAAAACCGCGAGGAATTGAGAGCTGCTGCCTCCGACCTTGCCTCCCTCTCCAGCAATCCACCTCAAGCCCTACCTGCCTGCAATATCCCCTGTGTAAGTGTGAACGTCATCTGTCCTACTCGTTGTCTTGGGGTTAAGTAAAATGAATAGTGTAAGTTAACGATTCGCTGTGTGACTGCTTCTTCCATCCATTGCTTGTGTGTGTATAATAAATCTGTTCTTCCTCCGTACTCTGTCTTCTTCTCTTTTCATTCTCTTTCGGTCGCTTTAGAGGTTTCCCGATTGAATATCTGCGGTGCGATCTGGTCAACGTCGGGTGGAATCGGGTTCTAATCGGGGAGTAACTGTTCGGACGCGGTAATACCAACCGCTCGGTAAAATAACATCTTTAACCGCGTCTGTAACAATATATATCATTTTTGGAGAGATAATTGTTCTACATTATGTAGTAAAAAGGAATTTGAGGAGTATATGAAACACACAAATGGAAGATATAAATACATTGTTGTGGAACAAGATGAGATAATAAATGATATTTTTCAATAAATAAATACAGAAAATGAGTGCGCAAGAAAGAGCAAGAAGGTTTAATGGGGATTACGCACCTCACGGGCTCACGGCATAAAAGGAATGGTTATTACCCTGTGCGAAGCAAAAAGCAGGGTTAAAGAATCCTGCGCGTATGTACTGTTACGTTTGTGGGGGGTAGGGATACCTTAGTCCAGGTAGAGTGTTTAGATTAGTGTGCTCCGACTGTCACGAAGAAGAAGAAACCTCGATGTATCTATCATAAGTAGGGAATTTGTGTAGACTGGATGGGGTTGTAATAAAGCGGGGTTGTATGTGTGTAAGTAACCAAGTTACCTAGCCGGGTCATGCTAGTAATAATGAATGAATGAATGATCGTTTTAAGGCCATTTTTCCCCGCTAGAGCCGGGGTTAGTCTTGCGGGCCCCATGACAATCATGGTTCCCTGTTTGAGGCAATGTTTTTATGGCCGATGCCCTTCCTGACGCCAACCCTTACTCACCTCTTACGATGCATGCACAGGGATATGGTGTACATCTATCTATAATTCCAGTAATCTCTGTGTGTATGTTTGTTTGTCTGTGACCGCTGTTTCTCGACAACCACGGGTCCGATATACTTTAAACTTGCCAGGTATATTGCTGGGGACCCGAGGATGTGCCTTTTCAAGGTTTTAAATTAATCGCAGAAGTAGTTACCGAGCTATGTCCAAAAAACGATTCAACCAATCAGAGAGCAGCGAGCTATCACGTGTGCCGAACGTGGCGAACACACTCTGCCTCGGATGGCACATTTGAGAGCGTATTCATTTATTTCCCGTCGGCAAACTATGTTGGCGCTATGTTGGCGTTAAACTATGTTTTAAAACTAATTAAATTAAAACTAATTTGCGATTCTTTCGCTTTCCTGCGATATGCGACCTTCCGGACAGTCAAATGAGGACGTCACTTCCGGACTTACGTAGCGGCTAGCGGGCGCCATTTGGAGGAGCTGGGAGGACTCAGGCGTGATAGCGTGAGCCTGAGTGAGTATATCAAGACAAGAACAAGATCTAGAAGGAGGTATGTACGGTGCGATTCATATAATATATTGTTTAGTTATCGTCGATGAGGAATTTGGGGGCCCGATTAACTGCAGCGCCATCCGAGCTGCGGCGTCGGGACGATACATTCATTGTACGGTAACATCACGCACTTACGGGCACGTCCTATATATATAGTACGGGCATGCCCTAGTATTCTAAATCGGGGTACACACTGGGATCATTCATCCCAGCAAGCTGGTACTCAATATGCCAACCTCAGAAGGGTGACAGGCTGAGTCAACCCCCCTGGCGTTAATTCAGCGATCGACCGGGATTCAAACTCAGGATCCTAGGATCCCAAGCCTGCACCCTAACCACTAAGCCAACACCAGCCTTCATGCTAGTAATAATAATAAGTGATAAACAGTGACGACAGGTTTCCTCCGCCTTCCCGCTTTGATACAACCCCGCTTTCATTGGACACGCTTTGATACAACTTGCTTTGGTACAACCCCTCTTTGTTGCAACTTCGCTTTGATACAACCCCACTTTGGTACAACCCCGCTTTGTTACAACACTGCTTTAATACAACCCCACTTTGATACAACCCCGCTTTCATACAACCCCGCTTTCATCAGACATGCTTTAATACAACCACGCTTTGATACAACCCCGCTTTGATACAACCCCGCTTTGATACAACCCCGCTTTGATACAACCCCGCTTTCATACAACCCTACTTTGATACAACCCCACTTTCATACAACCCTGCTTTGTTACAACACCACTTTGATAAAACGCCGCATTGATACAGCCGCATTTTCATACAACCCCACTTTGTTACAACCCCACTTTGATAAAATCCCGCTTTGATACAACCCCACTTTGATGCAACCCCGCTTTGATAAAACCCCGCTTTCATTGGATACGCTTTTATACAACCCTGCTTTAATCATAATTAAAGATACACTGAAAGTCAATTGCCTGGAGAAGATAAAATGTGCAGTTCCTTCTTATTCTTCACACAATAACAACTTCTACCCTCCAGACAGCGACATTCCTTTAAAGGTTCTCCTCGATCAATGAAGCTGTTCAAGAGAAAGAAGGTTTTTAAGATTACTGTTTAATGATATATCTCTGCCAAAATATGTGACCTTCCACAAATTCCAAAAGACAATTTTAGCCATCAGACATGAGGAACATATTTCTGAAGTTTTCACTCCACATGTTCAAAAATGAGGTAGGAGATAGGTTTTAAAGGTTTATGCTTCACATCATAGCTCCAACACCATGTGACCAATGACATCATGGTCACTGAACATTTTGTTCTTCAAGGGTATGTGATCATGTATGCAATGTTTGGGCTCGATCTATTCAGCCGTTTCAGAGAAAAGGGTGTTTTTAGTGATTTTAAGGCATTTTTATTAAAACAATATGGCGGCCGAACAACGTGACCCATGACGTCATTTTTTTTTCTGCATCAATTTATCTCTGAATGATGCTCAATGGACTCAAATGATTTCACCCTGAATGGATGAAGTTTTGTACTTGTCGAATTATGACGTCATACTGGAGGCACCTATGACATCATCATTCACAAATGTTATTCGGCATTGAGAGTTCTTTACAATGAGCCATGTATCAATTTTTTCAATGCAGCACTTTTGGAGATATAGTGCAAAGGTGCAAAGTTTTTCAGTTTTTCCAATATGGCACCCGTACCATGTGACCTATGACTTCATAATTACCATTAAAAGATTCTACAGGTGGAGGCACTCCTATGGTGAAAATTTTCTGTGAATCGGTCCAACTATTGCAGAGAAAGTTTTAAAGGAAATAAATCCAAAAAATGGCAGTGGCACAAGCAGTCACATGGCCTGAGAAGAAAAAAAATGTAGTTTCTTATTCTTCCAACAATAACGACTTCAGGCTTCCAGATCGTACAACTAATCATGTTGAAATTTTGAACACTTATTCTCCTTGATGACAGATACGTTACATTAAAGCTTCACATCAATCAATGCGTCGGTTCAAGAGACAGAAGGTTTTTTGAAGATTTAGGGTTAATTATGTATTGCTGCCAAACCGTCTGACTTGTTGCAAATTCCAAAAGACTTGAGCTTCCAGACATGGAGAACATATGTGTAACGTTTCCCCTTGATATCTTCAAAAATGAAGGAGAAGATAGGTTTTAAACTATATGCTTCGAAACGTCATAACTCCTAAACGAAGTGACCTACAACGTCACGGCCAAGGGATCATTTGTTTGTTTTGGCCATGTGATCATGCCTGCAAAGTTTGGGCTCGATCTGTTCAGCCATTTCTGAGAAAAAGGGTTTCTTGTGGGGTTTTTTTTCAAAATGAAACTGCCCTGACATAAGATGCAGTGTCAAACTCATGCCAATAATTTTCGCAACAATGAGACAATAGAAATTGAATCGTTGTGTCTTTGCGGTTTCCAAGTTGATTCCAAAGAATAAATTATCACAAGACGATAGAGTGAATTATAAGTGATTCGTTTCAGGTGGGATATTATGTTATTTTCAGATCCTGATACTGGTTCCATCAACTAATTATTAATTTACTCGTTTCTACCTAAGTGATATTAAAACTTGTGCATAATGAATAATTCTTCCATTATATTCCCATTTTATCCTTAATTAAAATGATTTGTGCATCTCTCTCCGCATAAAGGTGGAGCTGTGAGCACATAAAGCAGAGCGCACATTCGATTTTGCCAAAGACAATGGCTTTTGTTTCATACTTAACGCAATAAGTTTATTTGATTTGGAAGTTTTGGTGAAGTATTGAAAAATATGGGAACGAGCTTTTTAGGAAGCCTGATGTTATTTGTCATGACTTCGGATGTGTCCAAATCCACAATGTTTCTGGCCTTTGTACTTTGTGCCAATGCTCCAGTTGTCGACGGAGAGATTTGCAAGTCGATGAAAGGAAGCAACTTGAGAGGGATCACATCAAGTGGTGACATCATTCTGGGGGGAATTTTCCCCATACGTGATGCAAAGCTGGAAGATCATTTATTTTGGAAAAAACATCCTCCCGTTTTCACCTGTACTATGTAAGATGTGAAATTTATTTTTCATTTGTTAGCCCGTCCGTTGCACAGCAGGAGACGGGGTTTTGTAATCACCTCTGTGTGTCTGTCTGTCTGTCTGGGCTGTAACTTTTTCACCATTTGAGTTTTGTCATCAAATTTTAACAAACCTTTATTATGATAATATGAAGAGTCAAATATTAAATAATTAATATGGGCAAAAGGTCAAAGGTCAGCATCACATAAAATTGTCAATTTTCATCTTATTGACCTGAAATTTTAAGAATTTGCATATTGGGTCACTGAATTGGTTCGATAATCAAAAGATAGGAGTCGATTGTTGTTTTTTTTAGATCAAAAGGTCAAAGGTCAAGGTTGTATAAAATCGCCAATTTTCATCCAATTGACCTGACATTTTAAGAATTTGTATATTGGGTCACACAAATGGTTCACCAATCAAAAGCTAGAAGCTGATTATTTTTTTAGAGGTAAAGCTGAAAGGTCAAGGCTGTATAAAATCATACATTTTCATTGTATATTATTTGTTAAACTGTTTTCATTATTTTGAGCATACGGAAGAAGATGAAGATATCTGAATACAAACAGATGCGGATGAGCTTTGTATTTTCAGATTCCTTCTAGTTTTATATTATTATGATAGACAATTAAATAACCAGTCCTCATACGCACAGGAGGAAAAGGAAGCAGGACATGGAGTATGTGTTTCCTATATTGCTGCTGTGAAACAGACAAACAACGTATTCCTTCTCAGGAATAGTGTGGTGTAATTAGAGTGGTTAAAAGGGGCAGGTGAAAGACAGACAAGAGAGGGGATAGATAGGGTTTAGGGATAGTAGGCTATGAGCCAAGGGGGTTGGTCGGTACCATACAGATGGAGTAAGACTCATTGTGATTTTTAGCAAGATATATGTCCCTAGATATGAAAAAAAAGTGATAGCAGTGTATAACTCTCGGCCATCTCTGTGTTATCACCCGAAATATTATTATACGCCTGCTTCACTTCACCAAAAAATGTGATATTTGCTAAAATTGGAATAAATATGTTTTTAAGGACCACAGAGTGCCAATAATTTGCATACTGGATGCCAACTAATATAGCAATAGAAATATAGAACATTTGTGGGGGTTATTTATCAAAATATTGATATAATGACAAAAAATATGTTAAATTTAGTGAAAAAGTGGTCGAAATCGCTTCGAGTTCAGAATTCACATTGTACATTTTTGTCAATATTTCAAAAATGAAAACTCCCAGAGTAACATTTGACCCCTCAAAATCTTCGCAAGGAACCACTGCATTGGAATATATCATTACTTTGTAATATGGTGGTTGTTTGGGGCACATATTTTGGCAAAGTTCAAAATATGTTCAACCATACCCCCTAATTTTGATATTTTGGAACGAAACATAGCTTTTGAACATTTTAGGTTTATTCGTCTACTACTTTTGGTATCTCAGTGTAATTTTTGGTATTAGCTAGTATCCTAAAGTAGGTTTGTAACATCATCTACATTATATTTCACAATGCATGCAAACTTGCTCCACACTCTAGGTTTATCATGATCTCTCGAACAAATACGATCTCGATCTCGATCTCGGCACTCTGTGGTCCTTATTTATTCCAATTTTAGCAAATATCACATTTTTTGGCGAAGCGAAGCAGGCGTATAATAATATTTCGGGTGATAACACAGAGATGGCCGAGAGTTATACACTGCTATCACTTTTTTTTCATATCTAGGGACATATATCTTGCTAAAAATCACAATGAGCCTTACTCCATCTGTATGGTACCGACCGGTCAAATTTGGGGGGTCTGGCTCATAGCCTATAGGTAAAATAAACACATTGGTAGAAAACACTAGGGATGATTGCATAGTATATTTTAAGACACACCTTTTTTTTTACAGTGCCCTCATGTGCATTTGAGAATGAGGAAACATCGAGGAGAAACTTGAAACATTTGAGATTGGGGAAAGACGTAAGAGTCTCATTCATGATGTATGATGACGCCAGGTATCAGCCAGAAAACAAGGATGTTTTGTAACACGTCGTCACTTATCGTCGCTGTTGTCATTTTTGTTGGATTTGTTGTTGTTGTTGTTGTTGTTGGTTTCACTGTCATTCTTAATTGAATTTTTATTCTTGCGAGCAAGAAAGCATGACATGACATACAAATGGACATGGCTCCATCAGTATACATGATATATACATATATATATATATATATATATATATATATATATATATATATATATATATATATATATATATATAATGTTGGAGGCTCCAGGCACAGACTGTATAGCCCTCATCGAGGCCAGGCCTTAAATTAAGGAAAAAAAAGTGTATGATGAAAAGTTTATGCTGTTTGTTTGCGAAAAAGAGAGATTGGAGTAGCCTGGTAGCTGTAGTTTGAGTGAGACAGTAAGGAAGACCAGCAATCCTGACACGGAGAGAGTCAGATGGTTCTGGGCACCACTAACTCTCCTAAGTCAGGATGGTAGTATTACCCTGGGCAGTTGCTGTTTACATCCTGCTACCAAAAACATTTACACGATGATATAATTTGAGAAACTTAAAAAAAAAATATATATATATATATATATATATATGTATATACAGACTTGGCATTTAATATGGATTATTTTTTTGTGGGGGTGAACTTACTTTTCAAGATGTCTTAGAACCAAAAGTTCATTGGAATTATGTTGAAATTATTCTAGATTTTGTTAATGTGACCTTTAAAAGAAACAAAAACCACATTCGACATTTCGAAACAAATAAATTGATCCTTCAATGTGATGTAAACTGATATCGAACTCAACTCATGGACAGTACTGTGTTAAACTTCTGTACGTTTTCCAGAAGTATCTCTTTATTTTGCACATTAGCCAAAAAATTTTTGAAAACAAAAACAAAAGTTAAATTACGACTGGGATTACAGACAGTAAAATTACAGTTCAGTACTTCGTGTAACCCCCACGAGCATTCAGGATAGCACGTACATGGGGAGGCATGCTGTTCACGAGATTTGCTAAGGTTTGGACAGGAATCGCTTGCTATGCAGTGACAATAGCCTGCTGCAATTCACGCACAGAGGTCGGCTGCTGGTCCAAGTGGTCGATTTGACGCGTTAATTCTGACCACAAGTTCTCTATCGGATTCATATCCGGAGACATGGCAGGCCACTCCATATGCTCTTCACCATGGTCAGCAAGAAAGTGTTGGATCATGCGAGCACGATGAGGCCGTGCATTGTCATCTTGGAAGACAAAGTTTCCTCAAAAGGCTGCACGAGCAAATGGAAGCAATGTTTCTTCCAGAATGGCCCTGTACTTGAACTGGTTCAGGTTTCCATTCAGAAAAACCAGGTCAGTTTTGCCCCCTGCATGAAAAGCAGCCCAAACGGTCACCCCACCACCTCCAGCTTGGACTCTTGGCACTATACAATCTTTGTTGTAGGCTTCCTGCACTTGTCTGAGCACTCGGACGCGGCCATCTTGACGATAGACCAGAAATCTAGACTCGTCACTGAAGATCACGTGATTCCAGTGTCCTGGCTGCCATTGACGGTGCTCTCTGGCCCACTGCAATCGGCGCTGGCGGTGTTGTCTGGTCAGGCGTGGCTTTCTCAGGGGATGCCTGGCACGATAGCCTGCTTGAACCAGTCATTGGTTGACTAGCCTTCTGGATACAGGCACATTTGTCAGTTGCTGCCTCTCAGCCCTAAGCCGATTAGCTGACTTGGTACGGCCATTGCGGACTAACCGGTGCAGCTGGCGATCATCTCTCCTTGTGATTCTGCGGGGACGTCCTGGCCTCGGTATTGGAGTAGGGACACCCCTCTGAGCATTTCGTTTCACGATCTTTGACACCTGACCTTGAGTGATGCCATACTGCTGAGCAATAGCACGCTGTTTCATGCCGGAATTTCATAAAGCCACCACTCCATGACAAACAGCATTGTCGAGTTGACGGACCATCTCCAGAGGAAGCGGCAATAACTTTTGGAGACGTGCAGCAGTTGTTTTCCACTAATACAGAACGCAGCAACCCTTGTATGCCGGACTGTGAAGCCAATCATCAAATGCACCTGTCCGTACATTTTGCCATGCCACCTGTGATATAATCCTGTTGTTGACTTCTTGCTGCGACAGACAATCAGTGACATGGTTCTTTTAACAAATAAATCACCAAAGTGTAAAAGAAACTCACCAGATTGATATACTGAGTTAAGAAAGTAAATCCAAGTCAAGAAAAACAAAATATTCCATATTAAATGCCAAGTCTGTGTATAATGTGTATATATACTGAAACGCAAAAGAAACTTACCACCTTTGAAACCTTTAAATATCAACAATAACACTGCGTGTAGTAAATGTGTGAACTTATTTGTGGACAATAGTGTCCTCGCTGTCAGACAAAACGGTCATGGATGGTCACTTGAACCTTCAATGGTCACTTCATAGCACAGCTGTTGAACAGTCGTTTTGACTGTCAGTGATTAGCCAAGGGGTACGGGATGATTTTAATGAGCTGCACGTGATGTCTTGATATTGGCTTTAAAAAGGCCAGTGCAAAATGGGCATTTTGACCGAAAAATTTGACCATTTTGACCAACTTCAAAAAGACCGAAAACGCAAAAGAAACTTACCACTTGTTTGAAATGTAATAAAATTGTAACAGTTCAAAATAAAACAAACCAACAATTGCTAATTGAAACATTGGCATTTTATTGATGACATGTCAAGTTTTTGACCAAGATACACCATCCCATCAGTTTGTTCTACAGTACAGAACAGCACAGGGTGCAATGTCAGTCCCCTTTCAATAGCGTGTATGGCCACCATTGTTTTGGATACAGGCAGTGCATCGTCGGCGTATACTGCCTACCAGTCTTTGGATGGATTGCTGCTGGATTCTGTCCCACTCAGTCCTCAATGTCTGAAGCAGCTCTGCCCGTGTCCTGGCCCTGCCAACGACGCGTCTCCCAAGCTCATCCCACAGGTGCTCTATGGGATTCAGGTCAGGGGAGAGCGCAGGCCACTGCATGGTGTTGATGTTCTCGCCTTGGAGAAATGCAGTGGTAAAGCGAGCAGCATGGGGACGAGCGTTGTCATGCTGAAAGGTTCTCAGTTCTGGGTGGTCTAGCAGGAATGGCAGCAGATGAGGTCGCAGGATGTTATCCACATACCGCTGGGCGTTAAGATTCCCATCCACAACCACCAGTGGCGTCCTGTACCGGCCTGATATGGCTGCCCACACCATCACACTTGGGCCACCCCACCTGTTGGCTTGACGCACGCAACAATCGGCATATCGCTCGCCAGTTCTTCTCCAGACACGCTCACGCCCATCAGGACTGTCCACACAGAACCTTGACTCTTCGCTGAAAGCGACCTCGTTCCACTGCGCCAAGATCCACCGCTGATGCTGCTGGCACCATCTCTGACGGTTGCGGCGATGGGCAACCGTCATCACGGGGCCTCTGTATGGTCTTCTGGCAGTCAGACCATAGTCATGCAGTCGTCTTCGTGCAGTATCATTGGAGATCCGTGGGTTTGCACACCCCGGAGTTTCTGCCGCAGTGCGGGATGCTGGACGGAATCGATCCCGCAGGTGACTTCGGACCATCTGCCTGTCCTGCCTTGCAGTGGTGACTCCTGGCCTCCCTGATCGAGGTCTGTCATCTGCAGAGTTGTGGAGGGTGTCTCTGTCCACCAGGGCCGATATCGTCTGGTGTGAACAGCCAAGGCGACGTGCCACCTCACGGTAGTTCAGTCCGCCTTGCAGCATGCCCAGGGCACGCTGCCGTTGATCCCTTGACAATCGTGGCATGTTGATTGAAATGCCCATTTTGCACTGGCCTTTTTAAAGCCAATATCAAGACATCACGTGCAGCTCATTAAAATCATCCCGTACCCCTTGGCTAATCACTGACAGTCAAAACGGCTGTTCAACAGCTGTGCTATGAAGTGACCATTGAAGGTTCAAGTGACCATCCGTGACTGTTTTGTCTGACAGTGAGGACACTATTGTCCACAAATAAGTTCACACATTTACTACATGCAGTGTTATTGTTGATATTTAAAGGTTTCAAAGGTGGTAAGTTTCTTTTGTGTTTTCGGTCTTTTTGAAGTTGGTCAAAATGGTCAAATTTTTCGGTCAAAATGCCCATTTTGCACTGGCCTTTTTAAAGCCAACATCAAGACATCACGTGCAGCTCATTAAAATCATCCCATACCCATTGGCTAATCACTGACAGTCAAAACGGCTGTTCAACAGCTGTGCTATGAAGTGACCATTGAAGGTTCAAGTGACCATCCGTGACTGTTTTGTCTGACAGTGAGGACACTATTGTCCACAAATAAGTTCACACATTTACTACATGCAGTGTTATTGTTGATATTTAAAGGTTTCAAAGGTGGTAAGTTTCTTTTGCGTTTCAGTATATATATGTATATATATATATATATATATATATATATATATATATATATATATATATATATATATATATATATATATATATATATATATATATATATATATATATATATATATATGTATGTATGTATGTATATATATATATATATATATATATATATATATATATATATATATATATATATATATATATATATATACACATACATATACATACAGGGTGTCTGGATTTGTTGTGATAAGTCTGGATGGTTTGTATTCACAGAATGAGTTCAAAGTTTCCAGCCTGTAACCTCCCCCCACCCCTCCTGATCCCCATCACTCACCCTCTGGAACAATAGGGCAAAATAAGTGATTCATTATTTTTACGTTGATTTTTTCATGATTTTTTCATTTCATGATGTTCCAGACTTCTGGGACTTGGGACACCCTGTGTGTATGTAAATAAAGGAAAAAAAATATTAATAAAAAAAATATATATTTGTGAGAAACAACCTTGTTCTCACCAAATTAGTGCCCCGCCCACCACGTCACGTGACCTCCTTTCAGCCTCACGCGATTGGGTGGCGATTCGGCACGCGATTTGGTGGACGGTGAGAGAGCCGGCCGCCATCTTGTGCGACGGACGTGGCTCGATGGCGTCGAGTGGAAAATAGCAAAAAGGGGATTTTTTAAGCCTCACGACAGCCGAGTTGTGCTGATCGTTTATAGTTCTGTATTTTAAGAGTGAGTAACTCCGGAAGAGAACGAGTGATTCCCGGATATCGTAGATTGGAACTGTGAGTCATATTGCCTGTGTCGTGTTTGGAGCTTCTGGTGCCGACAGTTCCTGCAGGCTTTGTGCTGTGTATTCCACTCTGTTACCATCCATGGTTTTTGAGATCGAGCCAATAAATCATCGTGCCTACCCCTAGAGGCCGGTTAAAACACAGTTGTGTTTATTGAGTTCTCTTTGTCCACCCCGTGGACTACTTGAAGCCCGGACATTAACGTCAGTATTCCGTGCTGGCAGCCTTTAACAGCCGGGATCGCGACAATATACATACAGTCATGTGAAAAAGTAAGTGCACCCCATGTAAAGTTTTGACTTTTTCAACATATTTCAACATAAAGCTATTTGTTCCTCATTTCAACAATATTGACAGATAAAGGCGATATAATATAACAAATGTCATGAAACATTTACATTTTGTAGTCCATTGTATAATTTAAGTAAACATGAATGCAAATTTCGCATGTGGAAAAAATATGTACACCCCTACATTATATGTGAAATTATATGTGAGATGTGAAATTTATTTTTCATTTGTTAGTGTTGCACAGCAGGAGATGGGGTTTTGTAATCACTTCTGTGTGTCTGTCTGTCTGTCTGGGCCGTAACCTTTTCACCATTTGAGTTTTGTCATCAAATTTTAACAAAGCTTTATTATGATAATATGGAGAATCAAATATTAAATAATTAATTTGGGCAAAAGGTCAAAGGTCATTGGGACATCAAATAAGAACTGCAGATGATCTTCCGGACAGTCAAATGATTGATTTCAAATTGTTTGGGGATCTTTTAAAATCCCTTCCCAGACTCGTAGGCATCTCTAACCGTCTTTCTGAAGGCCTCAGAGAGCTCTTTTGATCTAGACATGGTGATGCCGCAGACTTCCACAACAAAGAGCAAACCAACTAAATGTCTGAGGTTTAAATAAGACAGGTTCCTCCAAGATCTTCTCTAACGATGTTCTAATCATTTGCACCTGAGATGGTGCACCTGATTCTAATTTTAGGTATTTGAAGTAGTGATAAATGTAGGGGTGTACTTACTTTTTCCACATGCGAAATTTGCATTTATGTTTATTTAAATTATACAATGGACTACAAAATGTAAATGTTTCATGATATTTGTTATATTACATCACCTTTATCTGTCAATATTGTTGAAATGAGGATCAAATAGCTGTATACAACAACAACAACATGCATTTTAAGGCCATTTTCCCTGCTAGAGCGGGGGTTAGCCTTGCGGTCCCCATGACAATCTTCTCCATTTTGCCCTATTTTCTGCATTTCTCCTTGTTAACCCCCTTGCCCGCATTTAATCTTCCACCATCTTTAGCCAAGTCTTTCTCGGTCTTCCCCGTCCTCTACTTCCTTCCACATTCATTTCCATCACTCTTCTCAACCAGTCACTTTCATCCTTCCTCAACACATGACCAAACCATCTCAACCGGTTCCTCTTCACAGCATCAATCACAGGCTCTATTCCCATCATCTTTCGCAATTCATCATTTGTCTTCCTCTCTCTCAATGATACTCCGCACATCCACCGAACCATTCGCATTTCCACCCTTTCCAGCCTTCGTTGCTGCTCTACATTCATTACCCATGTCTCGCTCCCATAAATCATAACACTTCTCACACATGCAGCATACACCTTTCCCTTCAGCTTCAACGACACTCCCCTCCTCATAAGCACGCCACTCAGTTCCCAAAACTTCTTCCATGCACATCACACTCTTGCAACCATTGCCGAGTCTGATCCACTTTCTCCATTCAGCATGTCTCCGATGTAGCAAAATATTTTCACACCTTCCAGCTTACACCGTCTCCAAGATCCAACTCAACATTTCCTCCATTTGCAGCTCGCTCTGTGCACACCTTACATTTGAATGTAGCTGCCACACTGGTTAATGACCCTCTCAGACCACTACATTTTTGATGAATCCACTCAGTGCACATTGTACATTGAATGGAGTTCACTCCGACACCCTTCCTGCACACAGAACATGGCCACTTCCCAGTTATTTCCACCTCACCACATGCTTTACCACTTGCCATCACCTTTGTCTTTCCTAAATTCACCTTCAGACCTTTTGTCTCCATACATTCCTTCCACTTGTTCATCTTTTCCTTAAGTCCATCCATACTTTCCGCAACCAACACCAGATCATCTGCATACAACAACTCCCACGGAAACCCTCCTTTACGTTCTGAGCCAGCACCTCCATCACAAGTACAAATAGTAGTGGGCTTAGTACCGACCCCTGATGCACTCCCACCTTCACCTCAACACTGTTCCCGTCCTTCGTCCTTACAGCTGTGCGCACTCTTTTGTACATTCCCATCACTACTCTGATCAACCATTCCTCCACTCCTAACTTCCTCAATGCCCATGTCAATACTTCACGTGGAACCCTATTGAATGCTTTCTCCAGATCAACAAACCAAAGAAACAACTTCTTCCTCTTCTCCATGTACTTCTACTGCAACTGCCTCACAATAAAGAGTGCGTCTGTCGTTCCTCTTCCTGGCATAAATCCAAACTGCATTTCGTCGATCTTCACCTTCTTCCTTTTCCTCCTTTCCAACACCCTTTCCAATACCTTCATTCCATGCTCCAATAACTTTATCGCTCGGTACGAGCCACACTCCAGAGGGTCACCTTTCCCCTTGTCTAGAGGGATGAGGGTACTCAGTTCCCAATCCACTGGAATGCGGCCTTCTTTCACCACCAGATTACAGATCTCTGTCATTCTCTTCACACCCCAACTTCCTGCTGCTTTCAACATATCTCCCACAACTCCCGTCGGCCCTCCCGCTTTTCTACTCTTCATTGCTTTTATCGCTTCCTCAACTTCCTTCTCAGTTATCTTCTCTGCCAGTCCTAAAACTGGGTTACTCTCTATGTTGCTATCCCATTTATTCTCTGTATTCAACAGCATTTCCATATATCTTTTCCATCTTCCTTTAATTCCATCTGGGTCCACAATGATTTGTCCCTCTTCATCCTTCAAGCAACTCACCCCCATCACATCACACCTCTCTTTCGCTCTGCTTTGCAATCCTGAATACTGCTCTCTGACCCTCTTGCGAATCCAAGCTTTCTCCGAACATTTTCCTACATGCCTCCTGCGCCTTTGCTACCTCTTTCTTTGCAGCCTTCTTGGCTGCCTTATAACTTTCATGCTCTGCTTTTTCTTCTCCCGTACCCTTCGCCTTCTACCACTCCTTGAACTTCTTCCTCTTCTCGTCAATCCTCTTTCCAACTTCCTCATCCCACCACCATGTTTCCGAGTGCCTCGGTGGTCCTTTTGTCCATCCACATCCCTCACCAACGGCTTCCAACAGACTATCTTTCATTGACATCCAACCACGTTCAAGCTCAACCACATCATCCTCTATCCTACTCAGCCTCTCTTTTAATGCTGCCCTTACTGTCACCCCTTTCAACCTCCACACCTTCATTCTTGGTTGGTCCTTCACCCGCCGAGCTCTCCTCGCACCTTTCACCCTTACGTCGCAGACAACCAAGTGGAGCTGTGAAACAGCCTCCTCCACAGGGATCACCTTTGTGTCCCGGAGGTGCCCCCTATCTCGCCTACGCACCATCAGGTAGTCAACGGTTGTCATCGACCCACCTGACATGTATGTAACAAGCTTATTATCCTCTTTCTGGAACTGAGTATTACAAATCAACAAATCAGCTCCATCAGCAACTCCAAAATCCTTTCACCTTCTCCATTTCTCACACCATATCCGTAACCCCCATGAACTCCCTCAAAACCGTCCATACTCCTTCCCACATGTCCATTTAGGTCTCCTCCTACCACAACAACTTCCTCATCTTTCACGTTTTCCATCAGCTTCTCTATCGCACACCAGAACTTGTCCTTCTCTTCATCGCTCCGACCAACCTGCGGAGCATATCCCGAGATGACGTTCACCAAGAGCTTTCCAATCATCATTTTCACCATCATCAACCTATCACTCACGCTAGTCACACTCACCACACTGTCTACTATCTCCTCAGAAAACAGGACACCAACACCATTCACCCCCTCTGGGCACCCTTGCCACACAAAGTTGTACTTCTGTCCCTGCCTACCCTTTACCATTCTCTGCACCACTTCCCTTCCATCTCGTCTCTTGCACACAACATATGTCGACTCTTCTTCTGATCAATACTTCCACCACTTCTCCTGGTCTCCCTGTCATTGTCCCTACATTCCATGTCCCAAACCTCAGAAACCGATCTCCACTTCAGGCTGTACCCTGCCCATTTGTAGTTGTAATTGTCATGGTTCTCTTTTTGAGGCAATGTTTTTATGGCCGGATGCCCTTCCTGACACCAACCCTCTTAGTCGCCTCTTACGACACGCAGGGATACGGTGTACCTATTCTAACCAGGGTACACACCGGGATGTTGAAGCTGTATGTTGAAATATATTGAAAAAGTCAAAACTTTACATGGGGTGTACTTACTTTTTCACGTGACTGTACAAGTGGAGAAGATTCAAAACAACTGCCAACTTGTTCATGCCAGGCCGCCCCAGCAAGTTCAGCCCGAGAGCAGACCGCAAGATGCTGAAAGAAGTCTCTAAGAACCCCAGAATGTCATCACCGGACCTAAAGGTAGCTCTTGCCACTGTTGATGTCAAAGTGCACGAGTTTACCATTCGAAAGAGGCTGCACAAATTTGATCTACATTGGAGGTGTGCCAGGAGGAAACCTTTGCTGTCCAGAAAGAACATCAGGGCAAGACGAAAGTTAGCCAGTGTACACCTAGGCAAAGACCAGCACTTCTGGAACAATGTGCTCTGGACAGATGAGTCAAAGGTAGAGCTTTTTGGCCACAGTACCAGAAGACATGTTTGGCGAAAACCAACGACAGCATTTGACCACAAGAACCTGATACCAAGTGTAAAGCATGGTGGTAGAAATATTATGGTTTGGGGCAGCTTTGCTGCATCAGGGCCTGGGCAGCTCACCATCATAGAATCCACTATGAATTCTTCATTGTACCAGAGGGTGCACGAGGATAATGTGAGGCCATCTGTCCGGAAGTTGAAGCTCAACCGAAGGTGGACCTTGCAACATGACAATGACCCTAAACATACCAGTAAATCCACCAAGGAATGGCTGAAAAGAAAGAAATGGAGGGTTCTGGAATGGCCAAGTCAATGCCCGGATCTAAATCCCATCGAGATGTTGTGGGGGGATTTGAAACGAGCTGTGCATGCAAGAAACCCCTCAAACATCGCACAGCTGAAAGAATTCTGCATGGAGCAGTGGGCAAAAAATTCTCCCAGTCGATGTCAGAGACTGGTAGACAGTTATAAGAAACGCCTACTTGAGGTTGTTTCTGCCAAAGTGGGCAATACCACCTATTAGGGCCAAAGGTGTACTTACTTTTTCCACATGCGAAATTTGCATTTATGTTGATTTAAATTATACAATGGACTACAAAATGTAAATGTTTCATGATACTTGTTATATTATATCACCTTTATCTATCAATATTGTTGAAATGAAGATGAAATAGCTGTATGTTGAAATATGTTGAAAAAGTCAAAACTTTACATGGGGTGTACTTACTTTTTCACGTGACTGTATATCTGTGCAGTGTCTGTGTTGTGTTGTCACTGAACTACTCCCTCAAACTTTTGTTAAATCGTACCAAACTTCTGGCATGCACCTATCTCTCCCGTCGGTATGTCCTAAGCGTATTTTGTTTGAAAAAACTTCCAATATATTTTTTTGGGGAATTTTTTTTTTTCAACTTCAATTGTTTATAAAATGTAATATCACGTATATTACAAATACATTTGTGCATTATGATTGTTTGAATTATGATTGGTGTTAACCATGACAAAACAGCAACTCAGGTACAGTCATTTATCGATACTGTATATCTACATATCTGGGCAGTGTCTGTTGTCACTGAACTACTCCCTAAAACTTTTGTTTCCATGGTTGTGAAGTGTTTTTAATAGCGTTGTGGTGGTTTTGAATCACGTAGTGGTGAGGTATTTTGAATTATGTGGTGGTGAGGTGTTTCTAAATGACGTGGTGGTGAGTTTTTTTTTTAATTTTGTGGCTGTGACGTGTTTTTAATTTCATGATTTGTGGCTGTGAGGTGTTTTTTATTTCGTGTTTCGTGGCTGTGAGGTGTTTTTTAATTTCGTGTTTCGTGGCTGTGAGGTGTTTTTAATTACGTGTTTCGTGGCTGTGAAGTGTTTTTAATTTCGTGTTTCGTGGCTGTGAGGTGTTTTTAATTTCGTGTTTCGTGGCTGTGAGGTGTTTGTAATTACGTTTTTCTTGGCTGTGAGGTGTTTTTAATTTCGTGGCTGTGAGGTGTTTTTAATTTCGTGGCTGTGAGGTGTTTTTAATTTCGTGGCTGTGAGGTGTTTTTATTACGTGTTCATGGCTGTGAGGTGTTTTTAATTTTGTGGCTGTGAGGTGTTTTTAATTTCGTGGCTGTGAGGTGTTTTTAATTTCGTGGCTGTGAGGTGTTTATAATTTCGTGGCTGTGAGGTGTTTTTAATTTCGTGGCTGTGAGGTGTTTTTAATTTCGTGGCTGTGAGGTGTTTTTAATTTCGTGGCTGTGAGGTGTTTTTAATTTCGTGGCTGTGAGGTGTTTTTATTACGTGTTTATGGCTGTGAGGTGTTTTAAATTTTGTGGCTGTGTGGTGTTTTTAATTTTGTGGCTGTGAGGTGTTTTTAATTTTGTGGCTGTGAGGTGTTTTTAATTTTGTGGCTGTGAGTTGTTTTGAATTTCATGGCTGTGAGGTGTTTTATTACGTGTTTTATGGCTGTGAGGTGTCTTCAATTTCGCGGTGATGAGATGTTTTTAATTTCATGGTGGTGAGGTGTAATTGTCCCAAACTTCCAGTCTGCACCTGCCCCTATATATGTGCTGAGGGATTTTTTTTTTTTGGTTTTTTTTCAACTTAAATCTTCAACCTAAATTGCTTATAAAAATGTTATATCACAAACACTACAAATGAATTTGTGCAAAATAATTGTTTGTATTATAATTGGTGTGAATCAGGACAAAACAGAAAATCAGGTACAGTCATTATCCTCAGCTAAAATAAGCCCGATTGCCTGGTGTTGGGTGTCTTTCCTCTGTAACGATTGCCTGGTGTTGGCTTAACGGTTAGGGTGCAGGCTTGGGATCCTACGATCCTGGGTTCGAATCCCGGTCGATCGCTGAATTAACGCCAGGGGGGTTGACTCAGCCTGTCATCCTTCCGAGGTTGGCAAATTGAGTACCAGCTTGCTGGGATGAATGATCCTGGTGTGTACCCTGATTTAGATTAGGTACACCGTATCCCTGCGCATCGTAAGAGGCGACTAAGGGTTGGCGTCAGGAAGGGCATCCGGCCATAAAAAAAACATTGCCTCAAACAGGGAACCATGATTGTCATGGGGCCCGCAAGGCTAACCCCCGCTATAGCGGGGAAAATGGCCTTAAAAACGATCATTCATATTCATATTCACTCATCACCATCCAGTATATTAACAAACTGTATGTTATCATTTTGTTCCTGTGTTAAGTACCTTCGTTGAGCAGAGATGAAATGATAAGCCTCTCTTAATGCTGTGGTTTGAGTCCCTCCCGAACCACATATCATTTTTAGATTATATTGAATTGTCTTGGAACCCTCAATCATTTCTTGACAACCATCAAAGCTTTCTGTCCATTTAGTATGTTTATTTTCTTTACATCCTCTAACTTACTCGTATTTAAATTTATCTGCTTATTTGTTTTATCTGATAGACTATCCCTGTTATTTCTTCAATAAGACCTATTTGATATTTCTCACATTCATGATGTTTTCCATTTAAATACCAAGGTTGTTGTTTTCTCCACTCATTGGTTTGGTTATTGCTTGGCTCTATCATTTATATATACTAGGGCATGCCCGTACGTGGGTGCCCGTTCCTTGCCAAAAAAAAAAAAAAACGCTACCCGTACGCTCTACCCCGCCCGTACGCCCGTACGCCCGTAAACAAAAAAAACAACGCTCTTCGCTTCCGCCCTTCGCTCTGGGAGAAATAATGCGCATAAGAAATCGAGAAATTATTATTTTCTCCGGAAGAAATCGAATTACGAACCGTAATGGCGCACGCGCTCGGCTCGGCTCGCAACAACGCGTTCTGTGATTGGCTGCCGGAAGTGAAGTCTTCACTGTCCGGAAGGTCGCAAATCGCAGTTACGATGAATCGCAAATTAGTTTTATTTAGTTTTAAAACATAGTTTAACGGCAACATAGTTTTCCAACGTGAAATAAATGAATACGCTCTCAAATGTGCCGTCCGAGGCAGAGTCTGTTCGCCACGTTCGGCACACGTGATAGCTCGCTGCTCTCTGATTGGTTGAATCGTTTTTTGGACATAGCTCGGTAACTACTTGTCCGATTAATATGAAACCTTGAAAAGGCACATCCTCGGGTCCCCAGCAATATACCTGGCAAGTTTAAAGTATATCGGACCCGTGGTTGTCGAGAAACAGCGGTCACAGACATACATACATACATACTGTTACGTGGTCCTCCCGGTAACTACCTGGTCTTGGTGACCCCCGGACCGTGGGAGGGACCCCGCCAGAAAGATATATGGTTTATACGCTTTCGTAACGCAATCAATATGAATTCCGGTCAAGAAGAAACCCCACACCAAGGATCCGGAATAATCAATAATATATTCACTGAGCAATCAACAACCATCAACACTGCACAATCAATATTACAACCATGTGAACTCATCTACACAAATTCTAAGATGGCCATCTTAATCTTATACATTCCTCACGTGAGCCCCACTCCTGACTCCCTCCGTGGTCAATGTCTCTCCTCTCCGCACACGGGCGGTTGAACGAGCCCCGGGCGGACGTGCTCTAAACGTGCCGTCTCGGACTGGGGCCGCGGCTGCAGCGCACCTCCTTGCCAAGCCACGGGGCAAACCCAGCGCGGCGTCCAACGTGCGCGAGGCCCCCAGTGCGACTCTTACGCGTCCTTGTAGATGGGCAAAAACCCAGCGCGGCTTCCGACGCGAGCGAGGCCCAACGTGCGGACCCGTACGCGTCTTTGTAGACGGGGCAAAACCCAGCGCGGCTTCCGACGCGAGCTAGGCCCAACGTGCGGACCCGTACGCGTCTTTGTAGACGGGGCAAACTGTCCCGGACGCTTGGTTTCGTGCACGAACTCACAGTGACTGGACGTGTCCAAAGGTATTTACCGCCCAGGTAACTCCTCTCGCCAGACGTTTCGCAACGGCGCGTTTTCCGCGCAGCGTAAGGTCGATTCCACCTTCTCGTCGTCGCGGGGCGAGGAAGAAGAAGCACCGTCCTTTTCTCTCCTCGTGTCTTTTCTTCTTTCGTTTCCGGCCACTTCCGTTTCCGGCCACTGGTTCCGAAGGGCTCCTGACCCTCCCATCACAACAACCCTTAATATAATACACACGGATAAGCAACCTGAATGGTAATTTACATACATTCACCTAAATATGTAACACTCCCCCCCTTCAAGAAAGAAAGTTTGAACCCAGCGAAACTTTCTTTGCCGGCCAATTTGGAGAAACAAACCAGATCACTCAACCCCCCCCCCCCCCCAGATTAACTCAATCTGGACAAAGCGTCCGCCACGACATTGTCCCGGCCCCGTACATGTTCAATTTCCAAGTTGAACCCCTGCAAAGCCAAACTCCATCTCATCAACCTCTGATTTTTATTTTTCATTCTTTGAATGAAGGTTAAGGGGTTGTGATCCGTAAAGACCTTTATGGGAAAGGACGTGATTCCTAAATACACCTCATAATGTTGAAGCCCTAGCAGGAGAGCCAGGGTCTCTTTCTCCACGGTGGCATAATTTACCTGATGTTTATTGAACTTTTTGGAGTAGTAGCACACGGGGTGGTCCACCCCATCCTCATCTTCCTGTAACAAGACCGCTCCCGCCCCCACATCGCTTGCATCTACGGCCAACTTGAAAGGTGCCTGAAAGTCCGGAGCGGTTAGGACCGGAGAGCTCATTAGTATCGCTTTGACATGGGCAAAGGCCGCCTGACATTTGCCATCCCAAACGAATGGGGTCTCCTTTCTCAACAAACTCGTTAAAGGGGCTACCACATCCGAAAAATTCTTACAGAACCGCCGGTACCACCCCGCCATCCCTAAGAATCTCATCAGCTCTTTCTTCCCCTTTGGGACTTGGAAGCGATCGATAGCTTCTACCTTGGCGGTCACTGGTTGTACTTGACCCTGCCCTACTACATGGCCGAGGAACACTACCTGTGCTCTTACAAATTCACTCTTGGCTAAGTTGATGGTCAGACCTGCCTCGGACATCGTCTGAAAAAATGCATGGATTTGCTTAATATGGTCTTCCATGGTCATGGTGTGGATGATTACATCATCCAGATATGCCTCCACCCCCTCCAGGTCTGCAATGAGCCTATTAATCAGTCGTTGAAAGGTCGCCGGCCCGTTCTTCAACCCAAAAGGGAGGACCTTGTACTGATATAACCCGTTCGGAGTGACCAAAGCTGAGATTTCTTTGGCTCTATCGGTAAGAGGGATCTGCCAATACCCTTTCAGCAAGTCAAATTTGGTAACAAATTTAGCTGGGCCTATTCGATCAATACAGTCGTCAATCCTCGGGAGCGGATAGGAGTCGGTCTTGGTCACTGCATTCACCCGTTTTAAATCCGTACAACACCGGAAGCTGCCATCGGGTTTCGGAACCAACACACATGGGGAGCTCCATTCACTGTTGCTTGGTTCGATGATGTCATTGTCCAACATATATTGCATCTCCTTCCGAAGGTACTCCATCTTTACCGGGTTCATCCGATAGGGGTGTTGTTTCACTGGAGTGGCCTCCCCCACCTCGATATCATGATATACTAAGTCCGTACGACCAGGTACATCTGTGAACAAATGTTTAAATTCGAACATTAGGCTGGACAGTTGTCCTTGCTGTTCCCTTGTTAAATGACCTAACTTCTCATCCAAATGATTCAACACTTCGGTGTTCGTCAATTTGGGGCAGGCCTGGTCATCCAAGTTATCAAACTTCACACCGGCGTTTCCGTCCATTGTCACTGGTACGACCGGTGAGACAGGAACTACGTCTTCCACCGGTTCCCTCTCATGATATTTCTTCAGTCGGTTGACATGACACAACTGTCGCTTTTTTCGTCGGTCGGGAGTGGTCACCACGTAGTCTGTCTCATTCACCCTCTCCTCCACTGCATAAGGACCGAAATATCTAGCCTGGAGGGGCTGACCTGGAACGGGCAGCAATACTAACACCCGGTCCTGAGGACTGAAATTCCTTATCTGCGAGGTCTTGTCATGTCTCTCCTTCATTTTCCCCTGGGCCCTTCTCAAGTTCCGTCGTGCCACCTCACACGCCTTTGCCAATCGGTTTTTTACTGTGGCCACATACTCCCTCATCGGTGTCCGGGACTCCTGTAGTAACCACTGTTCTTTCACCAATTTCAACGGTCCCCGCACTGCGTGTCCAAACACCAGTTCAAACGGGCTGAATCCCAAGGAATCCTGCACGGACTCCCTCGCCGCAAACAACAATAGGGGTATCCCTTCATCCCAATCCTTGGCACATTCAAAACAATACGTTCGGATCATATTCTTTAAAGTCTGGTGAAACCTTTCCAGGGCCCCTTGGCTCTCGGGATGGTAGGCGCTGGATCTTACTTGTTCCACCCCCAACAGGTGTACCACTTGCTGGAACAGTGTGGACATGAAATTGGTCCCCTGATCCGATTGAATGATCCTAGGTAGGCCAACCCAAGTGAAAAATTTAATCAAGGCCTTTGCAATAACTGCCGCCGTTATTTTCCTCAGGGGCACTGCCTCGGGGAACCTGGTGGACGCACACATGATGGTCAGTAAGTATTGATGTCCAGCTTTGGTTTTGGGTAAAGGGCCCACACAGTCCACAATGACTCGGCTGAATGGCTCTTCAAAAGCTGGAATTGGCTTTAACGGGGCGGGGGGAATTTTTTGATTCGGCTTTCCCACCAGCTGACAAGAATGGCAGGACTTGCAGAACTCCGCCACATCCCGTCGCAGTCCCGGCCAGAAAAAATGTACTAATATCCTGTCACAGGTCTTGTTCACTCCCAGGTGCCCGGCCCAAGGGGTCTCATGTGCCAAACTCAAGATCTCCTTCCGGTACAGCGGTGGCACCACAATCTGATAGTGAACTTTCCACTCATCGTCTGCGGGTACCTCCGGGGGCCTCCATTTCCTCATTAGGGTTTCCCCCTTCATGAAATACCCCACAGGTATCTTCGTAGCCTCTTCTTCCGTAACGGCTTTCTCCATTAACCTCTGGATCTCCGAGTCTTCGTGTTGTTCTTCCACTAGTCTCCTCCGGACCAGCGCGGTTTGCTCCACTTCGTTCTCTGCGGTCTCCGACGGACACTCCACGTCCCCTTGCGTTCCAGACGCTACCCTTTCTCGAAATTCCTGGGAATCCCTCCCCTGGTTATTTCCCTGTTCCGAGTTGTCTTCCCGTACCTCTAAGGGTTCCAACTCCCCCTCTCTTTCTTCCTCCTTCTCTTCCGCGTGCTTTCTACCCATAGCCCGAGTCACTGCACAGGATGGAAAGATACCCGGAATCTCCATCTCTAACCGAGTGGTGTTATTTTCCTTACTGGGCTTGTCCACCATTCTTGGATTACCCGAAACTCGCCCCCCGGCCAAATCATTCCCGATAATAAAAGAGATTCCCTCCACAGGAAGGGTGGCTTGTAAGCCTACGGTGACCGGCCCGGATACCAACTCAGAACTCAACTGGATGACATGAAGCGGAGCTTTAACATAGCCCCCGACCCCCTGTAAAAGCACACTAACCCCAGTTGCCGTCTTCTCCGACAATGGCAAAATGCCCTCCAGCATCAACGATTGGTGTGCTCCTGTGTCCCTCAATACCCTAACTGGCTTCTGGTTACTCGGGTCGCCATCCAGCGACACGAACCCCTCTGAAATGAAATGTTTGTAGCCCTCCTGAACAAGGTTCTCCCGGGACGCCGTACCTTTGACAGGGGAATCTTCCCCCAGCTCTGCTCTCCAAGAATGATTTCTCACACTTGCCAGTGCATTCGGAGTCGCACTAGACTGATTCCGTTCCGGGTTCTCCCTTTTTCGGAGGTAACATTGGGACATCAAGTGTCCAGTTTTATGGCAAAAAGCACAAGTAGGCCCGGGGGAGAACCTCGGGGTCGGCCTTGAGCCCCCCGAAAAATAAGTTTGTCTTGGGCCCGTAGCCCTCGGATTTCTAACCGTTGGGGTATCATAGTTGTCCCCATAATCATCTCGAGGCCGCCGCCATGTAAGGTCATTCTCCGCCCCGGGTGTTCCATAACTCCCCTGCTGAAGTCTAGGCGAGGAGTTAGGTTTGTGGACCCCTATTCGGTGGGTTAAGGCATAATCATCTGCCATGGTGGCTGCGTCCCACAACTTCGGTACTTTCTTTTCCTGCAGGTACACTTTGATGTCCTCGTGGACACACTGCTGGAATTCCTCCACCAGGATCAAGTCCCGCAATGTTTCGAAGTCTTTCCCGACTCCTTTTGACTCACACCACCGATCAAACATGTTTTCTTTCACTCTGGCAAACTCCACATGGGTCTCACTCTCCCTCTTCCTGGCATTCCTGAATTTTTGCCTGTAAGCTTCCGGAACCAACTCATAGGCTTTGAGGATGTGCTTCTTCAGTACCTCATAATCTGCACATTGGTCCATTGGTAGCGCCGAATAAATTTCCTGAGCTTTCCCCACCAGCACACTTTGCACGAGTATGGTCCATGCCTCCTCCGGCCAGTTTAATTGTCGAGCCACTTTCTCAAAGTGTGGAAAAAATTTCGCGACTTCTTTTTCACTGAACGGTGGAACCAGCCTCACATGTCTGCCCACATCCCAGGTTTTCTGGTTAGGTGTCGACCCCGTCAGCAAGGGTGGTGCCTCTCCCCGTTCTCTCATTAACTCCAGCTCCTTGAATTTGATTTCTTGCTGAAGCTGCATGTCACGTTCCTTTAATTCCCTTTCCGCTTTTCTCTCCTCTGCTTCGAGGTCCCTTGCAGCTCTCCTTTCCTCTGCTTGTTCCTTTTCTCTTCTTTCCTGGAGTTCTCTTTCCACTCTCCTTTCCTCTGCTTGTTTCTCTTCTCTCCTCTCCTCTGCTTTCCTTTCTTCTTCTGCTCTTTCCTTTTCTGCTTTCCTTTCTTCTTCTGCTCTTTCCTTTTCTGCTTTCCTTTCTTCTTCTGCTAACCTTTCCTGGAGTTCTCGTTCCCCTCTCCTTTCCTCTGCTTGTTTCTCTTCTCTCCTCTCTTCTGCTTTCCTTTCTTCTTCTTTTAACCTTTCCTGGAGTTCTCGTTCCCCTCTCCTTTCCTCTGCTTGTTTCTCTTCTCTCCTCTCTTCTGCTTTCCTTTCTTCTTCTTTTAACCTTTCCTGGAGTTCTCGTTCCACTCTCCTTTCCTCTGCTTGCTTCTCTTCTCTTCTCTCTTCTGCTTTCCTTTCTTCTTCTTTGATCCGTTCCTGGCTCCGTAATTGCAACTCCAGTTTCCGGAGCTCCACGTCTTCTGGTTCTTCGGGTAGCCACTCCCAGGCTAACTCGTCCCATGTTCCTAATCCCACCATAGATTGTATCACCGTGGCCTGCAACTCTGCCTTCCTCAAATTAGTTCGGACCTCCAAGTTAAAATGTTTGGCCAATTTCAAGAGATCCGACTTTAGCAACGCTCGGAACTGTGCCTCACTCGGGGTTACCCCAAAGTTCTGTGCCACAAACGCCATGGTGCCTATCGTTAACACCTGTTAACCTTCACCCCAAGACTTTCCCCAATTTCTCAAAAAAAAATATTACCAATTAATAATTAATTAATAAATTTTAATTACCAAAAATATTATTATTTTATTATTTTATACACTTTTAGATCCCGGACGTAGACCCAATTGCGAAACCGCAAATCGTAATTTGGACGAGCCCCCAATTCTGTTACGTGGTCCTCCCGGTAACTACCTGGTCTTGGTGACCCCCGGACCGTGGGAGGGACCCCGCCAGAAAGATATATGGTTTATACGCTTTCGTAACGCAATCAATATGAATTCCGGTCAAGAAGAAACCCCACACCAAGGATCCGGAATAATCAATAATATATTCACTGAGCAATCAACAACCATCAACACTGCACAATCAATATTACAACCATGTGAACTCATCTACACAAATTCTAAGATGGCCATCTTAATCTTATACATTCCTCACGTGAGCCCCACTCCTGACTCCCTCCGTGGTCAATGTCTCTCCTCTCCGCACACGGGCGGTTGAACGAGCCCCGGGCGGACGTGCTCTAAACGTGCCGTCTCGGACTGGGGCCGCGGCTGCAGCGCACCTCCTTGCCAAGCCACGGGGCAAACCCAGCGCGGCGTCCAACGTGCGCGAGGCCCCCAGTGCGACTCTTACGCGTCCTTGTAGATGGGCAAAAACCCAGCGCGGCTTCCGACGCGAGCGAGGCCCAACGTGCGGACCCGTACGCGTCTTTGTAGACGGGGCAAAACCCAGCGCGGCTTCCGACGCGAGCTAGGCCCAACGTGCGGACCCGTACGCGTCTTTGTAGACGGGGCAAACTGTCCCGGACGCTTGGTTTCGTGCACGAACTCACAGTGACTGGACGTGTCCAAAGGTATTTACCGCCCAGGTAACTCCTCTCGCCAGACGTTTCGCAACGGCGCGTTTTCCGCGCAGCGTAAGGTCGATTCCACCTTCTCGTCGTCGCGGGGCGAGGAAGAAGAAGCACCGTCCTTTTCTCTCCTCGTGTCTTTTCTTCTTTCGTTTCCGGCCACTTCCGTTTCCGGCCACTGGTTCCGAAGGGCTCCTGACCCTCCCATCACAACAACCCTTAATATAATACACACGGATAAGCAACCTGAATGGTAATTTACATACATTCACCTAAATATGTAACACATACACACAGAGATTACTGGAATTATAGATAGATGTAAAAAAGGCAGCAGTAGCCCGTTAAAATCTCTACCCCCTCCCCCCCCCCCCCCCCCCCCACCATTTTACTCTTATCACTTATATATATAGCTTAATATATCTTAATACTTATCACTTATATTTATCTCAACACAGAAACCATAAGGGAGACTATAAATTTCCATTTTCTGAAATAAACCTCATCATCAGAAGCTCCAAGAGTTTTCTTATCTTCCTCTTCTGAATAAAATTGATGTTTATAACTTCTTATCGTATTCATTTTTCTGAACTCTTCTTTCTTTAAAGTTAAACAATTATAATAATTTTAAAAGTTTATTGTTTCTTTAGTAACATTTTTCTTTATTCCATTTAACTTTTTATCACTCTTTTCAATATTATTATCAATATATTTATAAGCATAAGCCTTAGACCTCAATCCCATAAATTCACTCATTACATTACCCCCCAATTCATCCTTAAACTTTCCAATAACCTTTTTATTCTTTGAAGAAAACAACTTATCACCTGACTTATAATAATTACTTGTATTGTAGCGGTTCCCGCTGAATGTACACAATCGCCTTGCACCTGCCAGGTCGCGGCCAGGGCGCGATCGCCATGCCGGGCTCATCCGGACGGGCCCAGACGCACCTCTCCTGGGCATGCCCGGACTCGCTGTTCCCGGGCACGCCCGAACCTCCCGGGCACGCCCGGTCTCGTCTTTCCCGGGCATGCCCGCTCTCGCCTTTCCAGGGCTTGCCCAGAGCGCCCGGGCATGCCCAGCCTCGACTTGCCAGGCCGCGTCCAGTACGCCCGGGCATGTCCAGACTCGCCTTTCCAGGGCTCGCACAGAGCGTCCGGGCACGCCCAGCCTCGACTTGCCAGGCCGCGTCCAGGACGCCCGGGCATGTCCAGACTCGCCTTTCCAGGACTCGCCCTTGACACCCGGGCATGCCCGGTCTCGGTTTTCCCGGGCAAACGCCCCGGCATAAATGTGTATATATATTGCTGCCCGATAAACGGGCTTGGGAGAATACCTGAGCTGTTTTGTTTCAATAAAGCAACTCGGACGAATTCCGTCTTTGGTCGCGTCAATTCTTTCGACTCGCGTTGGAGCGCAGCTCCTTCACTGGTGACCTACCGACATGGACACGGCAGTGACTCTTAAACTGCCTACCTTCTGGGAGGCTCACGCGGCTGTTTGGTTCACCCAGGCAGACTCCCAGTTCGCCCTGCGAGGCATCACCGCGGAAGACACACGCTTCCACCACGTCGTGGCAGCGCTCGGTTCCGCCACCGCGGCCCGCGCCCTGAGCCTCCTCGAGCACCCGCCGGCTGCCGACAAGTATGACGCGCTGAAGACGCTCCTCCTCGACGCTTTCGCCCTCTCACCGGCGGCACGCGCACGGCGCCTGCTCGCCCTGCCCGAGCTCGGCGACACGCGCCCGTCCGAGCGCATGGACTATATGCTCTCGTTGCTCGGTGAGCACTCTCCGGATTTTCTGTTCCGCGAGCTGTTCCTTCGCCAGCTGCCTCACCTGGTATGCCTCGCCCTGGCTGGCACGTCAATCACCGATCCCCGCGCCCTCGCCAGGGAAGCCGATAAGATCTCCTCGGCGGGCCAACACATCGGCGTGGCTACCTGGAGCCTGCCGCCATCCGAGGCGACGCCCGAGCGCCCTGCGCGGTTGGAGGCCGAACTGCCGGTGCAACTGGCGGCCGCCACGACACGACGGCCGGGGCCTCCACCTGACCAGGCGTGGTGTTATTACCACGCCAGTTTCGGACACAAGGCTCGGACGTGCCGACCCCCGTGCACTTTCGGCAAGTCGGGAAACGGCCAGGCCGGCATTCATTCCCAGCCATGAGCGCCGGCCACTCGGGCAATTTGCTTTTTATTCGGGACAAAGCGTCCGGGCAGCGTTTCCTTTGTGACACCGGCGCCCAACTGAGCGTCATACCCGCCTCCGAGCAGGACAGGCGGGACGCCGTTTGCGGCCCCTCTTTGGTCGCTGCTAATGGCTCGGCCATATGCACTTTCTGCCCGCGCGACGTCACCCTCTGCTTCGGCAGCCAGCGCTTTCAGTGGACCTTTGTGACCACCTGCGTCCCCATGGCTTTGCTGGGCACCGACTTCCTCTGCGCGCACGGGCTGCTGGTCGACGTCAAACGTCGTCGCCTTGTCAATGCCGAGACCTTCAGCTCCCTGGCGTGCACGATGAGCAGCTCCGCGCCGGCCGAACTGGCGTGCGCCCTCCCGACGGCGAACGAGTTCGCTCGCCTGCTCGCGGAATTCCCGGCCCTCACATGGCCGACGTTTTCGGCCGTCGCAGTGCGGCATGGGATCGAGCACCACATACCCACTACGGGCCTGCCGGTCTACGCCACGGGCCGCCGCCTCGACCCGGCCAAGCTCGCCGTGGCAAAGGCCGAGTTCGACGCGTTGGAGCACCTCGGCATCGTGCGGCGCTCCCATAGCACGTGGGCCTCACCACTGCACATCGTGCCAAAGCCGGGGGGGCGGATGGCGCCCGTGTGGCGACTACCGCCGCCTCAACGACGCTACCACCCCCGACAGGTACCCGATCCCGCACATCCAGGACTTTTCCGCCCGTTTGGCGGGACGGGTCATATTTTCCAAAATTGACCTGATACGAGGATACCACCAGGTACCTGTCCGGGCGGCCGACGTCCCAAAGACGGCCATCATCACGCCGTTCGGCCTGTTCGTATTTTTGAGGATGCCGTTTGGCCTAAAGAACGCGGCCCAGGCGTTCCAGCGCTTAATGGACGGCGTGCTGCGCGACCTGCCATTTCTTTTCGTCTATCTGGAGGACATCCTCATCGCCAGCACGTCCCGCGCCGAGCACCTCCTCCTCCTCCGAACACTATTCGGTTGCCTCAGCGAGCACGGCTTAATTGTCAACCCGGCCAAATGCCACTTCGGCACGACGACCGTTGACTTTAGGCCACCGCATCACCAAGACCGGGGCCGTGCCGCTGCCGACCAAGGTCGAGGCCATCACCACGTTCCCGCGTTCCCGTTCCATCAAGGCCCTACAAGAGTTCCTCGGCATGGTGAATTTTTATCACCGATTCGTGCCACGCGCTGCTCAGCTCATGCGGCGCCTTTACGAGGCCCTCCGGGGCAAGCCGGCCAAGCATGACATTATTTGGTCCGCAGCCATGGACGTGGCCTTTGCGAGCGCAAAACGGGCCCTCGCCGACGCATCGCTGCTGGCTCACCCGGTGCTCAACGCACCCATCGCCCTCACTACGGACGCCTCCAACTACGCGGTGGGCGCCGTCCATGAACAATGGGTGGACGGGGTTTGGCAGCCACTTGGTTTTTTTCAGCCGGCAGCTCCGGCCAAATGAGTTAAAATACAGCACGTTCGACCGCGAGCTGCTCGGTCTATTCCTGGCCGTTCGCCATTTCCGACACCTCCTGGAGGGCCGCCCGTTCACGGCTTTCGTCGACCACAAGCTGTTGGTCTAAGGAATGGCCAAAGTCACGGAGCCGTGGTCGGCCCGCCAGCAGCACCACCTCTCCGCCGTGTCGGAATTCACCACGGACATCCGGCACGTCGCCGGCAAAGACAACACCGTGGCCGACTGTCTTTCTCGGGCCAGCGCGAACGCGGTCCACCTCGGCGTGGACTTCGCGCTCATGGCGGCCGACCAGACCACCAACACCTCGGTGCAGGCCCTCCGGGTGGCGGACACGGGCCTCCGCCTGGCCGACATCCCCTTCGCGGGCACCGTCCTGTTCTGCGACGTCTCCCAGGGCCAGCCTCGCCCCATCGTGCCCGTTTCCTGGCAGCGCCGCATCTTCGCCTCCATCCACGGCCTTTCTCACCCGGGCCGGAAAGCTTCTCAGAAGCTGGTGTCAGCGCGTTTCGTCTGGCACGGCCTTCGACGGAACGTCAGTGACTGGACCAACGCCTGCACGGCCTGCCGGCAGGCCAAGGTCCACCGCCACACCCAGGCCCCGCTAGCACCTTTCACCGTGCCTGCACGGCGTTTCGACCACATCCACGTGGACCTGGTGGGTCCCCTGCCCCCATCACGGGGGTTCACCCACCTGCTTACCATGGTGGACAGGACCACCAGGTGGCCGGAGGCCGTGCCCCTCACCTCCACCACCACCGCCGACGTGGCGCAGGCGTTCATCACCACTTGGGTCGCGTGCTTCAGCGCACCGGCGGACATCTCGTCCGACCGCGGCCCACAGTTCACGTCCGAACTTTGGGGCGCGGTCGCCCGCTCGTTGGGGGTCACACTGCACCGCACCAACGGGTTGTGCGAGCGGTTTCACCGCTCCATGAAGGCCGCTCTTATGGCCGGCCTTCAGGACGACAGTTGGACCGACCGGCTGCCGTGGGTCCTTTTGGGCCTCCGCACGGCCCCCAAGGAGGACCTCCGGGCGTCCGCCGCCGAGCTCGTCTACGGCCAGCTGCTCCGCATCCCGGGCGAGTTCGTGCCCGATGCTACCAGTCCCTGGTCCACCGCACACCAGCGCTCGGACCTCCAGGAGGCCGCCCGACGATTTGCCCCCGTGCCAACGTCCCGCCACAGTGGCCCCCAGTCCTACGTCCCCCCGGCGCTTCGCACAGCGGAGTACGTCTTTGTGCGTCATGACGCGCACCGGGGGCCACTCCGGCCGCCGTACGACGGGCCCTTCTGGGTCCTGCGACGGGGCGACAAGTCCTTCGTCGTCGACGTCGGCGGCCGGTCGAACCGGATCTCTGTGGACCGCCTCAAACCGGCGCACGTGGACGTCGACCGACCACCACGGTTGGCCCTTCCTCCGCGGCCAGGCCGCCCCCCGTCTACAGTTCCCCCCGCTCGACCACCCACCACCGGATCGGACCCCCCCCCCCCCCCCACAACCCTCCAGGGGTCGCTTCGGCCGGGTCATCCGGACCCCCCTTAAATTGACCCTGCCGGTGCAGGTCTATTCTGGAGGGGCGTGTGTAGCGGTTCCCGCTGAATGTACACAATCGCCTTGCACCTGCCAGGACGCGGCCAGGGCGCGATCGCCATGCCGGGCTCATCCGGACGGGCCCAGACGTGCCTCTCCTGGGCATGCCCGGACTCGCTGTTCCCGGGCACACCCGAACCTCCCGGGCACGCCCGGTCTCGTCTTTCCCGGGCATGCCCGCTCTCGCCTTTCCAGGGCTCGCCCAGAGCGCCCGGGCATGCCCAGCCTCGACTTGCCAGGCCGTGTCCAGGACACCCGGGCATGTCCAGACTCGCCTTTCCAGGGCTCGCCCAGAGCGTCCGGGCATGCCCGCTCTTGCCTTTCCAGGGCTCGCCCAGGGCGCTCGGGCACGCCCAGCCTCGACTTGCCAGGCCGCGTCCAGGACGCCTGGGCATGTCCAGACTCGCCTTTCCAGGACTCGCCCTTGACACCCGGGCATGCCCGGTCTCGGTTTTCCCGGGCAAACGCCCCGGCATAAATGTGTATATATATTGCTGCCCGATAAACGGGCTTGGGAGAATACCTGAGCTGTTTTGTTTCAATAAAGCAACTCGGACGAATTCCGTCTTTGGTCGCGTCAATTCTTTCGACTCGCATTGGAGCGCAGCTCCTTCAGTATCATATTTATCAATATCATCGATCATATCTGAAAAAACATCATCTGTATTAATTTTCAAAATAAAACTATTTGTATCCATATAAAGCAGATTAACATCATTTTGATATTTCTTCCTTAAGTTATTGTAAAAGTAATCATACATTAATGACTTTCATAAATCAAGAATTGATGTTCCAATATAAATAGCTTTATCCATTTCAATACTCTCTTTAACCAAATGGATCGCACAAACGTTCTCTGAAAACACCTCTGCTCTTTGAAAACTGGGTCTATTAATTAATGTTGTTGCTTGTTTCCAAGATGTAGCAAGATGTAGCAAGATTTCCAAGATGTTTTGTCTATTCCTAACATTTTCCATTGTCTTTCCAAATACAGCGTTATTCATTAATTTATAAAACTCCTTTACAAAATCTGTTTTAGCTTCTATCCTCCTTTGTGTGTGTTAAAATCAATATATGTTTTCAACCAATGACTTTGACTAAACTGTAAAACTCTATAAACCTCTTTATTCTCAGCCCTGCTGATAAACATTGCCTCAAGTTCCTGTGGTGTAAACATAATTTCCTTTATAATATAATGTAGTAAGTAATTTCTCTGTTGATTTCCCTTTAGTATTAAATGATTGTTGATAATCACTTAACCATTGTTTTCTTTGACTTTCTTTATCAGGAGCATAAGGTAGATCTTTATGTTTATTATGAAGTTCTTCAGGATATTTCAAATCAACCTCAAAATAATATCCAATTTTAGGTTTATCCAATTCTTTTTGTGTAGAGATAACGATATCCTGTAAAACCTTTTCATAATCTTTCTCTTCAACCCACTTAAGTTTACCATGAGGTAGGGATTGAGACATAGCCCATCCATACAAATTATTAGCATCGTAATACATCAAATAAGAACTATCTTTTATAGAATCATAATTAGGAAGATATTTGTTGTTAGCTTTGGCATATCTCTTAGAACAGACTTGTGATATTCCCCCTCTTTTAGCCTTCTCCATCATCAATAGCATATCTACATCACTGCTTAAATCCAAATTCTGTTTTGTCATTTTTAACACAGCACACCAAGCCAATCCTGGGCCAGTGTAATAGTGGACGTGGTCTAATCCATAAGAATTTTTATTATGACAGATGGTTCTAAAAGTTTCAAATACATCAGCCAATAGTAATACATCAGTTTTAAGATACAAATCGTGATACTCTCCAAGGTTCTTTATATTAAACTTTTTCATAAACATTTCATGCTCGAGTATAATCTTTATCAGAAATATGAGTTTTATTTAACTTATTGTAGAAATTTACTTTTGATGGGAGTTGTATTTCTGGAAATCTCTCAAATGAATCCATATAATCACATGGATATATCCCCTTTTGTGATAAGAGTTCAATCTCTTCTTGGTTCATGAAATACTCTGAAAGACTCGGAAAGTTTTTAATATCTAATACTAAGTTAGATAATGAACTTGCCATAAATTTAAATGTGTCAAGAAATCTAATATTAGTTATATCATACGTTTTTTTTAAATGTCAAATCCTGTTTTCACAAAGATTGTTTTTGTGAATGAAATGTATTTCTGATCCGTGTTAGGAATTGCTGAAATGTTTCCAGATGTCTTTGAAAGTTTATTTATAAATAGATGTGTATCATAATGTGTGTTGTTGCGAGGAAAGACTGGAATGAAAGAGGGAAGCTTAAAATTAAGATGACAACTTTCATGAGTTGGACCTCTATATTTACCTGGAAGATGACAATGGTCTCTAATCTTTAATTCGTTATCAATTTTCTCCTCACAAATATGGCCTATATTATTATCTCTAAACATAATTTTCTCTTCTTTTGTTAATCACATTGGTATATTGGTTTTTTTCATTATTTTAGATAATCAAACACAATCCCTTTCCACTCCCCTCAAAAACTCCTCGGAAGCATCTTCTCCTCTATAAAGTTCTAACTTGTTGTATTTAGCACCTATGGATGATTTGATATAATAACAGAAACTACAACGAGTATGTTTTTGATATTTACTCGTGTATGATTTTTTGGGATTTGGAAAAGCAGTATCTATCTTTTCAAGGATACTTTCAAAGTCAGCATTTATCACGAATGGATGTTTCATAGTTTTGTTGAAATCTTTGAATGATACGTTTTAACCTACTTTAGGTATATTAATTACGGAGGATTTATGTTCGCCACAGTATTTTGAATGCTGGTTTAATCTTTCTTTCGTATGAAAGAAGTTGGGACATCGCTTACAGGGATACGATTTACATTTTTTATTGCTTACTTGTGAAGTGATTAATCTTGATAAATTTTTGATGTAAGCATAATGTGAATTTTCTTCCAAATTATAATAGAGAAGGTCAATATGAGTTTCATCATTTTTATAATATTATTAGAATGTTTCAAAATCTGAATTTTGTTTCTATCTGTTAATCCAAATACATGAACAGATAGATTATTCATCATTTAAAATTTAGGAATATCTTTTAATGATATCTGGAATTTTAAATCTTTAACATTTAGCGTATTCTCATATTCCTAAATGGATAAAGGTGAGCGAGAACAGACCAAAGGAAACATTTATTATCTTTCTTTTTAATATTAACAACTGCCTTTTTTAAGTTTTATATCCCTTGGTAAATCAATGTAAGAAGAAGCTTTAAGAGGGTCTTATTTTAGAACGTGTATATCTGGGAAAATTATTTTCATTATAATATATCCACTACCTACAAGTGTATTATCTACATCCTGCTCCTGTTTTAAAAGCTCACCATAAACACCCGATGATAACAAATCTTGGAATGATGTGATAAAGTGAGGGGCTGTTCTCTTTTAGGGAGTTATTTCAATACCCTCTTTTACCATACCCATTTTTACTCCTATATAAAACTTTAAAGTATTCATCTCAGTCAACGTATCTTTTGAAAATGTTTAAATAGCAGGTTTAACCATCTCAATCACCTCAGCTATTGATTTTGGCACAGGAGTTCCAAACTCAAAAATCCTTTTCATAATATGCCCCTTAAATGCTCCATCAGAGTTTTTAATAGAGTATCCAAGTAGCTTCTTATGTTTTTGTGTTTAAAGATGTCTAGGAAAGCTCTTCTTCAAGACAACCTTAGAACAAACATCACAATGTTTTGTTTCTCGTTCAAGTGGGGATATCAGCTGAAAAAGCTTGAATGTGTGTTTGTTGGTTTGGAAGTGTTTTTTGTAACATTTATATTCATGTTTACAAACATCGCAATGTTATATTCATTTATATTTACATAATAAAAATTATTCATTCATACCAAAATAAATGTTAATTCTGGCTCAGATTTGATTTATTTGAAATATATAATAATTTCCAATTTTTATTTTTATTTTTATTTTTATTTTTTTCAATTTTCCCAATTTTTTCATTTAATTTTCAATTTTTTATTTTTATTTTTTCAATTTTTTATTTTAATGTTTTCATTTTGTTCTTTAATTTCCAATTTTCATTTTTTAAAATTATATAATTTTCAATTATATATTTGAAATAATGAATGTATATAATTTTGAAACAATTATATAATTCAAATAATTAATGTATGAAAATTAATGTATATAATTTTCAATTATATAATTTCCCCAATTTTTTTATTTAATTTCCATATTGTTTTTTGTTGAAATTAAAAAAAAATTCTTCCTCTCAGTGATGTGTTATCCGTTTAATGAACTCATTCGGAAAATTACTACTTTTCTCCCATTCCTCCTTAACCTTCTCCTCTTCAAAATCCTGCTCAAAATCTTCCTTGGTATCCATTAACCCACATTCCAGCTGAAAAAGCTTAAATGTGTTTTGTTGGTTTGGAGGTGTTTATTGTAATATTTATATTCATGTTTACAAACATCACAATATGTTGTATTCATTTCTATTTACATAATAAAAATTATTCATTATACTAAAATCTATTTTAACTAGAACTGCCACATTAAACTGATGGCAGTGATGACCGGTTTACTCGCAACCACTTTTGATACAACCCCACTTTTGATACAATCCCACTTTTGATACAACCCCACTTTTGATACAACCCCACTTTCATTGGACATGCTTTGACACAACTCCCTTGGATACAACCCCAAAACACACACACACACACACACACACACACACACACACACACACACACACACACACACACACACACACACACACACACACACACACATCCCCCCCCCCCCCACACACACACACACACACATAGCCACACACACACACACATCCCCCCACACACACATCCCACACACACACACCCACACACATCCCCCTCCCCAACCCCCCCCCCCCCCACCACATACACACATATCCACCCCCCCCCACACCCACACACCCACACACAAACACCCCCACACCCCTCCCCCCATACGCACACCCCTCCACACATACACACACACACACCCCACCTCCACACATATACACACACACACATATATCCACCCCTCCCTCCTCCACACACAGATATCCACACACACGCACATCCACACATCCACACATGCACACACACACTCACATCCACACATCCACACACACACACACACACACACACATCCCCAGACCCCCGACCCCCCCCCCCCACACACCCATCCCTAACAGATGCACTCACGCACACACTAACCCCCCCCCCCCACACAAACACACACACATCCCTCCCCCCCCCCCCCCCACACACACACATCCCCCCCCCCCCCCACACCAACACACACATACACACATCCACACACATACACACATCCACACACACACACACAAACACATCCAATGGCGCACCTGTGGTGAAAAGTTCATGTCAATCCATGCACTGATTGCAGAAAAAGAGATTTCAAAAGAAGATTAACCTGAAATTGCAGAGATAGAATTATTTATTTTATCTGAGAAGCCAACGAGGTTTCTTCTTCTTTAGTTGCTCACAACTTTGTGTCAAATGCGATTGAGTTAAAAAAAAGTCAGAATTTGACCAAATCTGTTTTATTCGTTTGTTAATATACCTCAGCTATTGACAAATCTTCTCAATTGGAATTTTATTTAAGGTTAAAATGACCGTGGGAGATCAAACAGGATCGTGATCACATCCTGGAAGGACAAAATGGTGCGTTTCTTCTTCTTTCAACAATAAAGACATAGCTTCGAGACCGTACATCCAATCATCTTGAAATTTTGCACACTTGTTCCGCTTGATGAGAGCTACAGTGCTTTAAAAATTCAAGTCGATCAAAGCAGTGGTTCTAGAGTTAGAAGCTTTTTAGGATTTTCCTTCCATTATTTATTGTGACCAAACCATGTGACTTATCAAAACGTCTCAAGCAACATTGAAACATACCCCCATGAGGAACATTGGTGTAAAGTTTCCGCTCGATATCTTCACAAATTATGGAGGTGATACCATTTCTAGCTTATGCTTTAAAACGTCATAACTCTGAAACCATGTGTTGGATGACGTCGTGCTGGTAGGCTGGTTTGTTCGTCATGGGTATGCAAATATGCATGCCAAGTTTGGGCTCGATCCGTTCAGCCGTTGCAGAGAAAAAGGGGTTTTCGTGGTTTTTCACGAAAAACAAGATGGCGGCCGAACCATGTGACGTATGACTTCAAAAAATTTTGCATTCTGAGTTTTTTTTAACTAAGCATCTGGAAAAAATCTCATTTTCGGGGGAGAAAATTTGTATTTGACGAATTCTAACCTCTTAACATTAGCATTTTTAATATACTCAATAAACATGTTTTTTGTTCCCATTGCAGAGTACTTTAAAATGAGCCATTCCTCAAATTTTTCCATTGAGCCATTTTGGAGATACAGAGGAGCAAATTTTAAGGTGTTTTACAAGATGGCGCCCATACCACGTGACTTATGACGTCATAATTAGCATTAAAAATTCTACGAGCCTAGCCCATCATTTGATGAAAATTTCCTGTCAATCCGACCAGCGGTTGCTGAGAAACTTAATTATGAAGTTTTTGGAGGTGCAAAATAGGGTGGAAGAATAATAATAAGAAAAACTCTAGCAGTAATAATAGGTTTAACTCTCCATTTCATGGAGAGTAAACCTAATTATTTACAAATTTACACATTCAATTTCACATTTATACATTTTAATATGTTATATTTATTTTATATATTCTTGACACAGATCCAAATTAGTATGGGATCCTTGGAGGAGACCGTTTAAGTATTTATACCTTATTTTTCAAATTTTTTTTTAAGCAATGTTTTGTTAGAATTTTTTCAAAAATATATAAAATGAATGATTTTTTACCCATTTGGAAAATAAGGTAAAATTTAACAACCATAAAAATCTCCCAAATTAATTAAGATGTCTAATAGTTGGTTCAAGTGGATGTGGGAAAACCTGTTTGCTTTAAAAGATGCTCCTCGCTCCCAACTTTTTAGATTATGAAATTTTAATAATTTTCACAGAGTCAAGTTTTCAACCAGATTATCAACTACGATCACAAGGTTTAAATGCGGGTCTTCAAAAAGAAGATATAATCGGTTTATTTAAACATCAACACAAACTAAATGATTACAACATTGAAGATATAATACAACTATTTTGTGATACACAAAAATGAAAAAATAAATCAAAACCCATAACTTGTATTCTCAGTGATGATACGGATGATAAACCTTCACCCCAATATTTAGATAAATCAAGAAAGAACCTCGTTATCTTTGATGATTGTGTTAATGAGACAAACCAATCGGTTATGGACAGCTACTGTACAAGGGAGCGGCATTCTTCTTGTAATTGTATTTATCTCAGTCAATCATACTTTTAACTCCCACGTCGCTCAATAAGAAACAATGCAAATGCTTTTATATTATTCAAGCTAAATTCAATAGATATAAATATTTTTTGGAGAGATAATTGTTCTACATTATGTAGTAAAAAGGAATTTGAGGGGTATATGAAACATACCGCCGGAAAATATAAATATATTGTTGTTAAAGAAGATGAGATACTAAACGATATTTTTATTTTATTTTATAAATAAATGAATGCCGAAGAAAGAGCAAGAAAGTTTAAGGAACATCAACAATTAGTTTCAAAAGTTGTTAAGCAACAGGAAGAGATAAAGAAGAAATGGAGACAAAAATTAACTGGGGAAGAAGTCTTTGAAAGAAAAAAAGAGAAAAACTTTAAACCTCTTTTAAAATCACAACAAAAAATGATTTCTTCTACAACTCCCACAATAGAATATACTCCCAAAAAACTTCAAATGTTAGATGATTTTAGTCACATGACAGAGCAAGAACTTGGAGAATTAGAATATGATGATGAATGATTATTCCGACAACTAGAAAAGACAAATCAACCTCCTGATTACATTGTGACGGCTATTTCAAACAACGAATATTCAACTGATACAAAAACCAAAGCGGGTCTCATACCAACAGAAGAAACAGCAAGGTATCATCTTGTCAATGAAAAGGTATTGATATATAATGATGAATTGAGGTTCTCGAGTTCTGCTCAACCCCTTGTTAAATTAACCCCGAGATTAATGTTTCTTCTCACAAAAGATGGAAAACGAGCAACAAGTAATAGGCCTAATTCACATTATGTCAACTCACTTGATTATGGAGTTTCTGTTGCTGGTAAAAGTAATAAGAATTAAGAAGGAGAAACACATTATTGATGCTTTAAATGAGCTTAGTTCAGGTGTTAGTTTTCTTCCAAATGACCCATCACAATTAGTTAATAGGCTATTATTGCTGTTAGGTAGTAAGAATGCTGGAAACAACAATTGTTTTAATGAAGCCTCAGCCATTTTAGATCAGTTGAAGAATTAGAAAATAATTCATAAATGTCAATACAAAGATATTTTATCACATCTATCTATAATTCCAGTAATCTCTGTTTGTACGTTTGTACGTTTGTCTGTGACCGCTGTTTCTCGACAACCACGGGTCCGATATACTTTTAACTTGCCAGGTATATTGCTGGGGACCCGAGGATGTGCCTTTTCAAGGTTTCATATTAATCGGACAATTACTTACCGAGCTATGTCCAAAAAACGATTCAACCAATCAGAGAGCAGCGAACTATCGCGTGTGCCGAACGTGGCGGACACACTCTGCCTCGGATGGCACATTTGAGAGCGTATTCATTTATTTCACGTTTGCAAACTATGTTGGCGCTATGTTGGCGTTAAACTATGTTTTAAAACTAATTAAAACCCCGGGGGGATTGTCACTGTACTCGCAAGCCGTTCGCCGTTCGCTTTGGCGTTGCGAATGGACCAAAACATTTCATGCACCAAACCATTTCATGTAAAGCGTTCGCCGTTCGCTTTGGCGTTGCGAATGGACCAAAACATTTCATGAACCAAACCATTTCATGTAAATAGAGGGGGGGATATAATTTTAGATATAGATATAGTACGGGCATGCCCTAGTATTATATAAAATGAGAAACACAATCTTAAGTTTTAATTTCACAATGGGTGATTACATGGCTTCATTCCCATACCCACTACAACTTGACCCCACAAAATAATATGAAGCATCTTTATTGTCTATGGGAACTTATAATACTTTGTTTAATGTCATAGAGAAAAAGGACAAGTTTAGTTATAATCCAGGAAGTGGATATAAAACTATAACAGTTTCACGGGGAGCTTCTGAAATTTCTCGCCTTATGAGAGAACAAGGTGATGAACCAAAAAATATTGAAATAGATATTCAAAAACATACTTCAAAAATAACTATTAGACACAAAAATAATTATGAAGTTGATTTCACAATTGATAATTCATTCAGAGAGCAATTGGATTTCTCTTCAAAAAAGATTGAGAATAACGGGACATTTTACAGTGATAATGTTATTCAAATATCCTCCGGTATAAATTCGGTATTAATTCGTTGTGATTTGATTGTTGGTGCTTATAACGATGGAATAAGAACAAATACAATATTTTCAGTCAGCGCTTACTCAACCCCGATTGGTTATAAATTCAATATGGAACCAAAAAATCTCGTTTATTTACCTGTGTCAAGAAAAACCATTTATAGAGTAAATTTTAGGATAACCAATCAAGATAATCATATTATTTCTTTCAATGATGAAATTATATCCATCAGAATTAACCTACATAAAGTTTTTCAATAAATAACGGTTAATTCTTTTTTTAAAATAAATAAACAATGGTTATTGTGAGAAAACACGAGTTGGGAAAATATAAAATAATTACGAAAGATGGGAATGGGAATGGGGAAGGCATGTACCTTTCACCATTCTATAAGGGTGAAGGTATGTTTATTGGTAGAGGATACTATAGACCTAAGAGACAACGGGGTGTAGGACATTAATTTAGAAATAAAGGAGATGGGATAATTGATACTCCAATGGGTATTGGTTCAACTATTCTTTAACATAAAGACCAAATTGGTTCAACCACTTCTGCTGTGGGAAATGTAGCAGGTGCTATAAAGAGTATAAAATAAACACTCAAAGGAGTCTCATAAATTACAAGCAATCAAAGAAATTAAGAAAGGTAAAACTCAATTATCTACACAAGAATGACCAAAAATAATTAAAATACTTGGATTGAGGTTTCAAAAGTTTTAAATATACAGTATATATATTGCTAAATAAAAAAGTATGGAAGCAATTGATAGTAACTATGATTTGGATGATACGATTATCATTACAAACTCTACTAAAAAGGAAGACTATTATATCTTAGACTGGAATTCAGTCTAAAGATATAAATGCTATATAGATAAAGATAATGCTATCTATCTATAATTCCAGTAATCTCTGTGTGTATGTTTGTATGTTTGTATGTTTGTATGTTTGTATGTATGTATGTATGTTTGTCTGTGACCGCTGTTTCTCGACAACTACCGGTCCGATATACTTTAAACTTGCCAGGTATATTGCTGGGGACCCGAGGATGTGCCTTTTCAAGGTTTGAAATTAATCGGACAAGTAGTTACCGAGCTATGGCGATTTAGCCGTTCGCCGTTCGCTTTGGCGTTGTGAATGGACCAAACCATTTCATGTAAATAGAGGGGGGGGGGGGTTCTGTGGTCGTTGCGAATGGCCCAAACCATTTCATGTAAATAGAGGGGGGGGATTGTCACCGTACTCGCAAGCCGTTCGCCGTTCGCTTTGGCGTTGCGAATGGACCAAACCATTTCATGTAAATAGAGGGGGGGGATATAATTTTAGATATATATATAGTACGGGCATATATATAGTACGGGCATGCCCTAGTATATATAAATGCTATAAAAGATATAAATGCTATATCTAAAGATATAACAGAAACTATAACTATAACAGAAACTATAACTATAACAGGAAGGTAAATGCTATAACAGGAACAGACTGGAATTCAAACGGAACAAAAAGTTTTGAAATAAATAATCAACAAACTTTCTTGAATCGAGCCGATAGTTTCTTGTTGTGTAAATTTAAATTCACTAAGGCTGCGAATAATGCTAATGCTACACTCGTAAATGATTTCTTCTGGAAAATGTTTGATAGTATCCATTTGTATATTGGAACACAAAAGGTTGAAGCAGTTGATTATGTCTTTGTTACATCTAAAATGATGAAATTTACACTATATTCGTTTAGTGATAGAATGGGTAAGGGGGCTGTTCATGGTTTTATATCTGATATGTCAACGGGAACAAACGCAGTTCCGTTTACCGTAGCAGTTCCACTTAAGGGTATATTGGATTTTGTGATTATGACAAAGTTTTGGATGGACTTAAAATTCGATTTCAACTACAAAGGAATGATAATGTAAATAGATTGCTTTTAGGGCTGCTAATGCTTTTGGTGATAAAAATAAATTTGTTATTGATCAAATGTGTTGGTATATTAGTGAATATACTCCTAATCTTAAAACGGAAGAGATGTTGAATAGTAGACTTAACTCAAAGAAACCGCTAAATGTAAAATACCTTAAAAGAAGATGTCAAGATGTTAAACTGGAACACATTACCTACACTTGAAATTTAGGTGTTCTGGAAGGAATGCCATGATACCTATGGCTCATTTTTAAGAAACCAGATGGAGATGAAGGTACTGATAAGAATAATGCGCTGAGTGATAATGCTAAGGTAAAACAACTTTGGGTTTCTCTTGATGGCACATTTTACCTGCGAGATGGATTGGAAATCGATTGGGAAAAAAATGATTATGCAGAAGCCTACAAGTCTTACCAAAAGGTGTGTGAAAGCAATGGTAATCAACAGCCCATTTTGAATATGGTTGCGTTTCAAAAACTTTATACACTCTACGCAATTGACCTGAGTTCTCAAAAGGAAACTATAAAGTCGAATAGAGTGGATACTTCTCTATACATTGAAAGAGGGGAGAGTGAAGAAGTTGATACATATTGTTTGCTTTTGGAAGAAACTGAATTGCAGATTAATACAGATAATGGTGTTATGACGAATATCACAGAATTTTTTTTTCTCATAATAAATAAATGAGTAAAGTCTCAACTGTTGTATATGTTAATCAAATCAATCGTGATAAATTAACATCTTGTATTCAAAATCAAAATACTTGTTTGATTAACGTTAAAACAATTCAGAGAAAAGGAGATGAAAGAATTGATGTTTTGCTCACAAGAGAGCACGTGAAAACCTTGAATGATGCTGGTTTACTTACATTTAAAATATCAAAACCTATGTTGAAGAAATATTCAATAAAAGAGACAAGAGGAGGATTTCTTCCATTTCTAATTCCTTTATTTGCTGGTTTAAGTGTGGCGGCAGCTTTGACGGGTGGTATTTCAGCAGTGGTAAAAACTGCTCATGAAAGGAAGGCACAACTAAAAGCTCAAAAAGAATTGGAAATACATAATAAGGGGGTTGGTTGGAGAAACAAATTAGTGGAAGTGGTGTAATTGTAGATTTTGCTGAAAAGCTTGAAAGCCTACCTGATAAAGTGAGATTGTTAGTTGGAGATATGCTTTCTTCTATCGCACAGGTAGGCACAGGTAACTAAAAGAGGTAATGGATTATATCTTTCTTATTTATAAATGGATAAATGGTTTAAACAACTTGGAAAGAATACAACATCAAATATAGAATTTGCTAAATATTGTAAAAAAAACTAAAAATTGATAATGTAATTATTTGTATGAGAGATGAATTAACAAAGCTGTCTAAAAATACAAAGAATATTATTATGAATTTAGAAGATAATAATGGGAATGGGTCTCATTCGGTTTGTATTCATAATCGTCGGAAAATAAATTTATTTCGATAGTTATGGCCTTCTACCGCCTCTTGAAGTAATTACCTTCTTACAGAATGGTCTTTATCAAACATTTCAAGTCCAATAAATTAATTCCAAATGTTGTTGTCAATTATGTTTATACATATTATTTCAACTCAACAATAATGTAAATTTTTATGATATTATTTTAAATCTCATTTAAAAATGACTTATGTTGGAAAAGATGGTTCTATCTTTGGAATATCCCGAGAGTTGGATATTGATTTATCAAATTATTAAACAAAGGCGCAGGCTGAGCGACAAAAATATAATATATTTAAAAATATTAATGTGAAGAATAATTAGAAATTAATCAATTATCTAAGCCCCACAGATGTCAATGACTTAGTTAGATTTAGTGATTTAACACAATATTCTTCAGCACGTTTTGTTAAACAAGTCGAATTTACAGCTACAACACCTGGTTCGACAGACCATACACCTTTCCTCATTAAATTTAACTATCTGCTTACAATTGAATTTTATTAAGAAGGACATATAGTTAATATGTGAATAGATAAATGGCTGTATGATATGTTTGATTTAGGGTATAATTGGTCTTTTTCAATAAACTTAGAAGACCTACATGATTTTAGTCAGTCTATTAAAGAAGAATATTATCCGCTTGGTGAGGATAAGGAGATATGTGGAATCACAATTTGCAAACAACAAATACACGACTTCGAAAATAATTTAAAAAATGATAACAAAGCAATAGTTTATATGTCAAAGAAGGAAGGAAATGAGATAAATATATAAAGTCGAGGAATACAAACTGATTTGGTAGTGGGAAGATGGGGTGGCATTACCTGTCATAATATTAATCTCATGTGAATTTCAGAAATATAAACATTTTATTATAAAATGGCAGGAAAAAGGCTTCAAGATAATTCTAATTTTTGTATTCAGGGATACCTACAAGAAAAGGGTGTTAGATATTACATTCCTTATGAATTCGAACACAGACATGGGAATTTTGTAATTAAGGACGGGCCCTATACAGATATTGCTAAACCCACAAATAGAGACTTCATTAAAATATTAAATAAAAACAACTTCTTAAAGTTATGAAATATAAAACTCTTTTAGAAATTGTCAACAAATCCTATTGGTATCCTATTATGAGAAAATAATTATAAATACAAGAATAGCTCAAAACCCAGATGAATATATGTATGATATTCTATGGAGAGATGCTTTAAGGGTAGCAAGGGATGAGGAAGAGAGTGAGAAAAAGGAGAGGGAGGAAAGGGAGAAAAAGGAGAAGGAAGAGAGGGAGAAAAGAGAGAGGGAGGAAAGGTGGGTGGAAAAATATAAAAATATGGAAGTCGATGAGGTTATGCAAAAAGGTTTGTATTACTTAAAATAAATCCACGCACTGCGGAGAAAAATGAATAACTGAAAGGTGTAATGGAAAGAAAATGGGCGCTAGCCCAGTATGAGAAAAAGGAGAAGGATGCAAGGGAGAAAAGAGTGAGGGAGGAAAGGGAGAAAAAGGAGAAGGAGAAAAAGGAGAAGGGGGAAAGGGAGAAAAAGGAGATGGAAGAGAGGGAGAAAAAGGAGAGGGAGAAAAAAATATAAAAATATGGAAACCAGCGAAATTAAAAAAAGACTCCTGGTACTGGGAATAAAACATCCATGCACTGAGGAGGGAAATAAAGAAATGCAAAGTCTACTGAAAATAATATTTTCAAGGGTTGATTGTGACGATTATGGTGTTTGGGATGATGGTGATGGTTTAATGGTGGCAAGGGATGAGGAAGGAGTTGAAGAAGAGAGTGAGGAAAGGGTAAAAGAAGAGAGTGAGAAAAATGAGAAGGAAGAGAGTGAGAGGGAGAGGGAGGAAAGAGAGAAAAAGTAGAAGGAGGCAAGGGAGAAAAGAGAGAGGGAGGAAAGGGAATTAGCGATTCGTAAAAGATTGACGGTAATACAGAAAATGAATCGAAATCACTGCACTGAGGACATTAAAGAATATCACAGGCTAATATCAAGAATACACATGCTAACCCTCAGGAAGAAAAAAAAATCATTTCAGCAAAAAACAATTTGAAAATAAAATTTTTAAAAATTGTGGAAAATTCTATAATTGAAAATTATATAATTGAAAAATTGAAAATTGAAAATGAAATAAAAAAATTGAAAATCAAAAATTAAATCATTTTTTTTGGAAATTGAAAAAATTGGGAAAATAGAAAAATGAACCATGTTGAACCACAGTAGACCATGATGAACTATGTTGAACTATGTTAAACCATATTGAACCATGTTGAACCATAGTCAGGGGCACAGTGAGCCGAAAACCCCAAAATCATACTACTCTTTTTCCTGGACTACAATCCTCCTCAAGCCTGAGTAGCTTTTCTATGAGACCACTCTCAAGAAACTCTTCATAATTATTTAGTAGTCTAAGAGTTGTTCTTAAAAATGGGTTCCTCTTTTCACCTTGTATTGAGCACCCAAGTTGAATAGTTGGTGGCGTTGATTTATTAAAGGCGTTATTTAGAGCTGTTTTAAAGTATCTATCACATTGTGTCCACAGCCTCCTGAATAGATTTAGGTTTATTGACAAACTTTTTTAACTTAATAATTGTTTGGGGTTTCTCTGTATTATAACAGTGCTCCCTCCATTTATAAGGTAATATTTATAGATGCCTCTTTGCTTAAAATAAAATTTTCTTGCTGATTGAGCCATTTCATCTCTGCTCGACAAAGATACTTGTACCAAGAACATATTCCAACATATTCCAACATATTCCAACACAACCAAGTTCCAACATATTGTTTGTTAATATACTTGATGTTGATGAGTGTTGTAAGAAAATTTAATTATTCCCTAAAATAAAACAAACAAATATTCATTGGTCCACTTAGTGAGTATAATCAAATGCAGTCGCCCTCCCCAATTACCCCTTCCCCCAATTTTCCCTTCCACCACAAGTAGTATGAGAATGGGTGTCTTGAATGTGCCAACTAACAGCGAACAAATGTAGTAAGTGAGAATAAGCGTCAGCGAATGTCTGTTGAACATCTTGAAATCTTAAGGATAAATTCTAGTTGAAAATCCAGTGAGTCAATAATTATCCTTAATTTTCTTCATTGACTTCAATGTTAAATTCTTTGTGCTTCAGAACTCACATTTTTCTACTACTGTCAATGGTCAAATCTGTAATAGTGCAGCAGATAAACACAAAAATTGTGCATTTTATGAGAAAAGCATGAAATTTTTAACATAGTTAGTGCATACCATAAGGTTTATTTTCAGATGTGGAGGGAAGTCAGATTTGACCTCTGAGAACCGTGAGAGGTCAAATCCAAAATGGCCACCAGTCCACCGCCTGTCTTATGTTCTTAAGTCTTATGTTCTTAAGTCTTATGTTCAAACGCGCTTAATTTTGGAACCAAATAGTGTAGAAAAACATTATAGGTGTCATTTCCAACTAAATTGGGGATGCCCAGAGGTGAATGATGCTTTCAATGAACTCCTAGGCATGCCGAGTGAGGTCAGTGAAGGCTCAATGTTACTGCTTGAGCGATTTGTGGTGCTGATGTACGATAGAACCAGTGAGAGCACGGAAGTGAATGATGCCAGGAAACAGCTCTTCACACAGAAGTGTAGAACTCTAGAGAACATTCCTCCAACCCAGGCAACATTCAAGTAGCACATCAAGCACACTTGCTACCAGGCCAAATGTTGGAACCAGGCATTGGTCATATAACCAATGTAACTATATATATATATATATATATATATATATATATATATATATATATATATATATATATATATATATATATATATATATATATATATATATATATCTGTGCAGTGTCTGTCTTGTGTTGTCTTGTCTTGTGTTGTCACTGAACTACTCCCTCAAACTTTTGTGAAATCGTACTATTCCAACTTGACCCATGGCGGGAGTATGCGCTCTCCTGAGTGGCGTTCTAGTTCATTCTTGGTACAAGTGTTTATAATGATGTAAAGATTAACTGATTAGATTTTGGGTTCTAGAGGTCAAAGGTCAAAGTCTGAAATAGGTTTATAACTTAAGAATGGGAAAGGGATCTAATTCAAACTTGGTACAGATTTGTATAATGATGTAAAGATTAATTGATTAGATTTTGTGGGCACCCACCCCCAGGTCAGAGGACATGTCAGGTGAAAATGTGCTAACTTGGGCACAGCTGAATGGATTTGAATCAAACTTGATGCAGCAATTATAATGATGGTATAATGTGGGCGGAGGCATATCAGTCGACATCGTGACGCCGTTATTGTTAAAGATAACCTACAGTTGAGTTTCGTGAAAATTAGTTACTTTTGTAAATTAAAAATTCGATGTGTTTTTGCTACTTTTAAAAATATCGATTCTGTTTAATTCCAGAGTCAATGCAGATAGATTGCAATGGGTCATGGCCATGGTTTTTGCTATCCGAGAGATAAACAATAATGAAGAACTTCTCCCAAATATCACATTGGGCTACGGGATATATGACTCCTGTCATCTCACAAAGAATGTTTTTGAGTATGGTCTCAGGGCGATGCAGAACAACATTGAAACAATTGATTCTTTTGAAAGATTATGCACACCGCCGGCTGTTGTTGGACCATTTACTTCTGAATCTACAAAGTCATTAAATATATTTTTGAATTTATTTTCAGTACCGCAGGTACAGTGAAAATGAATATTTCGTGGCTAATGTTTTCATGTTCCAGCACTTGCACCTCATGTACAAAAATCAATACAAAATACTTTTAATAAAAGAGAAAAACCTAATTAATACCTTTTTCTAGGTAAGTTTTGGAGGGACTTGTAAGTGTCTCAGTGACAAAAAAGAGTTCCGTTCTCTCTTGCGTACCTGTCCAAGTGATGTTTATCGAACTTCAGCTGTGATTTCTCTGATAAGATACTTTAAATGGTCCTATGTGGGTGTCATGAATGTCGATGATGAATTTGGAAGAAGTTCTGCCGCTCAATTTGTAGAAGAGGTAGAAAACAACGACTTGTGCTTGGCTTTTCATGAAGTTTGGCCACAATACTACAAAAAGGAAGATCTCCTTAAATTGGGTAATTAATATGAATAAAGGATTATAGTAGTATCGGTATAAAAACCTTCTCTTAAGTGTGTGCAGATTACATTTCATACCAGTTGCCCTGTATAGTACAGCGGATAAGCTCTCATATTTTAACAAATTGTGCATTTTTTGAGAAAAGCATGAAATTTCTAGCATAGTTAGTATATACCATAAGGTTTATTTTCAGATGTGGAGGGAAGTCAGATTTGACCTCTGAGGACCGTGAGAGGTCAAATACAAGATGGCCGCCAGTTCCCCAGGGGTAATGTTCAAACACGCTTAATTTTGGAACCAAACAGCGTAGAAAAACATTTAAGGTATCATTTCCAACTAAATTGGGTGATGCTGTGATGCCAAAATCATCGAATGTGATGCCAAAGAACTGGAAGGACTTCCTTCGAGTCGATGAGAACAAAACCGAATTGTTTGCTTTCCTTTCACGCGAAGCTGTTCATCTTCCTCTAGCAGAGGGCAAGGAACTGTATGCAACAGATGGAAGTGGAGTTATCTGCTCTCCTGCTGAGTCATACTTGGCCCACCTTGCCCCATGTTCGCAAGAGGAGGCCGACACTCGTCTACTTCTGCATGTGGCAGATGCTGTGCAAAAGGGGTGTAGGAAGGTGACCATATGTACCGTTGATACTGATGTGGTGGTACTGGCTGTGGCTTCATTCAGCAAGACAGCTCCTGATGAGCTGTGGGTTGCCTTTGGTGTCGGGTCAAGCTTTCGGTACATAGCACGAAATGGTTGCCACAATGAATCCAACACAGTGTCTGACTCTCCCAGTCCTTCACGCTTTCACCAGGTGTGATACTGTATCTGTATTTGCTGGCAGAGGAAAGAAGACTGCCTGGGAAACTTGGAAGTCTTTCTCAGAGGTGATTGATGCTTTCAATGAACTCCTATGCATGCCAAGTGAGGTCAGTGAAGGATCAATGTTACTGCTAGAGCGATTTGTGGTGCTGATGGACGACCGAACCAGTGAGAGCACAGAATTGAATGATGCCAGGAAGCAGCTCTTCACACAGAAGTCTAGAAGTCTAGAGAACATTCCTCCAACCCAGACAGCACTGAAGCAGCACATCAAGCGCACTTGCTACCAGGCCAACTGTTGGAACCAGGCATTGGTCATGGATCCAGAGATGCCAGACCCACCTGACTGGGGCTAGACAAAGGAGACAACTGGGTGGCAGCCTCTTTGGACCACTCTCCCTGAAGCATCAAAGTCATGCCATGAATTGATCCACTGTCGCTGCAAGAAAGGATGCACTGGACGCTGCAAGTGTGCCAAAGCTGCACTCAAGTGCACTGCACTGTGCTTCTGTTCTGGAGACTGTTAGATTTTGATCATTACCAATTTTCATTATTGCATTTGATTTAATGTAAGCTTTTGTGGACATACTTGGTTAACTACAGTTATTTTTTCAGAGGTTATTGCATCATTCCTTGCAGTGTAAACACTTTTTTTCATCATTTCTGGTCTTTGGGTGTTCTGTACATATCCCTGTACCTGAAAAAATAAAGTTTTAAAAGTTGAAATGAACTTTTTCCAATAGCAGTTCCAACTGTAGTATCATAAAAATAGATATTTAACGTAATTTGACTTTGACCTTGACCTAAGTGCATGTCCTTGAGTTCTGGAGATCTCAAAAGTATCACCAAATGAATGGGCATCCCAAATTTAATTAGAAATGACACCTAAAATGTTTTTCTACACTGTTTGGTTCCAAAATTAAGCGCGTTTGTACATTCGACCCGGTGGACTGGCGGCCATATTGTATTTGACCTCTCACGGTCCGCACAGGTCAAATCTGACTTCCCTCCACATCTGAAAATAAACCTTATGGTATGCACTAACTATGTTAAAATTTCATGCTTTTCTCATAAAATGCACAATTTTTGTGTTTATCTGCTGCACTAGTATGAGCAGTCAGACTGCGACACTGAGGGAACTCTTTAACAATACCTGGAAAGTTTGACAGGGACTGCAACACCATTGGCATTCGAGAGAGGTCTGTCTCAATGGAAAAGATAATGTCTAGCAAGATAGTCAGAATTCTCAGAGGTATCCTGTGAGAGCAATGTTTCTGTTATAACACACAATGCTCAGTGCTGCAGTAGTCATCTGAATGGAGAGACCCATGACAGTTGTTGTTGTTGTTGTTGTTGTTGTTGTTGTTGTTGTAGTAGAGCCCCAGATAGTTCTCTCGAACAAGCCAGCAGCATGGACGATCAATCTGGCAGGAGTGTCGCAGAGATCCCCCACATCAAGGATGATGTACCCCCGTCTTCACAAAGTCAGAGCCACGACAGAGTTGGAGAGAGAGAAAGAGAAAGAGAGAGAGAGACTGACTGACTGACTGTTTCTTCCTTTTTTTTTTACAAACGTGAAAAGGATCAGTTATATACAGTCACAAAGAAAAAACACGAACTAAAATGGTCTCAAGGAGAAATTATTAACAAATCATCATCATCCAGTTTGCATATGACATAATTAAAAACCCACTTTTCTTTAAACAATGTTAAATTCTTGTTCATTTTTAAAAAACCGGCACTCTAGTTTTAACCTTGCACTTACAAGAGCCTTACAGGTGAGCAATACATAATGTGAAGAACCAGGAACAAATAAAACAAACAACAACATGCATTTTAAGGCCATTTTTCCTGCTCGAGCGGGGGATAGCTGTTAGGTTAGTTGAAGAACCAGGAACGTTTCCCATTTTTTTCTTCCTGGACTTGTAAATTGCAAACTTGGCCTGACCAATTAAAAAGTTCATTAAAACCACATTCCTAAGGGAAGACGGTCCTAAAACACCATAAATAAAAACATGGTAATTGAAGAGAGAACCGAGTTTCACAAAGCGTTCCTGGAGGATGATAAAAAGAGGTTGCAATCGTTCACATTCAAGGTATATATGTGGTCAAGTTTCAACGGATGCACAGAACGGGCACAGATTAGAATTAGCAGTAGAAAACCGGTTCAGTGAAACATTATAAGGTAAAATCCAGTGTACAAGCTTCCATTGAATATCTCCAACATACTTTAGAGTAGGCAAGAGATAAAAACTTCGCCAATTGGGACAGTTGAGGGATATTGGGGGTAAAACATCCCGCCATCGAAGCCTCGGGTGCTCAGAAAATGTTTTTGCATATAAAATTTTAACAAACGCATTGTACAAAGTTTTCTTTGGAAAGGAAGGAAGGGATAATGCAGTATCATCAGGGCTGTTCAGGCCAGGGGACAGATTAAGTGGCGGGCTGAAGACAAGGAGTTTAGGGAAGTCACCTGTTGTTTCCTCGGGGGAAGGTCCAAGTTCCTCGCAGGTACTACGATACGTTGTGGATATGCCTTGAAGGAACCGAGAGATGATCCTGACAGATTTTATTCCAGTTTTTTGTGCCACAGCAGCAGCACTCACCCAGCATCTCCCAGACTCTGTTATGAGGTCTTTTACTGGCAGCAGCTTGGCATCAACAAAACGTTGAACGAGTCCCCTATTATTTAAACTGTTTTCCAGGAAGGGGTTGTAGCATAGGGGTTCATTCAACAACATTTCCATGTTGTATGTTGCCATTTCACGGGAAAAGGACAGGGCTTTCCAGGCGTTCATCACCCCTTGGTAAAAGGTGGGCAGCAAGGATAAATCGATTTGATGAGGGTTCATCAAGAAAAGTTATCGGCAGTAGCCCAGCTTGCATGCAAGCTGCAATATGCAGTTAGACAGAGGCCTCCAGAGTAGGGCTTCATTTCCATATAAAAGTTGACGGACGATATGAAGCCGGAAGACCATAATCTGGCTACGATTGTCAATGAGACCTTGGCCACCTTCAGTAAGTGTTAAGTATGCCACGGCAGGTTGGAGCCAGTGTTTCCCACTCCAGAAAAAATCAACAATGCTCTTTTGGAGTGTGATAAGAAGGTTCCCAGGCAGATGTAGGCATATCATCTTATGCCATAGCATAGAGGCGACGAGATTGTTGATGACAAGAGTTCTTCCGCGGTAGGAAAGTTGAGAAAGAAGTCCTTTCCAACGGGCTAGTTTCACCATTACCTTGTCCGGTAATCCGACCCAGTTCTGCTGCTCAAAGGTGTTGTCTCCTAGGAAAATACCGAGGTATTTGATGCCATTTTGCTGCCAGTTCACTCCACCTCGCAGGACAATTGGCGGGCAGGCTCCAGGTCCTACCCAAAGGGCTTCACTTTTCTTCCAGTTCACCTGGCCTGAACAAGCCTGACAATATGTCTTTAATGCCTGAGCCACCGCAGTGACATCAGCCTTATTTTTAATACAAACATCATCTGCATAAGCAGAGACTTTTAGCGGTGTGGTAAGAATTGATCCAGTGAAGCCAGAAATGTGCGTACGTAATTGGAGGAGAAGAGGTTCGATGGCAAGAGTGTATAAAAGTCCAGATAGCGGGCAACCTTGCCGAAGTCCCCGTTGCACAGCAATGGGGCTACACAATACTTGATTAATTTTAAGAACACTGGATATATTACAATACAAAAGCTTAACATACGAGATAAAAATAGGCCCAAAACCAAAATTCTCCAAAACTCTAAAAAGGAAATGTGGTCAATACAATCAAAGGCTTTCCCTTGGTCAATGAAAAACAGACCAACATTCTTGTTAAAATTGTTACAAAACCGAATGGTATCACGGATAAGAAAAACATTATTAAAAATGGTACGTCCAGGGATACAAAAGCATTGATGTTCTCCTATTAGTACATCCATAAAAGGTTTCATTCGATTGGACAAGGCTTTGGCTAAAATTTTATAATCCGTACATAAAAGAGAAACAGGTCGCCAATTCTCAGTGAGTTGAGTGTCTTCTTTCTTAGGAATTAAAGTGGTGTCTGCTCTCCGGCAACTCCACGGCAGTTGTCCATCCTCTAAACATTCATTCAAGACCTGCAGTCGGTGAGGTCCAATGGCGTCCCAAAAACACTGGAAAAAATCGCTAGTCAGCCCATCCAGTCCAGAGGCTTTATCAGGGTCCAAGGCCTTCAAGGCAGCGGTGAGCTCAGGTAAACTAAGAGGATCCTCCAACTGCAGCTTCTAATCCTCCGCCAATGTTGGAAGGTTAGAAATAAGTTCATATATTGCCTCCTGGTTAATGTCATGCCGCATAAACCGTTGTTTAAAATGTTTCCAGGCACATTCCCTGATTCTGCCATCTTCATAAAGGAGTATTTGATGTATTCTTCATAAAGGAGTATTCCCCATCATGCAGCAAGCATGTAGGCCTAATCGCTGACGAAGAGGCCACCCCTTTTAAGGCTGAATAAGAATTTGGTTGGAGCATCAAGGTCGTGTATGTACCTCATCTTTTGCATACAAGAACTAGAACGCCACTCAGTAGAGCGCATACCCCCGCCGTGGGTCAAGTTGGAATAGTACAATTTCACAAAAGTTTGAGGGAGCAGTTCAGTGACAACACAAGACAGACACGTTGCACAGATATATATTTAGAATATATAGAAGATAATGTAAAAAAAAAAAAACGCTATTTCACTTACATTTTCGGATTCAGCGTTCAATTCCATATAGGTGAGTGTATTTTGAGGCATGTGTGACTTCAAATAAAATTGTAAGTCAGGGAAAAACGTTTGTTTCATTCCGTAGGGATACAACATGTAAAACTGGCCCAAACGTGAAAACAAAACTCGCTCATTTTAAGTTGTACAAGCTAATGCGACCACTCATTCTTCTGGGAAGAATCCCGTGCACATGCTGGTCACACTTATAACTCACCTAAGTCTTTATAAGTTCATCAAATACTGACACCACGATTGACATTCGCTGAGGTGAATGTTGATATCTCTTCTGAGGTTAAAAAACAAAAAAACAGTTTTAAAGCATTATACGTATCACACGATACATTTTATGAAACGGGGAAACCTAATACACACTTTAGTGGTTTTAAAATGACAGAATATGTCTTTATTAGAAAAAAATAAGAAGCTTGAAGACGACGCTGCTAACAAAATACACCGCTCTAACGCATAACCACGAGTTTAAACTACATTTACAACAAATATGAAAACTATTTTCATATCACAATGTTAAATATAGAACATATAGAAGATAATGTTAAAAAAATAATGAGCCCTTCCAATGGTAAACAATCTTTCAAAAATTCCTGGATCCGGAATAATATCCTGAGCTTCACCAAAAACTAATTCTTCCTTATCCCAAGGGCAATCATCCCACCAACTTTCATCCAAATCCGTTCAGAACTTTTCCAGATATCTTGTTCACAAACACACGAACACAAACACACACACAAACACACACACACACACACACACACACACACACACACACACACACACACACACACACACACACACACACGGACACGATCAAATGCATTACTTCCTGGCGGGAGTAACGAGGCACCTGAAAGAGCTAACATTAATCACACAAAAAGTCAAACCGACACATAAAACACAAAATAAGGGGAGCGGTAGACAAGATTGGGAGAGAAGGGGAAGTAGTCAGGTTCACTATGTTAACAAATATAATTTCGTTCAAAATTTTGGTAGATTAGCAAAAACTATACATTTTTGGAATATTCAGAGCATGAGGAATCCAAAAATTAATGTTTACATTTGCGTAGACACCTTTGCGAAAATGACACTCAGGACAGTGATGAAGATAGTCAGGTTCACTATGTTAACAAATATAATTTCTTTCAAAATTTTGGGATTAGCAAACCTGTACATTTTTGGAATCTTCAGAGCATGGAGAATCCGAAAATCAATGTTGGCATTTGCACAGACACCTGCATGGTCGCCATTTTGGATTTTGAAAATGGCCGCCATAAAATACATATTTTGTGCTATCTCGGCTTCTAGTCAACCTAGAGACTTAATTAAATATGCTAGTCCTATGTTTTCTGGGTTAAGGAATCCAATAAAGGCCTCAAAAGAGTGCTCAGGATTATAGAAAAGCAACAAACAAAGGTAATTGGAAACCATTGTCTTTATATTTGTGATATAACTGTATTACATAATACATGATATTGCAAGTCCTTTGAAGTTATAGGTTGTTATAGGAAGTTATAGGTAGTATCAGATTGAACTATAAGTCCTATACACAGGATCTACGAGGTCTATACCGTTCAGGAATATGCTTTTACAGATCTTCATCACTGTCCTGAGTGTCATTTTCGCAAAAGTGTCTACGCAAATGTAAACATTATTTTTTGGATTCCTCATGCTCTGAATATTCCAAAAATGTATAGTTTTGCTAATCTACCAAAATTTTGAAAGAAAAAACATAGTGAACCTGACTAAAGGACACAAACACTACACTTGAGAGCAGGGACATCGAGAGAAATGTGGGAGGGGGATGGCTAGGGGAGAGGTGGGAAAGGAATAAAACATATGGACACTGCAAGGACTTCCAGGAAAGAAGTTGGAATTTCGAAAAGGTGTATCTGGGGTGAATTAGCGGGGGTAGAAAAGAACAAGGTATTGGATGGGGGAAGACAAGAGATGGTGGTGAACAGCTGTTTTAAAGACCTGGCGGGAGGAGTGGGATTGAAGGGAGTGGGGGAGTTTGTTCCAGAGGCTGGAGAAAAGGGGAATGGAAGAGTGAAGGTGAGCAGAGAGCCTAGATTTTGGCAGTTTAACCATAAGAGGGTTGCTGGCAGATCTTGTGCGACCTGTAGGAATATTTGGGGGACAGAGCACAGAGAGAGCTGGGGGAGCAAGGCCAGAGACGAGTCGGTAGAAGACAGAAAGACCACCAACCTGCCTGCGGTGAGTGAGTGAAAGGCCGTCGGAGTTAGCTTCATCACAGGAGATTCCAATGATTCTGAAAGCTTTGGTTTCAACAGCGTGAAGACGAGCTAGGTGTGAGGCAGGAGCACCTGCCCAGAGGGGGGAACAGTATTCCATTGAGCTGCGGATGAAAGCCTTGTATGTGGTGAGGAGCTCAGGTGTGCCAAGGATGGACTTCACACGACGGAGGATGCCCAGTCGGCGACTGGCTTTGGAGGCCAGCTTGGAAATGTGGTTTTCCCTAGAAACATCATGGCAGATAATGAGACACAAAAGCTTGAGTGACAGAACTTCTTGGAGAGGATTGTTCAGAAAGTAGATGGGAGGATTTTCCAGTCGGTCTTTCCAGTCGATCTTCAGGTGCAAGAAAGCATTTTGTGCACGCCTTTCAGCTATGGAATTCAGCAAGGCCGTTTTTCCATTAATTTGCTGCCTCATTTCTTGGTAGCTCACACTTGCGGTTCCCTGGAGCTGTTCCTCTAATTCCAGGATTTCGTCTTCAAGTAAGGTTGTGGATTTTTTTTCGTCTTGAACACCATACACACAATATTGTTGGCAGAAAAGTCTGATGTGCGTTTTGGCATTATCCCACCATTGCCTGAGGTTTGGGAAATTCCCTTGGGAGGCAACTAGGATATTCCAAATTTCAGGAAAAAGTCCTTAAAGGTACTATCATCAAGTAAATTATTATTAAATTTCCAAAAAGCACTCTTGTGTTTCGGGCAAGGGGCAGAAATTTTGAGAAATGTTGCGCTGTGGTCCGAGAATCCTGATGGGCAAATTTGGGATGACAGAACAAGGCGTTGAAGTGGAGGATTGACATAAAACTTTTCCCAGCAAGCAAGTACAATATTATTCTGAATGCATCGACACCATGTGTATTGCCTGATTGATGGGTGCTGTACCCACCATATATCTGTGAAATTCATTTGTTTTAAAAATTTGGTGAGGGGGATTGTGGAGGCAGGATGGGACTCTGCACTGTTCCTGTCTAGCTGGGGTTGGAAGGTGCAATTAAAATCTCCACCAATACAAACATGATTGGCTTGGTCTTTTAGGGCATTTTGGCTGTCGAGGGAGATTAGGTGTGTCCCAAGGTTATTTTAAAAATCTCGCCGAGCTACAGGCGTACTTGGGGCATAGATATTTAAAATAGTATAAAATTTTCCACGGTAGTGGAATTCTAGGGACACCAGAGATCCCTTTTGTATTTCGTTAAATTTAAGCAATGAAGGGGAAAAGGAAGGGCTAAGAATTATTGCTATACCGCCTTTACACGAGTCACTGTTACTAAAAAAGGAAAGGCCAGGGAAGAGCCTACACCACTCTGCGACACAGCAGTCGTTGGCATGGGTCTCTTGTAAAAGGGCAATGTCAACTTTCTTCTGTAATAAAAAAATTCTTACTTGAACTTTACGGACAGAGCTACAGCCTCCGTTAATATTCAAGCTACAAATCGAGAAACTCATTACAAATACAAGGAGTGACAACCATTCAATTTTTTGATAGCAGTTCATTCTTAGCTTTTTGTATATACTTATTTAACCAGTGACGTTGGGAGGAATTGAAATTAAAATCATTGGGCCGTTTTACCATCAATGTAGCGGAATGTATAAAATCAGGTAGCTCCGGGAAAAAGGTTCCTATAACATCATTCCTTTTTCGGAATGTGCCCTTAAGAAACCTTTTTATCTCAGAGGGAGGGATTGGAGGGGTCCCTTCCTCTTTAAAGCCACCACATGGAGGGGTTCCTTCCTCTGATATGACAACGGAGTCATCTATATCAGAGGGCTCAGATGTTGTGTCATACTGGTTTTCATCATTTACTTCCTCACCATCATCACATCCCTCCACATTATCGAATGGGACATCGTCCATCGAGGGAGGGGGTGGGGAGGCTGAGGAATCAGCCATCTTCAGGGGAGGGGCGGGGAGAGGGGTTACTAATTTTTGCAGCTCAGCCATATCATTTTTTGGGTCAGTAGGTAAGGGTGAGAATTCATCCACATCTATGTCCTCCAATACAGAGAAACGATTTTCTGTGACGAGGGACAAATCTGGGGCAGGGGGGGGGGGGGCTGTCGGTTTTCAGTTGTGGGGTTTTTAAGGAGTTGACCGTTTTCATCTGTTGCTTGCAAATGTCTTTTTCCTTTTGGGTGGACTAATTGAAACTCGTCCTGGTTAGTGGGGAGAGATTGCAGGGGATTGGGGGGAAAGGGGAGGGAGGACGTAATCATAGGGGGAGGATTTCCATTGGCTACCTCGGATAGAGAGATAGGATCAGTTGTAGCAGGAAGAAAGCTGTGATTTAACGCTGTGGCCTGGGGGGTGAGGTCTATTATTGACAAGAGATGGCTGCAATTAGTTCCTGCAGTGGAGGGAATGTCCCCCGTTTCAAGGGGAGGGGAGGGGGTACGGCGGGATGTTTGGATCGGTGGTAGGAAGGCTTGGGTCGGTGGTAGAAAGACTTGGATCGGTGATGGGAACGTTTGGATCAGAGGCGGGAAGGCTTGGGTCGGTGGTGGGAAGGCTTGGGTCGGTGGTGGGAAGGCTTTGGTCAGTGGTGGGAGGGTTTGGATCGGTGGTGGGAAGGCGGAGGTCTTGCTTATTCCCGGTATGGAGGGGGGGGGGGTTGTACTTCTGGAGAGTTCTCTTTTCGGGGACCGTCATGCTTAACATGCCCGAATTGTCCGCAACCAAAACATTTTAAAACGTTGTTGGAAATGTAAACTGTATATTCATTCTGTTGATGCTTTAATTTTACTATAAGGTTTAAATCCTTCTGGGAATCTTTTAAAATCATAAAAACTTGCCCGCCAGAATGAGACCACGTGTCTTAAATCATTGTTCCGTGACCCGAAGTGAATCATGGAGATACGAGACACGATGGTACCATATCGGGATAACTCTAATTAATACATCGTCGGATACAAATGGGTGGCAATTGGATATCACGACTTTTATTTCTGGGCTATCAAGTGGTGAAAACATAATAAATAAATCTGGATTGATTGTCAAACCCTGTTCGACAATGTGGGACACAATCCGCGTCAGACAAAAAAATAACGATCCGCTTGTTCATCTGCGAAGTGGCATGCGAAGTGACTAAACAAACTGAAAGAAAGATAAACGAAAGGAAAAAAAAGGAAATAAAGGTGTAATATGAAAAGGCAAACACCGATAGGGTGACGCCCAAAGACGACGAACCCTTACCAGCAATCACCCTGTGCTCTCCGGCTCTCTCTCTCTCCCGTCTCAACATATATTGGAATCACGGGGAAAGCTCCGCAAACAGACACAGTTACACATAGGGGTGAACGGGAGAGGGGGGGGGGTGGTGGGGGGGGGGGCAAAGGGAGCAACAACACAAAGCTCTCACAGGCCTCCACAAGCAGACGCCATGACAATACAACTGGCACACAAAACGGCCAGCAGGTGGTGAGAGAGAGAGACAGAGATAGAGACAGACTATTGTATCTTTTTATTATAAAAATAGAAAAAAGAAAACCCCCAAATAGGGGTCACATTCTCATTTCAAGGAGAAAAACAGAGACAAAAAAAATTAATACAGTAAAATTATGTACAAAACATTTCACAAAACAATAAATGTTTCTCCAGGATTTTACAAATGACTTCTTTCACACAACATTTGGCCTCAAGCTGTGGCAGCCTTCCTGTTATGGAAGAAAAAGCAAAGTCCAACTTTACATGGCTCATCACAAGATTTTTAAACAAGAACAAGGCATTTTCCTCATTAGCTCCAAGATCATCAACTTTTCTTTTTCTTGATTTATACTGCCATTTTTGCCTGTGCAAGCAGGAAATTACCTAACACATCATTCAAATTCTTGTGTGAGATGTTTAAGCCATAAATGAAAACACAAGTGTTGAAAACCCAACCAATCCTGCCAAAACAATTCTTAAGAAAAATAAATAAAGGAGCCAACCATTGACATTCAACGTAAATATGAAAGAGGTTTTCAGGCCTTTTACAAAAAGGACATTCATCTGCCAGGAGACTTGAGAAGCGGTGCAGCAAGTGGTTAGAAGGGAGGATCCAGTGTGCAAGTCTCCATTGGAGGACGCCATGTCTTGGCGGCACAGGAGGATGATAGAATCCTTTCAAATTAGGAAAGTATGGGGGGAACAAGGTAAGAGGTCTCTCCATTGAACACTCCGCTGTGTCATTTGCCCTTGTAAAAGAAAGCTTACGCAACCCAAATAGAGGTCTTTTTGTTTCGGAAAACCATTGAATCCTATGCTAAAAGAGGTACAAGGAGGAGAGATGGCAAGGGAAAACTTGCAAATAAGGTCAGGAAAGGTAGCAGGAGAAGCACCTTGTTCATTGTCTGCTTGAACTTGCTCCCAATCAGGTGCAAGCTGTGCATAGGTATGAAGCACACAGCGTAACATGCGTCCACAACTCTGGAGGCTCGCACGCCAACCACTATTGCCAGTGCATCAGCTCCTATCCAACTGCCATTTGGGCTTAAAAGATCGGCGACCGATTTTATGTTCTTCGCGACAAGCATTGAACGAGACACCTATCAGCAGGCATATCGTGAAAAATTGAATTGTAAAACAAGGGCTCCATGAGGAACATTTGCCTTGTGCACGAATGCGTGGCTCTTGTTGTCGTTAGGGCTCGCCATGCGTTTAGTACACTGATAAAACCTAGAGAGGGGAGACATATCAAGATGCGAAAGATCCATCAAGAATAGAGCGTGGTCATAGCCTAGTCTTCCCGCCTGCTGCAAAAGGCGACGAGCAACGTTAACCCAAGGTGGAGAGGGGTGCGTGTACAGCATGCGTAGAGCAACCAAAAGTCGAAAGGCCATTAACCGGCTCTTTATGTCAACCAGGCCTTGGCCTCCATCGGTCAGTGGCAAACCGAGGACCTCGGGTCGCAACCAGTGCTTTCCATCCCAGAAGAAAGACACAAAGCACTTCTGGAGCTGTTGAAGCAACACTACTGGAGGGTGCAGCACAAATAACCTGTGCCATAGGGTAGAGGCCACCAAACTGTTTGAACACCAAGACCCTTCCACGATCGGACAGTTGTGTGATCAGATTTCTCCATTTTTGCAGTTTTCCTTCAACAAAATCTGACAGACCAGCCCAATTCTTTGCTACTGTGGCATCATTACCTAAGAACACTCCAAGGTATTTCATGCCATCAGTGGCCCATGTAAGAGGAGCATGAAGTCTTGGTGCCAAGTGACATGATGGACCAAGCCAAAAGGCACTAGTTTTGCCCCAATTCACTTTGGCTGAAGAAGCCTTTACAAACACGGATAGACAATAATGGACAACGTTAATGTCATTGAGTTTCCGCACAAAGACACACATCATCGGCATATGCCAGCACCTTAATGGGCCATTCAAGATGAGAAAACCCAACCCCGGTTAGTCTAGCATGCAAATAAACCAGTAAGGGTTCAATGGAGAGAGCGTAGAGCAAGCCAGAGAGGGGGCAACCTTGTCGAATTCCCCTGTTAACAGGCAAGGGTGTAACAAGTTCAATGTTTATCTTAAGCACACTAGAAATATTGCTGTACAGCATCTTAATGAAAGAAATGAAGGTCGGACCAAGTCCAAACCGTTCAAGCACTTTGAAGAAGTACCGATGATCGACGCGGTCACAGGCCTTCTCCTGATCAAGGAGAAGAAGTCCCAAATCTGTGGGGTTTTCTTTGCACAGTTCAATCATGTCTCTTACGAGGGAGATGTTGTCATAGATGGAGCATTTGGGTACACAATAGCATTGGTCTTCTTTCAACAATGAGGAGAGATGAGGAGTAAGTCGCGATGCCAGGGCTTTCGAAAATAACTTTTAGTCTGTGCATAACAACGAGATTTGGCGCCAGTCTTTAATATAGAGCAAGTCTCCTTTCTTTGGAAGAGGGTGAGAATAGCCCATTGGCAACTCTGAGGGAGCTATCCAAGCTGGCAGCTTGCGTTCAAGGTGTTGAGGAGTTCGGGACGCAATAGATGCCAGAATTTCTTATAAAATTCAGTTGTAAGTCCGTCCAATCCAGGCGCTTTCCCAACATCAAGGCTGTGCAGAGCGGCGCCAAGTTCGTCTGAGGTAATGGGCCCCTCCAGGTGGGAACGTCCACCCTCACATAACACTGGCAGGCCTATGGAGATAGAGGCAACACTGATAGGATTTATTTGCTCCATCGAAAATATTTTAGAGAAATATTCCTTTGTGAAAAGTTTGATAACTGATTGGTTGAAAGTGATGGATGAGTGCCAAACGCAGTTGAGAGAGCTGTTTGTTCGGAAGGCGTTTCTTTAAAGAAAAAAAAATACTTAGTTGGTATGTCTGGCTCATTAAGGTGCTGCACCCTCATCCGAACTAAGGCACCACGTGCATTCCTCTCAGTTATTTCTTTCAATAGGGACTGTTTTTCGGTTAAGGCTCATTGCACATTATTATTTTGTCCTGTGACCCTCTGAAGATGTAAAATCTCCGATTGCAATAATTTCCTCGCTTCATAATCAGCCCTTTTTGAGAAGCTCTGGTATTGTTGGCAGAAACCTTTGATTTGGGTTTTTACTAAATCCCACCACACCAGTGGGTTAACAGAACAGCGTAACTTCCGTTCCAAGAGATCTGTCCAGAAAGATTCAAAAGCCTGAATAAAATTGAAGTCTTCTATTAAACTATTGTTGAATTTCCAGTGAGAACTCCCTGGACCTTGTTTAGAGAGTTGAACGAATGCTCGAGCTAGGGAGTGATCGGAGAAACCGGAAGGCACGATATCAGGTTTGCAAACTCCATGTAACAGGTGTGAATTTACATAAATGCGATCAAGCCTTGCAAGTGAGATGTGGTTGTTGGAGCAACGACACCATGTATGGGATTGTTCAGAAGGGTGCTGCAAGTGCCAGACATCATGGAGATTATATTTTGCAATGATATTTGCAAAAAGTTTTGCGGTACGTGGTTGAGGTTCCGGCCCGTTTCGGTCGCATGAGGCATTAACAGTACAGTTAAAGTTGCCACCAATAAATAGACAAGTCTGCAGATCCAGTGTTTGGAGGAACTTTCTCAGTTCAGCGACGAAGGAGATCCACTCACCATTTTTGCTTGGAGCGTACACATTAAGGATTGTAAACTTGACCTGATTGAGATAGAGGGTCACAGAGGCAAGATGGCCATCAATGATATTCGCAAATTGAAGCGAGGATGGTTGGAAATGTTTCCCTAAGACAAACATGATTCCTGCCTTAGACGAGGAGCTGTTACTAAAGAAACACTCCTTATCCATAATGAGTCGCCACTGGGCCTGAACAGATCTGACGGCATGGGTCTCCTCCAACAAAGCTATGTAGAGACCGTTAGCATCTATCAGCTGCTTGGTCTGGATCTGGCGGAGTGAACTTCCACCACCATTGACATTTACTGTTCCAATCTTGAAACTCACCATGAGTTAACTTAGAGTCTTTTTCGCCTTGGAGATCAATTTTCTCAAATGGTGACAATGTGTCTGACGAAAGTTGAATGAGTCAGGCCTGCGTACAATAGCCTGAGCACACTCGAGGAAGGACGGTAAATCTGGAAAGTATTCTGTTTGGTTTATACTGCATTCAACATTTAACCCACAGCATTTAACCCCTGACTATCTCTTCTCATTCCTTTTGCTTTGATTATTTACCTGTTGATTTTTGTCTTTTTGCACTTGTTTTTTTGTACTCTGTCAAAGCGTCTTTGGGCTTCTTTAAAAGCGCTATATAAAATAAATGTATTATTATTATTATACTGCGTTTCCTGTACGTATTTTGCAAGAAGAGTTATTTGTTCAGGGGAAGTAGGACCTAGACTGGTAAGCTTCTCCATTGCTTCCACCTGGCTGTTTGCTTCCTCCAGGTCAGATTCGTCAGAGTCCGTTTTAATTTCCGAATCACACAAGCTTGTATAGTCCTGCATGTCAATACTGTCATCAATATTGGCACACGGATCTGCACTAGTTGTAACATCTGTGTGCTCTCCCACCGTGGGAGCATTGCTTTGTGGAATAACAGCAATAATCTGTGGATTTGGTGAAACAGAAACAGCATCAGCAGATGCAGCGATGTTGCTTCCCCCGACTGCAACAACCTCTGATGGTGTGGCGGTATCTAGCACAATAGGAGTCTCTTGCAAAACATTGATTCCTGCGATTCCAGCTTCACCAGGTGATGAACTGAGAGCAGTAACTGAGACAGTTTCGCTATTTTTTGCTGACAGGAATTCAGCATTATCATGTTTAGCATTAACATTTTCCAAAGTGACAGCAGGTTCATCACCAGTGGTCTCAGCAGGTTCATCACCAGTGGTCTCAGCAGGTTCATCACCAGTGGTCTCAGCAGGTTCATCACCAGTGGTCCCGGCAGGTTCATCACCAGTGGTCTCGGCAGGTTCATCACCAATGATCTCGGCAGGTTCATCACGTGGTCTCGGCAGGTTCATCACCAGTGGTCTCGGCAGGTTCATCGCCAGTCGTCTCGGCAGGTTCATCACCAGTGGTCTGGGCAGGTTCATCACCAGTGGTCTCGGCAGGTTCATCACCAGTGGTCTCGGCAGGTTCATCACCAGTGGTCTCAGCAGGTTCATCACCAGTGGTCTCAGCAGGTTCATCACCAGTGGTCTCAGCAAAATCATCAGAGGACTTTCCAATAGGCAAGTCCATAACAGGTGAGACGATTCCATTTGATTTGTTAACAGGTAAAACAGTCCCTGCAGGTGGAACGTCTATGTCCTCACATGAAAGGGGGCCGAACTTGTTGGCTGTAGGTACAGGGTTTGTCCCAGGTAAGCCTTGTAGAGTGGCATCGGTCACGACTGGGAGGGGGGGGGGGGTGTTACCGACAGGTTGCTTATTGTTAAATGCTACCTTTTTCTGAGTTAAATTACCCTCGAGAAAGGTCTTTCTCTTCCTTGACGGAACAATGGTGAAACCACCCCCGACGACGTTCGTTGTGCTGTTTGGATCATCGGGATGGAAAGGCTGAGCATCATTACCGGACATGGACAATGTTCCCTTAACAGCCGAAGCTAAAGATGAAGATGAGGAATCCTTGTTGTTTACACGGTTTGTCCCATCGTTCGACGAAGCTGCTGTTGGGCAAGAGCGTTTCAGGTGTCCGAATTTACCACATTCAAAACATTTCAAGGTGTCAGTGGTTACGTATAATTGGTAATCATTATTATCAATTTTGAATTTTAAAACAATGTTCAGCGTTCTTTCGACGTTAGAAGGAGGAAGTACAAGATAAGCTTGCCTCCTAAAAGACATCACATGTTTAGCCCGGTCGTCCTGGCAACGTAAAGGTAACATAGCGACTTGCGAAACCACAGTACCATAACGAGATAGTTCGGAGACCAGTCTCTCCTTCTTCAGGAATGGAGGAACGTTCGAGATGATGACCTTAACGGCTGGAGTGTCGAGAGGGGACACGAGTACGAAATGTCCATCATCTGTCGATAATCCTGTAGATCCAATCTCGTGAACCAGTTCGGCCTCTGATACGAAAATAACGACACATTTGTTCATTCGCGAGGCTGCACGAACTTTATCAATACCGATTATGTTGCCGACAGCAATAACGAGGTCCTCGACGTTGACATTGTTCGGCAGGACACAAACGACGCCATGTCTACGCGTTAACGCTTCATATGCCGCGTAACGCGAAAACGAAGTCATAATTTACAAGGGACGAGGGTGGTGGGGGGGAGGACAAGGGACGAGGGTGGTGGGGGGGAGGACAAGGGACGAGGGTGGTGGGGGGGAGGACAAGGGACGAGGGTGGTGGGGGGGAGGACAAGGGACGAGGGTGGTGGGGGGGGAGGACAAGAGACGAGGGTGGTGGGGGGGAGGACAAGGGACGAGAGTGGGGGGGGGGGAGGACAAGGGACGAGGGTGGGGGGGAGAAGGACAAGGGACGAGGGTGGGGGGGAGAAGGACAAGGGACGAGGGTGGGGGGGAGAAGGGACAAGGGACGAGGGTGGGGGGGAGAATGGACAAGGGACGAGGGTGGGGGGGGAGAAGGGACAAGGGATGAGGGTGGGGGGAGAAGGGTTAAGGGATGAAGGTGGGGGGGGGAGGAAGGGACAAGGGGCGAGGGACGAGGGTGGGGGGGGGGGAGAAGGGACAAGGGACGAGGGTGGGGGGGGGGAAGGGACGAGGAAGGGATGGAAGGAGGGTGAATATCGCTCTCGGACAGTGATTAATTAATTACGAGCCGAGACAGACTTTCAAAGGCGAAAACAAACACAGCTGGTGGAGAAAAAAAACGATCAGCCGGAGGACGGGATGGGCCGCCGATTAATGTAAAAGTTATCCACAAACAGCTGTGGGCTCTCTTTCTCTCTCAGAAAAGGAAAGGAAACAAAGGACAGGAAGGAGTAAATAGAAATAAAAACGAGATCAGAGAAAGAAACGCGGAGGGAAAAGGGAGGCAGAAGGGGGTGGGGGAGGTGGGGAGGGGGGGGAGGCCAAAGCCCTGAAGTGTTGGGTCTGATCAAAGGGGAGGGGTTGGGGCACAAATGCAGAGTAAGTATGTGAAGATAAACGAGCAGGGGGAAGGAAAAGGTGAAATACGACGTAGAAAGGGACAAAAGAGTAGAACAGCAGAGCAGCTCGTACCTCACCACACATGCACAGCCGCCATCTTGCCACAACCAAACACACCGACAGCCAGCAGGGGGCGAGAGAGAGAGAGAGACTTTGACTTTTGAAGCTCTTTTATTATAAAGGTAAGAAAACCATACAAGTCATGCAAATAATAAAGTCACCACAATTCAAAACATGTGCAGCCAAACAACAACAATAAAAACACCAAGCACTAAAATAAAAAACTTAACAAACCATGATCAAGTTTACAAAACCCACCCTTTGCACACCATTTTTCCACAAAGGTTTGTAAATCATCTTTCATTTGGCAAAAAGAAAATTCCAAGCGTAACCTTGCCATGACTAGAGCCTTAAACACAATTACCACATCACATAAAATATCAGCATTTGCCAGGAGCTTTGCTTTTCTTGTTTTGTAGATTGCTAATTTTCCAATAGAAATTAAGAAATTAGCAAGAGCAGTCTCAGAGCGTTTTTTATAACGAAGTGGTGTTCCAAAGATAAAAACACGTGTAGAAAAAGAAAAGTTCATACGATTAAAAAAAGTTGATAAAAAAACCAAAGAAGGGAGAGAGTCTTGCACAATCTACGTAAGCATGGAAAAGGTCTTCAGAAATCATACAAAAGGGGCATTCCACTGAATTATCCTCATTAAAACGATGTAATAAAACATTGGAGGGCAACACCATATGGGCGAGTCTCCAAGCAATATCACCAGTCATTTTAACAATCGGTGAAACATACATTGCAGACCATTGCGGATGGGAGGGAGACCCAGAAGGCAGTTTCTCTTTCCATCGAGTCCCAAAAGAAAGAGGCTGTAACGAGGGAAACCGAACTGAGATACACAAACGATAGTCTCTTTTTATCCTTGCTGGAAAGTGGCGATGAGGATAGAAAGATAGATGTTGTGGCGCTATCAGCTGGCAGGCTAGAGCTAGCACAGATCTGTGGTGGTGTATGGTGGTCACTAATGTTGGCAGTTGAGCTCAGGCCCAGGTGCCTAAAAACACACAGGATTTCCTGTAGGACCTTGGCTACGCTCCTCAAAGATATGATGCCAGTTCTTACTTGAAGATGTCCTGCGGAGAACCAACTGTTCCTGTTACAGTCATGAAGGTCCCGAGTCGTTTTCACGCCAGCACTCACAAAACGTTGCACAAAGGCACGTGAGCGAGGAATAGCAGGAAAGAGGGCATTGTAGAAAAGGGGTTCCCGGAGGAACCTTTCACTGTTGTATGTCCCCATTTGGCGAGTTATTGAAATGGACCGCCAGACGTTCAAGACATCTTGGTAAAAGTCAGGGAGCAGCGAAGCATCGACATGTTGCAGCTCCATGAAGAAGAGTTCACAATTGTACCCAAGCATGCCGGCTTGTTTTAGTATACAGTTTGCAGTCGATTTCCAGGGCAAGGCCTCCAGAAATATAAAACGACGAGCTGTAGAGACTCGGAAGGCCATCACCCGACAAAGAATGTCCACAAGCCCATGACCTCCTTCTGCCAGTGGGAGGCAAATAGTCTCTGGCTTTAGCCAGTGTTTGCCATCCCAAAAGAAGTCAAGTAAACATTTTTGGATTGACGACACCAACGTTGCAGGTGGCTTCAAGGCAATCATTTTATGCCATAAGAGAGGGGCCACCAGGTTGTTAATGACCAGGGCACGACCTCGGAAAGACAAGGTCGACAAAATTCCTCTCCATCTGTTTAATTTGTTGCTGATTTTGTGGAGCAAACCATCCCAATTCCTTTTGACAAAGCCTGGGGTTCCAAGGTAAACACCGAGGTATTTCACACCTTCTTTTTCCCATGTCAAATTCATAGGGAGAATTGGAAGGGCAGAAGGTGGCGTACCGCCGACCCAAACTCCTTTGCATTTCGACCAATTAATTTGCGTTGTACATGCTTGAGAGTATACCCATAGGCACTCAAATAGCAGAGCATTGTCATTACTGCTGCGAACAGCAACACATACATCATCAGCATAGGCTGAAATGATAACGGGATTTTCTGATGGAGTCACTGAAAATCCCATAAGAGAAGATCGTAAACGAATCAAAAGGGGCTCAATGCAAAGAGAGTACAAGATTCCAGATAAGGGACAGCCTTGCCGAATTCCCCTCCCAATCCGCAAAGGTGAACAGAGACCATCATTGATTTTGATCAAGCTAAAAATGTGATTATACAATAAGGATACATATGAAATAAAGGATGCCCCAAAACCAAATTGCTTTAAAATGTGAAACAAATACTCATGATTAACAGAGTCAAAAGCCTTTTCTTGGTCAATAAAAAAGAGACCGGTATGTTGTTGTTGAAATGCACTGCATCCCACAGGTCTCGTACCAAAAAAATGTTATCGTGCATAGATCTGTGTATAACACAGTACGATTGATCCTGGTGTAAAACTGTGCTTAGAACAGTCTTTACACGGTTAGCTAGCGTTTTGGCAAAAATCTTGTAATCTGTGCAGAGAAGAGAGATTGGACGCCAGTTCTGTATCAATTGCAGGTCGTTTTTCTTAGGGATAAGGCAAACAACTGCACACCAACAACTAAGGGGTAACAATTCCTCACGCAGACTGTATAAAACCACTGAGTGCAAAGCAGGACCAAGCATGTCCCAAAAGGTTTTATAAAATTCAGCTGGTAGCCCATCAAAACCAGGAGCCTTATGATCAGCAAGGCCATCGAGCGCAGTTTTAAGTTCACCGAGAGTAATGTTCTCATCCAAGACATGCCGTTGATGCTCATCTATCTGCGGTAAATTGGTCGTAATATTCTGCATTGCAGGCACATCATTGGGCTTAAAGGAAAACACATTCTCAAAATAAGACCGAACAAAATGAACAATCTCCGTATTATCACTAAGAATATGCCCATCTCTAGCCCGAAGACTAAGCATTTGCTGGCTCGCCTTCGTCGTCTTCTCAAACTTAAAGAAATCTTTACAACATGTGTCTGACGACAGTAAACCATTCACTCTCAGCCTGACTAAGGCACCAATACCATTTTCTTGAATTAATTCCTTAAGCAGAGTTTGTTTTTCAAAGAGGAGTTTACACCGTCTTTCATCACTGAGAACCTCAGCACCTTCCTGCAATCGTAGAATTTCTTGTTTCAAGGCATCAATACATAATTGTTTACTTTGAGAGCAATTGGTTTTGTATTGCTGACAGAAAACACGGATCTGCGCTTTAGCATAGTCCCACCACTGACAGAGATTTAGGAAACGATGTTGGAAATACACAACCTTGTCCCAACAAAACCACAAAGGATGATTTAAAGAAAGGATCGCTCAGAAGTGAGGTGTTAAAGGACCAATACAGGGTGCAGCGTTTGAAACGAGGAAAAGAAAAGCACAGTTTTACCAAAGAATGATCAGAGAAGCCTGAAGGGACAATAGCCGTATATGTCACAAGATTGACAGCAGAGTTAGGAACATGAAATTTATCAAGACGAGCAAGTGAAAGATGATTTAGTAAAACCCGACACCAGCTAAATTGCTGCAGGTTTGGGTGTTGTTGCCGCCATACATCGTTGAGGTCATGCCGCGAAATTATACTGGAAAGAGGCCTACTTGAAGCTGGATGTGGCTCTGCACTGTTCCTATCTAAAGTTGGGTTTAAAGTACAGTTAAAGTCACCCCCTAAGCACAACAACATATCAGAAGAGAGGTGTTTCAAGAAATTAAAGGACTGATTTTAAAAATTTCCTCTATCTGTGCTATCGCTTGGAGCATAGACGTTAACAAACATAAATCGTTGCTGATTGTATTCAAGCTCTACAGAGGCTAGATAGCCTGGTACGATTTCCTTAAGGATGGGGGGGGGGGAGACAGACAAATGTGAACTGACAAAAAAAGCAATACCCGCACTCACAGAATCTGTATTACTAAAAAACCAAGTGCCAATCAGCTGTTGCTGCCAATCAGCCATGCAGTCTGCAGTGGCACGGGTTTCTTGCAATAAAAATACATCAATCTTTTCCCTCCTGGCTAATTGCACAGTTTGGGACCGACGCAGCTGACTGCGCCCACCATTAATGTTCAAGCTTGCTATGTTCATAGAAACATAGGCAGCAACACAGCCATTACAGGTTTAATTCTTTCCTTGCTGTGACAAGGTACCTCTTCAGTCTTTTCAGTGATTGATCAGAAATATGAAGGGCCGCAGATTGTTGTACAACTTCCTGAGCCCCACTAATGAAGGCGTGAGTATCAACGAAGAAATCGCAGATTTTCACGCGCTTTTTACGGTAAGTTTTTTTGTAGGAAATCCACGATTTTAGCAGGAGGGACAGAGCCTCCAGAGACATGCTCCGATGAGAAGTCGGCCTCACCATCACTCAGTGAGGCAACGGAAGAACCCCCATCAGAGTCACAATCATTGCATTGAGAGTCCATTGCCGAGGCAACGGGCTCATCGACGCGAAAATCTGAGACTTCAGCACTATCACCCTGCTGACCATGAGCTTGACAAGGCTCAGCTGCCTCAATGGAGGATTCCACAGACAGATCACTAGTTCCAACACACTCACCACTCCCCACAGAGGGAGGGGTGGCACAATCAACACAAGCTTCAGCAGGGGACACACATGGAGGCTCAACCTCACATGGAGGTTTACCCTCAGAACACTGGAGAGACTCAGGTGCTGTCTGGCCAACACATACATTTTCAGCATTTATCACATTACCCTCAAAGTATTCTGAAGGCGGGGGAGGTTGAGGAATTTCCTCCACTGGAGGAAACTGCTGAGGAGGAGGTCGCGCTCCACCATAACCTTCACTAACCACTTGAGCGAAGGTTGGAGGACCGGCCAAGACCTTATTATCAGGCTCGTTGAGGTCGCTAGAAGGTGGGAGGATTCTTTTCCTGGTTCTCTGTTTGTCTACAATGGGGTTTGCATCAGCACCACCCATATTGTTTACATCATCGACAACGATCTCAGTAGAGCCTTGCTGTTCATCACCATTCAGGCTAGTGACTCTATCTGTGGACTTTTTCGGGCACGAGTCTTTTAAATGACCATATTGACCACACTCAAAACAAACTAGAGACTCTGTGGAGACAAAGACCCGATAAGTGTGACCTTCGACCTTGAAGGGCAATACCACATTTAAAGAGGTTACACCACGCGGTAAGATCATATAAACAAAACGACGAAAGGACATGACGTGTTTTAAACGGTTATTTTTTCCTCGTACAGGAACCATTGTAACTGAAGAGACGACAGAACCAAGTTTGTTTAGTTCAGTAACCAGGTCTTTGTTCTTAAGGAATGGAGGAGCGTTAGAGAGAGAAACCCGAACTGCCGGCGTGTCGAGTGGACATACCTGAACAAACACGTCGGGAGCAAAGAAGAGCCCGTGCTCGACTATTTGAGCAACTATGGGCACTGTGGAAACAAAGATTACCATGTAGCGGCTACCGCTGGGTTTTCACAATCGCCTTGCACCTATCAAGGACGCGGAGCGATCACCATGCCGGGCTCGTCCAGGACGCCCGGGCAGGCCCGCGCTCAACTTGCCAGGCCTCGGTCGGGACGCCCAGGCATGCCCGGGCAGGCTCGCCCTCAACTTGCCAGGCCGCAGCCAGGACCCTGGGCCACGCCCCCTCTCGCCTTTCCTGGGCAAACGCTCCGGGATAATATGTATATATATTGCTGCCCAATAAACGGGCTTTTCAGAGTGCCTGAATGTTTGGTTTGATTAAAGCAACTCGGATGAATTCCAGCTTTTTGTCGCGTCCATTCTTCCGATCGACGTGGGAGCCCCAGCTCCTTCATTGGTGACCTACCGACATGGACACGGTAGTCGCCCTTAAACTGCCTACCTTCTGGGAGGCTCACGTGGTGGTTTGGTTCGCACAGGCGGATTCCCTGTTCGCCCTGCGAGGCATCACGGCCGACGACACCCGCTTCCACCATGTGGTAGCAGCGCTCGGTTCGGCCACCGCGGCCCGCGCCCTGAGCCTCCTCGAGAGCCCGCCAGCCGCTGACAAATACGGCGCGATTAAGAAGCTTCTCCTCGACGCTTTCGCCCTCCCATCGGCGGCGCGCACGGCGCCTGCTCGACCTGCCCGAGCTCGGCGACACGCGCCCTTCCGAGCGAATGGACTACATGCTTTCACTGCTCGGCGAGCACTCTCCGGCATTCCTGTTCCGGGAGCTGTTCCTCCGTCAGCTGCCTAACCCGGTACGCCTCGCCCTGGCAAGCACGACGATCACAGATCCCCGGGCCCTTGCCAGAGAAGCCGTCAAGATCTCCGCCGCAGGACAGCGCATCGCAGCGGCGACATGGGACCCACCGCCATCCGACGCAACACCCATGGTGCCCGAGCACCCGGCACGGTCGACGACCGAACTGCCGACGCAATTGGCGGCTGCTACACCGAGCCGACCACCTCCAGCACGACGACCGGGGCCTCCACCTGACCAAGCATGGTGTTACTATCATGCCAGGTTCGGACAGAAGGCCCGGACATGCCGACCCCCGTGCACCTACGGCAGGCCGGGAAACGGCCGGGCCGGCGTTCATTACCAGCCATGAGCGCCAGCCACATGGGCAACTTGCTGTTCATCACGGATAAAGCGTCCGGATGGCGCTTCCTGTGCGACACCGGCGCCCAACTGAGCGTCATACCCGCCTTTGACCAGGACAGGCAATCCGCAGTTTGCGGCCCCTCCTTGGTTGCGGCCAACGGATCGACCATCCGCACCTTCGGCCCACGCAACGTCACCCTCTGCTTCGGCGGCCAACGCTTTGCTTGGACGTTTGTAACCGCAAACGTGCCCATGGCTCTGCTAGTCGCCGACTTCCTCTGCGCACACGGACTGCTGGTGGACGTCCAACGGCGTCGTTTAATCAACGCCGAAACCTTCAGCTCCCTGGTATGCACATTGAGCAGCTCCGCGCCGACCGAGCTGGCATGCGCCGTCCCGGCGGCGAACGAGTTTGCTCGCCTGCTCACAGAGTTCCCAGCCCTCACGCGGCCGACGTTTTCGGCCATCGCAGTATGGCATGGGATCGAGCACCACATACCAACCACGGGCCCGCCGGTCTACGCCAGGGCCCGCCGCCTCGACCCAGCCAAGCTCGCCATGGCGAAGGCCGAATTCGACGCATTGGAGCACCTCGGCATCGTGCGGCACTCCGATAGCGCGTGGGCCTCGCCACTGCACATCGTGCCAAAGCCGGGGGGTGGATGGCGCCCATGTGGCGACTACCGCCGTCTCAATGACGCTACCACCCCCGACAGGTACCCGATCCCGCATATCCAAGACTTCTCCGCCCGTCTGGCGGGACGGGTCATTTTTTCGAAAATTGATCTCATACGGGGATATCACCAGGTACCTGTCAGGGCGGCCGACGTCCCTAAAACGGCAGTCATCACGCCGTTCGGCTTATTCGAATTCTTGCGGATGCCGTTTGGTCTCAAGAACGCGGCTCAGGCATTCCAGCGTTTGATGGACGGCGTGCTGCGTGACCTGCCGTTCCTTTTCGTTTACCTGGACGACATCCTCATCGCCAGCACGTCCCGGGCCGAGCACCTCCTCCACCTCCGAACACTGTTCGGGTGCCTCAGCGAGCACGGCCTCATCGTCAACCCGGCCAAATGCCACTTCGGCACGACGGCCGTTGATTTTTTGGGCCACCACATCACCAAGAACGGGGCCGTGCCGCTGCCAACCAAGGTCGAGGCCATCACCACGTTCCCGCGTCCCGCACCATAAAGGCCCTGCAGGAATTCCTGGGAATGGTGAATTTTTATCACCGCTTCGTGCCCCGCGCTGCTCAACTCATGCGGCCCCTCTATGAAGCCCTCCGGGGCAAGCCGGCCAAGCACGACATCGCCTGGTCCGCAGCAATGGATGCGGCCTTCCAAAGCTCAAAGCGGGCCCTCGCCGACGCAACACTGCTCACTCACCCGGTGCTCAACGCTCCCATCGCCCTCACCACGGATGCCTCCGACTATGCGGTGGGCGCCGTACATGAGCAATGGGTGAACGGGGTTTGGCAGCCACTCGCTTTTTTCAGCCGGCAGCTCCGGCCGAACGAGCTCAAATACAGCATGTTTGACCGGGAGCTCCTCGGTCTACACCTGGCCGTCCGCCATTTCCGCCACCTCCTGGAGGGCCGACCTTTCACGGCGTTCGTCGACCACAAGCCGTTGGTTTACGCCATGGCCAAGGTCACGGAGCCGTGGTCGGCCCGCCAACAGCGCCACCTCTCCGCCGTGTCGGAGTTTACCACGGACATCCGGCACGTCGCCGGCAAAAACAACGCCGTGGCCGACTGTCTTTCCCCGGCCAGCGCGAACGCGGTCCACCTGGGCGTGGACTTTGCGCTTATGGCGCCGGACCAAACCACCGACACCACGGTGCAAGCCCTCCGGGCGGCGGACACGGGCCTCCGCCTGGCCGACATCCCCTTCGCGGACACTGTCCTGCTCTGCGACGTCTCCCAAGGCCAGCCTCGCCCCATCGTGCCCGTCACCTGGCAGCGCCGCATCTTCGCCTCCCTCCACGGCCTTTCCCACCCGGGCCGGAAAGCTTCCCAGAAGCTGGTGTCGGCGCGATTCGTCTGGCACGGCCTTCGTCGGGACGTCCTCGATTGGACCAGCACCTGCACGGCCTGCCAACAGGCCAAGGTCCACCGACACACCCAGGCCCCGCTGGCACCTTTCACCGTGCCCGAACGACGTTTCGACCACGTCAACGTGGATCTGGTGGGCCCCCCCCCCCCCCCCCCGTCACGGGGGTTCACACACCTGCTCACCATGGTGGACAGGACCACCAGGTGGCCGGAGGCCGTTCCCCTCGTCTCCACCACCACCGCCGACGTGGCGCAGGCTTTCATCGCCACCTGGGTCGCCCGCTTCGGCGCACCGGCGGACATCTCGTCAGACCGCGGACCACAGTTCACCTCCGAGCTGTGGGGTGCGGTCGCCCGCAACCTGGGGGTCAAGCTCCACCGTACTACGGCCTACCACCCCCAAGCAAACGGGTTGTGCAAGCGATTCCACCGCTCCATGAAGGCCGCGCTCATGGCCGGCCTTCAAGATGGCGGTTGGGCCGACCGGCTGCCGTGGGTCCTTTTGGGCCTCCGCACGGCCCCCAAGGAGGACCTCCAGGCATCCACCGCCGAGATTGTCTATGGCCAGGCGCTACGCGTCCCGGGCGAATTCGTGCCCGACGCTACCAGTCCCTGGTCCGCAGCTCACCAGCGCTCGGACCTCCAGGAGGCCGCCCGACGGTTTGCCCCCGTGCCAACATCCCACCACGGTGACCCCCAGTCCTACGTCCCCCCAGCACTTCGCACAGCGGAGTATGTTTTTGTGTGTCACGACGCACATCGGGGGCCACTCCGGCCACCGTACGACGGGCCCTTCCGGGTGCTGCGACGGGACGACAAGTCGTTCGTCATTGACATTGGCGGCAGGTCGGACCGGATTGCGGTGGACCGCCTCAAGCCGGCGCACGTGGACGTCGACCACCCACCACGGGTGGCCCTTCTGCCGCGGCGAGGCCGCCCCCCGTCCACGGTGCCCCCCACTCGACCGCCCACCACCACACCGGACCCCCTCCCACGACCCACCAGGGGTCGCTTCGGCCAGGTCATCAGGACCCCCCTCAAATTGACCCTGCCGGTGCAAGTCGATTCTGGGGGGACGTGTGTAGCGGCTACCGCTGGGTTTTCACAATCGCCTTGCACCTATCAAGGACGCGGAGCGATCACCATGCCGGGCTCGTCCAGGACACCCGGGCAGGCCCGCGCTCAACTTGCCAGGCCTCGGTCGGGACGCTGGGCCACGCCCCCTCTCGCCTTTCCTGGGCAAACGCTCCGGGATAATATGTATATATATATTGCTGCCCGATAAACGGGCTTTTCAGAGTGCCTGAGTGTTTGGTTTGATTAAAGCAACTCGGATGAATTCCAGCTTTTTGTCGCGTCCATTCTTCCGATCGACGTGGGAGCCCCAGCTCCTTCAACCATGCGTTTATTCATGCGAGAAGCCGCTTTTACATTATCCAAACCGATTAACTCTCCGACCGCAAGGATAATGGCCTCCACATCGATTCCCGACGGAGGTGAGCAAACTAACCCATGCTTCCAGGTTAGCGCTTCAAGAGACGTGTAACGAGAGCTATCCGCCATCGTTTGCACGTTTAAACAAAGGATAAATGTATAAAGGGTTAATGAAGCCAAAAAGCTCCAGTAAACAAACGAAAAATAAAAATATTTACGAAAAAAGAAACGGAAAAAGTATTATGATTTGTAACACGAGGCGAAAAAAAACCCGAAGAGGGAACCGCCCTAAGGGGGAACCTTTACCGGTCTCACCACGTGTGCTCTCTCACTTTCAAGAGGGGGGGAGGGATGATAACGTGGAAGGGTGACACACAAAAGACGGAACAAAGGTGAGAAAAGGTAAGGGGAGGGTGGAGGTACAATGCCAAGACACCGCACGAGAGAGAGAGAGAGAAAAAGAGAGAAAAAGAGAGAAAGAAAGAGAGAAAGAAAGAGAGATAAAGAAAGAAAGAAAGAAAGAGAGAGAAAGAAAGAAAGAAAGAGAGAGAAAGAAAGAAAGAAAGAGAGAGAAAGAGAGAAAGAGAGAGAAAGAGAGAGAAAGAGAGAAAGAGAGAAAGAGAGAAAGAGAGAAAGAGAAAGAGAAAGAGAAAGAGAAAGAGAAAGAGAAAGAGAAAGAGAGAAAGAGAAAGAGAAAGAGAAAGAGAGAGAGAGAGAGAGAGAGAGAGAGAGAGAGAGAGAGAGAGACTTGACTTTTGTTTCCTTTTATTATAAACAATGTAAAGCCATTTCACAAGCAGTTGTAAAAAAAACACATTTCACAAAGCAGTTGTAAAAAAAAAACAAAGCAACCAGTTTAAAGAAATTGCATAAGGATCATGAAGACACCACAAAAAGAGCAAAGGGTATTTAAAAGAAACCAGCAAATATACAAAAAAATATATATTTTACAAACCAAAAGGGAAGACACAAACAAAACCACAACCAATTTTAAAGGAAATGCTCATGCAAGAGCTATAAATACATCAAGAGCAAATTAAGCGAAAAACTAAGAGAGAGAGAGAGAAATGTATTCAAGGACACAGGAAGAAACATATATGCAATGCAATCAGTTCCAAAGAAAAAAAGTCAAATCAATCAGGAATTATAAAGTAATTACCACTTTTGAATCATCGACTGAGCACAGAACATTGCCAATACACCACTTTCTCTCAAAAAGTTGGACGTTTCCATTACTGACAAAGAAATCAAATTCTAGCTTGAGTCGTGTTGAGACAAACCCTTTAAAAATAGAAATAGCATCAGAGCCATAGCCGTTATCTATTTTAATTTTCCGAGATTTATATATCGCATATTTTGCAACAGCAACCAAAAAATTGAGAAGAACACCCACATCTCTACATGTGGGCCTGAAAGACACACCAAATATAAACATATGCATATTGAAAGGGAAGGACAATTGGTGAAAAAGATATTCAAGGAACAAGAAAAGCGATGTCAGTCTACGACACTGTACATAAGCATGAAACAAATCCTCCTTCTGGTCACAGAAAGGACAAGTTTCCGGCAGTGAGCTGTTAATACGATGGACAAAAATATTGGATGGAAGCGCCCAGTGTGCTAATCCTCCATTGTATGTCCGCTAACACACCATGTATTGGTAAGGTGTACATGTGAGGCCAAAGGGGGGTAGAGGGAGACCCCGACCCTAACCGCTCTGACCACAAAGCTACTCGTGTTCTCCCAGAGAGGGGTACATTCTTATTTTGTCGAGAGAGATCACGGATTCCAATCTTAGTTACAAGATGAAAAGGGGGGGTATGTTCAATCTCCGGCTGAAGAGAGGACGAAAGGAGCACTTTGATTTCAAGGAAACCTAACCGAAAGTCCTCAGTTACCAACACCTTCCCAGCCGATGTTTAGCTGTCTAAATTTTCTAATGACTATACGTACAACTTGGTCTACAAGTCGGACAGACCGAGATCCAACTGAGGTTGCCACCAAACCAGCAGGTTTCCACTTAACTCCAGATGAATCTCTCAGATCATATACTTTGTTAATCCCTCCTTGGATAAATTTTTTAATCAGGGCATGGCTATGAGGGATACCAGGAAAAAAGTTATTGAAGAAAAGGGGTTCTTGAAGGAACATTCGACAATTATAGCCCTCAAGGAAGCGGTGGACGTCAAACCTTTTCCAAGTGTCCAATAAACTCTGATAGAATCTCGGAAGAGAGGCAAAATTTATATGCTCGAGGTCTATCAAAAGAAGCTGCCGATCATATCTCAGTCTACCAGCCTGTTGTAACAGAAAAAATGCAAAGGGCCGCCAGGGCAGCTGTTCAGCGAACAGTAGTCTCTGCAGAGACTGCAGCCAAAAGGCCACAACCCGACCAGAGATATCAACAATGCCCTGGCCACCTTCCTTCCGGGGGTAGTACAATATCTCAGGCCTCAGCCAATGGTAGCCACTCCAAAAGAAGTTTACTAGCATTTGCTGAGTAGCCATAATTAGTTGGTTTGATGGCTGTAAAGCAATAATTCTGTGCCATGATTTTGTTGCAACCAGATTGTTTATGACAAGGGTACGGCCTCGATAGGAGATGGACCTCAGCAGTCCTTCCCATGCTTTCAATCTGTGCATAATTTGCTCCAACACTCCTTCCCAATTTTTCATTTCTGTTTCACGATTACCGATATGCACTCCAAGATATTTAACCCCGTCCGTTCTCCAGACCAGGTTGTGTGGGAGTGAGGGTGGTGATACACAAGAGAGATTGCCTTTGCCACACCATAATGCTGTACTTTTATTCCAATTGATCCCACCGGAAGAGGCTGCAGAGAAATCTCACATACAACGTTGTAAAGCAGAGACATCATTGGAGCTTCTAATCAAAACACAGACATCATCAGCATAAGCCGTCTGCACAAATTCTGCTCCTTCTATACTTCTCATTCCCTGAGGTATTTGCTGTCTAATAGACTGAAGGAGTGGTTCAAGGGCGACTATATATAAAAGCCCAGAGAGGGGGCAACCTTGGCGAATACCCCGTTGGAAAGGAAAGGGAGAGCATAACCTATTGTTGATCTTCATCATACATTGAGTATTAGTATACAGGAGTTTCACATAAGAGGTGAAAGTTTCACCAAACCCCATTCCTTTCAGGACAGAAAAAAGGTACTTGTGGTCAACACGATCGAAGGCCTTAGTTTGATCAAGAAACAGCAACCCAAAATCGTCACGCAGGAACTTATTGCATGAAATAATATCTCTTACCAAAATAATATTATCATAAATAGATTTTCCAGGCACACAGTAGGTCTGGTCCGGGTGTAAAACTGAACTGATCACAGTCTTCATACGATTAGCAAGTACTTTAGAGAAAATCTTGTAATCAACACACAATAAGGAGACAGGTCGCCAGTTATCAACCAGTTGAAGATTCCCAGCTTTTGGTAGCAAACAAACGACTGCTCGTCTACAAGACATTGGAAGTTCTCCGACACGTATGCTTTCATCGAGTACATCGAGTAAGTCAGGTCCCACAAGAGCCCAGAAGGTCTTGTAGAATTATGTGGGCAGGCCATCTATTCCAGAAGCTTTCCCATCTTTCAGGCTCCGCACAGCTGCTTCAAGTTCATCTGCCGAAATTGGGGAATCGAGCATGCATCGCTCATCCTCCTCGACACTCGGAAGCCCAGCAGTTAACTCTTGTATCACCTCATTGTCCACGTTCTGAGGAGAATACAAGTTAGAATAGAACCCTTTCAGAGTACACCTGATCGCCTGCTGGGAGGTCACCAGCGACCCATTGGGAGTGAGTAAAGTATGAATTTGTTGTGACCTTTTGAGGGAAGACTCTAACTTAAAGAACTCTTTGTTTGGCATGTCCAGAGTTAAATAGCTCATTCGCATTCGGACCAAGGCACCCATCGCCCGTTGCCATACCGCTTCCTCCAGCACTGCTTTCTTTGCCCATACTAGTTGGTCACGTGCACCTCTCCCAACCTCGTCAACATTCTGTTCTAACGATATAATTTCAGATTTTAACTGATCGATTGATATTGATTGGATTTTGGTGGTGTATGCACTATATTGTTGACAGAAATTCTTCATTTGGGATTTTGAAATGTCCCACCACAGCCGGAGACTATCATACTCAGGTCTGGAGGAGCGAATTTTCTCCCACACGACGTGAAAGGCCTCATTAAATTCCTTGTCATGTAAGAGACGAGTATTCAAAGACCAGTAAGCACTACCACCGGGTGGAAAGGGTAACTTAAAGGACATTGAGATTAAACTGTGGTCTGTGAATCCAGTTGGTAAAATTTTGGAGACAGACACCACATTCAACATTGGCTTGTTCACATAGAATCTGTCCAGCCTTGCCATTGACATATTACCATCATTGCATCTACACCATGTATAACAGCGTGAGAGTGGGTGTTGTGATCTCCACACATCCTTAAACCGAAAGATGTTGATGGTGTCCTCTAGAGCTTTCGTAGAGGCAACATGAGGCTCATGACCATTCCTATCAATTGACGGACAAATTGTGCAATTAAAATCTCCCGCGATACAGATAAAGGCTGTTGGGTCCAGAGTTTTTACAAAATCCCGCAGAGTGGAAAAGAAAATTTTCCTCTCCATTGGGTCACACGGTGCATAAACATTCACGACGATAATCTTTTGGGTATTATAAAGAAAATCTACGGAGATCAAATGCCCTTTATAGATTTCTTTAAATGAAACCTGTTGAGCACAAATCTTGTGACTTAGGCAAATGGCAACACCGGCCCGAGGTGTAGGGAACCCACTTAGCCACCATTGCCCTTTAAAAAGTTTCCCCCAATCGGCTACTTGAGCACTAGTAGCGTGGGTCTCTTGTAAGAGAATAATGTCAGCCTTTTCTTTTCCAACTGCTTGAATGGTTTGCACCCTCCGTAAGGGGGCACGACCCCCATTTATATTTAAGGATACAACATTTAGTTCCATGGTTGATTCTTCTGGGGGGTGAAGTCCTCTTCCTCAATTAATTCCTTGTTTGCCTTCGTGATGGATTTCCTCAGCCGCTGAAATTCAGGTTCAGAGATTTCCACATGCTCACTCCTTTGCAGCAAAGGTTTTGCGGCTGCAAGGAAGGCCTGGATATTAGGAAAATGATCCTTAATTCGTACATGCCTTTGTCTGAAAGTTTCCTTCAAAAATCTGACAATATTTTCTTTTGAGATCTCCAAAGGCTGCTCTTCCTCCTGAGGGGGGGGGGGGGGGGGGGGGAGGGAGCCCTGTCAACCATTGCCACTGGTTCCTCATGGCCGATCAGTGTCTCTGTAGTTAGAATTCCCTCCGTGACGCTAGTAACGAGTTCCTCCTGAACCTGTACAGAAACACCTGTTCCATCCCCATCTACCTTAGGTTCTTCATCCTCTTCATCCTCATGCATCATTGCAATGGGGGGGGAGGAGTCGTTATTAGTAGTAATGGGTATTTTGCATTCCCCATTAGAATTGATATGGTCATCAGTAGGCTGTTCGGTTTCGCAGGTTGATTTACAACCTTCAGGAAAAAGTTCCCCTTCATCCTGAGCAGGTGGTATCATGTCAGCCATAGTTTCACCACCTTGCTGATCTTCATGTGAAGGACTGTTTGAATCGTTTAAACTGCTTCCTGTCTGCACCACCAAAACTTTAACACCTTTGTCCTCATTCCTCGCACTTACAAGTGACCGTTTCAAATTTTTCCGAGAAGCCGCATCTACAATCTGCTGCTCCTCACAAAACATTCCCTCTACAGGTAGAGGCTTCTCCCTTACATTTGCTGACTCATCGGTTGCACGATGGCCAGCTGTACTGGATGACTCATCGCTTGCACGAAGCACATCCGTATGGGTCTCATCAGCACCACTCCTAGCCGTACCTTGATGGTCCGATGTAGATTCCCGCACTGAAGGCGAAACATCTATAGAATCATCCGTAGTGGTCACAGGGGGAGGTGGTCCAGCTGCTGTGGCATACATTTTCTCCCCATCGGGACAATACTGCCTGGTGTGTCCATGTGCACCACACCCGTAGCAAATCAACCTCTCCGTTGCCGCAAAAATCCTGTGCTCACGTTTTGACGACTTAAAAACGAGAGAGACATTCAATTGCGTCAAACCATCCTTCAAAACAACATAACAAAACCGTCTAAACGTTTCGATATGCTTAAGCTTCCCGTCTGTGGTGCGAATGGAGGCTTGGATAATTCTCGACACCACAGTACCGTACTGACCGAGCTTCTGAAGAATTTCCTCATTAGACAGCGTCGGTAGAACGTTTGATAGTATTACCTTCGAGGCCGGAGTGTTCCATGGCGAAACCGGAACAAACTGGTCATTGCCCAAGGTGAGTCTGTTCTGCACGACGATGCGTGCGAAACGGACACGTGAAACGAAAACAACCACCTTGTGGTGCATTCGGGACGCTGCCCGTATGTTCTCACAACCGATCAATCCTCCGATTGCGAGGAGCGTCTCCTCCAGCGAGACATCTTCCGGTGGGACAAAACACATGCCGTGTTCATCTGTTAACCCCTCATCGGCGTCACGACCGGCATTACTTCGACTATTCTTGCTCGCCATTTGAAGTAACTAAACGAACAAAATAACCAATAAATGGTACAAAGGTTTATAAAGCCGAAATAAATGAAAATAAACAACAACAACAATAACTGGGAAATAAATAAATAAATCCCGTTAACCACCTAAAGTGGATAACTTTAACCGCGCTGTCTCTCCCTCTCTCGCTCAGTAGACAAGACGATAGAAAGGGACACCGACACTCGGACAGCAGAAAGGACCAAAAGGTAGGAAGAAAGGAAAAAGCAACACGAGACACAGCACGTACCGCCAGTGACTGAGCAACAGACCTGGCAATCGCACGTGCGTGCTAAGCGAGCGGCAGCTGTGCAAAGTGGGAGGAGAGAGAGAGAGAGAGAGAGAGAGAGAGAGAGAGAGAGAGAGAGAGAGAGAGAGAGAGAGAGACTTGACTTTTATGTCCTTTTATTATAAACAATTTAAAGCCATTTCACAAGCAGTTGTAAAGAAAAACACATTTCACAAAGCAATTGTAAAAAAAAAAACCACAGCAACTAGTTTAAAGAAATTGCATGAGGATCATGAAAGCACCACAAAAAGAGCAAAGGGTATTTAAAAGAAACCAGCAAATATACAAAAAATATATATTGAGCAAATTAAGCGAAAAACTAAGGGAGAGAGAGAGAAATGTATTCAAGGACACAGGAAGAAACATATATGCAAGCAATCAGTTCCAAAGAAAAAAGTCAAATCAATCAGGAATTATAAAGTAATTACCACTTTTGAATCATCGACTGAGCACAGAACATTGCCAATACACCACTTCCTCTCAAAAAGTTGGACGTTTCCATTACTGACAAAGAAATCAAATTCTAGCTTGAGTCGTGTTGAGCCAAACCCTTTAAAAATAGAAATAGCCTCAGAGCCATAGCCGTTATCTATTTTAATTTTCCGAGATTTATATATCGCATATTTTGCAACAGCAACCAAAAAATTGAGAAGAACACCCACATCCCTACATGTGGGCCTGAAAGACACACCAAATATAAACATATGCATATTGAAAGGGAAGGACAATTGGTGAAAAAGATATTCAAGGAACAAGAAAAGCGATGTCAGTCTACGACACTGTACATAAGCATGAAACAAATCCTCCTTCTGGTCACAGAAAGGACAAGTTTCCGGCAGTGAGCTGTTAATACGGTGGACAAAAATATTGGAGGGAAGCGCCCAGTGTGCTAACCTCCATTGTATGTCCGCTAACACACCATGTATTGGTAAGGTGTACATGTGAGGCCAAAGGGGGGGTAGAAGGAGACCCCAACCCTAACCGCTCTGACCACAAAGCTACTCGTGTTCTCCCAGAGAGGGGTACATTCTTATTTTGTCGAGAGAGATCACGGATTCCAATCTTAGTTACAAGATGAAAAGGGGGGGTATGTTCAATCTCCGGCTGAAGAGAAGACGAAAGGAGCACTTTGATTTCAGGGAAACCTAACCGAAAGTCCTCAATGTTACCAACACCTTCCCAGCCGATGTTTAGCTGTCTAAATTTTCTTATGACTATACGTACAACTTGGTCTACAAGTCGGACAGACCGAGATCCAACTGAGGTTGCCACCAAACCAGCAGGTTTCCACTTAACTCCAGATGAATCTCTCAGATCACATACTTTGTTAATCCCTCCTTGGATAAATTTTTTAATCAGGGCATGGCTATGAGGGATACCAGGAAAAAAGTTATTGAAGAAAAGGGGTTCTTGAAGGAACATTCGACAATTATAGCCCTCAAGGAAGCGGTGGACGTCAAAACTTTTCCAAGTGTCCAATAAACTCTGATAGAATCTCGGAAGAGAGGCAAAATTTATATGCTCGAGGTCTATCAAAACAAGCTGCCGATCATATCTCAGTCTACCAGCCTGTTGTAACAGAAAAAATGCAAAGGGCCGCCAGGGCAGCTGTTCAGCGAACAGTAGTCTCTGCAGAGACTGCAGCCGAAAGGCCACAACCCGACCAGAGATATCAACAATGCCCTGGCCACCTTCCTTCCGGGGGTAGTACAATATCTCAGGCCTCAGCCAATGGTAGCCACTCCAAAAGAAGTTTACTAGCATTCGCTGAGTAGCCATAATTAGTTGGTTTGATGGCTGTAAAGCAATAATTCTGTGCCATAATTTTGTTGCAACCAGATTGTTTATGACAAGGGTACGGCCTCGATAGGAGATGGACCTCAGCAGTCCTTCCCATGCTTTCAATCTGTGCATAATTTGCTCCAACACTCCTTCCCAATTTTTCATTTCTGTTTCACGATTACCGATATGCACTCCAAGATATTTAACCCCGTCCGTTCTCCAGACCAGGTTGTGTGGGAGTGAGGGTGGTGATACACAAGAGAGATTGCCTTTGCCACACCATAATGCTGTACTTTTATTCCAATTGATCCCACCGGAAGAGGCTGCAGAGAAATCTCGCATACAACGTTGTAAAGCAGAGACATCATTGGAGCTTCTAATCAAAACACAGACATCATCAGCATAAGCCGTCTGCACAAATTCTGCTCCTTCTATACTTCTCATTCCCTGAGGTATTTGCTGTCTAATAGACCGAAGGAGTGGTTCAAGGGCGACTATATATAGAAGCCCAGAGAGGGGGCAACCTTGGCGAATACCCCGTTGGAAAGGAAAGGGAGAGCATAACCTATTGTTGATCTTCATCATACATTGAGTATTAGTATACAGGAGTTTCACATAAGAGGTGAAAGTTTCACCAAACCCCATTCCTTTCAGGACAGAAAAAAGGTACTTGTGGTCAACACGATCGAAGGCCTTAGTTTGATCAAGAAACAGCAACCCAAAATCGTCACGCAGGAACTTATTGCATGAAATAATATCTCTTACCAAAAAAATATTATCATAAATAGATTTTCCAGGCACACAGTAGGTCTGGTCCAGGTGTATAACTGAACTGATCACAGTCTTCATACGATTAGCAAGTACTTTAGAGAAAATCTTGTAATCAACACACAATAAGGAGACAGGTCGCCAGTTATCAACCAGTTGAAGATTCCCAGCTTTTGGTAGCAAACAAACGACTGCTCGTCTACAAGACATTGGAAGTTCTCCGACACGTATGCTTTCATCGAGTACATCGAGTAAGTCAGGTCCCACAAGGGCCCAGAAGGTCTTGTAGAATTCTGTGGGCAGGCCATCTATTCCAGAAGCTTTCCCATCTTTCAGGCTCCGCACAGCTGCTTCAAGTTCAACAGCCGAAATTGGGGAATCGAGCATGCATCGCTCATCCTCCTCGACACTCGGAAGCCCAGCAGTTAACTCTCGTATCACCTCATTGTCCACGTTCTGAGGAGAATACAAGTTAGAATAGAACACTTTCAGAGTACACCTGATCGCCTGCTGAGAGGTCACCAGCGACCCATTGGGAGTGAGTAAAGTATGAATTTGTTGTGACCTTTTGAGGGAAGACTCTAACTTAAAGAACTCTTTGTTTGGCATGTCCAGAGTTAAATAGCTCATTCGCATTCGGACCAAGGCACCCATCGCCCGTTGCCGTACCACTTCCTCCAGCACTGCTTTCTTTGCCCATATTAGTTGGTCACGTGCACCTCTCCCAACCTCGTCAACATTCTGTTCTAACGATATAATTTCAGATTTTAACTGATCTATTGATATTGATTGGATTTTGGTGGTGTATGCACTATATTGTTGACAGAAATTCTTAATTTGGGATTTTGCAATGTCCCACCACAGCCGGAGACTATCATACTCAGGTCTGGAGGAGCGAATTTTCTCCCACACGACGTGAAAGGCCTCATTAAATTCCTTGTCATGTAAGAGACGAGTATTCAAAGACCAGTAAGCACTACCACCGGGTGGAAAGGGTAACTTAAAGGACATTGAGATTAAACTGTGGTCTGTGAATCCAGTTGGTAAAATTTTGGAGACAGACACCACATTCAACATTGGCTTGTTCACATAGAATCTGTCCAGCCTTGCCATTGACATAATACCATCATTGCATCTACACCATGTATAACAGCGTGAGAGTGGGTGTTGTGATCTCCACACATCCTTAAACCGAAAGATGTTGATGGTGTCCTCTAGAGCTTTCGTAGAGGCAACATGAGGCTCATGACCATTCCTATCAATTGACGGACAAATTGTGCAATTAAAATCTCCCGCGATACAGATAAAGGCTGTTGGGTCCAGAGTTTTTACAAAATCCCGCAGGGTGGAAAAGAAAATTTTCCTCTCCATTGGGTCACACGGTGCATAAACATTCACGACGATAATCTTTTGGGTATTATAAAGAAAATCTACGGAGATCAAATGCCCTTTATAGATTTCTTTAAATGAAACCTGTTGAGCACAAATCTTGTGACTTAGGCAAATGGCAACACCAGCCCGAGGTGTAGGGAACCCACTTAGCCACCATTGCCCTTTAAAAAGTTTCCCCCAATCGGCTACTTGAGCACTAGTAGCGTGGGTCTCTTGTAAGAGAATAATGTCAGCCTTTTCTTTTACAACCGCTTGAATGGTTTGCACCCTCCGTAAGGGGGCACGACCCCCATTTATATTTAAGGATACAACATTTAGTTCCATGGTTGATTCTTCTAGGGGGTGAAGTCCTCTTCCTCAATTAATTCCTTGTTTGCCTTCGTGATGGATTTCCTCAGCCGCTGAAATTCAGGTTCGGAGATTTCCACATGCTCACTCCTTTGCAGCAAAGGTTTTGCGGCTGCAAGGAAGGCCTGGATATTAGGAAAATGATCCTTAATTCGTACATGCCTTTGTCTGAAAGTTTCCTTCAAAAATCTGACAATATTTTCTTTTGAGATCTCCAAAGGCTGCTCTTCCTCCTGAGGGGGGGGAGCCCTGTCAACCATTGCCACTGGTTCCTCATGGCCGATCAGTGTCTCTGTAGTTAGAATTCCCTCCGTGACGCTAGTAACGAGTTCCTCCTGAACCTGTACAGAAACACCTGTTCCATCCCCATCTACCTTAGGTTCTTCATCCTCTTCATCCTCATGCATCATTGCAATGGGGGGAGAGGAGTCGTTATTAGTAGTAATGGGTATTTTGCATTCCCCATTAGAATTGATATGGTCATCAGTAGGCTGTTCGGTTTCGCAGGTTGATTTACAACCTTCAGGAAAAAGTTCCCCTTCATCCTGAGCAGGTGGTATCATGTCAGCCATAGTCTCACCACCTTGCTGATCTTCATGTGGAGGACTGTCTGAATCGTTTAAACTGCTTCCTGTCTGCACCACCAACACTTTAACACCTTTGTCCTCATTCCTCGCACTTACAAGTGACCGTTTCAAATTTTTCCGAGACGCCGCATCTACAATCTGCTGCTCCTCACAAAACATTCCCTCTACAGGTAGAGGCTTCTCCCTTACATTTGCTGACTCATCGTTTGCACGATGGCCAGCTGTATTGGATGACTCATCGCTTACACGAAGCACATCCGTATGGGTCTCATCAGCACCACTCTTAGCCGTACCTTGATGGTCCGATGTAGATTCCCGCACTGAAGGCGAAACATCTATAGAATCATCCGTAGTGGTCACGGGGGGAGGTGGTCCGGCTGCTGTGGCATACGTTTTCTCCCCATCAGGACAATACTGCCGAGTGTGTCCATGTACACCACACCCGTAACAAATCAACCTCTCCGTTGCCGCAAAAATCCTGTGCTCACGTTTTGACGACTTAAAAACGAGAGAGACATTCAATTGCGTCAAACCATCCTTCAAAACAACATAACAAAACCGTCTAAACGTTTCGATATGCTTAAGCTTCCCGTCTGTGGTGCGAATGGAGGCTTGGATAATTCTCGACACCACAGTACCGTACTGACCGAGCTTCTGAAGAATCTCCTCATTAGACAGCGTCGGTAGAACGTTTGATAGTATTACCTTCGAGGCCGGAGTGTTCCATGGCGAAACCGGAACAAACTGGTCATTGCCCAAGGTGAGGCCGTTCTGCACGACGATGCGCGCGAAACGGACACGTGAAACGAGGACAACCACCTTGTGGTGCATTCGGGACGCTGCCCGTATGTTCTCACAACCGATCAATCCTCCGATTGCGAGGAGCGTCTCCTCCAGCGAGACATCTTCCGGTGGGACAAAACACATGCCGTGTTCATCTGTTAACCCCTCATCGGCGTCACGACCGGCATTACTTCGACTATTCTTGCTAGCCATTTGAAGTAACTAAACGAAAAAAAGTAACCAATAAATGGTACAAAGGTTTATAAAGCCGAAATAAATGAAAAATAAACAACAACAACAATAACTGGGAAATAAATAAATAAATCCCGTTAACCACCTAAAGTGGATAACTCTAACCGCGCTGTCTCTCCCTCTCTCGCTCAGTAGACAAGACGATAGAAAGGGACACCGACACTCGGACAGCAGAAAGGACCAAAAGGTAGGAAGAAAGGAAAAAGCAACACGAGACACAGCACGTACCGCCAGTGACTGAGCAACAGACCTGGCAATCGCACGTGCGTGCTAAGCGAGCGGCAGCTGTGCAAAGTGGGCGGGGAGAGAGAGAGAGAGAGAGAGAGAGAGCGAGAGCGAGAGCGAGAGAGAGAATTGAATTGAATTTGCAACACCATTTATTTCACAAAAAATACACCAGGTCAAGTTACATTTTTACAGGAGAGAAAAAATAAAAACAACAGTTCTTAATGTTAAAAAGAAAAGTACAAATTCGATTCATTTACAACACATAATGCTTCATTAATACACCATTTGCACTCAAAGAGTTTGACATTTTCATTCGCCACATAATTAATCAAACTCGAGCCTGATTCTTGCAGACACCAGCCCTTTAAACATAGGAACAACATCAAACCCATGCCCATTATCAATTTTAATTTTCCTTGATTTATATATTGAATATTTTGCTACAGCAACTAAGAAGTTTAGGAGAACACCAGAGTCCTTGCAGGAGGGTCTGAAAGATACACCAAAAATAAAAGAGTGTGAAGTAAAAGGAAAAGACAACTGCTCAAAAAGGTGTGTGAGAATCAAGAAAAGAGGTATTAGTCTTTCGCATTTCACATAGGCATGAAAGAGATCCTCCTTCTGGATACAGAAGGGGCATGCTACTGGCACTGAGCTGTCAAGGTGATGAACAAAGGTGTTCGTAGGGAGAGCCCAATGTGCTAGTCTCCACTGGATATCTGCGAGGAACCCGTAAATAGGTAGTTTGTACATATTAGGCCACAGTGGCATGGCAGGAGACCCTGGCCCTAACCTTTCTGACCACAAGGCCACTCGCGCCACTCCGGAGAAGGGTGATGGTTGGTTTTCTCGAAGGAGCATGTGAATACCCGCCTTTTTTACCAAATGAAAAGGAGATACAAGTTCACCATTTGACTGGACTGGAGAGCTGGGAGCACCTTAATTTCAGGGAAAGACAGCCGAAAATCCTCGACATTGTTTATACCTTCCCAGCCAATATTTAACTCCTTAAACTTCCTCTTGACGATGTGTATAATTTGGCTGACAATACGCACGGATCTTAAACCAAGAATGGCCGCCACCCTGCCAGCAGACATCCATTTTGTCCCAGATGTATCCCTCAGGTCACAAACTTTGCCAATTGCTCCTTGAGTAAATTTCCTAATCAAAGTCGGACTATGAGGAAATGCATGGAAAAAAAACGTTATAGAAAATAGGCTCTTGGATAAACATCCGGCAATTATAAGCCTCAAGGCAACGATGAACCCCAAAACCTTTCCAAACTCTCAGCAAACCCTGATAAAAAATTGGGATTGAAACTAAGCTGACACGGTCAAGGTTCACCAGGAACAAGTGCCTATCATAACACAGGCCTCCCGCTTGTTGCAACAAGCAAAACGCAAATGAGCGCCAGGGCAGCTCTTCAGCATACAACAGACGTTGCACAGACTGTAGGCGAAAAGCCATAAGCCGGGTAGACACATCCACAATTCCATGTCCACCCTCCTTCCGAGGATGGTACAGTATTTGCGGCCGAAGCCAGTGGTATCCATTCCAAAAGAAATTGACCAAGACCCGCTGGATGGCTGGTATCATCTCCTTGGGTGGCTGCAAGGCAATTAGTTTATGCCATAATCTTGCTGCTATCAAGTTATTTATAACAAGAGTGCGGCCTTTGTAAGAAAGAGATCGCAGCAGTCCTTCCCATCGTTTCAACCGGTGTGTAATTTCTTCAATCATTCCTTCCCAGTTCTTCATTTCTACTTCCTGGTTGCCGCGATAGACACCAAGATATTTGACCCCATCTGTTTTTCACTCTAAATTATGTGGGAGTGACGGTGGCAGTGTTAAAGAAAGGTTATCTGAACCGCACCATAAGGCTACACTCTTGCCCCAATTTACTTTGGCAGAAGAGGCCGCAGAGTAGTCTTTAAGGCAACGCTGCACCGCAGCAACACTACTTGGGCCTTTAATCAGAACACATACATCATCAGCATAAGCTGTGACCACAAATCTTGAACTAAAAACGGCTCCCACATCCTGAGTTATTCGCTGCCTGATGGATGCTAAGAGTGGTTCAAGGGCAATTATATACAGAAGTCCAGAAAGGGGACAACCTTGACGGATACCCCGTCGGAAAGGAAAAGGGGGACATAAACTATTGTTTACTTTCATCATGCAGAAGGTGTTAGTGTATAACAGCTTAACATAGGAAATGAAAGTTTTGCCAAAACCCATCCGCTCCAGAACAGAAAACAAATATGTATGATCAACACGATCAAAAGCCTTTGTTTGGTCAAGAAACAACAACCCAAAACTGGCACGCAAGTACTTATTACAAGAAATAATATCCCTTATCAAAAAAATATTGTCATAAATTGACCTTCCTGGTACACAGTAGGTCTGGTCAGGGTGCACAATAGAGCTGATCACAGTTCCCAAACGGTTTGCTAAAGCCTTTGACAAAAGCTTGTAATCCGCACACAGCAATGAGACAGGCCGCCAGTTCTCGACTAGTTGAGTGTCCCCAGCCTTTGGCAACAGGCACATGACTGCTCTTCTGCAGGACAGGGGAAGCTCTCCAACATGAAGGCATTCATCAAATACCTCAAGCAGGTCAGGTCCCACAAGTTTCCAAAAAGTCTTATAGAACTCTCCAGGCAAACCATCAATCCCAGAGGCTTTACCATCCTTCAAGCTCCGCATAGCAGTTTCAAGTTCAGCAGCCGAAACTGACATGTTCAATGTGCGTGCTGGTCCTCCTCAAGTCTTGGAAGCCCAGTAGTCAGCTCCTGCAAGATCTCATTACTTATGCTCTGGGGGGAGTACAAGTTTGTATAAAAACCCTTCAAAACAGACTTAATCTCCTGTTGGGAGGTCACTATTGACCCATTAGCAGCACGTAGCCCGTGAATCTGTTGTGCTTTTTTGACAGAGTTCTCCAAACTAAAGAAGTCCTTATTTGGCATATCCAAAGTCAAGTAACTCATCCTCATACGCACCAAGGTACCCATTGCCCGCTGCCTCACCATTTCGGTCAGTAACGACCTTTTTGTCCATAGTAACTGATCATATCCCAAATCTTTCCCAGCCCCATTACGATTCTGTTCCAATTCTGCAATTTCGGCCTTTAATAAGTCAACTGAGAGACTTTGCATTTTAGTAGTAAACAGACTATACTGTTGACAAAACGTTTTAACTTGACACTTTGCAAGGTCCCACCATATGCGAAGGTTGGCATGCTCAAGCTTAGAGGACCGGATTTTCCCCCACACTGTTTGGAAGGCATCTTCAAATTTCTTATCACTTAACAACCGAGTATTGAGTGACCAGTACGCGCTACCTCCTGATGTCAGGGGTAATTTAAAGGACATTGCCACTAAATTATGATCTGAAAACCCTGTTGGGAGTATTTGGGTAGTGGACACCACATTCAGCATTGGCTTATTGATATAGATCCTGTCCAGCCTTGCCCTTGATATGACGCCATCATGACATCTGCACCATGTGTAGGCCCGTGAAGTTGGATGCTGCAACCTCCACACATCCTCAAAACAATAGTTCTTGATGAGGCTCGCTAACACCTTTGCAGAAGCGCAGTGGGGTTCATGTCCATTCCTGTCAACTGAAGGATCAATTGTACAATTAAAGTCCCCTGCGATACAGGTGAGAGCAGCTGGATCCAGCCCCTCTACAAAGTCCCGCAATGTGGAAAAGAATGTTCTTCTTTCTATGGGTTCACTTGGTGCATACACATTTACTATAATAAGCTTTTGTGTATTGCAGTAGAACTCCACCGCTATCAAATGTGCCTTATGGACCTCCCTATAAATAACACTCTGAGTGGGAAGCCTGGGACTTAAGGCGATGGCAACACCCGCCTTGGGTGTGGAAACCACACTCAGCCACCATTGCCCTTTAAAGAGTTTACACCATTCAGCTGCCAAATTGTTTGTGGCATGGGTCTCTTGCAATAGAATGACATCTGCTTTTACCCTCTCCATTGCCTGGATTGCTTGAATTTTTCGTAAGGGGGCACATCCCCCATTGATGTTCAGGGAGGCAATATGTATTTCTCGCGTTGTCATTCTAAGGTGGTAGCTCACCGTCCGCCTGCAATTCCTTATTCGCCTTTGTTACTGCTTTACGAAGACGTTGAAATTGAGGCTCCGAGAGCATGGGGTCATTTTTCTGTAAAAGAGGTTTCGAAACCTTAATGAAAGCTTGAACATCAGGGAAATGATCTCTAATTACAACATGACGTTGTCTAAACGTTTCGTTTAAGAAATCAATGACCTTCCCTTTTGTCACCTCTGCTTGCCTCACCTGCTCCTTCTGAGACTCACTCAGGGCAGCAAGACTGCATCCTTCATCAGCCTCGACCCCACTCTCACCCAGTGGTGTGTCAGGCACTGGCACCTCATCTGTGTCATTGTCACCATGGTATTTTTGTTGCGTCTGCATGGCACCAACTACCCCATCGTTGTTGTCTGCCACCGACTTATCAATCTCTTTCTCATCATCTTCCGTTGAGATGAGGGTCCTTAACTGCTCGTCGCATGGTGCAGGGTGTCCACCATCACACACGGTGACACGCTCGGTAATGCTTCGATTCTCTTCATCCTGTGAAATGGGCAGATTCCCATCTCTACCTATTGCATTACCATTTTGCTCATGGTCATCAGGTTGGTCTGTATTACCATCTGCCTGCACGAGAACCATTTTGTTTCACTTTCCTCCATTCTCATCGCTCGCAAGAGAGCGTATCAAGTTTCTCCTCGACTCGGTCTCCATCAGCTTCACCTCCTCGAAGTCCCTTTGTTCTTGAGGTTGCAGCCTCTCCTCCACATATGGTTGCTCCACTACCATATGGGCTTCTCCACCAGCACCACTGTCACCCGCACCCTCGTATTCCGGTGTTGACCTTTTTTCGACACCTGGCTCATCTACAGGGTCGTTCAAGTCATTTACAGGGGGAGGGGGGGCTGCCCCAGCTGCTGTGGCATAACTCTTCCTCACATCAGGACAATACTGCCGAGTGTGTCCGTATGCCCCACATGTATAGCAAATCAAGGTCTCAGTAGCTGCAAAGATCCAGTAATCATGATCTCCTATTTTAAAATTTATAGATATGTTCAGCTGTTTTGCCTCATCCTTTAGTACGACGAAACAAAAACGTCTAAACGACTCTACATGCTTCAGCCTTCCGTTCCTGGTTCGCAGGGGGACCGTGATAATTCGTGAGACGACAGTCCCATGCTCCCCTAATTTACGTAGGATTTCTTCATTCCTCAGAAAGGGCGGAACGTTACTTAAAATAACTTTAACCGCTGGCGTGTCCATGGACGATACCGGGACAAATTGGTCATTCCCCAACGTTAACCCGTTTTGCACCACGATGTCTGCAAGGCTAACTTGTGACACGAAAACCACCACTTTGTGGTTCATTCGAGACGCAGCACGAATGTTATTTACCCCGATCAAATCCCCGATTGCAAGTAGAACATCGTCCATTTGCATGTCTTCCGGCGGAACAAGGCACAGCCCGTGCTTACGCGATAACACCTCATCACTAACACGATCAGCAGTCCTTTGACTATTCCTATTACCCATTTATCGGCAATAAACTAAACAAACTAAACAGTAACAATGCAATAAACTAACCAAACAAATCAAAATTAGTTAAATAAGCAAATAAATAAATAAATAATCGGCACGATATAACCAACCCACGTTATAAATTAATACAGGTGGCTAACCGTTACCGTGCTGTCTCTCTCTCCCTCTCTTGTCTCAAGAGCAGAAGGGAAACACGGAGAAAACTTCACAAACTCGTACAAAGGACACAAATGGAGTGAAAGGAGGATAGGAAAGACCACCAACACAGCACCGTACTCACAGCTCAACACCCATAGCCGCCATGATTACCACACCCACGCACAACGAGAGAGAGAGAGAGAGAGAGAGAGAGAGAGAGAGAGAGAGAGAGACTTTTGTATCCTTTTATTATAAAAGTATAAAACCATTCCACAAAGCAGTGTTAAACCAAGCAACGAGTTCAAAGAAACATTGTATAAGGATCATAAACACACCAAAAAGAACAAAGGATATTCAAAAGAAATCAGCAAGTATAAAAATTTTACCAACCAAAGGTGAGGACACAAACAGAAACCACAAACAATTTTAAAGGAAATGCTCACGCAAGAGCTATGAACACATCAAGAGCAAATTAAGCGTTTGATTAAATTAAGTGAAAAATTGAGAAAGGGAAAGAGAGGGGGGGGGAGAGAGAGAAGGGGAGAGAGAGAGGGGGGGGAGAGGGAGGGGGAGAGAGAGAGAGAGAGAGAGAGAGAGAGAGACTTTTTTAGACTTTTTATTACAAAAATATAAAAATACAAGCCAGTCGGTGAAGATACTATTCAATACAGGCACAATAATCAAAAATACAGAAAAGAAAAAGAGATAATGACAGGAAATCAAAACAGTCCAATGAACTAGAAAATAAAAACAACAACAGAAAAACCGACCACACACTGAATCAATCCCAACAAACCTACAAATATATCAATAATTCATTCTCCTGCACCATGCAGATCCCATCAAAACACCAGATGTTCATAAACTCATCAATACATTTCTTTCTTCCAGAATCACAAAATTCAAGTTTGAGTCTTGCAGATATCAAGGCATTAAAAAAGAACAAGACATCACATTGCCCAATCGGCTTTCCTTTCAGTTTTTCCTTCCTCGATAAATAAATTGCCATTTTCGCCGTGGCCACTAAAAACAAAAACAACATATGTACATGTTCTTTCATATAATTGAAACCAAAAATAAATGATCGCAGAGAAAAAGTGATCTTCATTTTTCCAGCCATGTAGTTCAGCCATTGAAATAAAGGCACAAGCCTTGCACAATCAATGTATGCATGGAACACATCCTCTGTGTAAACACAGAACGGGCAACGCGTAGATATGGGCGCAAAATGACTCACTAATTTATTAGATGGAATGATCCAGTGTATCATTCGCCACTGGAGATCACCTGTCCTTTTGCTTACCAGCTTACTGTATACTGATTCCCATGCAGGCTCAGATGGGAGTCCTTCCGGCATTAGCCCTTTCCACCTGGCCACTCCATTTAACGGTGAGTTCCCAAGCAGAACTGCAGTGCATAACCGATACAGGTCTTTACTACTGCATTTCTGAAAAATGTTTTGTCCCTCACTAATTGGGGGCAAGTCTCCGTGACTAGGCTGTACCAATAAACCAGGAAAATTCCAGTCATTGGATGTCACCAAAACTTCCTGGGTTCATCTTAGTCCAAGTTGGAAGCTTTTCTTTACTATTCCCTTTAGTATTCTTCCGATTATTCTGTTTGACCATATTCCAGTCATATCGGCTATCTCTTGCACCGTCTTCCACCCCCAACCAGAATTATGGCGGAGGTCCAACACTTTGATTATGCCCGCTGTAATAAAGTGTTGATAAAAGTCTCGGCTTCTTGGAATTGCAGGAAACAGTAGGTTGTAAAAAAGGGGTTCTTCAACAAACATGCTTGTAGCATAGGTTTCTTGCTGGCGACTAGTCGAAAGGCTTTGCCAGGCATTCAGAAGGCTCTGATAGAATGATGGTAGATGAGATGTGTCGACATGTTGGAGTTGGACTAAGAAAAGTTCAAGGCCATATCCGAGCCCACTTGCTTTTCGCAGCACGTGATAGGCCAGAAGTCGGCTTGGCAGTCGTTCCTTGTACAGCAACTGCTGTATGGTACACAGCCGAAAAGCCATGATACGACTTTTTATGTCGATCAGTCCCTGGCCACCTTCAGACAAGGGGCTACATATGACATTTGGTAGTAACCAATGGTGACCACTCCAAAAAAAATCCACGAGTAGCCTCTGTACTGCCTTTAGTAGTGCCTCTGGTGGCTGAAGGCAGATAAACCTATGCCACAGGGAAGAAGCCACCAAATTATTCACCACTAGAACCCTGCCTTTGTAGGAAAGGTGGGGCAGAGCTCGTTTCCACAGTCCCAGTCTTTTTTTGACATGCTCAACAATCCCGTCCCAATTTTTGAGGACGTAATGTGGAGATCCCAGGAAAACCCCAAGGTATTTGACTCCGTCTTCCACCCATTTTAACTTTGTTGGTAGATGCACAGGTGGTACCAGCACTCTTCCAGGTGGAATGTTCTTGAGACAGGGAATCCATAAGGCCTTACTCTTGTCCCAGTTACACTTCAAAGAAGAAGCGAGGCTAAAAATAATTAAACATTCAACAAGTGCTGGTATATCACTCTCCTTCTTAACAACCACACAGACATCATCTGCATAAGCCGATACAACTACTGAAGGACTCCCAGGGGATACTGTCACTCCTGAAATATTTTTCCTAAATAAAATTAGGAGTGATTCCATTACCAAGGAAAATAACAACCCAGAAACCGGGCATCCTTGTCTCACCCCTCTTTGAACCTGTACCGGAGAGCTGAGTTCGTTATTTATTTTAAATAAACTAAATATATTGTTGTACAACAAAGTCACGTAGGCCCTAAAATTGACACCAAAGCCACATGCTTCTAGCACACGATACAAAAAAACATGATCCACACTGTCAAAAGCCCTTTCCAAATCAAGGAATATTATCCCAAAATCTTTTTCCAAGCAATCACATTCCATTAAATCTCTAATCAAAAAAATATTATCATAAATAGATCTGTTTGGGATGCAGTAATTCTGATCATGGTGGACTAGGTCACCGATTACCGTCTTCAACCGACTGGCCAACACTTTCGACAATATTTTGTAGTCCGTACATAATAACGAGACCGGCCGCCAATTCTTTATCTGTCGTAGATCCCCAGTCTTTGGAATGAGCGACACCACTGCTCTTCTGAAGCTTAGTGGGAGTTCTCCAAGCACCAAGGATGATTCCAGGACATTCAATAATTCAGGGCCCAAAAGGTCCCAAAAAGCCAAGAAAAATTCTGCCGGTAGGCCGTCAATCCCAGGAGCTTTCCCCGAGTCCATTTCACTTAGGGCCTGCGTTAGCTCAGGCAAAGTAATTGTTGAATCCAGGCCCAGGCACTGAGGCTCAGTTAGGGATGAAAGGTGCGAAGTTAAAAATTCCATGGTTTGCTCACAAACATTTTGTTTTGCATAAACTTTTGAAAAAAACTCTCTAATGCACAACCTTACATCTCCAGGATTGGCAACCATGTTTCCCCTAAAGTCTTGTACAGAGAAAATGGTTTTGGGTGACTTATTTACAAAATCCATTTGGAAAAAAGATTTACTCGGGGTGTCTGATACCTTTAAATTGTTTATTCTTAATCTGATTAACAGGCCTGCTGCTTTCTCCTGAATCAGCTCTCTCAGTTGAGCCTTCTTTTCAACCAATAACCTGTGGTCTCTTCTGATATTATCTTTAGCCAGTTTACACTCTAACCGTATAATATCAGCTTCTAAACAAGCCATTGTTATATTTTTTACGTCAGTATCATTTGAAACAAACTGCTGACAAAACACTCTAATCTGAGCTTTTGTGTTATCCCACCATAATGCTAAAGAAGAGAAAGAGGGCTTTCTTGAAAGTTGGATGACCCAAAAAGCACGGAAGGCGTCTTTAAACAAAGCATCTTCGAGAAGACTGGTATTGAATTTCCAGTATGCACTTTTGCGTAAGGGTTGAGGGAAAAAGAGGCCCATGGTAACTAAATGATGATCAGAAAACAAAGATGGAAAATGATTTGGAGAGATAACCGCATTCCTGAACTGTGAGTTTATGTACCAACGGTCAAGTCTAGCGAAAGTCATTCTCCCATTGGCACATCGTCCCCAAGTATACTCAGATTTGTTGGGGTAATGCAGTCTCCATGCATCTAGCACACCCACTGCCGAAAAATAATTTAACAAATCAGTACTACCTTCGGGATGAGGTTCTGCTGTATTTCGGTCTATACTGGGTTTAAAGGTGCAATTAAAGTCACCCCCCATGCAAATACAATTATTGAGATCTATCGACTGCATGTGTCGAATTAAAGATGAAAAGAAAGCTCTTCGTTCCACACTCTCACTTGGTGCATAAACGTTGAATAGTGTAAACCGAAAATTATTAATGACCAGTTCCAATGAAATAAACCGGCCTTTAATCACCTCCTGGAAGAGGCATGACTCAGGTACTAGGCCTGGTCTGAGTAAAAAGGCTACACCAGCAGAAGAAGAAGACATGTTACTAAAAAAACATTGTCCTTTAAAGAGGCGACACCAGTCGTCCTCCCCATTTTGAATTATATGGGTTTCCTGGAGTAAGAGTACATCAATTTTCTTGCGCTCAAATAAACTTTTCACCTGAACCTGGCGGTTTTGGCTTGCACCTCCGCCATTCATATTTAAGGTTCCAAAGGTGATTTTTTTCATGGATTATCAAAAGGCGTGAGCGGTTGTTGGGAAATCTCGCTCCCTGCTTTTGTAACAGCCTTTTTAAGCCGATGAAACAGCGACCTTGTTAAATGAAATTCATCCGGCCTCCTAATTATGTCCTTTGCAGCCTGGATGAATGAAATTAAATCAGGAAAATGATCTTTTACAATCACATTTCGGTGTCGGTAGGTGTCATTCAGAAAAGAAATAACGAGTTGAGGGGCTATGGATGACTGATCTGATGAAGATTGAGACAACTCAGTCATCTCAACTTCATCCTCTGAATCTGACAAATCAGAAACAGCTCCGCCCGGGTCACATATATCAGTCTGCCCAGTCCCCATTTTGATTCCAGCCAAGTCCGAAGATTTGCTGGAATGGTCTATGGTAGAGTCATCCTCACTCTGGTACCCGGGACATTCAGCAGGAGCTGAAATCTCAGCTTCACCCTCCTGCAGGGAGATGTTCACTGGCTCATTTGACGAACCAGTGTCATGATTTAGATCTTGCAGGGGTAAAGAGGGGCTTGGGGCTGAGACAATCCCAATCCGCTCGGTCTCAGCAGGTAGTGAAGGTGGCGGCTCACTAATGGGCTCACCATCATCTTTAGTCTCACCATCTACTTTTTCTCCGAGGTTTTCGGTGCTGCCCGATAATGTTTCAGAATTAATTAATTCATGTTCCTTCTCCCTGGTGTGGAGGAGAGATTCATGTTCCAACACAGCTTGTGGACACCTGAGAAAGTCGTTCCAGGGCGTCTGCACCCACACTCTCTTTATCCAACACTACCTTTTTCAAAGTAATGTTGGAGTTACAAGCACCAGGTGCTCTTCGTTTCTTTGTCACCACAATGGGATTTTCTTCCATCTCCTCACTGCACGTAGCATCTGCCACCACAGGTGGGTTATCTGGGGTTATTTCATTATTTACCGAATCAGCGGTGTTGTCGTTTTCACTAAGACAAACAGGAGTATTATCCCTACTCCTCGAGTGCGAGGGAGCGTCGGTAGGAACCGTTCGGGTATTTCGGTTTACGTTGTTTCGTACGTTAGAGACCGGGGTGTTATCTCTTTTACAATCAGCGTCACTATGACCTGCTTCACCACACCTTACACACGATACCTTCGGACAAAACCTTTTCACATGGCCAAAAGCTCCGCACTGAAAACATGTTAATGAGGCCGATGACGCATACATCTGGTACTCATGGTTGTTCACCTTTACCTTGAACGTGATGTTTAACCCCGTGTCATCGCCTCGATCCGGAAGCACCATATACACCTGCCGTCTGAAGCTCATCACGTGTTTAACACGTTCATCCTGAGACCGGAGCGGAATCATTGTGATTTTTGACACAGCTGTTCCGTATCGGGACAAAACGGACATCAGCTGGTTGCAGGTTATAAATGGGGGTACGTTAGATATGACGACCCTCATCGCCGGAGTGTCCATAGGCGACGCCAAGACAAAGAGACCTGTCTCTGTGGTTAAACCCGCACTTACAACATCGTGAACGAATTTTTCATCGGACACAAATACAACAACTTTTTGATTCATTCTCGATGCTGCTCGTACATTTTCACAACCGATTATTTTCCCCACCGACAAAACAATGTCCTCAGTGGAAGTTCCTTCGGGTGGAACACACACAAATGCATGCTTCCTTGTTAAGTTGTCGAATGCCTCTAACCGAGAGCGTGTATTCGCCATCCCAGCGAATTAACACCACCCCACTTGTCCAAACCGGACAAGTAGGTACCAAAACGAAATAAATCAAACTAGAACTGCCACTTTAAAACTGCTGGCAGTGATGACCGGTTTACTCGCACCCACTTTTGATGCAACCCCACTGTTGATACAACCCCACTTTTGATACAACCCCACTTGTGATACAACCCCACTTTCATTGGACATGCTTTGACACAACCCCCTTGGATACAACCCCGACACACACACACACACACACACACACACACACACACACACACACACACACACACACACACACACACACACACACAAACATCCCCCCTACCCCCTCCCACACACACACCCCTCCCCCCACATGCACACCCTTCCAAACACACACACACACCCACACACACACACACACCCACACACACACATTCCTTCCCCCCCCCCCCCCACACACACACACACATCCCTCCCCCCACACACACACCCACACATCCCCCCTACACACACACACACACACACACACACACACACACATACACACATCCCCCCTAACCCCACCCACACCCCTACCCTCAAACACACACACACACACACACACAACCAACCCCCCCCCCCCACCTACACACAAACACACACACACATCCCTCCACCCCCCCACACACACACATCCCCCCTACACACACACACGCTTATTTTTCAAGATAAGCAGGTTGCAAGGTCAGACATATATATGGTGGCGGCCATCTTGGATTTTGACGTGGCGACCCAATTTTCGATAGCGTTCTTCCTTGTGCCTAGATACACCCACACACCAAATTAGAAGTTGCTACTTCGCTTATTTTTGAAGATATGCAGGTTGCAAGGTTCAGACATACATGGTGGCGGCCATCTTGGATTTTGCCGTGGCGACCCAATTTTCAATAGCTGGCGCATGCGCAGATGGGTTGCACTGCGATGCCACTGAAAAGCGACTGAGAAAACCGCGCATGCGCAGATCGCGGACATGATTCATTTAGATTTATATCTTTATTTAATTTCCGAAAAGACGTCTGAATTCGAAAATGGCGTGATGACGTCACGACGTAAATGCATTTCTTCATATAACTTCAGATCGGCTGGATGGATTGTGACGAAATAAACGGCATCGTGTAGGGCATTTATTTGCGCAAATTTCAAGACCAATTACGACCATGACAGCCATTTCCTTCTCGCACAGCACCTTACGTAATATGTGGATGGATGTTTGCATATGCGCAAATGGGCCATTGTATTTTCGTGTATTACGTACGCGCCTTGATGGGCTTACTTTCAGTGAAATACGATCGAGTTAAAAATAGTCAGAATTTGAGCAAATCTGCTTCATTCGTTTGTTAATATGCCTCAGCTATTGACAAAGCTGCAATTATAATTTTTTTTGCGGTTCAAATGACCGCGGGAGATCGCGTTATCGTGAGCACGTACTGGAAAGACAAAATGGTGTGTTTCTTCTTCTTTCAACAATAAAGACTTATAGCTTCGCGACCGTACATCCAATCATCTTGAAATTTTGCACACTTGTTACTCTTCATGACTTCTACTAAAGTATGAAGTTTCACGTCGATCAATAAAGCGATTCAAGAGATATCCTTTTTTTTTTAAAAAATCGTTTAATTAACGATATCTGCCAAACCACGTGACCTATCGCAAATTCTAAAATGACATTTTAGTAGACTGACATGCTGAACAGACCTGTGAAGTTTCTCCTCGATTGGATCAAAAATGAGGGAGGAGCTAGGTTTTAAAGGTTCATGCTTAAAACGTCATAACTCTGAAACCATGTGTCGGATGATGTCGTGCTCGCTGACTTTTTTGTTCGTCATGAGTATGCGATGCCGCTTGCAAAGTTTGGCCTCGATCTGTTCAGCCGTTGCAGAGAAAAAGCGGTTTTCGTGTTTTCACGAAAAACAATATGGCTGCCGAACCACGTGACCTACGACGTCATATTTACCATTAAAATATTCTACAGACCGAGTCCCTCCTATGGTGAAAATTTTATCTCAATCGGCCCTATTATTGCAGAGAAAATGTTTTTTAAAGGAAATTAAAACTTAAAATGGCAATAGCACTGTGAGACGTGGCCCGGCAGGACAAAATGGTGTGTTTCTTCTTCTTTCAACAATAAAGACTTATAGCTTCGCGACCGTACATCCAATCATCTTGAAATTTTGCACACTTGTTACTCTTCATGACTTCTACTACAGTATGAAGTTTCACGTTGATCAATAAAGCGATTCAAGAGATATCCATTTTAAAAAAATCGTTTAATTAACGATATCTGCCAAACCACGTGACCTATCGCAAATTCTAAAATGACATTTTAGTAGACTGACATGCTGAACAGAGCTGTGAATTTTCTTCTCGATTGGATCAAAAATGAGGGAGGAGCTAGGTTTTAAAGGTTCATGCTTAAAAACGTCATAACTCTGAAACCATGTGTCGGATGATGTCGTGCTCGCTGACTTTTTTGTTCGTCATGGGTATGCGATTCTGCTTGCAAAGTTGGCCTCGATCTGTTCAGCCGTTGCAGAGAAAAATGGATTTTCGTGTTTTCACGAAAAACAAGATGGCGGCCGAACCACGTGACCTGCGACGTCATAATTACCATTAAAATATTCTACAGACCGAGTGCCTCCTATGGTGAAAATTTTATCTCAATCGGCCCTATTATTGCAGAGAAAATGTTTTTTAAAGGAAATTAAAACTGAAAATGGCAAAAGCACTGGGAGATGTGGCCTGGCAGGACAAAAAGGTGTGTTTGTTCCTCTTTCAACAATAAAGACTTTAGCTTCGCGACCGTACATCCAATCATCTTGAAATTTTGCACACTTGTTCCACCCGATGAGAGCTACATTGTATTAAAAATTCAAGTCGATCCATGAAGTGGTTCAAGAGTTACAAGCTTTTTAAAATTTAACTTCCATTATTTATTGCGGCCAAACCATGTGACTTAAAAAAACGTCTCAAGTAACGATTAAACATCCCCCCATGAGGAACACTTGTGTAAAGTTTCCACTCGATACCTCCACAAATTATGGAGGTGATTCCATTTCTAGTTTGAGATTTTAAAACGTCATAACTCTGAAACCACGTGTCGGATGACGTCGTGCTCGCTGACTTTTTTGTTTGTCATGGGTATCCGAATACGCATGCCAAGTTTGGGCTCGATCCGTTCAGCCGTTGCGGAGAAAAAGGGTTTTTTGTGTTTTTTCATGGAAAACAAGATGGCGGCCGAACCATGTGACGTATGACTTCGAAAATTTTCGCATTCTGAGTTTTTTTTAACTAAGCATCTGGGGGAAAAATCTCTTTTTCGGGGGAGAAAAACTGTGTTTGACGAATTCTAACCTCTTAACGTTAGCATTTTTGATATACTCAATACACATGTTTTTTGTTCCCATTGTGGAGTTCTTTGGAATGAGCCATTCCTCAAATTTTTCCATTGAGCCGTTTCGGAGATACAGAGGGGCAAATTTGAAGGTGTTTTACAAGATGGCGCCCATACCACGTGACCTATGACGTCATCATTAGCATTAAAAAATTCTACGAGCCTAGCCGATCATTTGATGAAAATTTCCTGTCAATCCGTCCAGCGGTTGCTGAGAAACTTAATTATGAAGTTTTCGGAGGTGCAAAATAGCGTGGAAGAATAATAAGAAAAACTCTAGCAGTAATAATAGGTTACTCTCCATTTCATGGAGAGTAAACCTAACTAGAATAAATAATAAACGTGCATTATAAGCACAAAAAGGCTTACAAAGCATCGTCGAAGCCGGTAGGCCGCACCCAAAATGGGTCCGCTCTCAAACCTCTCTCTCTTGAAGACAAAGGTATAGAAAGGATGAAAACAAAATGCCAAAGTACACAGGATGGAAAGGAGAGGGAGGGGGGGGGCAGGGGAGGGCAGGAGAGGAGGAAAACTCACAAAGAACTCACTACAACACAGAGCAGTTGCTCACAGCCACCATGATGCCACGCCCACCACAAACGGCCTGGAGAGAGAGAGAGAGAGAGAGAGAGAGAGAGAGAGAGAGAGAGAGAGACTTTGACTTTTTAGTCCTTTTATTACATAAATATAAAAGTAACAATATACACGTTTTGCAATGAAATCAATAATGCCAATAAAAAGAAAAAGAAAAAGAAGAAGCACCCAATGATCATCAAATAAGAAACAATCATTATCTCACAACAGTATTCTAAATTCGTTTTCTTTAACCTCACAAAACCCACCAACACACCAAGTATCAACAAAGTTTTGAAAATTTCCGGCCTCGTTGGAAAGGGTAAATTCCAGTTTCAATCTTGCTGAGACTAATGCATTCAAACACAACATGATATTGCAGTGCTCTATCGGTTTGCCAGATAGTTTGTCTTTTCTTGTCAAATAAACAGCAAGTTTCGCAGTTGCTATTAGGAAACTAAACACTTTAGATGCAGGATTCTGTTTAGGAGCAAAACCAAAGACGAAATTTCTCAAAGAAAAAGTAACATGCATTTCGTGTGCAATGTAATTTAACCAATGAAACAAAGGAAATAATCGGATACAGTCTATGAATGCATGAAACAAGTCCTCATTGACTGTACAGAAGGGACAACAAACAGATACAGGAGAAAAATGTCTAATAAACGTGTTGGAGGGAACAATCCAGTGCGCCAAACGCCACTGGAGATCACCTGTTCTTTTGGATGTGGGCTCACTATACATGGCTTCCTAGATAGGTTTGGAGGGGGGTCCTCCGGGTAACAATCCTTTCCATCGGGTAACTCCATTTAACGAAGGGTTCCCATTTAACAGCTTGAGGCACATCTTGTAGATGCCCTTGCTGTCCATTGTCTGGAAAAGCTTTGACCCATCGCTAACAGGGGGCAAATCGTTTTGAATGGGTTCAACAATCAATTTAGGCACTGTCGGCTCATTTAGATCTTCTTCTGTACCTCGAGTCCAAGTTAGGCCAAGTTGCCGTCCCACCTGAATCATTTTCCTCAAAATTTTTGCAATCATCCTATGGGACCAAATCCCTGTCAGGTCGGCGATTTCACTTACGGATTTCCAACCATACCCTGAGTCATGTCGGAGATGCCGCACCTTCACGATACCAGCTGCTATAAAGTGTTGGCAAAAATCTCGAATCTTTGGAATGTCGGGAAAGAGAGGGTTATAGAACAAAGGCTCGTGTGCCAGCATTTTCGTTACATATGTGTCCGCCTGATGACTCACAGAAAGGCTCTGCCAGGCATTTAAGAGGCTTTGGTAAAAAGCAGAGAGAACCGATATGTCGACATGTTGGAGGTTCATTTGAAAAAGTTCAAACCCGTACCCGAGCCTACCCGCTCGCTGCAGTACAAGGCGTGCAGGGAGCCGGCCTGGCAGATGTTCCATGTAGAGGAGACGTTGAATGGACCGCAGCCGGAAGGCCATTAGGCGGGCTTTGATGTCGACGAGGTTGTGGCCACCCTCAGCCGAGGGGTGACATATCACATCGGGTCGTAGCCAGTGGTAGCCTCCCCAGAAGAAGTCCACCAGTTTGCCCTGGAGTGCTTTGAGTAGGGCCTCCGGCGGTTGCAGGCAGATGAACCTATGCCACAACATTGTGGCAACTAAGTTGTTGATCACGAGCACACGGCCCTTGAAGGACAAATGAGGTAAAACCCTTTTCCATCGGTTCAATCTTTCTCCCACTTGCTCAATTACCCCGTCCCAATTTCTCTGAGCATACTGTGGGGAACCAAGGAATATGCCCAAGTACTTAATTCCCTCACTTCCCCACAGCAACCCTGCGGGGAGGGATGGGGGCGGCTGTGGTACAGGCTGAAGAAGGTTGCGATAAAGGGAGGGTATCCATAACGTCTTGCTCTTGTTCCAATTGATTTTTAAAGAGAAGGCAGCGTGAAACTTTGATAGGCACTCAAAAAGGATATCAATATCATCCTTATCTTTTACAAAGATGCAGACGTCATCCGCATAAGCACATAGGGTTAGCGGTGCACTCATGGGAGAGAGTGCTATTCCAGAAATCTTCTTTCTCAGTAGATTGAGAAGAGGCTCTAAAGAAAGAGCTAACAATAAACCAGAGACTGGGCACCCTTGCTGAACCTCTCTCCGAACCTTGATGGGGGTAGCCAGCACATTATTAATCTTAATTAAACTAAACTAGGGCATGCCCGTACTATATCTATATCTAAAATTATATCCCCCCCTCTATTTACATGAAATGGTTTGGTCCATGAAATGTTTTGGTCCATTCGCAACGCCAAAGCGAACGGCGAACGCTTTACATGAAATGGTTTGGTGCATGAAATGTTTTGGTCCATTCGCAACGCCAAAGCGAACGGCGAACGGCTTGCGAGTACAGTGACAATCCCCCCGGGGTTTTTATTAGTTTTAAAACATAGTTTAACGCCAACATAGCGCCAACATAGTTTGCAAACGTGAAATAAATGAATACGCTCTCAAATGTGCCATCCGAGGCAGAGTGTGTCCGCCACGTTCGGCACACGCGATAGCTCGCTGCTCTCTGATTGGTTGAATCGTTTTTTGGACATAGCTCGGTAAGTAATTGTCCGATTAATATGAAACCTTGAAAAGGCACATCCTCGGGTCCCCAGCAATATACCTGGCAAGTTTAAAGTATATCGGACCCGTGGTTGTCGAGAAACAGCGGTCACAGACAAACAAACAAACGTACAAACGTACAAACAAACAAACACACAGAGATTACTGGAATTATAGATAGATACATCCGTGTATAGCAAGGAAATGTAGGAACGAAAGTTTGCTCCGAGGCCGCATGCCTGTAACACATGATGCATAAACTTATGGTCGATACTGTCAAATGCCTTTTCAAGATCAAGCGACATCATTCCAAAGTCTTCTTTAACACGGTTACCATCAATGAGATCTCTGATTAAAGAAATATTATCATGGATGGATCTTCCAGGAACACAGTAACTCTGTTCTGGTAGTACTAGATCACCAATAACCTTTTTTTTAGTCGATTAGCTAGTACTTTTGAAAAAAGCTTGTAGTCCGTGCACAGCAGGGAGATCGGTCGCCAGTTCACCAAAAGTCGGGGATCTTCAGTTTTCGGGAGCAAGCACACTACGGCTCTTCTTAGACTCAGCGGCATTATACCAGTCTGTATAGAAGTGTCCAAAACATTCAGCAACTCAGGGCCTAAAAGGTCCCAAAATGTCAGAAAGAATTCGGGAGGTAGACCGTCAATACCCGGAGCTTTCCCTGAATCCATGGCAGCAAGAGCACAGGTTAGCTCAAGGAGGGTGATTGGTAGGTCAAGCTCCAACCGTTGAGCCTCAGTTAGGGAGGGGAGGTGAGAGGTTAAATCCATCATTGTATCATTACAAACAGTCTGCTCCTCAAAAAGTTTTGTAAAGAATTCAATAATGTTTATTCTAACATCATCCTCATTGACAACAACGTTGCCTCTTGAGTCCAAAACAGAAGAGATTAGCCGTGATGGCTTGCTTAAGGATTCTAAATGAAAGAAAGACCTGTTTGGGGTGTCTGATAATTTTACATTCTGTATTCTAAGTCTAATTAATGTACCGGCTGCTTTCTCTTGAACTAACTCCCTTAAAAGAGCTTTCTTTACAAGCAATAACCGGTAATTGGCGTCATTGTTTTCATGAGCCAATTTACTCTCCAATTGTAGAATATCCAATTCCAACCGGGCCATTGTAATGTGCTTGTCGTTTGTGCTGTGTGATTGGAAACCTTGACAAAAAACCAGAATTTGAGATTTCATGTTATCCCACCATATGCTGGATGAAGAAAAGGAAGATTTCTTTGCTACTAGACTTGCCCAGAAAACACGAAAGGCTTCTTTAAACATACCATCTTCTAGAAGTCTAACATTAAACTTCCAATAAGTGCTCCTATTTGCGGGTTGAGGAAAGGAAAGGTTTAGGGTTACCATATGATGGTCTGAAAACACAGAAGGAAAAAGATTTGAAGAAACCGCAGTATTTTTAAAGGGTACATTGATGTACCATCTGTCAAGCCTTGCCAAGGATACTCGACTATTGGCGCATCGACACCAGGTGTACTGGGATGTGTTTGGGTGGTGCAACCGCCAAACATCAACAAAGCCCATTGTGCTAAAAAAATTGGATAAGTGTACATGGGACTCAGGATGGGGTTCGACAGAGTTTCTGTCAACCGATGGGTCGAAGGTGCAATTGAAATCACCTCCGACACACACACAATGATCAAAATCAACCGATCTTAAGTGATTTATCATTGAGGTGAAGAAGGACTTACGCTCTACGCTATCACTTGGCGCATACACATTAAAAATGGTGTAATGGAAGTTATGGCTTACTAGTTTGAGAGAGCTAAGCCGACCATTTATTACCTCCTGAAAATGGCATGACTCACACACGAGGCCTGGCTTCAGCAAGAAGCCGATTCCAGCAGATGAAGCTGATAAAGCTGATAAATTGCTGAAATAGCATTGGCTCTTAAAAAGTTGATGCCAGTTATGTTCCACATTTGGTGTGATGTGAGTTTCTTGAAGTAAGATCACATCCACCTTTTTCCGTTGAAATATGTTTTTTACTTGAACCTGGCGGAGGTGGCTAGCACCACCACCGTTAATATTTAAAGTTGCAAGTTTTATAGTTTTCATCCTGTATTGGTGAAATCAGCCTGTGGCTGGGAACACTCTACACCTGCACGTGTGATGAATTTTCTTAACCTGTGGTATTGTGACTTATTCAGGTCAAATTGTTCAGGCGTTTTAATTATGGATTTTGCAGTGTGGATGAATGCAACCAAATCGTCAAAATAGTCTTTAATGACTATGTTACGCTGTCTGTACGTTTCGGCTAGAAATGACACGATGTGTTGGGGGGGTATCTGTGACTGAGATGCTGATGACTGTGACAGCTCAGTCACTTCCACCTCGTCCTCAGACTCTGACAGGTCTGATAATGTCCCACCTGGATCTTGGGCCTTACTTGCAGCTCTCACGAGCTCCTCTGGATGCATCTCCTGAGATTGTGTTGGGTACTCTGGTACACACTCACGAGCAGACTGGTGCTTACTTTCTTTATGTGTGCTTTGGCAAATGGCTGCAGATCTCTGCGTAGCCGGGGTTACGATTTCTGTTTGTAAGACAGAGCAATTTGTTTGGTCACCAGTCCGCTCAGCTACTGGAGGGGGAACCGGTAGGGCTTCGCGTTCAGGCTCAAAAATGGCCGCATTGTTCGGATCAATGTCGGCTTTATTCTCAGAGCTTGGGAAATCAGTAACATCTTCTTTTCCACTTTGGCGTTCGATATTTTCGTTTGCTGTAAACGTTTTGCCCTCTTTTGCAGAGACAGTGTCTCTGCCCAAGACAGCCTTCTTTATCGCACCATCGGGGCTATTTGTTAGTGGTGCTTTCCGTTTTTTGGTCAGTATGACAAGTTCTTCATTCATGGGTTCGCCAGCAGTACTAGCATCACCAAGTGCCATCTCACTGGGTTTGGGTAGCACCGGGGTGTCGGGAAGCACGGTCGGGGCGTCGGGAAGCACAGTCGTGGTGTCGGGAAGCACAGTCGGGGCTTCGGGAAGCACAGTCGGGGCTTCGGGAAGCACGGTTGGGGCTTCGGGTAGCACGGTTGGGGCTTCAGGTAGCACGGTTGGGGCTTCGGGAAGCGTAGTCGGGACCTCGGGAAGCACAGTTGGGACATCAGGAAGCACAGTCGGGGCGTCGGGAAGCACGGTCGGGGCTTCAGGTAGCACGGTTTGATCGTCGGGGAGCACGGTTTGAGTGTCGGGGAGCACGGTCGAGGCGTGAGGAAGCACGGTCGAGGCGTGAGGAAGCACGGTCGAGGCGTGAGGAAGCACGGTCGAGGCGTGATGAAGCACGGTCGGGGCGTTTTCTTTTTTACAGCCCACATTGGTGTGTCCCAATTTGCCGCACTTCATACAAGATGCTTTGGGACAAAACCTTTTAACGTGTCCGAAGGCTCCACAAAGGAAGCACGTTAAGGTGCCTGACGAAGCGTACATTTGATATTGACGATCATTTACCGAAATTTTAAACGAGATGTTTAGTCCTGTATCGTCACCGCGATCAGGAAGCACCATGAATACTTGTCTCCGGAAACTCATAACATGTTTCATTCGTTCATCCTGACATCCCAGGGGAATCATCGAGATTCGGGAAACAACAGTTCCATACCGGGTCAGAACAGCCATTAACTTATCATCTGTGATAAACGGAGCGACATTTGAAATAATAACTTTAATCGCCAGTGTGTCCATCGGGGAAACCATGACGAACTGCCCACCTTTCAATGACAGACCGGTACTAACAACATCATGCACGAACTTCTCGTCCGACACGAAAACAACAAACTTTTGGTTCATCCGCGACGCGGCGCGGACATTTTCATCGCCGATAACATTCCCTACAGCTAGGATAATGTCCTCGGTAGGAACACCTTCGGGAGGGACACACACGAAAGCATGCTTCCTTGTTAGGGTTTCAAACCCTTCCTGCCGTGCACGAACACTCGCCATAACGGCGATGTCTCACCTTCCCCCCTTGACCAGGCGGAAAGGACACAAAATAAATAAAGTCGAAATGAAATAATGTATAATAAAGTTCTCACGACGCGAGTAAGGTAAACAGCACCGACGGAGCAGGTAAACTGAACCGAACGGGTCCGCTCTCACCTTTGGGCTCTTCTTTTACTCTCTCTGTCTCAAGGGAGGGAAAGAGGCACAGGTGGTAAAGAAGGACACCACAAAGGTGCGATGGGAAAGGAAGGAATGGGGGGGGGGGGTACAACAACACAAGCACGGAGCTACAGCACACGAACACCAGTGCATGCCATCCTGCCACGCCCAACACACGAACGGCCAGCAGGGGGCGAGAGAGAGAGAGAGAGAGAGAGAGAGAGAGAGAGAGAGAGAGAGAAAGAAAGAGAAAGATGAAGAAAAGCGACAGACAAGATGGAAAGGGCTGGTTCAGTGGGACCGATCGGCACTCTGAACATGACGACACCACCCTGACGAATCCGGGCAGCATGGAAGAATGGGGAAGATTTGGCCCCTGACTTGCATTGGGGGGGGGTGGTGGGGGGGTGCGGGGAGGGTACAACCACCACCAATAGTAGTTTTGTGACAGCAGAATGGAGTTGTTGAATAGTGGTCAAACACACTGATAAGAGAGGGTGAATGAAAAGTGTGCAGTGTGGGGTTTGGGCGGCAACATAATGTATGGTGTGGGTGGTATGATGTATGGTGGGGAAGAAATATATGATGTGTACACACTTATCAGGGTTAATGGACATGCATTTACTGCAAACTGAGTTTCCCTCCACAATCTCATCATCACTGAAACAAAGAAAGACATCACGACCAGGTTGGAGCAAAAGGTGGTTGAAACCATGAAGGAAAGTCCCGCTGGTAGATTATGATGAAAGGACAAGTGGCACACGTATATGAGTGAACCTTGAACGATGAAATATGATTGTCCAAAATAAATAATGTTTTTTGTTAACCCTAACAAATGGTGAGAAAACAATGACATATTCACTGTCTGCTTATTTGTCGATTTCAGGGAATGCTTTATCAAATACCAAATCAAAAATTGTCTTTTCAGAGTGGCATTTAAAAGATATATCAGCGCTTGGGGAAATTTTTTTGATTAAAAATATAAGTGGCAAAACATGGATAGGACAAGTAATCGCTCCTGCAATGGCTATTCCTAAATATGCAGGAATATTTTCTGGTGCTCTTGGATTTGAGAATCGCCGTCAACATATAGCAGGCTTACATGAATTCCTCATCAGCTATAAACCTTGGATCACATCTTCAAATGAAGATGATAGGCATGGTGATGAAGAAATCACAGGTGTTATTCAGTCCATAAAATTAAAAGACAAAACAACGGAAGGAAATTTGAACAATCAAAGCAATTTTGATGAAATTCAATTGAAGAATTTCATTGCAGACATGAGGAATTTTCATAATGATATCTTTACAAAAGCCAATTCAATGAGCTCAGCAAAACTGCACTCAAAAATAAACGCCTTCAATATCACCTGCAAAAATGAAGATTTCAAATACATTTCTGACAAGTTGTTGTGCAGGGAGTTTCTGGTAAAGAATTCTCATAATCTTGGCACCAGCATAGCAAGAAATATTGATTTGAATGAAAAATTGAATAAATGGTCACAAAACCCATTCATGGAAGATTTATGGGAATATACTTTCAAATGTACCTTTGATATGGAGATAAAAAAGAAAGCTTTTTGCACGGGAGAGGAAAATCTTGAAGATGTTGTTTCACAATTTACAGATGTGTCGCAACTTCGTTATTCATATAATTCATACATTGCTGTGTATGTGATTGCCCATGCTCTGCATGACATCACACACTGCAGACCAGGAAATGGTCCTTTTCAAAATGAATCTTGTTCTGACTTCGAGGGCCCGAAGCCATGGCAGGTGAGACATTTTAAATATAAATATTTACAAAAATTAAAAAGGTCAACTATTTAAATCACTGGCAGGAATGGAAAAAAAAAATACTGAAAATCCTCAACCAGCAAGTTATATTACATCTTTAGCTTTGCCCATTCTCAAAGGTATGTGATAAGCTACTGTAGTGTGTGTGTCTGTGTGTGTGTGTGTGTGTGTGTGTGTATGTCTGCATGCAGATTTAATTTATTAAAGCACCACCTGGTGCCTTACACCAATATCATACCCTTATTTTGTGAAATAAATCACAGACACAAATACCCCATCAAGACTCTGTATCAATACACCGAGTGTGAAGCACAAAAGCGACGTTAAGCTATTGGTTCATTCTGTCTGATTACAGACATCAGTCCATGATCAAGGAACTACTTAAATTCAATTTAATTCTCCATGTTGAACAATGCAGAACAGGTATCTGAACATGAACCTGCCATGTAGCAGTACTTTCGCTCTGAATTTGCAATATTGTATGGTGTTGAAGAACAATTTTGTGTACATAAACAAAGTCATGAACACTTGTAAATATTTTAATAACACTGGGAAAAATACTCATTTGATTACAACAGAAATACATTATAGAACTCACAGCATAGAATTTACAGCACAGGATTCACAGCACAGGACCCGGGTCGGAAATGAGCATTCTTCACCGATTGCGCGAACCTAGCTCAATTTATATCATTTTAAACAATAGGGGAATGATCACTGTGTCTCCACCGTAGGAGGGGATGGGGGGGGGGAGGAGATCGGGGGCCGAGGGATTCCGATAAGGGGTTAGGGAGGGGTAGACAGGGATCATTGATTGCTAGTCTTCTTGGCGCCGTGAGGGTCTGCTTTCCATCATCAAACTCACAGCTCTCCAGTGGCCGCTCAGTCTTCCTCCTCAAACTGCACCTTTTGAGAACCCATTTGATCTTAAAAGAAATTATGATTTAACCTTTGGCTATACAGATGGGATGCCGGTGATAACTCACCAGCCCTCCTCACACACATATATGTCCTTTTATAATTCCACAATATACATACATCCTTAATAATATAATTACTCCTTTCCTACAAGATTATTATGAACTTATAGCATAGTGCTATTAAGATTCAGCAAATAACTAAACTATTTCTATCTCATTGTCATTTTATTAATTAAGTGGGTCAGGGACAAGTTTGAATTTGACTGCCTGCGATAACTCGCCGAGCCTAACAAATATAGAGGTCTTCTATATAATGGAATCTTGGCCCGAACGCATGCGCACAGAGGAGTAAGATTATTGCTGTAGTATGTCTGCCTGACAGTCAAACAGAATTGAAAATCATTTCTAACAGTAACCCTGTTTTTAGAGACGTCATAAACCAAACAAACAACAAGCACGAAAATCTAGTTTAACGTGTTAAACGGCAGTAAACTTCTCAAAAAAATGGGGGCATTACCCCTGGTGTTCACCTGGTCGAATAAACAGTATACTACACTGACTAAAGGTATTTTAAACTAATTTCAATGGTTGCTAGAAGACAGGGTGGCATGTAGAATCATACTAACATAATCATGACTTTAAATACACTAACAAAAAATATACCTATTTTGTGGGGCCACCACCTCCACCCCCCCTCTCCCACCCCGTGTACCTTCTCAGACAACAATTTTTCAAATGCCTTGAACAAACATTGGTACATCACAGATGATGACGGTTGTGGTGAAGTTTCATCAAAATTGTGTGTGTAGGTTTTGAGAAAAAGGTAAATACCTATTTGGGGGGCAAGCCCCCCCATAGACCACCTCAGACCCCGATTTTGAAATGCCAGGAACAAACTGCGTTACAACACGGCTAATTAAGGTTGTGATCAAATTTCATCAGAATTGCACCTGTAGTTTTCTGAGAAGAAAGCAAATACCTATTTTGGATGGCAACCCCACCCCACCCCGTGGATCCCCAAAGGGGCAGATTTTTTTTAATGTCGTGAACAAACTTTGGTACATCACGGGTGATGAAGATTGTGGTGAAGTTTCATCGAAATTGTGTGTGTAGTTTCAGAATAAAAGGAAAATTCCTATTTTGGGGGACAAACCTGGATCCACTTTGACCCCTGGTAGACCCCCTTAGAAGACGACTTTTTCATGCAGTGAAGAAACTTTAGTCACAACACAACAAATATCATTTGTACCAAATTTGGTCATAATCCGTTCAGCGGTTTCAGAGAAGAAGTTTCAAGTGTTTGCGAACGGACTGACGATGCGCCATCGCATAAGCTCCCCTGAACTTCGCTCCAGGTGCGCTAATTATATAGCCTTTAAAACCATTATTTTATTTCAATTGAATTATATACTTGAACAATGTAGAACACAAATTGCTTTGTGGCAATTCCAAAACCTGCCGTTTAGCAGTACTTGGACAAAATATTACGCCATTTTATCCTGTCACAACCAATCAAATTGAGATTCCGACAAAATTGCAGCTCGTAGGAAATATACGTAGATTGCGGTTGGAAACGCAAAGCAAGGGTTGAAAAGACCCTTCCAATGTCCCATTCTTCAAGACTGTGAGGGGTAAGGTGTTCAATGAACAGTAGTTTTAAATTGCAATAAGTATAATTTGTGGAAGAATGCATAATAAAATCAAATTATGCAAACTAATCTTTGCTTTTATAGACAATATAAAAATAACTATTTTATTATTCATCTTTGGTTTTATTTCCAATGCAGTTACTCTTCTATATTCGTCAAGTGAGATTTGTGCATGGAACGAAGGATGAGGCATTCAAGTTTAATGAGAATGGAGATCCACCTGCCACCTATGAACTTCTTAACTGGCAGATGAACCCTGATGATGAAATGCATCTTCATGTGGTTGGCACATTTGAATCATCAGCTCCTCTGGGACTAAAGCTGCACGTTAACAACAGTGCAATCCAATGGAACGGTCAACGATATGAGGAATGTAATGGGTTATAACTACCATCCTTCAACTGTGATGTATATTGTTGTGGATATGGGATTTGGCCTCCATCCATATCCGCTTGTAAATATTCCCCTATTTCCCCAATACTCCCCAACTATCCCCAATCCCCCATTCCCTAGTCCCATTGTCTGTAAACAACACTCTGTAGAACCGACCTTCCCCTTTTTCCCCCATTAAATGTCGTGCCCAGTTTCACCGCATCTCACGTAGACAACTATAGGACATCTTGCTAGTTATTCTTAGTCTATGTCAGTTAAGGCCTCGTTTCCATTAATTCTGACTCTTCGTTGCACCAGAATGTGATTGTATGGCACCAGTAGTGAGTTTAGGACCTCCCAATACCTCCCCACAACCTCATCTCCGCATCCTCCCATCATCTCATGGAACTACAACAACAACTACAACCACAGCGGGGGTGGCGCGGCGGCGGTGCGGGGAGTGGGCGTCCTCACTCCGGCTTGGTTAGCCGCCATTGCCCATGTGCTCCGACGGGGTTACCACGAAGGGGCTGACTGTCAGCTCCTCGTCAAGGGCGGAGCCCGGTAACCCCTCCCCCCCGCACCCAATAAGAAGCGGCGGGCCGATTCCATCTGGGGCGGAGCTAACGAGCCGAGGGCGTGTCACTCCCCGCTGGATATACGCAGCCACTTACCGGAGGTGACGTCAGATGCGCCCCCAGCTTGGAGAAAGAACGTCACCTCCTAGCGCTGAGAGATACCTCCCGCATCTCTGGACCGGACCGGGTCGATTCTGCCCCTGAGCCAAGGTGCACCTTGAGCCATCGATCCTGCCCCTCCTTGCCATCAATCCCTGTGTGAGTCAGTCTTGTCCCGTTTATCTGTGGTCTGTCGGGGCTAAGATAAGACCGTGTTTAAGTGCCCACCTTTCTATGCTGTACCTCTTGTCCGTTTAATCTAAACGTTCTGCAAACCCATATTATAACCTCCTCCGGAGGTCTTGAGAACTGTACCCCTGGTGTCGTGTCATTTAACCCAGCCGTTGTGTCCTTTCCTTAATTGATTTAGCATAGCGCGATTTGGCCAACGTTCGAGTGTAATCGGGTAAACTGTGCGAACACGGCGGCCATTCCGCTCGGCCCACCATAACATCAAAGTCGTGTCCGTAACAATTGGTGTCGGGAAGTGGGATAGGTCCCGGAGCGCGTTTCACGCGCTCGAAATTATAACAGCGAAATTTGATTGTGTTTTACAAAAAAAAATTATAAAAACCCGAATTTTGGAAGTCGCGCTATGGCAGATCAAGACGGCTGGGTTCCGGTAGAGGAGAGTGAGGCAGGTTCGATCCAGGACCAAATTGAGGGACATGAGGAGAGCGAAGCAGTGAGGGTAGCAGACGCACAAAATGGCGCCTCGCACATGCCCATGGCGACCGTGCCCGCGACCGTGGTAGCGCCGCTGGTGGATTTGAACCTTTTCCTCCTGCAAATGAGGGCCCTTATGGAACAAATGGGAGACCAAATTGGAGGTTTGAAAAACAGTATAGAGGCTCAGGGTGAGCGGTTGGGAAACCAAATTGTGGGAATGAGGGCTGATAGTGAGCGATTGGAGGGCCAAATGGGGGTAATGGGAAGCCAAATGGGGGTAATGAGGGACGAAGCGAGGGGTACCGGTGAGGGGTTAGACAACGGGATAAAAGAGGTGAAAAATGGGTTAATGGGGGTAGAAAACAGAATGGCCGCTCAAGAGAATCAAATGGAAGGGATGCAAAAGGGGTTAGAGGGGTTAGAAAACAGGATGGAAGGCAAATTGAGGGACATGAGGGACCAAGCAGAAAGGGAAGTTAAACAAATGGGGCAGCAGATAGAGGGGGTCAGAATGGGGGTAGAAACTAAACTGGATGCTCACAGGGAGGAAATGGAGCAGATGAGGGTGGCATCTGGGCAGGAGATGCAAGTGATGGGAGAGGAGATCAGAAGAGGTGTGAGTGAGGAGGTCGGAGGAGTGCGCGAGGAGGTGAGGCACTGTAAGGAGCGCATGGAGAAGGAGGTGAGAAAGGGGACTGTAAAATTGCAAGGGGGTATAGAGGAGTTGACGCTGGGAGTAGAACAACTGACAGTGGGACAAAAGGAGTTGGGGGACCAGGTAAAGAAGAACACAGCAGTAATAGAGGGTTTAAAATCGACACAGAAGGAGATGAAAAAGGACGTAGGGGTAATTAAAAAACAGTGTCAGACGGTACATGAGGACTTGACGAGGAAAATGAACAAGGTGGTAGAGGTGATGGAGGTTAAAGAGCGGGAGGTGCGGGAGCACATAGAAAAAAATTAAGTGGAGTTAGAGGAAGAACTTAAAGGGGCGCACGAGGAGATGAAGGAGGTGAAGCAGAAATTAGAAGAAGTGGAAGAAGGGGTGAGCGAAATTAAGAAGCGACGGAGAGAGGATAAGAAAGAGATAAAGGAGGAGGTAAAAGAATTGGTCCAAAGTCTGTGTTCGGATCGTGATGATGTGCTCATTAACCGGATGAGGGATTCGCAGGTGATGGAGGAGAAGCGAAGAGAAAGAGGACCCGGTGTAAGTGGTGACCAATATGGTCGTGCGTATGATGCGCCAGGTGATTTAATAAGCTTGGGGGTCGAGATAGACCCGGATGTTCGTGAGAGGCCAAGAGTGAGGTGTATGGCTGGTCCGGAGGGTATGGAACGAGAGGTGCGAGGTGTGGGTGAGCAAGGTTGTGGTGGTATGGAATGGGTAGCGGGTTGCGGAGGTGTGACCCATGCATCGACACCAACAGGGGTAGTTGTTGGAGGGACCGGGGAGGCACGAGAGCCCCTTGGGGGTAATATACTGTGGGGGCCCGGCCGGTTCGGCCCCGCGCTGACCCCGCAAGGGGCGACGCACGGGGTCCGGCAGGCGGGCAACGACTCGCATACGAGGTGGTCCCACAAGGTCCCACTCGCGCCGTATGACGGCAAGAGTGATCTATGCGCGTACCTGGCGCAGTTTGACTGTGTGTGTAAGGGCAACGGTTGGGGTGAGGACGAAGGTGGAGTACACCTGGTGGCCGCATTGCGCGGCGCGGCGGCGGAGGTGCTGACGGCATTACCAGCGGGTGCTCTCACCCTGCCAGCCCTCCGCGACGCCTTAATTAATCGATTCGGCATTGAACAGCAGAGCGAGCTTGTTAAAGCTCAGCTCGCGCTGCGAAAACGCAAGCCCCAGGAAGCCATCGGGGAACTTGCCCACGACATTCGCCGCGCAGTGGGGATCGCACATGCTAGCATGGCAGCGGATTCCTGGGAAAGCCTGGCGCTAGACCATTTTATCCAGGCCCTCCCGGATATTGAGCTCCGGCAACAGCTCGCCATGTGGCGCCCACAGACTCTGAGCCAGGCGGCTGACGCTGCGGCCCGTTGGGAAGCAGCGAGGCCCCTGGCCCGGGGGGGCGAGCGTCTCGCAATGGCGGTCCGCCAGGTGGGACCCCCGATGGAGGGCGGACCCCTTAGGGGTCCCGCCCCCGACGTGAGTCCTGACCTGGCGGGCATGGTCCGGAGGCTGGTGGACCAGCGCCTGGCGGGACCTGGACCATGGCAGGCGGCCCCGGAGGTGGCCCGCGGTGGACCACGAGCGGGTAATCCAATTCGGACCTACAGGGGGGGAAATTTGGAATTCCGGAGGCAAGCACCTTATCAGGTGAGGTGCTATACTTGCAACCGTCTGGGTCACCTGGCACGGCACTGTCGAGCCACGCGCCGGGATGATCCCCGGCAGTTGAGGTCCTCAACTCCGCCCAGGGGGGAGCGGGTTAGCCGACCCCAGACACCCCCCCCCCCCGCCAGACCCCGGGAAACTAGAAGGTGTCGGGCACGTAGGGCGGTGTTCGGCAGAAGAGGATGGAGGAGAGCCCTCATTGACGCGACAGGTCATTTATTGTGGCCAAATTGGAACAGATAGCCTGACAATTAGATGCAAAATTGCCGGCCTGGGGGTAGACGCCGTAGTGGACACAGGAGCTAGCGCCACGATCATCAGCCCTGTGGTCCTTGATTCGAGCGCAGGTGGCTGGGATAAGATCCAGCGCCTGCAAAATTATAGTTTGCAACTTGCTACCGGGGTAACGGCCCCGATCATAGGGCGTGGTTCTGTGACCCTCAAGTTAGGGTCGGTAAGGAAGGAGATAGATGTTTGGGTGGCGGAGGTGTGCGACCCATGTTTAATAGGGTTGGATTTGTTGACTGCCAGCGGTTGTAAAATCGACTTGTGCCGGGGGATCCTGCAGGTGGGAGTAGAAGAGCTGCCGTTAGGGGGAGTGAGCACGGCCGAGAGAGCGGAGCTGGAGGCTTCCGAGGCCGTGACCATCCCCCCAAGGGCCGAGGCGATAGTGCCGGCCCGGTGGGCAGCTCGCCCAACATGGCAGGAGTCCTGCGGCCTGGTCGAACCGGTGGCAGCGCAGTCCATACCGGGTTTAATCGTGGACCGCACCCTTGTAAAAACGGACGGACCGGTAGTGGCCGTCCGAGTAATAAATATGAGTACAGAACCACGCACTATAGTAAGGGGCGCGAGGGTAGCTGGCTGCACCCCAGTTGAGGAAGTCGCGACAGTGAGGGGCGAGAACGTCCAGCCGAGCCGACCACGGGGGGAGCCTTCAATAAGAAGTAGGAATTGGCCCGATCCCATTTGCGAGATGGTAAATCGTAGTAGCGTAGAGTTGGGAGGTACCCAGAGGGAGGCCTTACACAAACTGGTTGGGTCCCATTTGGACCTCTTCTCCCTGTCCACCGAGGATATTGGACGTACGGGCCTGGTGAAACATCAGATCCACACCGGTGAGGCCCGGCCTATTCGTCAGGCCGCCCGACGGCTCCCTTGGAGCAAGAGGGCGGAAGCTGACGAGCAGGTTGAAAAAATGCTCGACGCAGGCGTGATCGAGCCCTCGGGAAGTCCTTGGATGTCACCTGTTGTGCTGGTCAAAAAGAAGGATGGGACCACGCGGTTCTGCGTGGACTATCGCCAGCTAAACAACGTGACACTCAAGGACTCATATCCCCTGCCAAGAATTGATGACACCCTCGATGCCGTTGCGGGCTCAAATTGGTTCTCAACTTTGGACCTCAAGAGTGGGTATTGGCAGGTGGAGATGGATAGGGCAGGGAAGGAGAAAACGGCATTTTCCACAGGTAAGGGACTGTATCAGTTTACTGTGATGCCGTTTGGTTTGTGTAACGCCCCCGCCACCTTTGAAAGATTGATGGAACATGTACTAGGCGGCATGCCATGGCAATCATGCCTGGTGTACCTGGATGACGTCCTAGTACATGCCAAAACGTTCCCCCAGGCAGTAGCTAATTTGGACCAGGTGTTCGGGTGCCTCAGACAGGCAGGGTTGAAGCTGAACCCGAGTAAGTGCACTTTGTTTGCAAGAGAGGTGGCCTATCTAGGTGACGTGATCGGCCGCGAGGGGGTAAAAACGGACCCAGACAAAATTAAAGCGGTAGAGGAGTGGCCCGCACCACGTACCATCAAAGAGGTGCGGGGATTTTTGGGACTCTGCTCCAACTACCGGCGCTTTGTGGCGAAATTTGCGGAGTTGGCCCGTCCCCTCCACCGGCTTACGGAGAAGGGGACGCGATTTAATTGGACACGGGAGTGCCACGAGGCCTTCCAAAAATTGAAGGGGTGTCTAACATCCGCACCCCTTCTAGCGTACCCCACTAGCAACGGGGCATTTACCCTGGACACGGATGCGAGCCAGGAAGGATTGGGCGCAGTTTTGTCTCAGACACAGGAGGGCGTGGAGAGAGTGATTGGTTATTATAGTCGGGCCTTAAGTAGGCCCGAGCGAAATTATTGCGTCACTCGCAAAGAGTTATTGGCTATGCTGGCTGCCATGAACCATTTCCACCCGTACTTGTACGGGCGGAAATTTTTGGTTAGAACTGACCATTCCTCCTTGCAATGGCTCCTTCGGTTCAAGGAACCAGAGGGCCAAATTGCAAGGTGGTTGGAAAAGTTGCAGCAGTACGATTTTGATGTGGCCCATAGGGCCGGGAAGGCCCATGGTAATGCGGACGCACTCTCTCGGCGTCCTTGTCTGGGGGAAAACTGCAAATTTTGTGCGAGACACGAGGAGAGGGAACAATTGGGCGATTCGGACCCGACCCTCGTTGTCCGGGCAACCCGGGTGAGAGGTCCAATTTTGCCACTAACCGCAGATGAGGAATTCGGAACTTTGGCATGGAGCACGGCCCAGCAGGAGGATCCTGTCCTGGGGCCAGTGTTCAATTGGGTCAAATTAGGGCAAAGACCAAAGGGGGAAGAGGTCACCCCCCTCGGGGCGCAAACAAAGGCATATTGGGCTCAGTGGCAGACCCTGGAATTGAAGGATAACATCTTGTATCGCAAGTGGGTGGAGGTTCCCTCTGATAAAACTTCCTGGCTGGTGGTAGTCCCAAATAAATTTAAGACCGATATATTGCAACAGGTGCATGGTACCCGCCCCGGCGGCCATTTGGGCAGGACAAAGACGACATCGCAGGTAGCGCGGAGGTTTTATTGGGTGAATATGGGGCACGACATACAGGACTGGTGTCGGAGATGCGACGCCTGTACTGCCAAAAAGGGACCAGCACAGAGGATGAGGGCCCCCCTTCAATTACACCAGGTGGGGGCCCCCCTAGAGCGGGTGGCCATGGATATCCTAGGCCCACTACCCCGCACCCGCCTAGGTAATAAGTACATCCTCGTTGTGATGGACTACTTCACCAAGTGGCCAGAGGCCTACGCCCTCCCCAACCAAGAAGCAGGGGTGGTAGCGCAGGCCTTCGTGGAAGGATTTGTGTGCCGGCATGGGATCCCACAGGAGTTGCACACCGACCAGGGACGAAATTTTGAGAGCAAATTGCTTAAAGATGTGTGCAGTCTCCTGTCAATTCAAAAAACCAGAACAACGCCTTTAAGACCTCAATCTGATGGGATGGTGGAAAGATTCAACCGAACTTTAATCCAACAACTGGCACTGTTCACCGCCACCCGTCAGGATGACTGGGACGAACATCTCCCTTATTTGCTCATGGCCTACCGAACCAGCCAGCACGGGGCCATCGCATGCAGTCCAGCGTTGCTTATGTATGGGCGGGAGTTACGGGCTCCCGCCGACTTGCTATGCGGTCCCGTGCCAGACACAGTGGTTAACCCGCCGAGGGAGGGGTACGCACGTCACCTAGAGGAAGGCATGGAGCTAGTCCATGCCTTCGCCCGCCGCCAACTCCATCTGGCGGGGGAAAAGATGAAGCGCAGGTACGACGACCGGAGCCAGGGGAGTCAATACGCTCCGGGGATGAAGATTTGGTTCTTTAATCCCCGGAGGCGGAAGGGAAGGTGCCCAAAACTCACCTCCTCCTGGCAAGGCCCAGGAGTCGTCCTGTCGCAAATCTGTGACGTGGTCATTAAGATCAAAATGGGACCACGAGCCCTCCCTCGGATCGTCCACGCCGACCGGATAAAGCCTTACACCGGCGGGCAGGCGCCCCCGTGGATTGCCTCGGCTTTAGATGCCGAGGCGGGACCCAGTACCTCTGAATAAGGGGGGCTTATTAGTGCCAGAGGACTGGGGGATTGATGAGCGATGGGCCCGGTGGGTAAGGTCGGCATCCCTGCCACCCTTCCCATGTGGGGCAAATGCGCTATAGATTATGGGGTGTATGGCAGTGAAAACTAGCCCGGGTGGGTTAGGATATTGATAGGGCTCTAGAAGATGACATTAGGTGACGTTAAGGTTAGTTAGTGACTGATACCTGTAGTGGGGACGCAGGTAGATTAGTGTGGATTATAATGATGAGGGAGCGCAATAGTTTAAAGGGACGACTGGGAAGCGCAAGTTTCAGAAGGGAGTAGTTAGCTGAGATGATGACGTGTGTGTGAGAATTGAACAGGTGTGATTGCACAGGTGTGCAACTGGACAGGTGTGTGGAGCAGTGTATGAGTAGTGAGTGTGTGGATCAGCGCAAATGCGCTTGGGGAGAGAAGGGTGCAGGTGGCACCAGGTGTGAGAGCACAGGTGTGCAAGTACAGGTGTGTGGAATATATGGAGCAGAGAATGAGTGGTGTGGAGAGAGTTGGAGTAAGTGGTACGGAGTGGTGTGCATGGTGCGAAGGTGTGGATGGGGGAAGAGTGGACCCCTTTCACGAGTACCCGGGGCGGGTAGTGTAAGTGTTAGGTAGAGGGTATAGGTAAATTGTGGTTGGATATTGGCATTTGTGGTGCGGTTGCAGAATGGTATTGTGGATGGGTGCATTAGTGTTGTGGAAATGGCTGGGTGTGTAGCCTGTTAGTGTGTGTAGTTGGTTGGGCACTCCACCACTGTGAGGATGTCGGCCAGGTGAGGCCACAGGTGGGCTCTGGGAGCCGTTAGTGTCAGTGGGGCCCGAGGATCCGGAGGACGGACCCGGGTAGCCCAGTGCCAGAGAGGGCACCGAGTGGGGAGAGCGCCAGAGGGCCTTCCCCAGGTAGTTAGGTTAGGGTAAGGAGCAGGTAAGCTCGGAGGCAACTGCAGTGGTGGAGGTGTGCAGGTGGGTAGACCTGCTGGGAGAGCTACACGTCGCGGCCCAGAAATTGTGCGAGGGCACCGGGAGATGAATCGGGGGAGTGAGACCCCAAATTGAAAAGCACCACAGTTTGGTCAATGGGAATTGGTTTTTAGAACCCATAGTGTAAGAGGGCCAATGGTTTGGCAGGAGAAAGACCCCGGGTAATGTAAAGTTGTTAAAAGTCATTTAGGAAATAGTTAGGATTGATGAACCTGTCGCACCATACGCAGCCACTTACCTGAGGTGATGATGATGACTCCACACCTGTGTTTTCTTTGTTCTGTGTTGCAGGAAATGAGAATTGCTGTGAGGATTGGTGAGACGCATCACGACGTGGATGAGGCATTGGGGTGATTCCATCTCTCCCTCCTTAAGAGGGACTGATGATGAATTGGTGATGGCAAATTTTGATGTTGAATTGGAGATGGCAAATTGTGATGAGAGTTGGAAATGGCAAATTTGATTGGTTAGGAGGGAGAGAAGACGAATTTGGTTTATGGGAGGAACGGGGAAGACAGTAGGGACATTTGTTGATGTGTAAAGTAGATGTTTATGGGTAGTGTTGTGTTTTGTGGATACAGTAAGGGGTAAGGGAGGGGCCATGTATGTTACCTGGTGGGGGGGGGGGGCGTACGGTAGGAACGTACCTGTCTCACCTGGTTCCCATGTGCCCCCAGTGTGCATCATCTTGTATTGCGTGCACTTTTGCGCCCTTACCACCTTACTCACTTGTCTTTTCTTTTGTCTCCCACCTCCGAGGATCTGGCTTTGGGGCAGAGAAAGAGGAAAGAGAGGTGCTGGCTCCGCAGTTGTGGGCCTGCACTTTCGCTGCTTGCTGCCGGGATCGATACACCATATGGACCGCAATTTTTGTGGCCGCCCACCATGGACTGCAGTTCTCTTGCGGGCAAGCACCACCCGTGGATGGACCTATTGGTCAACGTGGCACCTATGCCATACAGGTGAACCACTAATAGTTGGCCCCCTGACGGCCACAATTTAGAAATGGACGCGGTTGGCGCCTTTCTTTATTTTGTAAAGAAGCCAGAAGGCCAAGTACACCACAGGAAGGCAAGACCAGCGGCAGAACATCGGCCGGCTGCGACACCACCGGTGATTGTTGAACACTTTATTGGTGCACCGGATGGTGCTGACTGTGTTATGGGGTGGTGCTTTTGGTGCTTGGATGGGGTGCTCTGCACATTATTAAAGGCCGTAAGGCCACAGAGCACTCGTGGGTTGGTGTATCGATGCTGGCATGCGTGCTCTCTCTATGCATAACATCTGCATGTGTTCCTCCAAAAACAGGTCCTGGATCGTAGTGTAAATATCAGCGTAGTCTTGTGTAAATAATACTCCCTACCGGCTGTATGTTTAGTTTGAGAATTCTTTCCGCGATTCGGTTATCCTGTGGGTGTGTTTCTGTGAGGAGAAGGGTGCAACGTCGCAGGGGGACATATTTACTCATTTGTGAACATCTGTAAAACTGTCGCACTCAGGGTAGAGTTAATAGTAGAGGGAACTACATCTGAGTGCCACACTAACGTAGGTAAAGATTTATCGGGTCGGGCCGCCCCGAGGTAGAGAAGGGTGCAATGTTGCGGATATGGGATTTGGCCTCCATCCATATCCGCTTGTAAATATTCCCCTATTTCCCCAATACTCCCCAACTATCCCCAATCCCCCATTCCCTAGTCCCATTGTCTGTAAACAACACTCTGTAGAACCGACCTTCCCCTTTTTCCCCCATTAAATGTCGTGCCCAGGTTCACCACATCTCACGTAGACAACTATAGGACATCTTGCTAGTTATTCTTAGTCTATGTCAGTTAAGGACTCGTTTCCATTAATTCTGACTCTTCGTTGCACCAGAATGTGATTGTATGGCACCAGTAGTGAGTTTAGGACCTCCCAATACCTCCCCACAACCTCATCTCCGCATCCTCCCATCATCTCATGGAACTACAACAACAACTACAACCACAGCGGGGGCGGCGCGGCGGCGGTGCGGGGAGTGGGCGTCCTCACTCCGGCTTGGTTAGCCGCCATTGCCCATGTGCTCCGACGGGGTTACCATGAAGGGGCTGACTGTCAGCTCCTCGTCAAGGGCGGAGCCCGGTAACCCCCCCCCGCATCCAATAAGAAGCGGCGGGCCGATTCCATCTGGGGCGGAGCTAACGAGCCGAGGGCGTGTCACTCCGCGCTGGATATACGCAGCCACTTACCGGAGGTGACGTCAGATGCGCCCCCAGCTTGGAGAAAGAACGTCACCTCCTAGCGCTGAGAGATACCTCCCGCATCTCTGGACCGGACCGGGTCGATTCTGCCCCTGAGCCAAGGTGCACCTTGAGCCATCGATCCTGCCCCTCCTTGCCATCAATCCCTGTGTGAGTCAGTCTTGTCCCATTTATCTGTGGTCTGTCGGGGCTAAGATAAGACCGTGTTTAAGTGCCCACCTTTCTATGCTGTACCTCTTGTCCGTGTAATCTAAACGTTCTGCAAACCCATATTATAACCTCCTCCGGAGGTCTTGAGAACTGTACCCCTGGTGTCGTGTCATTTAACCCAGCCGTTGTGTCCTTTCCTTAATTGATTTAGCATAGCGCGATTTGGCCAACGTTCGAGTGTAATCGGGTAAACTGTGCGAACACGGCGGCCATTCCGCTCGGCCCACCATAACATCAAAGTCGTGTCCGTAACAATATTATATGTTGTTGGCATAAACATGACTATTGAAAAAGTTAAATGAATATGATGCTGAAAATAGTCCAATAGATGCCAAAAACGATATCATGAGATCTCCATATAAATAAAAAAAAACATATTTTATTCCAAATCTACAATAATTATAGATTGAGAGTTTAAAAGAAAACCTTTGTATGTATTTCATTATTATATGTCAACCATAAAACTTTTTAAATGTCCCACTTATATGATATCTAAAGTACACCGTACATGAGCCGATGCAATGCAATGCATAACAGTATATAGTAATACGCATCTTCGGTATGCTTCTTTGTCCCTGTCTGTTTATCTCCAACGATTTTATCTTAAACTACTTGACTAGGGACCATAAAACCATTTTCATTATAAAGATCTTTGCCCGAGTAACTCCGGTTGAATATTATTTTTTATGGCATAGCCCATAGGGCAAAGCCATCTATAAAATTGTTTATAATAATAATAATAATAATAACGTTAATAAATAGTAAACTAGCCGAAAGCACCTGGCGTTGCAGGGTTCTTTTTGAATGAATTTACTACCATGATTCAGCTTTTTCCCATGGCCGTAGAAGATTGACTACTATAATTCAGCTCAGCTTTAAATTTCGAGATGGGCCCAGCCCGGCCGAAGCGGCCTCACCCGGCCTCCCCACCTAGCCTATAACCTTGCTGGGGCCGTCCCAACATTTTTTGTTGGAGAGGTTTCCTCCTATCTTTCACTGTTCAGGAGATTAGCGCATGCAGACAAACAAACAAACAAACAAAAACTTTCTGTTATACGTATATATATAGATCGAAGATAGATGGATAGAAGAAGAAGAAGAAGATATCATCGCAACACTGCAATCCTTTGTCATGACTGGAAAGTTACTGGATTGATGCGGTATATGGTTCATGGATGATTCAATGAGAAGCAGTGTACTAATTATCGTGGGAGTAAGGAATTAGCCATGGCTTATTAGCCCTTGATGGACTTAGTCCGAAACGGGGGCTTATGGATTTGGTCTCGTCCGTCCGTGCGTCCGCAACCATATCTCGGAGATGAATGGAAAGATTTTGCTCATACTTGGCACAAAGACAATACATGACGGTGCACATATGCACATCATTTTGTTCCGCGACGCAATCAAAGATGGACGACTGGCAGCCATTTTAGCTGTAAAAACAAAACCACTGTTGAAGACGTCCTCAACGATTTCTCGGACATGCATTTACCGATGTTATTCAAACTTTCCTGGCAGATAAGGAATGACGGCTTACATATGCACGCCTTTTTTTCGAGATCAGATCCAAGATGGCCGACTGGCGGCCATTTTGTTACTTACACGTGTCCCTCTATATTTCTCGGACATGCATGGACCAAATTTCTTCAAACTTGGCACATAGACAATACATGAGCAATGAGTATGCATATGCAGAAGATTTTGTTTTGTCATCTGATCAAAGATGGCCGACTGACAGCCTTTAACTCCGTACAGCAAAATTATTAAAAGCACGGCGGGGACAATGACATTTTATCTTTTGCTTCTTGTTAACACAGTAACATCGTCTTCGTAATAATAATAATAATAATAATAATAATAAGATAGTAAATATAATCTGCAATCCCTTTGTTGTTACTTCAAAGTTACTGGATTAAGTGGTGTATGATTCATTGTCGACTCGAAAAATAGAACAAGAAAGAGCAATCAGAGATTGCAGACCCTTGGCAGGACATGTTTACGTGGTGTATTTTGTGGGGTGTTTAACAGCTGCTGTGTTTGTGTGGTTTATTGACAATGTAGATTAATGTTAAATCCAATCTGGCTGCCGAACCACAAGACCGATGATGTCATAAATTTATTTCTCCCATACAATGTTTGTGTAGATCATGCTCAAGAAATTTTAAACTGATCGGATTAAGCGTTGTAGTTGTATAATTATGATGTCATAATGAAGGCACAAATGAATGAATGAATACATGTTGTCTCTTCCTCACGGGGAGTACGTGATAATAAGCCATGTTTCAGGTTTTCCCATTAAGCGGTTTCGGAGATATGGAGGTGCAACATTTTATTTTTATATTTTTTTGGATACAAGATCAAGGCTCGTGTAAGAGCTAACATCAATCACAATAAAAACAAACGGACACACAAAACAGACAATGAAGGGAGCAGGAGACAAGATGGGGAGAGAGAGGGAAGCACATAATTACAACAGCAGAGAACAGGGACATCGGAAGATCTGTGGAAGGGCTAGGGAGGGAAGAGGCATGGGAAGGGGGGTGGGGTGGGAGAGGTATAAAACACATGGGCACTGCTAGAACTCCCAGGAAATAAGTTGGTATTTCAAAAAAGTGGATTTGGGGTGAATTAACAGGGCGAGAAGAGTTTGGATTTTTGAAAGTGTTGGACGATTAATGGAAAACGAACATTTATTGCAAAATGAGGTTATTGTGATTTTTGAGTCAGAGATCCTTTTGAAAACATTGGAGGAGGGGTGGAATGCAGGTGAATTTAGGGAATGTCAGGAAGAATTATTGTAAGAGATGGAATTTTTATTTGAAATGAAGAGATTTGGTGAGCAAGTTGAAAGCAACCTTTTAAAGAAGAAAAAGAAAAATGTGTTACAATATACGACAGAATACAACACTTCAGGGTTGTTACAATATACGACAGAATACAAAATTGTTTAAACATTTTAAAAATAAACCATGAAAACTACTTGGGGAAATGGGGGTGAAACACGTGATCGAAGAACGAACCAACATGAACAAAGAAGGAAATAAATTTTTTTTTTTTAATTAAGATTTTAAACAAAGGGTAAGATGTTCGGGGAAGTATTTGGTGAAAAGAAGACTGGGAGAAGCAGTGAGAGAACGAAGGACCACAAATTTGTGGAAGGCAAATTGGCAAATTTGCAAAATTGGCAAAATTGGCAAAGGCAAATTTGTGGACTATTTGTTTGTGGAAGGACCACAAACGATGGACCACAAACGACCGATGAGAGAAGACAACAAGGCCTCGAGGCAGGAAACTTAAAAGACCAGGCCTGAAAAACGGGGCAGGAAATAACCGACGATTTTATACAGATATGCACGATTTACACCGAGATCTTCCTCGAGACACACAGTAGATCCTCAGATCTTCCTCGCAAATAAAAATACAGTTTTGACAAAAATACAAACGGGAACAATTACTTAACTTTAATAGTGTGGAGAGCTTAGAGATCTTGGAAAAAACACAACCTCACCGGCAAAACCAGAAGCGGAGGCAATTTTTGGTTTTTCCAAGATTGCACAAACAAATGAAAAATCACTCATAGAGCAATATTTGGCAGTAGAGAACAAATTAGAATGGCATTAAGTAGAGCATCCTTTTGACCTCAAATATAATTGGTGGTTTAATTCAGTTCGCTGACATGGAAATCCTATTCAAATTTCAAGTCAATCGGATGAAAATTGAGGATTTTAGAAAGTTGAAAAGGCTGTTGATCTTTGTTGGCCTATGGCGTCATTTCACCTTTTGGCCTATGCTGAGCTCAAAAATAGTTGGTGGTTTAATTCAGTTATCTGAAATGAAAATTATATTCAAATTTAAAGTCAACTGGATGAAAATTGAGGATTTTAGAAAATTGAAAAAGTGGTTGACCTTTTGACCTCAAAAATAAATACGAATCTGTCAGACAACCATCTCTACTGTTTGGTGAGGGTTTTTTTGTGAAGATTGGTTTAAAATTGTGACCTGCAGGCAAGTATAAGTGAGTGGACAGACAAACAAACACACACACACAAACCAAAAAATATTGTCATGGATACATCAAATTGTCCATTTCATTAAGATTAAAATTGATGATCTAAATCAAAGCTTGGGTCAATCGGATGAAAATTGATGATTTTTCAGATTAAAATTGATGATTTTAGAAGTTTGATCTTGAGTTGACCTTTGACCTTTTGACCTAAAAAATAGTTGGTTTCCCAATTCAGTGATGCATTGTGAAATTGCTATATCATTTTCAAGTCAATCAGATGAAAATTGACAGTTTTTCAAATGAAAATTGATGGTTTTTAATATGAAAATTGATGATTTTGGAAGTTTGACCTTGAGTTTACCTTTCTCAAAATAGTTGGTTTCCCAATTGTATGCCTCAATATACAAATGATTTTCAAGTCAATTGGATGAAAAATGATGATTTTTAGAAATTCGACCTCCAGTTGACCTTTGACCTGAAAATCAATAGGCTTCTTAATTGTGACGACCTCTACAACTTTGTGAAGATTCATGACGATCCGTTTAGAATTGTGACCATTAGGCGAGTGACAAACAAACAGACAGAATAACAAACGCAACCGACCAATATACTTGAAAAAACTTCGATTTTGCAAGTAACAAATGGACCTAAATGCAATACTCTCTCCTCTGGCAAGGGTGATGTTGGAGAATGTTGAGAAGACTCAGGAGACTCCAATGAACAAAACAGCTTTTACAAAGTAAAGCTTTATTATAATTTATAGATCACTTGTTTCCAAATAATAAGGAACTACAATAGCTAAACGAATTGGTAATTCAAGTCGATGGTTCTTCTTTCTCAGCCGGTCCTCTGCGCAGCGCTGTTCACATGGACACTCGTTCCGTTCCGTTGGACAAAGGTTCTGGTGACAAGTCTAAATCTACCAGGATGCTGTTCACATTTTATGAGCGCACGAATACACACAAGTTTTTAATCCTCTTTCCGCTAACTTTTAATCCCTCCTGCGCACGTTTTAATCCTTTCCCCTCCTGCTGGGAGTTCCTCCAACCCTTCATTTGCATCCCGTTGTTTAAACAATAGAGCCTAGGAATGTGTGTTATAGCCTAGGATTGGGCCGTGACAAGGCGAACAAAGGACTCCCAGGTTTCGCTTTTCTCCATGCTCCAAGGTCCAAGTTCCTGACATTCCTGACATTCTTTGAACCACCTGCTCACTCACCAATCTCATAACTAATTACAAGTAAATATTTATACTTCCACAATCCCTCATTTTTTTATTTTTGTTTATATTAACCATTAATCTAAACATCAATACAAGTACTCAAACCACAAATTTGGTAATCCAATTCCCTTAGGCATACACCGTCATCCTGAAAGAATCTGATCACAAAACATTTTGTTGGTCATTGACTCCTTCCATATTGTTAATTAATGAAAACTCATGCAGTTATTTTAACACTACTCACAGAAAATAAATGCATTAATAATGAGTGTATATGATTACAATCACAAACAGGAATATCTAATTCCCAACAAATTTTGCAAACCAACAAATTAAGCATAATGTAATATTATCATAATTCCACCACTGTTTTTTTTTTTGTTTTTTTTTTTCAAACAGTGTGTAACTTGTGGTGATAGAAGTTCACCGGTTGACACAATTCACAACATTTTTGTTATGCCCTTATCTTAACTCTACTGTATTCACTATTCATTTGCAACATCACTTGATTCATTCTTTTAATCTCGGTATTATTCATATCATCATAAAAATCTTTCTATTTCAGGTCCATATTTGTTTCTATTCTTATCAACCTCCTACGGTTTATCAATTTGTTCCAAAACACTGCAACCAAAGGTTTTAACCAAAGCTCTACCAAACTATTTCCAATTTGAACTCAAAATGCTAATTAAACAACAATTCAAAGAATTAACTTCAATGGGTCAACAAACTCATTTTATAAACAGATCTAATTTTCCCATCCAATAATTTTCCTTGCCAAATGTCATATTGCAACACTTTAATAAACCTTCGAAAAATGTCTCCCAAATCAATAAATTCCCTTTTTACTTCCCAAATACTCATCTGTAAATTACATATTCAATTACAGTTTCTCCCTATTTGTTCGGCCTAAATGGCCACCGAAGTGGCTGCCAACATGCAGTACCGTTTTTATCTACCAAGCAAGTATTCGTCCACATAAGACCTCTACCAAAATGTTGTTTGTAAAAAACAAATCTGGGATTTCTGATTACATGGATGCACACTCTCAGGACATTTCAGGCTGCTTGTTAACAATCCACTACGATAAATTAATTCCTTTACCCACAATCAAATAATTAGTACAAATTGAGGATATTATCCCTATCACATTCATTTATAGATTCATTATGTTGGATCTAAATTTTCTCCCACTGCTGCAAGGAAGAACAATAGCTCTAATAAGTCTTTGTAATATCTCACTTCATTTACCCAGCATCGAAGAATTTATTTACTATCCATTCCCATCTGTTAACCAGTGACTTTGTTTGAACTCCAAAACTTAATTTGATGAATCCCATGTGTACAGCTACCACTTATTGAAACCCATACTTTTGTAGAAAATACCCAAGTAAGTGTTTTTTTTAAACCCCCTTAACTGTTGCTCATCCATTTCTATGCACCCAGTGAATACTACTGACACCAGTATGCCAATATAGGTGTGCGAGTTTAACAAATATGTTGCAGGTACACGTGACATCGCGTTCTGAGTATAAATAACGTAACAGCGCGTTCATGTCTGCCCCTTGGTTTAAGATTCACAATGCATTCCGTTTTAAAACTCACAATAGTTCAAATCAGCAAGATTTTCTTTACTATTTTCCCATATCATCTATGCCTAATACACATCCATACATACAGCACAATTTATATGCTGATAAAATTCAAGTTTATATATATATATATATATATATAAATCCGTGAGCAGAGTATTCTGGGAAGTCAGTGTAAGACCTCTCCCAAATTTGGCTAATTTTGTACTCCCTCATTTCTTTTTATGAAGCTCATATCCATAAATAGCTGTTATTCTCATATAAATTCTATCAAAAATGGAATCCCCAAATTACTCACAATTTTACTATTAATTAATGGCTGCTCATAACCCAGCACATCAAATCTTTATATTCCATCTCCCTTGACAAAAGAGATAATGTTCATAATCAAATTATATTTCTATTTTATTTTACGGATTCTCTGCATATTCAATCCCATCCACATAAAACTATCCATTTCCAGACAGGCACACTGTCGGTGTCAACAATCTTGTAAGATTGATACACAAAACAACAAAAAACACTAACATTGACACACAAAAATACACACACACATGCATTATGCGTATTTGTTTGCGTTGGAACTATTATTTACAGATCAAGATGGGTGTCAATTTTATTTCAATTTCATAAAATTTGTCCTTCAATTTTAGAAATGCTAATACACAAATGGACCAAAAAGTTTATTCTTAGAAAACTCCTATGATGTCACATTGAAATTACCCTTTCAGTTCCCACAATAATTTATCCAAATTTGACTACACACCCATTTACATGTCAGTCGACCACTGACTTATCAATCATGCGAAACAATAGTCCGAAATTCCCACCTGATCATCATGTGACTCTTGTCACTTGGTTTCCAAAAAATTGCAAAGCAATTGTTCCAAACTTTGTAAATTTAAAATTGTTGTGCCCAAAATACAAGATCCAATTTCGGCATTTGATCAATTAATTTTTTTATTTGCTAACAAGCAAAAAGAAAAATGAATCATTCTTGCTCCGAAAACTTTTCAGACACAAGAATCATCGACAGTTATTCATGTTTGTCCAGTAATCTAATCTGTTGAGGCCAATCATCATTTGGGATTTGCAGCAATGAAGGCCTAATCGTTGTCTGAGGTACCGGTAAGCACTGTTACCCTTGTTCTTGGTTTGCCCTATGAACTTGTCTTCCTGTTGACATACGGACATCTTCTTCTCCAATATCCCATCGCTCCACAATTGAAACACCGGTTTCTGTCAGTAGATTTCTGATTTCCCCTTGGATCATCAGAAAATTCTCTGTACTGTTCTTTTTGGGGAGACAAATGGGAATCAGATGGGACAACTGTCACTTTTATTCCTATTTTCGAGGGCAGTTGTGCATTTATCTCCTCCAATGTATCCTGTATCCTTTTTATTTTAAGTTCTAGGTCTGTTATCCATTCTTGCTGTTCCCATTGTCTGGATTCACCATCCCAAAGATGGAATGCAAGCCAGTCTACCGTTAGATTCTGTCTCTTCCTGGCTTTCAATTTTTGTCCTAATCTTTCCAATCGACTTCGCTCAAATGTACCATCTCTTGGAAACTCCTTAGCATGTCCCTTTGTCCAGAAATGCCAATTCTCAACCTCCCTTATAGCTTCTACACCATAACGGTCGTACATATAATATGTACAAGTACCTTTTTGTGGAATATCTGGTTGTCCTTGTGTATTCTTGCAGGCTCCATTCCCATTTTGCCTGTATGTGAATAACACTCTTTACTCACTCAATGTATCAGATAACTATTTGGACTTGCACTTTGGAATGCACCTGTACACACCTGTACTATATGTACTGTAAATAAAATCTACTGGGGTTTGTTCCACCTTTTGTCAAAGTAGCATTGGATGTGTTGTAGCTTGTTCCAGGGTCCTCTAAAGCTTCACTCGTACTTCCAGGAAGGATCTCTCCACCTGTTCAAACGGTGATTTCCAGAGAATCTCTCTCACCTGTGGCTTTTGCACAACCCAATCTCACAGATCGGTATTGCAGATGAGCCAAATGGGTCAGTATGAAATGGGTGACTCCACAGGTATCCCGTTCTGTCGAAGGGGGAATCACACAATGGTAACCGCACATATATATCTATATATAGACTTACCACTTTGGTCAATTTTCCAAGGTTGTCTTCGCATTGATAATATCTCACAAAGATATCAAAGCTTCTTTCTTGAGACCGCATTTTCATCAATCAATCAATCAATTTATTCAATTCAATTTATTCAATTAAATCAATTCAATTATTCAATTTCAATTAATTTATCAATATTCATCAATAAATCAAATTAATCATTTTAGATGACTCCCTGTATAAGCCCTTTCCCCAATGATGTCAGGATAGATTTATCTATTGACTGAGATCGAAGATCATCGGTCATCACCTCTGACCCATACCTCATGTTAATTGACGAATCACTGTTCTGTACTAGGGTCATATCTCACATATTTTTTTCCCTCAATTTTGCCTGGTCACCACAAATTCGACTTTGCAACCACTAAAGGCAACTCATCCTTCATTCGTGAGACAGCCAAAATTGATGGCAGATATGAAACTTCATTGGGAAAAATGTCTCATTTTCAATAGTACTCAAAACCTCTTGGCAATCAAAATTTCGTAAAACTCCTGAAATGTTCTACGAACAAACGACGATCAATTCATAATTTGCCAATTTTTTTTTTGATCCATTTTATGCTAAAATTTTGAAACTCAATTGCTTGTAATACACAATTGATCCTATAGGGCTTGAAAGCTCTTTTCCAAGTTCGTGCAATCATTCTGCATTGAAACCCTATGATATCATTCATAATAATCATCATGATTTTATAATCATCTCTCATAATCAACAAACATGAACAACAAACATTTCGTGTATAAACAGTTTGCATATATCATGACATACATGTCTTCAAAACATTGTATGACAAAGAGAAACTGAACGGAAAGAGTGAAAAGTAAAAAATAAAACTAACAAGTGCAGATACATTCAAAGTACACCGCCCCCATGCCAAATAATTAAATATCCTACAGCGCGGCATTGGGAGGGAGAGGTGTACGCTAATTGATTGATTAATTGTATAATTAAAATCAATAAAAGATTATCACAAAATATTTTCTTAATCAATTGGCTAATAGCATAACTAAACCACAAGTGCTTCATCCGAAGACGTATCTTTTAGGAGTTTAATTAAATAAGTCATTTATAAAAATTAAATAATTAATTGATTAATCAATAATTAATCAATTAATCAATAAATAATTAATCGATTAAATGATTAATCAATAAATCAAAAATATCCTCGATAGCCACATCACTTGGTCACTGTCATGTCCAAATATCAGCTTCCTAACTCAAAAGGTGCCTGAGTTAATGGTCAGAAGAGAAAGGAAATTTGATTAATTAAATAAGTACTTAATTAATCGCTAATAATTAAATAACTCCTCAATTCTTTGATTAATCAAAAACAAAAAATACAGTTTTTTTTTTTTACAAAGGACTTGCTCACTATTGTGCCGAAATTTCAGCTTCCTAGCTCAAAGGATGGCTGAGATATCTCCCGGACAAACAAACAAGAAAACAAACAAACAAACAAGAAAGAAATTAAACAAACAACGAGAGTGAAAACTGAGTACTCCCTTTCAGCATGCGTCACTGCCGAGCCCCCTTCGGTGCCCAGCAATGACGATTTGCAATGCCTGGAGATGGCAAAGGAAAGGTGCAGTGTACAAAAAGAAAGGGGAGAGAGGGGGGGTAAGGACGAAGGGAGGGGGGAGGGGGGTAAGAAGGTAGGGTAGAGGCGTCATTCGCTATTTATCACTTTCACTCGCCTTATATGAACCTCAACCCAAGTGAGTTCAAGTGCAAAAATGAAGAAAGAGATAGGGGAAGACAGAAAGAAAAAAGGAGAGAGAGAGAGAGAAGGGGAGAGAGGGAGGGGGGGTTAGGGAGGGAGCAAGGGAGGGAGGGAGGGGGGGAGATACAGGTAACACAGGTAGGTAACACAGGGAGGACAGAGGAGTGGAGGGATAGATGGAGGAATAACGCAGGATGGATGGAGGAGGAAGAAGGAGGAAGGAGAAAGGAAGAAGGGATGGGAGAAAATGGCGCAAGGGAAGAAAAGAAATAAAGCACAGGAATAAAGCACAGCAATGCGAGCACAGGAAGCACAGGAAAAAACACAAAAAAACAACAGCACTGGCTTTGCTTCCTGGAAGCTTCCCGCAAAACGTCAGCCAATGGGAACTAGAGGGAGGGCAGGGGGGGTTGGAGGGGGGGGGGGAACACAGAGGAGTGAGGGGGGAAGGGGGAACACAGAGGAGTGAGGGGGGAAGGGGGAAACAGCGAGGGGAGGGAGGGGGGGAGATGTAGCCGGAGCAAGAGACAGGGAGCAGCACAGATAGCCGAAATGGGAATGAGGGACAATGAGGAGGTGTTCCTGTGACAGACTTTTTGTAAAAAATGTTCGATTTTACCCTGGGGGCATTGGTATGCAATTTTCATCCAATCGCCCTCTTTCATAATAATTCTGGACGGGCATCAGATGGCGTTGTCTGTCATTAATTTATATGTCGATCGAACGCGTTTTAGGTGTTATACAAAATGGCGGGAAAAATTGGCGGGAACATTTTTTTTTCCTCTCCTCCCCCCATTTTTTTTTGTTTTCCTTACCTTGGACCCACGGTTTTGTCCTACACAATTTCATTTAATTTGTCTAAATCCAACTAGCCGTTCCAAAGATATAAGCCGTTTTGTCGCGATACCATAAGTTGAAGGAGAGAAAAAAAAAAATATATATATATATATATATATATAATTATAATAATAATAATAATTCATTTATTTTGTATAGCGCTTTTCCAGAAGCCCAAAGGCGCTTTGACAGAGTGGCAAACATAATGCATAACAATACATGAAAACAACAATTGCAAAAAGACAAGAATCAATAGGGAAATATTTAAAGCAAAAGGAGGGAGAAGGAGAAGAGATAGTCAGGGGTTAAATGCTGTGGGTTGAATGTTGAATGCAGTGTTGAACAGGTGGGTCTTTAGTGATGTTTTGAATGTGGTGAGTGAGGAGGAGTCTCTGATGGTGTGAGGTAGTGAGTTCCAGAGGGTGGGAGCAGCGATGGAGAAGGCCCTGTCCCCCCAGGATCTGAATTTGGTCCGGATGGAGGGGGTCAGGAGGTTGGTACCAGCAGAGCGGAGGTTGCGGGTGGGAGTGTGTCTGGAGAGGAGGTCAGCCAGGTAGGATGGGGCCAGGTTATGGATGGCTTTGTATGTCAAGAGGAGGATTTTGTACTGGATTCTCTGGGGGATGGGGAGCCAGTGAAGCTTGTAAAGGACGGGGGTGATGTGGTCACGGGTCCGGGAATGGGTGAGTAGACGGGCAGCGGAGTTCTGAATGTATTGGAGTTTATTGGTGATTTTTGAGGGTGAACCATAGAGGAGGCTATTGCAGTAGTCCAGACGGGGGGTGATGAAGGCGTGGATGAGGGTTTCTGCAGCCGTGGAGGAGAGGGATGAGCGGAGACGGGCAATGTTTTTCAGGTGAAAGAAGGCTGACTTTGTGATCTGTTTAGTGTATTTGTCGAAGGAAAGGGTTTGGTCAAAGATGACGTCAAGATTCCGGATGTGAGGGGAGGTGGATACTGGGATACCGTCGATGTTGAGGGCAAAGTTATGGGTGGATTTTGTGAGCGTTTTTGGGCCAATGATGATTATTTCAGATTTATCACAGTTAAGCTTGAGGAAGTTGATTTGAAGCCAGGATTTTATTTCAGTGATGCAGTTTGTCAGGATAGAGTGGGTGTCGGTGGAGACGGACTTGGTGGAGATGAAAAGCTGGATGTCATCGGCGGAGCAGTGGAATTGGAGACCATGACGGCGGATTAAGTGACCGAGCGGGGACAGGTAAAGGATGAAGAGGAGGGGGCCAAGAACTGAACCTTGGGGGACACCTTGGGGGAGGGGAGCAGTGGGGGATTTGCAGTTATTGATGGAGATGAACTGGCATCTGTCAGAGAGGTATGATTTAATCCAAGAGAGGGCAGTGCCGGTAACGTTAAAGGTGGATTCAAGTCGGGTGAGGAGGATAGTGTGATCGATGGTGTCAAAGGCAGCGCTGAGGTCGAGGAGGACGAGAATGTTGAGGTTGCCAGCGTCAGAGGAGAGGAGAAGGTCATTGGTGATTTTGAGGAGAGCAGTTTCAGTACTGTGGTTGGACCGGAATCCGGATTGGAATGTTTCATACAGGTTATTGGCAGAGAGATGATGTTTGAGTTGAGTGGCTACAGCGCGTTCCAAAACTTTTGACAGAAAGGGTAGGTTGGAGATGGGTCTGAAGTTGTTTAGGGTGTCAGGGTTTAGACCAGGTTTTTTTAGAATGGGGGTAACAGCAGCAATTTTTAGGGAAGGTGGGACGATGCCTGTAGACAGGGAGGAGTTTATTGTTGCAATGATAAGTGGAGAGAGAGCAGGGAGGGAGGCTTTGACAAAGCTGGAGGGGATGGGGTCAAGAGTGCAGGTGGCAGTTTTCATTCCTATGAGGAGTTCAGAGAGGTCAGTAGGGGAGATTGGGGAGAACCGAGACAGGGGATGGCAGGACAAGGGGGGGCAGGTGGTTGGAGGGGGAGCGGGTGCGGCGGTGGTCAAGCTGTTGTAGATGTTGTCAATTTTGCGTTGGAAGAAAGAGAGGAAGGAGATGCAGTTGTCTACTGTGAATGACTGGGTGGTGGTGTTCAGGGGGCGGAGGAGTTTGTTTATTGTCGAGAAGAGTGCTTTTGGGTTTCCGGAGCCAGAGTGGATAATTTGAGAGTAGTAGGCAGAGCGGGCGCGGGAGAGGGCATCTTTGTAGTGTTGTAGGTGGTCCTTGTAGGCTTGGGAGTGAACTGTGAGACCCGTTTTATTGCGGAGTCTTTCAAGTTGGTGAGCACGAGTTTTCATCAGGTGGAGTTCAGGTGTAAACCAGGGAGCAGAATGGGTGAAAGAAACTGTTTTGGTTTTTACAGGCGCAAGCTGGTCAAGGCAGGAGGAGAGAGTGTGGTTGTAGTAGTCAGTGATGTCGGAAGGGGTGTGGAGGTCAATGAAGGGAGAAGTGGACATTTTTTCAGAGAGGGTGGATGAGAATGAGGTAGGTGAAAGAGCGTTTAGCTTACGGAAGTTGATTGTGCGATAATGCCTTGGTGTTGGGGCGGGGATGTTGATGGTCAGAGTGATGGCTAAGTGGTCAGAGAGGGTGAGGTCGGAGCCATAGAGATGGTGCAAATTTAATCCAGTGGAGCAGACAAGGTCCAAAATGTGACCACGGATATGGGTAGGAAAGTCGACATGTTGAGTGAGGTTAAAGCAGGTGAGTAAATCAGTGAAGTCAGTGGTTATTGTGGAGTCAGTGGAGTCCATGTGGATATTGAAATCACCAAGGAGGAGGATTGAGGGGGAGAGGGAACATAGCTGGGTCAGAAAGTAGGAGAAGTCAGACAGGAATGATGGGTGTGGTTTGGGAGGGCGGTAGACGACAGCCATGACTGACTGTGTGCGACCAGAGAGTTTTAAAGCCAGGTGTTCAAATGATGGAGCAGATGAGATGGAGATGAGGTTGGTCTTGATGTCTTGACGGTGGATAACGGCAATTCCACCACCTCGGCCCTCCGAGCGTGGTTTATTGACGTAGGAATATCCATTGGGTGTGGTGAGGTTAAGTGTGTAGTAGTCCAGAGGTTGTTGCCAGGTTTCGGTGAGACAGAGAAAGTCCAGTTTGTTATCCAGGATGTATTCGTTCAGGATGAGGCATTTGTTGTTGAGGGACCGGGTGTTGAACAGGGTGAGCTTGATGTTGTTTTGAACAGCAGGGATGAATTCAGGTGATTTAGCCAGGGTTCGTAGGCAGGAGGTGCGATCGTGTGCGTTGCTGTGACCAGGTGCGCTGGGACGAAGAGTGAGAGTGCGCTGAGCCGACCAGAGGACGGGGATGGAGTGACCTGATTGCAAATAAACAAACTTACGACCGGAGCCACGGTGAATGTACCTGGGTCGTCGGAGGAGTCCATTTGATTTAATGGCAGAGATGCATGATGGGGTGGAGCGGGTACCGAGCAGAAGAAGCCCTGCGGCGGAGTACCTCAGAGCCATGCCAGGCAGGAGCGAAGGGACGAGTACGAGGCCAAGGTCGAGGAGGCAAAGCGGCAAACGCAGCGGCAAACGACTGCAGCCGCTAATCAAGACCACAGCGGCAAACAGCCACCGCTGCAAACAACGGGAGCGGGCCTGAGGAAACAGTGGAGGAGCCGGGCAGGCGAAGCCAGGAGCAGAGCCGGGACCGAGCAGAGGGCAGACCCAACGGTCAAAAATCCGCCACGACCACCAGAAAAGCAAACTATGTACAATGGCCCAGTCGGAGAAGCGGCGAACAAGTAACGCCAGCGTCCTCTCCAGACCGGACCGGAAGCGGAAGTTTTATATAAAATATATATATATATATATATATAAATATATATATAAAACTATATATATAAAGCTATATATATAAAACTCCATTTCCCACTGCCTCTCGCACGCCAAACGAGTCGCGTGCCTTGAGCAAGTGCAAAACAAGTGTACGAGTGTAAACAAGTGTACGAGTGTAAACGAGTGTACGAGTGTACCTCGTGTGCAAGCGAGTGTACGAGTGTAAACAAGTGTACAAGCCTTACACGACTCGCAAACAAATCGTCTCATGGTGCACTCATGGTTCGATTTGCTCCTAGTACATAGTAAGGCTTTTAATAACCAGCGTATTCGTGCGACCACGCACGAATCTTTTCAAACACGCAGTCTTAATTACACAGGTGAATGCAGGTAAACACGCCGACGCGCGTCTCACAGCCGCGCGCTTCGCGCACCTCAGTGGCGCGTTTCTCAGTGGCGCGTGTCAAGGGAACTGGTGCATTAATTATACAGCGCAGGAAAAATACGTATTTACAGAAATCATTAAACTCGAATAATGGCTAAAATCGTTGTCAGTGTACCATCCGTGATTTTTGTTCGGCCATTCACCATTCCTAAATCGATATAACGGATCTCGATCATTACCCAACGTATTCAATTCCGCATCGTAATGAGAATTCAACGGAATTACGATTCAACAAAAGGAACGAGCAGACATCTGCAGGATGCTACTTCGGACAACGTTACAACGTAAAAAATCGTTACATATATTTTTACAAGGTCGACGATAAATTATATCTTAATCATACAGAAATAGTTCTTTGTGTGTCCACAAAACCGAGGCCAGCTCAAAAATGGTTCTTTGTGGCTACACAGCACCCAGACCAGCTCAAAAATGGATCTTTGTGAAATACACAGCACCGAAGCCTGCTCAAAAATGGTTCTTTGTGAAATACACAGCACCGAGCAAAAAGGGTCTCATCTGTATTTTATTTTTTTCTTCTCAGGGCTTTTGTGCACCAATAGTGCATTGTGGAGTCACCCACCCACCACCTCCTCCAATCTATCTATCTATAATTCCAGTAATCTCTGTGTGTATGTTTGTTTGTCTGTATGTCTGTGACCGCTGTTTCTCGACAACCACGGGTCCGATATACTTTAAACTTGCCAGGTATATTGCTGGGGACCCGAGGATGTGCCTTTTCAAGGTTTCATATTAATCGGACAAGTAGTTACTGAGCTATGTCCAAAAAACGATTCAACCAATCAGAGAGCAGCGAGCTATCACGTGTGCCGAACGTGGCGAACAGACTCTGCCTCGGACGGCACATTTGAGAGCGTATTCATTTATTTCACGTTGGCAAACTATGTTGGCGTTCAACTATGTTTTAAAACTAATTAAAACTAATTTGCGATTCATCGTAACTGCGATATGCGACCTTCCGGACAGTGAAGACTGCACTTCCGGCAGCCAATCACAGAACGCGTTGTTGCGTAGGCGTGGCCGATGTGAGAGCGAGCCGAGCCGAGCGCGTGCACCATTACGGTTCGTAATTCGATTTCTTCCGGAGAAAATAATAATTTCTCGATTTCTTATGCGCATTATTTCTCCCAATTCAGTCAGAGCGAAGGGCGGAAGCGAAGAGCGTTGTTTTTTTTGTTTACGGGCGTACGGGCGTACGGGCGGGGTAGAGCGTACGGGTAGCGTTTTTTTTTTTTTTTGGCAAGGAACGGGCACCCACGTACGGGCATGCCCTAGTATTCACAATAGCTATACACAGGTTCGTACATCATAATGGAACAATCGACAAGAAACCACGCTTACCTTTTAGAATGACCTTGTCGATGCCCAATTGATCCCGGTACGGGCCACCAAGATTGTTGGAGAATGTTGAGAAGACTCAGGAGACTCCAATGAACGAAACAGCTTTTATAAAGTAAAGATTTATTATAATTAATAGATCACTTGTTTCCAAATAATAAGGAACTACAATAGCTAAACGAATTGGTAATTCAAGTCGATGGTTCTTCTTTCTCAGCCGGTCCTCTGCACAGCGCTGTTCACATGGACACTCGTTCCGTTCCGTTGGACAAAAGTTCTGGTGACAAGTCTAAATCTACCAGGACGCTGTTCACGTTTTATGAGCACACGAATACACACAAGTTTTTAATCCTCTTTCCGCTAACTTTTAATCCCTCCTGCACAAGTTTTAATCCTTTCCCCTCCTGCTGGGAGTTCCTCCAACCCTTCATTTGCATCCCGATGTTTAAACAATAGTAAGAGCCTAGGAATGTGTGTTAACCCGGGCGTGACAAGGCGAACAAAGGACTCCCAGGTTTCGCTTTTCTCCATGCTCCGAGGTCCAAGTTCCTGACATTCCTGACATTCTTTGAACCACCTGCTCACTCACCAATCTCATAACTAATTACAAGTAAATATTTATACTTCCACAGTGATAAACCAGTGTGTCAATGCAATGTCTTCATTTCCATGGTGACAGACAGCTCAGAGACTTGCAGTACTTCAAAAAACTAACACTTGCATTATTATGATAAATGGTACCCCACCCAGGTCATTCGATCCTTCTTCAAGTATCAAACAAGCCCAGCTATGTCGCTGTTAGACTTTCGGTCTTATTTATATTACGAATGACCTTCTATGTTTTTTTTATGGAATGCTTCATAAAAAACCCCACTCTCCCCAATCCCATATCTGGAAAACGGAATGATTCAAATTTAGTTTACTTAAGCGAAGTGAATAGATTCCAGTTAACTAGTGTGTCACACACCAAAAAATCATATATGAAACGCTTTTTTTTATTTATTGTTAACATTGTTCTTAACATATGAGAACAGGAATGTTATTAACAATGGGAAGGAGGAAGAGATTGTGAATTTAATGTTCCATCGTTGTTTCGCTTTTAACATTGTTCTTAATGAACGAAAACAGGAATGATGCATGTGATGGGCTGAATGGCTTCCTCCTGTGCCAATTTTCATTGTGTATCCCTACCTATTGTTGTTATGAAAGGGAGGTAGAGGGCAGAGAGTTGGGGGAGGTAGGGAAGGGACAGGAGGGAGTAGGGAGAGGGGGTTGAGGCTAAGGGGTAGGGAGTTGTGTACTTGGGGTTGGAAGGGAAGGCTGAGGACTTGAACAAGAAAGGGGTGGGGAGGACAGAGACTTGGAGTGGGGGTAAATAAGGGATAAAGTTTGGAGAGGGGTGTTGAGGCTTTTATGGTATTGAGGACTTGGGGATGGGAGCAGTGGTTGAGTTTTCAGTTGTGTTACAGTTTTCAAACTGACCCTTGTATGCTATTTTGATTTATATTGTTTGAACACGTTTTAGATAAGTGTTGGGTGGAAGATTTTTTTTTTGTATACAAAGTCGAGGCTCGTGTAAGAGCAAAAATATTGAACATGAAAACATGCACAGACACATAAAACATGCAATGAAGGAAGCGGGAGACAAGAGGGGGAGAGAGGGAAGCACAAAACCACAACAACAGTAGAGAACAGGGACGTCGGTAGATCTGTGGAAGGGAGAGGGTTGAGGGTTACGGGATAAATAAGATAGACACTACAGGAAGTTTCATGAAAGAAAACAGGGAATTTGACGGAGGTGGGTTTGCGGTGGATTAACTAATTATTATCAGATCTTACTTTGCCAGTGGACCTGGTTGAAAAAAAAACACCTATTGATGATATACTGTGTGTAAAATTGATGATAAAAGATGATCTCATAACAGAATGATTTAAATTGTCTTTTACACTGCAGACTCCACGCTCTGTATGCAGTGAACAATGTCCACCTGGAACTCGAAAAGTTGCTCGAAAAGGGGAGCCCAATTGTTGTTTTGACTGCATTTCTTGCACTGCTGGAGAGTATTCCAATACAACAGGTATATTATTCATGATACATGATACATAATTTGGGCCAAAACTTAAATACAGTGCCTTCAGAAAGTATTCAAACCCCTTGAATTTTTCACATTTTGTTGTGTTACAGCCTGATTGTAAAATTGATTAAATCGAGATTTTCGAGAATTGAGATAAATCGAGAATGCACCACAATGACAAAGTGAAATTGATTTTTTTGGAAAAATGTTTACTTCTTTTTAGTCCTATCAATCAATGATGAAGAATCACATACATTTTTTTTAAAGTCTGGTATCTGGATCCGTATCTGGATCCGTATGCGGATCTTCATCAAAATCGAATTGATTCGTCCTTGTCAAAAACCCAACCTCTCCATCAAATTTAGTCCGAATCCCTCCACAACTTTTTGAGATATCGTGCTATCTCTAGGTTTTAGCCCTATCACTCAATGGTGAAGAATCTCATGTACAAAATGCTCTGATCCAGATTCATATTTTCACCAAAATCGAATCAATTTTTTCTTGTCACACACACAACCTGTCCACCACGTTTTGGCCAAATCCGTCCATAAAATTTTTGAGATATCGTGCTATATATTGTTTTCGCCCTATCTCTCAGTGATGAAGAATCACTTCAAAAATTTCAGATCCAAATCCGGATCCAGATCTTCCTAAATTTTAAGAAATCAAGAAATATGAACAAATACCAGGATCTCAAAAAAGAAGCCAAAGTATCTTGGAAGCTGGAGAATGCCAAAATTGTACCAGTATTAATTGCATCAATGGGAATGATAAGGAAAAACCGGACATCTTATATACCATTCCTGGGAATATTTACTGCAAACTAACTCCAGTTGGAAACTATCCGGGCTTCGGTGATGATCCTGAAAATAGTCTTCGGACCAAACCTTTGAGAACAAGAAAACTTCACAGTTCATAAATAATCATGATCCCTTACTGCAACGGAAGTGGGTACTTTGAGACCTGGTAGGCCTCGCTCCATCTCCTGAAACCCACCCATGCTACGGCTACACAGCTGACTCCGCACGTGAAAAAGCTGAATGCCTCAACTCTGTGTTTGCCTATAAATCTTGTGTCCCAAACCCATCCCTCTCTGTACCCACCGTACCCAGTCGTACCCAGCTGCTCCTGGACTCTGTGTCCTTTCCTCTTGACAAGGTGGAAAAGTTTCTGTCAACCCTCGACTCTGCAACTGGACCTGACGGCATCAGCCCACGGGTCCTAAAATCCTGTTCTTCCGCTCTTTCACTCCCTCTCTCTGTTCTCTTCACCCTCTCTTTTGCTCAAGGTCAACTGCCATCTGCTTGGAAATCAGCCAACATCACTGCTTTACACATAAAAGGTGCAAAAACAGATCCTAGCAACTACAGACCAATCAGCCTTCTCCCAATTATCAGCAAAGTCATGGAATCCATCATTGCTTCGGATATGAAATCTTTCCTCTTCTCCAATGGCTTGATCTTTGATCATCAATTTGGTTTCAGACCAGGTCACTCTACTCTGGATATGCTGCTTCTGCTGTCTCAACAATTGATGGAGGTCATCAATGCCAAACAGGAAATTAGAGCTGTCTCCCTCGACATATCACATGCCTTTGATACGGTCTGGCACCCCGCTCTGCTCACCAAACACTCCTCCTTTGGTATCCATGGAAATCTCCACGCAAGGCTGGCGGACTTCCTCTCTCGTCGTAGTCAACGTGTGGCCCTGAATGGGCTTCTCTCATCTCCTCTTCCTGTTCAGGCTGGAGTTCCCCAAGGCAGTGTTCTGGGCCCTGTGCTTTTTCTGGTCTTCATCAATGATCTCTCTGACTCTCTTGAAAATCCTGTCTATCTCTTTGCTGATGACTCCAATCTCTGCCGCTCCATTCCTCATCCCTCAGATCGGCAATCTGCAGCCTCCTCACTCTCTGCAGACCTGGACAAAATCACTGACTGGGCAAACAAGTGGAACATGTCTTGCAATCCTGACAAATCTCACACTCTTACGATGTCTCTCCAAAAAGACCGACTGGACAACCCTCCCATCCACTTTCTGAATAATCCTCTCGAAGAAGTTCTGTCACTCAAGCTTTTGGGTCTCACTATCTGCCATGATCTTTCCTGGGAAAACCACATTTCAAATCTGGCCTCCAAAGCCAGTCGCCGACTGGGCATCCTCCGTCGTGCGAAGTCCTTCCTTGGCACACCTGAGCTCCTCACCACATACAAGGCTTTCATCTGCAGCTCAATGGAATACTGCTCTCCCCTCTGGGCTGGTGCTCCTGCCTCACACCTAGCTCGGCTTCACGCTGTTGAAACCAAAGCGTTCAGAATCATTGGAATCTCCCGCGATGAAGCTACCTCCGAGGGCCTTTCACTTACTCACCGCAGGCAGGTTGGTGGTCTTTCTGTCTTCTACCAACTCCTCTCCAGCCTTGCTCCTCCATCTCTCTCTGGGCTCTGTCCCCCAAATATTCCTAAAGGTCGCACAAGATCTGCCTGCCAGCCTCTTATGGTTAAACTGCCAAAATCAAGACTCCCTGCTCACCTTCACTCTTTCATTCCTCTATTCTTCCGCCTCTGGAACAAACTCCCCCACTCCCTTGAATCCCACTCCTCCCTCCAGGTCTTTAAAACAGCTGTTCACCACCATCTCTTATCTTCCCCCATCCAAAACCTTGATCTTTTCTACCCCCGCTAATTTCACCCCAAATCCTCTTTTTTGAAATACCAACTTCTTTCCTGGAAGTACTGTGTGTCCTTGTGTATATACTTATCCCCCCCCCCCCCCCCTTCCCACGCCACCTCCCCCCAAGCCCTCTCCCTCCCACACATTCCCGATGTCCCTCACAAATATTGTGTTTATGTGCTTACCCTTCTCTCCCCATCTTGTCTACCGCTCCCCTTTTTATATACTTTGTTTGTTTGTCTGTTTGTTTTGTTTGTGTGATAAATGTTAGCTCTTTCACAAGCCTCGATTATGTATACAAAAAAAAAATGTGTTGAGATAGCAGGCAGCAATGTACCCTCTTCCTGCTCCCCCCCACCCCCCCCACTCCCCCACCCACTACGTGTGTGTGTGTGTGTGTGTGTGTGTGTGTGTGTGTGTGTGTGTGTGTGTGTGTGTGTGTGTGTGTTTGCACGCACAGGATAATGACAGCAGGCTATGGTAGTAGGTCCAGCAGGTCAGCCTGCGTAGCGTTTTTGAGTGATGACCAAAATGTCCCACACTAATGAAGATGGTACTGGCTCTGCCAGTCAGGCAGTGGTTCAGAAGATAATTCCAGCTCGGTAGTTTGAATGTGGGATCAATGGAGGGGAAATGCATCGTGGTAGTTGGGATGATACATAGAAGGAGGTTAGAAGTATTGTGTGCAGGAGACCAGATGGAAAGTAGAGAGGGTGGGCAGTTGATAAGACAGTACAAGTTGTTACACATGGGAATGGATGGAAGGCGTAAAGGTGTGGGAATAACAGTATTGGAAGATATCAGCAACCAGGTTGGCAGACAGATGAGAGGGATGGATAGTTATGGCATGGTTGATAACACGGAGGCAAATGGTATTTGTTAGTTTATATGTAGGCCACAAATGGTAAGGACTGAGGTGGAGAAGCAGCACTTCAGGGATGAACTGAAGAGGATGATTGGGAAGGTTTTGCTGGAGGTGATACTGTGCATTGTGGGGCATTTAAATGTGCATGTGGATGTAGCAGAACTGGGTGTTGAGGAATAGAGTTGCCAATAGCTGGTGTAGCTGGTGCAAGGAATGGGGTGGTCATAGGTTGTTTGTTCTTTCAGAAGTGGGACAGCCACAAAATTAGTTACAGGAATGGACAGCACAGAACTGAGTGGGATTTGTTGGTTGTGACGAAGCAAAAGTTGCAGAGGATCAAGGAAGGTAATATGGTGATGTTGGCTTCATATGCAGCCTGTGGCTGCTTGGCTGCATCATTTTCTGGGGGAAACTGCTTTGCCGCTGAAGCAACGCCCCCAGTTACCAGTGAGCTGGTACTCACTTTGCCGGATCTCGGAAGGATGACAGGCTGAGTAAACCCACCTGTTGGTAATTGAATGACAATACAGGGGCTCAAACTCAAGATCTCAAGCCAGGCACCTTAACCACTAAGGTAGTGGAAATTCAGATATATCGTCATTGTAGAGTACAAAGAGAGGATGAAGGCAAGGTATCAGGAACTTAGTGAAAAAGCTCGAGGTTTGGATGAGGAGTGGAAAAAGTACAGAGAGGCATTTAGGAGAATTGCAGAAGTTTTGTGTGGAAGGACATAAGGAAAAGGGGCATCTTGGGATATAAACCAGGTATGGTGAACAGAAGGGGACAACCAGATGCAGGGTTGCTGCACCTGTGTGGGTAAAATAAAAAAGCAGCAAGGAGAGTTGTAGATAAGGCTATGAATGATACAGAAGAGGAGGTGACCACCAAGTTGGAAGAGGATGGTGGAAAGATGATTTATATAATATATCGTGACAGGAATGAGGATAGTAAGGACGTGAAAGGGGGCGGGGGGAGGGGTTAGGGCAGTGTTTAAGGATGGTGGTAGAGGCCAGTGACAGAAAGGGGGGCAGTATTGAAGATATGGGAAGGATATTTTCAGGAGATGTTGAACCAGGAAGGAAGCAACGGCGAGCTGTAGCTTCTGTGTTATGTGGAGGGGAATGTGTAGTTCGATGAGATCAAGGAGGAGGAGGTGCAGACAACATTAAAGAGATTGAAGAAGGGAAGGGCACCAATCATTGATGAGGTGCATAAAGAGATGCCAATTGCAGCAGGAGAAGTCAGAGTCAGTTGGACAGAGAGGCTGTTGCATGTATCTAAGTATGTGAGAGGGTTCGATTATCCAGAGGATTGGAGTACAGGGCTAATTGTTCTGATTTGGTAGGGGAAGAGTTATGTATAATATCCAGGGAAATACAGAGCATTATGCTCCTTAGTCATGTCATGAAGTTAGTGGAGGAGATTCTGGAAGGGAGGACAAGGAATAGTGTGGAAATCGAGATCGGTGAAGAGCAACAGGGTTTCAGAAATGTTAGGATAGCGACAGATGGGATGTTTACACTGAGACAGCCAGTGAAGACGAGGTTGGATGTGTAAGGTGAAATAGTCTTGCGATTTGTAGATCTGGAGAAGGCCTACGACACTGTCCTGATAGAGATGGTGATGACGACCCTGAGATGGATGGTACTGCTGGAAACAGAAGTTGGGTTGATGGAAAGGATGTACAAGGGAACAAAGGGAAGAGTTTTTGTTGATCCGAGGATGTCGGAGGAGTTCAGCGTGAGCATTGGTTTGAGGCAGGGAAGTTCTCTTAGCCCAATCATGTTTATCATTGTGATAGATCTGTTAAGTGGAAGGGTAAAAATGAAAGGTATTCTGGGGAGGTTTAGTAGGAGACCAGCCTGTAGGTCCCGTGACCAAATTCTGGGGACAAAGGTTTGAAAGTGTTTTTGTGTTCCCTGATGAATACCGAACAATTTTGACTTGGGCTGCCCCCTTGAAAATGTCAGGCATTTCCGGGAAGGGTCAACAAAGGTCAAACAGGAGTCAAAATTCAAATATATTCCAATCGTGTCGATATGCATATCAAATTACTCGTCTAGTCATGAGGATTCCAAAAATGTATAGTTTGTTATACCTCCGACCTTAAATGAGGGCGCTATGGTCAAAAACGTCGAAAGGTCAACGCACTTTTGACTGGTGGTCAAATTCACCAACACAGTTAACATTGTCCGATTCTAATGATTTTAGTGTCTAATAATATGTTTTCTGACAGGGCAAATTCAAATAAGCAACTTTTAAAAGTAAAGGTGGTTGCCATAACCTTGAAATTTCAAAATGGCTGCTAAAAGGTTAACATAAATTAGCCAAAAACAACAATTTTTTTCCCAAACCCATGGATAAGAAATTATTAAATGTTTGTCACCGAAACGTCACGAACAATTGAAACACTCCATTTTTAAAACAAAATAATGATTTTTAATTATGTGTATCATTTTTCTTTAGAGCACATGTTCGATATAATATTGTGTACCATATAAAGTGTATAGGTAAATGATGATGATGGGCTGTGAATATCTGGTAGTAATTTGTTCTGTTTCATGACGTCCACATACTAGTAATTTTTACAAACATTTCTTCTGTGTATTGATGTAAAGTAAATATGATTAGGATCCCCATAGGATCAAGACTAACATCTGCTCTGTATTTTTATATTTTAGATCTTCTGGGAACAATGTCAGCACCAAAGTCAACACCAGTACTGAAGCCTCAACCAAACAGAGAAAGAAAACGAGAGGAAATATCTGGACTATGTATTTTGTGTAATGAACAATGCGATGAAGATAAAAGCAACATTTCTCCTGAAGCATGGGAACGCATGAAGGGCAAAGCACAAGATTGGAAAGGGTTGCATAAATTTGGAACTGTTTATGATTCAGTCAATTGGGATGCAGGACCGAATGGTGTCTATTTTCATAAGGCATGCAGGACTGCATTGGCAGCTCAACGTGGACTTCAACAAGCATTAAGAAAAAGAGATCAAGAACAGAAACAACAAACAGTGGACACACAAGAAACGCATGCAAAAGACCAGCAGCAAGCTGGACGATCTTCACGTAGCACAGGTCTCCTTCATGAAAAGAATCTGTGCATTTGGTGTATGAAACCAGAAGACTTGAAAAATTCCAAAACATTATGTATTATCCAACAGATGAATGCGTGGAACACCTTCAAGTCACATATAATACACTTGGAAGATGACAGATGAGAGAAAGAATTTTAACTGTCATAGATTCTACCCCTGATCCCTTTGCGTCAGAAATACGCTATCATCGTTCCTGCTGGATGAAGTATGTGAAGCCTCACTACAAACATTCTGATTCATCTGGTGACCGAATGCACTTACAGAACGTGCGACTTTCAGAGGTTAGACAGATGTTTTTTAGGCATGTCCGTACAGTTGTGCTGGAGATGAATGAGCCAAGAACATTACAGGGTCTTCTGGTTGATTATAACCAAATGAGTGCAAACTTTGGTTTTGAAACTGTGATGAAAACCAGCACTATAAAACAAATGCTTCAAAATGAATTCAAAGACAACATTGGATTCCATGATCGTTTCCACAAGAACCAGAGCACAATTGTCTATGATGCATCTGCTGGTAGAAGTTACATTGAAGCAGCCATTTTTTCTTGGGCGTAGTGATTTGTCCACTGATGAGGAGGTAGTTGAGTTGACATGTCAGCATATGGAAGCAGACACCATTCTGTTGTACATATATTCCCAACTAAGAAAGTCGGGAGTAAAAGATGCCGTTGTCATTGATGCAGAAGACACAGATGTGTTGGTTTTAGTATCGTATGTGGCACATCAAATTGAAGGTATGCTAGGACTGAAAAGGAAGAAAAGCATAATTGATTGCGCAACACTCCTTGATAAGGATATTAGTGATATCATTATCCCATTTCACATCCACACTGGTGCAGATGCTATTTCCAGTTTCTATGGCCGTGGAAAACCATCAGTCTTTGACAGCACAATGAAGTCAGAAGAGGCACGAGAGCTACTTAGAGGGCTTGGGAAATGTCTCCCAGTGACATCACAAACTCTTAAACAGCTAGAGCAGTATACCATCAAATACATATACAAGGATAAATCAAGCAAGACACTCGCAGAAGCTCGGGCCAAAAAGTGGGAGGGGATGAAGAGGAAATCGACTCTCAGGATTCCTCCTGATACAGATTCACATAATTTGAAGGTAACACGGGCCAACTATCAGGCATTCATCATGTTAAACTTTATGAATCCAGATGCTCCATCATCTCCCCTTCAGCATGGTTGGAGCTTGAGAGAGGGCAAATGTTTGCCAATACGGTATTCACAGCCGGCACTACATCAACGTCTACGTGATGCCAGAACAAACCGCACTGTAGACTCTGACACAGATTCAGATACTAGTGATTGTAACAGTGATTCTGACTCTGATTCTGATGGATATGACACTGAGTAGGAAGATGAACTGGGCAATAAAGCAAGATAAGCATCATTGGACAATGTGTTTAGAAATAACTGTGTTATTGTTGGCCAAGGATCCTGATTCAAGTTTCAGTAGCCCTTTTTTTTTTTTTTTTTTTTTTTTTGTATACTGAATCGAGGCTCGTGAAAGAGCTAACATTTATTTCACAAACAAATCAACCAGACAAACAAAATATACAAAAGAGGGAGCGGAAGCCAAGATGGGGAGAGAAGGGGAAGCACACAACCACAACATTTGAGAGCAGGGAGAAGTGTGGGAGGGAGAGGGCTTGGGGCAGGAGGCGTGGGAAGGGGAGGGGGGTGGGGGGGGGGGGGGAGAGGTATAAAACACATGGGGACCGAAATTAGCGGGGGTAGAAAAGATCAAGGTTTTGGATGGGGGAGGATAAGAGATGGTGGTGAACAGCTGTTTTAAAGACCTGGAGGGTAGAGTGGGATTGAAGAGAGTGAGGGAGTTTGTTCCAGAGGCGGGAGAAAAGAGGAATGAAGGAGTGAAGGTGAGCAGAAAGTCTTTTGCCAGCCATTTTGAAATTTCAAGGTTATGGCAACCACCTTTACTTTTAAAAGTTGCTTATTTGAATTTGCCATGTCAGAAAACATATTATTAGACACTAAAATCATTAGAATCGGACAATGTTAACTGTGTTGGTGAATTTGACCGCCAGTCAAAAGTGCGTTGACCTTTCGACGTTTTTGACCATAGCGCCCTCATTTAAGGTCGGAGGTATAACAAACTATACATTTCTGGAATCCTCATGACTAGACGAGTAATTTGATATGCATATCGACACGATTGGAATATATTTGAATTTTGACCCTTGTTTGACCTTTGTTGACCCTTCCCGGAAATGCCTGACATTTTCAAGGGGGCAGCCCAAGTCAAAATTGTTCGGTATTCATCAGGGAACACAAAAACACTTTCAAACCTTTGTTCCCATAATTTGGTCACGGGACCTACAGGCTGGTCTCCTACTAGTTATTATATGTGAAATATCTGGCAGTTATGGCAGAGAGTAAGCAGGATATGCAAGAGGACAGTGGGAGTGGAAGAACGCGTTCGGGAATCATGGACTGAAGATGTGTATGAAGAAGTTGAGGCCATGTGGGTCGGGCAGCAGAGAAAAGAAATGAATATCAGGTTAGAGTGGATGGAGATCAGACAGGGAAATAGGTTTGAGTATCTGGGCGACAGTGATTGGGGAACGGATGTCGGAGGCATAGATGCGAAGGAGTATTCTGGTGGGTAAGAATGCATAGAGGAGAGTCGAAGGATAGATGGCAGACAGAAAGATGTCAAGGATTTTGAAAGAAATTTTATTGGTGTCATGTGTAATGCAAGGAATCGGTTGCAACGTAACGGTCTACCTTTAAGGACTGGAATCGGTAGTACTGAGAGAAAGCTACCAACAAAGGTTGCAGTTCTGCATGAATAACTGGGTCAGGAGGATTGCGGCAGAGAAGAGGGTGAATAGAAGGAGGATGGATGAACTGATGGAGAAGATTGGTGTATAAGTAAGCCTTACGAGGAGATTGGTAAAAAGACAACTGATGGACACTTGCTGCAGATGGGGGAAGAGAGAATGGAAAAGAGAGTGGATAGGTTGAGAGAGCAAGGTAGGAGGAAATGATATTGACTAGGATTGAGATGGTAAGACTGTGTGAGGTGTGATATCAGTAAGGTGGGGGTGGTTGGAGAGTGGAGAGAGTTAGTTGAGGACAGAGGGAAGTGGTGGAGTATTGTGGTCAAGACAGGGCAGGAGCTTTGTACCACCGGACCTCACCCCTTTTATAAAAGGAAGAGAAGAGGCAGAATGACCTTGATCAATATTCCAGAAATAGTGTTGTATTCATAACATCCACTGAAAATAAATCACCTAATAGATGGAGTAAGCGTTCATAATAAATTCAATGTTGAAATAGGCACTGGTTGGCCCGAAGTGATATTAAAAATAAAATCATAAAATTCGTGGAATTGAATTGACTACAAGTTACCGCCCCCCACCCCCCGCCCCCATTCTCCTCAATAAGTAGGTGTGATAGTTCTCAGACATGCATTTAATACTCATCAGTTATTAAGAAATTGACTTTTATTTAAACAATAAAAAGCTAAACTGATATAGAATTTTAAATAGATTAATTGTGTAAAAGTCATATTAATCCTATTCCGTGGAATTGAATGAAACCACAGAGGGCCCATTTGAGCCTGTGATTGTGACTCTTCAAATGAGTAAACTAACATGGCAGCTCAGCAAACACCCCACAGCTCCTTTCCCCATGGCAAGTACTCTACAGTAGGTTTACCATATTTGAACTTTCAATAAAGAGGACACTCTGGAGGGGGACACTCCAAAAAAAGAGAACACCCTGGAGAGAGACACTCCAAAAAAAGAGAACACCCTGGAGAGAGATACTCCAAAAAAAGAGAACACTCTGGAGAGGAACACTCCAAAAAAAGAGAACACTCTGGAGAGGGACACTCCAAAATAAGAGAACACCTTGGAGAGGGACACTCCAAAATAAGAGAACACTCTGGAGAGGGACACTCCAAAAAAAGAGAACACTTTGGAGAGGGAAACTCCAAAAAAAGAGAACACTCTGGAGAGGGACACTCCAAAAAAAGACAACTCTCTGGAGAGGGACACTCCAAAAAAAGAGAACACTCTGGAGAGGGACACTCCAAAAATAGAGGACACTCTGGAGAGGGACACTCCAAAAAAAGGACACTCCAAAAAAAGGACACTCTGGAGAGGGATACTCCAAAAAAAATGACACTCTGGAGAGGAACACACCAAAATCAAGAGAACACTCTGGAGAGGGACACTCAAACATCCGGAGAGAGACACTCCAAAAAAAAGGACACTCTGGAGAGTAACACTGAAAGAAGAGGCCACTGTGGAGAGGGACACTCCAAAATCCGGAGAAAGACACTCCAAAACAAAGGACACTCTGGAGAGGGACACTTTGAAAAAAGAGGACACTCTTTTCAAGAGTTTCCTTGACATATTGAGCAATCGTATCGACAGTCTCATTAGGTGTTTTCCCAACCTCAATTCATTTTGACTGCACACTTCCATTCCTCCAGTCGAAAAACTGAATTACTGGAAATATTGTGCTTGTCCGAGTCTACATGCGATTCAAATTCCATAGCACCTTTATTTGCCGCAGAGACATACTTACGAGCTCTACATACCAGATACTCAGCTTTGCATTCTTATCAACCACTTCAAAAACAAGGGAATTTTGTCTTAAGTTCTGCAGTGAATTCACACTTTCGTTTTGGATCGTGCTTGGGTTGAAGTAAAATAAAATATCAAACAAAGAGCTCTTGAACAAAATCAAACAAGTGTGTACAGTACGGACTCAGAAAAGACACTGAATCAAAGACTGAGAACGCCACTGGACTCTTTTTTTTCTCTCTCTCTCTCTTCTCTCTTCTCTCTCTTCTCTCTCTCTCTCTCTCTAAAGAGACTAAAGATAAAAATATTTTATCTCTAAAGATAAAAAGAGACTGTATCGTTTGTGTATCTCAGTTCGGTTTCCCTCGTTACAGCCTCTTTCTTTTGGGGCTCGATGGAAAGAGAAACTGCCTTCTGGGTCTCCCTCCCATCCGCAATGGTCTGCAATGTATGTTTCACCGATTGTTAAAAGGACTGGTGATATTGCTTGGAGACTCGCCCATATGGTGTTGCCCTCCAATGTTTTATTACATCGTTTTAATGAGGATAATTCAGTGGAATGCCCCTTTTGTATGATTTCTGAAGACCTTTTCCATGCTTACGTAGATTGTGCAAGACTCTTTCCCTTCTTTGGTTTTTTATCAACTTTTTTTAATCGTATGAACTTTTCTTTTTCTACACGTGTTTTTATCTTTGGAACACCACTTAGTTATAAAAAAACGCTCTGAGACTGCTCTTACTAATTTCTTAATTTCTATTGGAAAATTAGCAATCTACAAAACAAGAAAAGCAAAGCTCCTGGCAAATGCTGATATTTTATGTGATGTGGTAATTGTGTTTAAGGCTCTAGTCATGGCAAGGTTACGCTTGGAATTTTCTTTTTGCCAAATGAAAGATGATTTACAAACCTTTGTGGAAAAATGGTGTGCAAAGGGTGGGTTTTGTAAACTTGATCATGGTTTGTTAAGTTTTTTATTTTAGTGCTTGGTGTTTTTATTGTTGTTGTTTGGCTGCACATGTTTTGAATTGTGGTGACCTTATTATTGGCATGACTTGTATGGTTTTCTTACCTTTATAGTAAAAGAGCTTCAAAAGTCAAAGTCTCTCTCTCTCTCTCTCTCTCTCGCGCCCCCTGCTGGTCGTTGGTGAGTCGTGCGTGGGTGTGGCAATCATGGCTGCTGTGTGTGAGGAGCTGTGAGTACTGTGTTGTGTTGTTGCCTTTCCCATCCCCCTTTTCACTCCCTCTGTGTCCTTGTACGTGTTTGTGAAGTCTTCCCCGTGTTTTTCCTTCTTTGTTGAGACAAGAGAGAGAAAGAGAGTGCGCATGGTGAGTTTGGTGCGAGTCCTAAAGAACCTTGTGTTCTTCGGGCCTGTGCTCTGCTTGCCGTGTTCTTCATTATCGTCGCTTATCGGCTCCCTTATTCTATTTCTTTTCATTTTACCTTCGCCTGCAGGCTTTGCTTGCGATAGGTTCTATTTTGTTTTGTTTTTTTCAAATATCTCCTTAGTTTTGGTTCATTTATCGCTATGGCAAACAGTCGTTTGCAGAATAGCATTTACGAGTCACTTACTCGTAAAAATGGGGTAATAGTTAGTCCACCCGACGGGGTTCGGGTCGATGACGTCGTGATGGGCTTGGGTGAACTCGTTGGTTTTGAAAATGTGTTAGCAGCTTCAAAGATGAACCAACGAGTTGTTGTTTTTCTTTCCGAGGAGCGCTATGTCGCTCAGGCGGTTGAAACTGGTTTGTCCTTACCGCCAGACATTTTCGTTAACGTTAGTGTGTTGGACTCACCGGCGGTGAAAATCACTTTATCTAATTTACCGCCTTTTGTTAAAAACGAACAGATTTTGTCCGTTTTAACACAGTTTGGCACCGTGGTGTCAAAAATCTCCATGATTCCCTTCCGTTTGCGTTCGGATTCTACAGTCCGCCATATCATGTCCTTCCGGCGGCACTGTTACATGGTGTTAAAAAACAATGCTCAATCGCTCAATGCCTCAGCTACGTTGGTCGTTGAAAATCGAAATTATCGAATGTACATCGCAACAGAGACAATGACGTGTTTCACGTGTGGTGCCTTCGGACATTTAAAAGGTGCTTGTCCGAAGTGTATATCCGGTGGCACATCTAGACAGTCAGGAACAAATGCCGATCCTAGTGGCACATCTAGACGGACAGAACCAAATGTCGATCTTCGCAATGATAATGGCGCGTCTGGGACGGCAGATCAGCCTTCACATTCGAGCGCGGAAATCGATAATTCACCGGCTAATGACGCGGGTTTTACTACCGTGTCCTCCAGGAGGAGTTATAAAAGAGGAAGCGGTAATGAGGACATACAGGCGAGCGTTTCGAAAAAGATAGCGCCGTCGAGTGAACGTAATGCTTCTTTTTTAGAAACAGAAGCTCCTGCAGCTGGTCTTCTGCTGCAGAATAGGTTCAGTGTGTTTGCTGAAATGGAAGAAGACGTTTCCGTTCATTCCTCTCAGGAACAAGGACCAAGCGCAATGCCTCAAGATGTTGTGGTAACCACCCCAGTTACTGAAACTAAAGTCAAGAACCACAAACCTGCTCTCGTCCCGCGCCCTGCTGACGATGAAGTGTCTGAGGTAATGGAGGCAGAAGAAGTAGCAGCTCCAGAAGGAGAGTGCAAAGCCTCTGATATAAAAACGTTAATCCCTGTTACGGTTTTTAAAACTCCCGCTGTGGAAACAGCTGCACCTTTAGTAGAAGACGATATTCCCGTTATGAGAGCATCGGTTTCGGTGTGTGGGGGAAAAAATGAAGACCTTTCAGAATTACGACTCAGATGGGGCCTCGTCGCTTGCCTCTGGTGCTAGTAGTGAGGTTTGGAATGACCCAGCAATAGCCAAGGAACTGGAGGGTGATGATGATTTATCACCCATGGAAATTCTAAAGTTTCTTCAGGACACCTTTCGAAAGAAAAAGGTTAAAATTATGACCTTCTTCCCGGACCTGTCTGGCTTTATAAACTCCTCAAGACGTCTCCTCCTTAAGGCTGAACAACTTGGTGTGACTGAGTCACAAGTATTTCGCCTTAGAAAGTGTGTATTGAAAGCTCGGAAAGAGCTACAAGCACACCCTAACTTTCCTTTACATGATAAACCTTCCCTACCTACACCATGACCTTCTCTGTTGTAACTTTAAATATAAATGGGGGACGTTCACCCCTGCGTAAAGCTCAGGTAAAGTTGCTTGTCGAGCAAAAACATTTCGATGTTGCTCTTTTGCAAGAGACAAGATGTAGCTCTTCGTGCGTGAGCGAATGGACTCGCATCATGAAAGGACAGTGGTTCTTTAGTAGCTTGACCTGTCCTAGTGCTGGAGTGGCTATTTATTTAAATCCTTCCTTCTGTCCTGAAAATGTCACTTTTAAGGAGATTACTAAAGGGCATTTAGTTTCAGTTAATTTCTTTTATAATGGTTATAAACACACTTTAATAAATGTATATTCACCCAGTACGAGCACAGAAAGATTAGTCTTTTTCACGCAGTTAGAAATGTCCCTCACACACCTTGATTTTGATGGTCTTGTTTGTCTGTGTGGGGACTTTAATTGCACACTGTATCCCACCCTTGATCGTAATGGAGAAGAGCCCCACCCATCAAGTACAACACCCTTAAAGAGAGCATTGTCCAACTTCTCCCTTATGGATGTATGGAGACTCCAGAACCCATCTGCACGGCAATACACGTGGTGCCGATGTGCAAATGGCCGGTTATCTCTTGCAAGGCTAGACAGATTTTACATCAATAATGACTCTCTAAATGTCATAGACCATGTTGACGCCACCCCAAGTGGTTTTTCGGACCATCATATGGTTGTTCTTCATATACTCTCCCCAGCTCGAAATCGTGGCACTGCCCATTGGACATTCAATGTGAGTTTTCTGCAAGATGACGCTTTTCCTGTCGCCTTCCGAGCCTTTTGGGAAGCTTTACTACTACGGAAGCCTTCCTACTCCTGCCTCACACAATGGTGGGACAATGCGAAAACCCATATTAGGACCTTTTGCCAGCAATATAGTTCCTTTTGCACAAAGAATGAATCTGCGCTGCAATCTCTAATTGCCAAAGAAATATTGTCTCTCCAGTCAAGCCTTCCAGCTCCCAGTGCCGAAAGGACTAGTTCTCTAATAGCAACGAAGAAAGCACTCCTTGCTCAACTCTGCGCAAAACAAGCCAGAGGGGCTCTAATAAGGCTACGAATGGAGAACTACAGCTTTATTGATACTCCTTCCAAGTTTTTCTTTGCTTTGGAAGCACGAAAAAAGAGAAACCAGCAAATAACTTCGCTGCAGGCACCAGGAGGCCGAACAACACACGATCCAAAAGACATTAGAAGCTTGACAAAACAATACTTCTCTGACTTGTATTGTGCCAGAAACACTAAAGAAGACATGATTCGTTCCTTAACCACTTCTTTGCCCACCTTGTCCGAACCTGCATGTCAACAACTTGACAAGGAAGTGACTCTTGACGAACTCTTTACTGCTTTGCGAACTTTGCCCACAGGTAAAGCTTCTGGACTTGATGGAATCCCTGCAGAGTTCTACAAAACCTTCTGGGATTTGTTGGGACCTGAGTTGCTTGACCTCTTAGTTGATAACCTACGAACAGGCTTGTTACCAATCAGCTGCCGCAGGGCTATACTTGCTCTCATACCTAAGAAAGGAGACCTCCAGCAGCTTAAAAATTGGCGTCCCATTTCGCTCCTCTGCACGGACTACAAGATTTTTTCAAAAGTTCTTGCCAACCGCCTCAAACCTCTGATTGGGGAGATTGTACACCCCGATCAATCCTATTGCATTCCTAAAAGGACAATACACGATAGCATTTTTATTGTACGTGACATGATCGATATTTGTATTGCTGAACATAGAAATGTTGGTCTGGTGTTTTTAGACCAAGAAAAAGCTTTCGACACGATTGATCACTCATATCTCTTTGCTGTTTTACGGGGGTTTGGTTTTAAGGAAAATTTTATTTGTTATATAAAAATATTGTATAATAATATTTTTAGCTTGCTCAAAATTAATAACATCTTAAGTCAGCCTTTCCCTGTTACCAGGGGTATTCGTCAAGGGTGCCCCCTGTCTGGCCTTCTATACTCCCTATCAATTGAACCTTTACTACACCGTTTACGCACACGGCTACAAGGGTTTTATCCTCTGCCGTTAGAAAATCCTGTAAAGACCATTGCTTATGCGGCCGACCTCTGCGCAATTGTGTACTCCGATGACGATGTTCGCGCTCTGGTTGAGTCTGTCGAGGAATTTAGCCTGGCAAGCTCGACTAAAGTTAATTTGGAAAAGAGCAAAGCTTTTTACTTAGGTCCACAGAATGAAACTCCCCCTCCAACCCTACCAGGGCAGCTTGTATGGACCAATGAAGGAATACACTACCTCGGTGTCTTTCTTGGAACTCAAGATTTTATTTCAAAAAACTGGGAGTCGCTGATTACCAGAACTGAGCAGCGGTTGATAAAATGGAGGGGACTATTGAGGCAGCTTTCCTTCCGGGGTCGTACTCTGGTCATTAATAATCTCGCGGCATCAATGCTCTGGCATGTTTTCAAAGCACTGCAGGCCCCAGGTTTTATCCTTAAAAAACTTCAAAGCTCTTTTGTAGATTTTTTCTGGGGGGGAAAGCACTGGCTCTGGCCAGGAATACTAAGCCTGCCGACTGCAGAAGGTGGACAGGGGCTAATAGATGTGACGAGCAAAGTGATGGCTTTTCGCCTCCTTTCAGTATGAAGGCTTCTATACTACGACGTCCCATGGAAAGCCTTTGCCCATTGTTTGCTTAAGCAAGCTGGGAAACTTGGCTATGGTGACGAGCTTTTTCTTCTCGACGCGAAGCACGTGGATATGACATCGGTCCCGTTGTTCTACCGAAGCATGCTGGAAGCGTGGCAGGCTGTTTCTTTTCGCCGCGACACCAGTGCTTACTCCCTTCAGATGTTTTTAAATGAACCAATATTTTTAAATTCTTTTTTTGATGGGGTCTGTAGTGACAGATCTTTTATGCAAAAGTTTATTGATGTCGGCGTTACCAGAGTAAAACACCTCAGGAACCCCTTTGTACATAGATGGAAGCCAGCTGCTGACGTTGCCGTGGCCACCAGTGTGAGGTCCATCAGAGTCATTGGCAGAATTTTCTCTGTGATTTTACGGACCTTTAAGCAAACCGGGTTAAAATGGGACCCAGACATAGAAGATGCCCTCCATCGATCCCAATATCCTTTCCCAAATCTTTTAATTTTATTTCAAAGTTTTAGGCCCTTTAACCAGATGGAGAAATCCTCAGTGTACAATCTATGTGTTCTCACTCTTTTTCCTGGCAAACCTGCAGAGCCACAAGCTCATTGGCGAGCGCTGCTTCAAGCTAACCGTTTCACAACAATAAACTGGCAGGTGATGTACAAAGAACCTACTGTCAAGCGCTCGGGTGATCTACAATGGCGGTTAGCGCACCATATCCTGCCTTGCAACATCCTGTCCCACCGTATATGTCCTGAAAACTCGGAATTGTGCCCCTTTTGCAACACCCCAGAGACCATTTTTCACATTTTCATTGAATGTTCAAGGTTGGCCTCGTTTTTAAAAATCCTGTCACGTGTGATCCGGGGGCTCGGTTTGACTTTTACACATTGTGTTTTCATATTTGGTTTTAATGTTTTGTATCAATGTAAAAATGAATGTCTTTTAGCAAAATTTCTGTGTTCTGAGGCAAAACTTGCCATTTATTTATCGAGGAAACGAAAACTGCAGAACACTGACGTTTTAGCTGATGACGTTTTAACTGTTTTTAAAGCATTGGTTACATCGCGTGTTCTTTTTGAGTTTGAAACTCAAGATCCTGCTTTATTAAAAAATCGGTGGTGTGTGAAACAATCCTTATGTGGTATGGTTGGTGGTGTTCTAACAATCAATTTATAAATCTAAAATATTGCTTCTTTGTTACCCCTTTCCTTCCTGGTTATTTCTTTTGATGCCTGTACAAACATCCTTCACCATGTAAAACTTGTTTTCCTTGTAATAAAGGGGAAGAAAAGTCAAAAAAAGTCTCTCTGTCTCTCTCTCTCTCTCTCTCTCTCTCTCTCTCTCTCTCTCTCTCTCTCTCTCTCTCTCTCTCTCTCTCTCTCTCTCTCTCTCTCTCTCTCTCTCTCTCTCTCTCTCTCTCTCTCTCTCTCTCTCTCTCTCTCTCTCTCTCTCTCTCTCTCTCTCCTCCCACTTTGCACAGCTGCCGCTCGCTTAGCACGCACGTGCGATTGCCAGGTATGTTGCTCAGTCACTGGCGGTACGTGCTGTGTCTCGTGTTGCTTTTTTTCCTTTCTTCCTACCTTTTGGTCCTTTCTGCTGTCTGAGTGTCGGTGTCCCTTTCTATCGTCTTGTCTACTGAGCGAGAGAGGGAGAGACAGCGCGGTTAAAGTTAGCCGCTTTAGGTGGTTAACGGGATTTATTTATTTATTTCCCAGTTATTGTTGTTGTTGTTTTTTTTTTCATTTATTTCGGCTTTATAAACCTTTGTACCATTTATTGGTTATTTTTTTTCGTTTAGTTACTTCAAATGGCTAGCAAGAATAGTCGAAGTAATGCCGGTCGTGACGCCGATGAGGGGTTAACAGATGAACACGGCATGTGTTTTGTCCCACCGGAAGATGTCTCGCTGGAGGAGACGCTCCTCGCAATCGGAGAATTGATCGGTTGTGAGAACATACGGGCAGCGTCCCGAATGCACCACAAGGTGGTTGTTTTCGTTTCACGTGTCCGTTTCGCGCGCATCGTCGTGCAGAACGGCCTCACCTTGGGCAGTGACCAGTTTGTTCCGGTTTCGCCATGGAACACTCCGGCCTCGAAGGTAATACTATCAAACGTTCTACCGACGCTGTCTAATGAGGAAATTCTTCATAAGCTCGGTCAGTACGGCACTGTGGTGTCGAGAATTATCCAAGCCTCCATTCGCACCACAGACGGGAAGCTTAAGCATATCGAAACGTTTAGACGGTTTTGTTGTGTTGTTTTGAAGGATGGTTTGACGCAGTTGAATGTCTCTCTCGTTTTTAAGTCGTCAAAACGTGAGCACAGGATTTTTGCGGCAACGGAGAGGTTGATTTGTTACGGGTGTGGTGTACATGGACACACTCGGCAGTATTGTCCTGATGGGGAGAAAACGTATGCCACAGCAGCCGGACCACCTCCCCCCGTGACCACTACGGATGATTCTATAGATGTTTCACCTTCAGTGCGGGAATCTACATCGGACCATCAAGGTACGGCTAAGAGTGGTGCTGATGAGACCCATACGGATGTGCTTCGTGTAAGCGATGAGTCATCCAGTACAGCTGGCCATCGTGCAACCGATGAGTCAGCAAATGTAAGGGAGAAGCCTCTACCTGTAGAGGGAATGTTTTGTGAGGAGCAGCAGATTGTAGATGCGGCGTCTCGGAAAAATTTGAAACGGTCACTTGTAAGTGCGAGGAATGAGGACAAAGGTGTTAAAGTGTTGGTGGTGCAGACAGGAAGCAGTTTAAATGATTCAGACAGTCCTTCACATGAAGATCAGCAAGGTGGTGAAACTATGGCTGAGATGATACCACCTGCTCAGGATGAAGGGGAACTTTTTCCTGAAGGTTGTAAATCAACCTGCGAAACCGAACAGCCTACTGATGACCATATCAATTCTAATGGGGAATGCAAAATACCCATTACTACTAATAACGACTCCTCCCCCCCCATTGCAATGATGCATGAGGATGAAGAGGATGAAGAACCTAAGGTAGATGGGGATGGAACAGGTGTTTCTGTACAGGTTCAGGAGGAACTCGTTACTAGCGTCACGGAGGGAATTCTAATTACAGAGACACTGATCGGCCATGAGGAACCAGTGGCAATGGTTGACAGGGCTCCCCCCCCCCCCCCCCTCAGGAGGAAGAGCAGCCTTTGGAGATCTCAAAAGAAAATATTGTCAGATTTTTGAAGGAAACTTTCAGACAAAGGCATGTACGAATTAAGGATCATTTTCCTAATATCCAGGCTTTCCTTGCAGCCGCAAAACCTTTGCTGCAAAGGAGTGAGCATGTGGAAATCTCCGAACCTGAATTTCAGCGGCTGAGGAAATCCATCACGAAGGCAAACAAGGAATTAATTGAGGAAGAGGACTTCACCCCCTAGAAGAATCATGGAACTAGATGTTGTATCCTTAAATATAAATGGGGGTCGTGCCCCCTTACGGAGGGTGCAAACCATTCAAGCGGTTGGAAAAGAAAAGGCTGACATTATTCTCTTACAAGAGACCCACGCTACTAGTGCTCAAGTAGCCGATTGGGGGAAACTTTTTAAAGGGCAATGGTGGCTAAGTGGGTTCCCTACACCTCGGGCCGGTGTTGCCATTTGCCTAAGTCACAAGATTTGTGCTCAACAGGTTTCATTTAAAGAAATCTATAAAGGGCATTTGATCTCCGTAGATTTTCTTTATAATACCCAAAAGATTATCGTAGTGAATGTTTATGCACCATGTGACCCAATGGAGAGGAAAATTTTCTTTTCCACTCTGTGGGATTTTGTAAAAACTCTGGACCCAACAGCCTTTATCTGTATCGCGGGAGATTTTAATTGCACAATTTGTCCGTCAATTGATAGGAATGGTCATGAGCCTCATGTTGCCTCTACGAAAGCTCTAGAGGACACCATCAATATCTTTCGGTTTAAGGATGTGTGGAGATCACAACACCCACTCTCACGCTGTTATACATGGTGTAGATGCAATGATGGTATTATGTCAATGGCAAGGCTGGACAGATTCTATGTGAACAAGCCAATGTTGAATGTGGTGTCTGTCTCCAAAATTTTACCAACTGGATTCACAGACCACAGTTTAATCTCAATGTCCTTTAAGTTACCCTTTCCACCCGGTGGTAGTGCTTACTGGTCTTTGAATACTCGTCTCTTACATGACAAGGAATTTAATGAGGCCTTTCACGTCGTGTGGGAGAAAATTCGCTCCTCCAGATCTGAGTATGATAGTCTCCGGCTGTGGTGGGACATTGCAAAATCCCAAATTAAGAATTTCTGTCAACAATATAGTGCATACACCACCAAAATCCAATCAATATCAATCGATCAGTTAAAATCTGAAATTATATCGTTAGAACAGAATGTTGACGAGGTTGGGAGAGGTGCACGTGACCAACTAATATGGGCAAAGAAAGCAGTGATGGAGGAAGTGGTACGGCAACGGGCGATGGGTGCCTTGGGCCGAATGCGAATGAGCTATTTAACTCTGGACATGCCAAACAAAGAGTTCTTTAAGTTAGAGTCTTCCCTCAAAAGGTCACAACAAATTCATACTTTACTCACTCCCAATGGGTCACTGGTGACCTCTCAGCAGGCGATCAGGTGTACTCTGAAAGTGTTCTATTCTAACTTGTATTCTCCTCAGAACGTGGACAATGAGGTGATACGAGAATTAACTGCTGGGCTTCCGAGTGTCGAGGAGGATGAGCGATGCATGCTCGATTCCCCAATTTCGGCTGATGAACTTGAAGCAGCTGTGCGGAGCCTGAAAGATGGCAAAGCTTCTGGAATAGATGGCCTACCCACAGAATTCTACAAGACCTTCTGGGCCCTTGTGGGACCTGACCTACTCGATGTACTCGATGAAAGCATATGTGTCGGAGAACTTCCAATGTCTTGTAGACGAGCAGTCGTTTGTTTGCTACCAAAAGCTGGGAATCTTCAACTGGTTGATAACTGGCGACCTGTCTCCTTATTGTGTGTTGATTACAAGATTTTCTCTAAAGTACTTGCTAATCGTATGAAGACTGTGATCAGTTCAGTTATACACCCGGACCAGACCTACTGTGTGCCTGGAAAATCTATTTATGATAATATTTTTTTGGTAAGAGATATTATTTCATGCAATAAGTTCCTGCGTGACGATTTTGGGTTGCTGTTTCTTGATCAAACTGAGGCCTTCGATCGTGTTGACCACAAGTACCTTTTTTCTGTCCTGAAAGGAATGGGGTTTGGTGAAACTTTCACCTCTTATGTGAAACTCCTGTATACTAATACTCAATGTTTGATGAAGATCAACAATAGGTTATGCTCTCCCTTTCCTTTCCAGCGGGGTATTCGCCAAGGTTGCCCCCTCTCTGGGCTTTTATATATAGTCGCCCTTGAACCACTCCTTCGGTCTATTAGACAGCAAATAACTCAGGGAATGAGAAGTATAGAAGGAGCAGAATTTGTGCAGACGGCTTATGCTGATGATGTCTGTGTTTTGATTAGAAGCTCCAATGATGTCTCTGCTTTACAACGTTGTATGCGAGATTTCTCTGCAGCCTCTTCCGGTGGGATCAATTGGAATAAAAGTACAGCATTATGGTGTGGCAAAGGCAATCTCTCTTGTGTATCACCACCCTCACTCCCACACAACCTGGTCTGGAGAACGGACGGGGTTAAATATCTTGGAGTGCATATCGGTAATCGTGAAACAGAAATGAAAAATTGGGAAGGAGTGTTGGAGCAAATTATGCACAGATTGAAAGCATGGGAAGGACTGCTGAGGTCCATCTCCTATCGAGGCCGTACCCTTGTCATAAACAATCTGGTTGCAACAAAATTATGGCACAGAATTATTGCTTTACAGCCATCAAACCAACTAATTATGGCTACTCAGCGAATGCTAGTAAACTTCTTTTGGAGTGGCTACCATTGGCTGAGGCCTGAGATATTGTACTACCCCCGGAAGGAAGGTGGCCAGGGCATTGTTGATATCTCTGGTCGGGTTGTGGCCTTTCGGCTGCAGTCTCTGCAGAGACTACTGTTCGCTGAACAGCTGCCCTGGCGGCCCTTTGCATTTTTTCTGTTACAACAGGCTGGTAGACTGAGATATGATCGGCAGCTTCTTTTGATAGACCTCGAGCATATAAATTTTGCCTCTCTTCCGAGATTCTATCAGAGTTTATTGGACACTTGGAAAAGGTTTGACGTCCACCGCTTCCTTGAGGGCTATAATTGTCGAATGTTCCTTCAAGAACCCCTTTTCTTCAATAACTTTTTTCCTGGTATCCCTCATAGCCATGCCCTGATTAAAAAAATTATCCAAGGAGGGATTAACAAAGTATGTGATCTGAGAGATTCATCTGGAGTTAAGTGGAAACCTGCTGGTTTGGTGGCAACCTCAGTTGGATCTCGGTCTGTCTGACTTGTAGACCAAGTTGTACGTATAGTCATTAGAAAATTTAGACAGCTAAACATCGGCTGGGAAGGTTTTGGTAACATTGAGGACTTTCGGTTAGGTTTCCCTGAAATCAAAGTGCTCCTTTCGTCTTCTCTTCAGCCGGAGATTGAACATACCCCCCCTTTTCATCTTGTAACTAAGATTGGAATCCGTGATCTCTCTCGACAAAATAAGAATGTACCCCTCTCTGGGAGAACACGAGTAGCTTTGTGGTCAGAGCGGTTAGGGTTGGGGTCTCCCTCTACCCCCCTTTGGCCTCACATGTACACCTTACCAATACATGGTGTGTTAGCGGACATACAATGGAGGTTAGCACACTGGGCGCTTCCATCCAATATTTTTGTCCACCGTATTAACAGCTCACTGCCGGAAACTTGTCCTTTCTGTGACCAGAAGGAGGATTTGTTTCATGCTTATGTACAGTGTCGTAGACTGACATCGCTTTTCTTGTTCCTTGAATATCTTTTTCACCAATTGTCCTTCCCTTTCAATATGCATATGTTTATATTTGGTGTGTCTTTCAGGCCCACATGTAGAGATGTGGGTGTTCTTCTCAATTTTTTGGTTGCTGTTGCAAAATATGCGATATATAAATCTCGGAAAATTAAAATAGATAACGGCTATGGCTCTGATGCTATTTCTATTTTTAAAGGGTTTGTCTCAACACGACTCAAGCTAGAATTTGATTTCTTTGTCAGTAATGGAAACGTCCAACTTTTTGAGAGAAAGTGGTGTATTGGCAATGTTCTGTGCTCAGTCGATGATTCAAAAGTGGTAATTACTTTATAATTCCTGATTGATTGGACTTTTTTCTTTGGAACTGATTGCTCGCATATATGTTTCTTCCTGTGTCCTTGAATACATTTCTCTCTCTCTCTCTTAGTTTTTCGCTTAATTTGCTCTTGATGTATTTATAGCTCTTGCATGAGCATTTCCTTTAAAATTGGTTGTGGTTTTGTTTGTGTCTTCCCCTTTGGTTTGTAAAATATATATTTTTTGTATATTTGTTGGCTTTTAAATACCCTTTGCTCTTTTTGTGGTGTCTTCATGATTCTTATGCAATTTCTTTAAACTGGTTGCTGTGTTATTTTGTTTACAACTGCTTTGTGAAATGTGTTTTTTTTTTACAACTGCTTGTGAAATGGCTTTACATTGTTTATAATAAAAGGACACAAAAGTCAAAGTCTCTCTCTCTCTCTCTCTCCCTCTCTCTCCCTCTCTCGCGCCCCCTGCTGGCCGTTCGTGTGTTGGGCGTGGCAAGATGGCGTGCACTGGTGTTCGTGTGCTGTAGCTCCGTGCTTGTGTTGTGTTGTACCCCCCCCCCCCCATTCCTTCCTTTCCCATCGCGCCTTTGTCGTGTCCCTCTTTACCACCTTTGCCCCTTTCCCTCCCTTGAGACAGAGAGAGTGAGAGAAGAGCCCAAAGGTGAGAGCAGACCCGTTCGGTTCAGTCTACCTGCTCCGTCGGTGCTGTTTACCTTACTCGCGTCGTGCGAACTTTATTATTCATTATTTCATTTCGACTTCATTTATTTTGTGTCCTTTCCGCCTGGTCAAGGTGGAAAGGTGAGACATCGCCGTTATGGCGAGTGTTCGTGCACGGCAGGAAGGGTTTGAAACCCTAACAAGGAAGCATGCTTTCGTGTGTGTCCCTCCCGAAGGTGTTCCTACCGAGGACATTATCCTAGCTGTAGGGAATGTTATCGGCGATGAAAATGTCCGCGCCGCGTCGCGGATGAACCAAAAGTTTGTTGTTTTCGTGTCGGACGAGAAGTTCGTGCATGATGTTGTTAGTACCGGTCTGTCATTGAAAGGTGGGCAGTTCGTCATGGTTTCCCCGATGGACACACCGGCGATTAAAGTAATTATTTCAAATGTCGCTCCGTTTATCACAGATGATAAGTTAATGGCTGTTCTGACCCGGTATGGAACTGTTGTTTCCCGAATCTCGATGATTCCCCTGGGATGTCGGGATGAACGAGTGAAACATGTTATGAGTTTCCGGAGACAAGTATTCATGGTGCTTCCTGATCGTGGCGACGATACAGGACTAAACATCTCGTTTAAAATTTCGGTAAATGATCGTCAATATCAAATGTACGCTTCGTCAGGCACCTTAACGTGCTTCCTTTGTGGAGCCTTCGGACACGTTAAAAGGTTTTGTCCCAAAGCATCTTGTACGAAGTGCGGCAAATTGGGACACACCGATGTGGGCTGTAAAAAAGAAAACACCCCGAACGTGCTTCCTCATGCCTCGACCATGCTTCCTCACGCCTCGACCGTGCTTCCTCACGCCTCGACCGTGCTTCCTCACGCCTCGACCGTGCTTCCTCACGCCTCGACCGTGCTTCCTCACGCCTCGACCGTGCTTCCTCACGCCTCGACCGTGCTCCCCGACGCTCAAACCGTGCTCCTCGACGCTCAAACCGTGCTTCCTGGCGCTCAAACCGTGCTACCTGAAGCCCCCACCGTGCTTCCCGACGCCCCGACTGTGCTTCCTGATGTCCTAACTGTGCTTCCCGAGGTCCCGACTACGCTTCCCGAAGCCCCAACCGTGCTACCTGAAGCCCCAACCGTGCTACCCGAAGCCCCGACTGTGCTTCCCAAAGCCCCGACTGTGCTTCCCGACGCCCCGACTGTGCTTCCCGACGCCACGACTGTGCTTCCCGACGCCCCGTCCGTGCTTCCCAACGCCCGGGTGCTACCCAAACCCAGTGAGATGGCACTTGGTGATGCTAGTACTGCTGGCGAACCCATGAATGAAGAACTTGTCATACTGACCAAAAAACGGAAAGCACCACTAACAAATAGCCCCGATGGTGCGATAAAGAAGGCTGTCTTGGGCAGTGACACTGTCTCTGCAAAAGAGGGCAAAACGTTTACAGCAAACGAAAATATCGAACGCCAAAGTGGAAAAGAGGATGTTACTGATTTCCCAGGCTCTGAGAATAAAGCCTACATTGATCCGAACAATGCGGCCATTTTTGAACCTGAACGCGAAGCCCTACCGGTTCCCCCTCCAGTAGCTGAGCGGACTGGTGACCAAACAAATTGCTCTGTCTTACAAACAGAAATCGTAACCCCGGCTATGCAGAGATCTGCAGCCCTTTGCCAAAGCACACATAAAGGAAGTAAGCACCAGTCTGCTCGTGAGTGTGTACCAGAGTACCCAACGAAATCTCAGGAGATGCATCCAGAGGAGCTTGTGAAAGCTGCAAGTAAAGCCCAAGATCCAGGTGGGACATTATCAGACCTGTCACAGTCTGAGGACGAGGTGGAAGTGACTGAGCTGTCACAGTCATCAGCATCTCAGTCACAGATACCCCCCCAACACATCGTGTCGTTTCTAGCCGAAACGTACAGACAGCGTAACATAGTCATTAAAGACTATTTTGCCGATTTGGTTGCATTCATCCACACTGCAAAATCCATAATTAAAACGCCTGAACAATTTGACCTGAATAAGTCACAATACCACAGGTTAAGAAAATTCATCACACGTGCAGGTGTAGAGTGTTCCCAGCCACAGGCTGATTTCATCAATACAGGATGAAAACTATAAAACTTGCAACTTTAAATATTAACGGTGGTGGTGTGAACCACCTCCGCCAGGTTCAAGTAAAAAACATATTTCAACGGAAAAAGGTGGATGTGATCTTACTTCAAGAAACTCACATCACACCTAATGTGGAACATAACTGGCATCAACTTTTTAAGAGCCAATGCTATTTCAGCAATTTATCAGCTTCATCTGCTGGAATCGGCTTCTTGCTGAAGCCAGGCCTGGTGTGTGAATCATGCCATTTTCAGGAGGTAATAAATGGTCGGCTTAGCTCTCTCAAACTAGTAAGCCATAACTTCCATTACACCATTTTTAATGTGTATGCGCCAAGTGATAGCGTAGAGCGTAAGTCCTTCTTCACCTCAATGATAAATCACTTAAGATCGGTTGATTTTGATCATTGTGTGTGTGTCGGAGGTGATTTCAATTGCACCTTCGACCCATCGGTTGACAGAAACTCTGTCGAACCCCATCCTGAGTCCCATGTACACTTATCCAATTTTTTTTAGCACAATGGGCTTCGTTGATGTTTGGCGGTTGCACCACCCAAACACATCCCAGTACACCTGGTGTCGATGCGCCAATAGTCGAGTATCCTTGGCAAGGCTTGACAGATGGTACATCAATGTACCCTTTAAAAATACTGCGGTTTCTTCAAATCTTTTTCCTTCCGTGTTTTCAGACCATCATATGGTAACCCTAAACCTTTCCTTTCCTCAACCCGCAAATAGGAGCGCTTATTGGAAGTTTAATGTTAGACTTCTAGAAGATGGTATGTTTAAAGAAGCCTTTCGTGTTTTCTGGGCAAGTCTCGTAGCAAAGAAATCTTCCTTTTCTTCATCCAGCATATGGTGGGATAACATGAAATCTCAAATTCGGGTTTTTTGTCAATGTTTCCAATCACACAGCACAAACGAAAAGCACTTTACAATGGCCCGGTTGGAATTGGATATTCTACAATTGGAGAGTAAATTGGCTCATGAAAACAATGACGCCAATTACCGGTTATTGCTTGTAAAGAAAGCTCTTTTAAGGGAGTTAGTTCAAGAGAAAGCAGCCGGTACATTAATTAGACTTAGAATACAGAATGTAAAATTATCAGACACCCCAAACAAGTCTTTCTTTCATTTAGAATCCTTAAGCAAGCCATCACGGCTAATCTCTTCTGTTTTGGACTCAAGAGGCAACGTTGTTGTCAACGAGGATGATGTTAGACTAAACATTATTGAATTCTATACAAAACTTTTTGAGGAGCAGACTGTTTGTAATGATACAATGATGGATTTAACCTCTCACCTCCCCTCCCTAACTGAGGCTCAACGGTTGGAGCTTGACCTACCAATCACCCTCCTTGAGCTAACCTGTGCTCTTGCTGCCATGGATTCAGGGAAAGCTCCGGGTATTGACGGTCTACCTCCCGAATTCTTTCTGACATTTTGGGACCTTTTAGGCCCTGAGTTGCTGAATGTTTTGGACACTTCTATACAGACTGGTATAATGCCGCTGAGTCTAAGAAGAGCCGTAGTGTGCTTGCTCCCGAAAACTGAAGATCCCCGACTTTTGGTGAACTGGCGACCGATCTCCCTGCTGTGCACGGACTACAAGCTTTTTTCAAAAGTACTAGCTAATCGACTAAAAAAGGTTATTGGTGATCTAGTACTGCCAGAACAGAGTTACTGTGTTCCTGGAAGATCCATCCATGATAATATTTCTTTAATCAGAGATCTCATTGATGGTAACCGTGTTAAAGAAGACTTTGGAATGATGTCGCTTGATCTTGAAAAGGCATTTGACAGTATCGACCATAAGTTTATGCATCATGTGTTACAGGCATGCGGCCTCGGAGCAAACTTTCGTTCCTACATTTCCTTGCTATACACAGATGTATTTAGTTTAATTAAGATTAATAATGTGCTGGCTCCCCCCATCAAGGTTCGGAGAGGGGTTCGGCAAGGGTGCCCAGTCTCTGGTTTATTGTTTGCTCTTTCTTTAGAGCCTCTTCTCAATCTACTGAGAAAGAAGATTTCTGGAATAGCACTTTCTCCCATGAGTGCACCGCTAACCCTATGTGCTTATGCGGATGACGTCTGCATCTTTGTAAAAGATAAGGATGATATTGATATCCTTGTGGAGTGCCTATCAAAGTTTCACGCTGCCTCCTCTTTAAAAATCAATTGGAACAAGAGCAAGACGTTATGGATACCCTCCCTTTATTGCAACTTTCTTCAGCCTATACCACAGCCGCCCCCATCCCTCCCCGCAGGGTTGCTGTGGGGAAGTGAGGGAATTAAGTACTTGGGCATATTCCTTGGTTCCCCACAGTATGCTCAGAGAAATTGGGACGGGGTAATTGAGCAAGTGGGAGAAAGATTGAACCGATGGAAAAGGGTTTTACCTCATTTGTCCTTCAAGGGCCGTGTGCTAGTGATCAACAACTTAGTTGCCACAATGTTGTGGCATAGGTTCATCTGCCTGCAACCGCCGGAGGCCCTACTCAAAGCACTCCAGGGCAAACTGGTGGACTTCTTCTGGGGAGGCTACCACTGGCTACAACCCGATGTGATATGTCGCCCCTCGGCTGAGGGTGGCCACAACCTCGTCGACATCAAAGCCCGCCTAATGGCCTTCCGGCTGCGGTCCATTCAACGTCTCCTCTACATGGAACATCTGCCAGGCCGGCTCCCTGCACGCCTTGTACTGCAGCGAGCGGGTAGGCTCGGGTACGGGTTTGAACTTTTTCAAATGAACCTCCAACATGTCGACATATCGGTTCTCCCTGCTTTTTACCAAAGCCTCTTAAATGCCTGGCAGAGCCTTTCTGTGAGTCGTCAGGCGGACACATATGTAACGAAAATGCTGGCACACGAGCCTTTGTTCTATAACCCTCTCTTTCCAGACATTCCAAAGATTCGAGATTTTTGCCAACACTTTATAGCAGCTGGTATCGTGAAGGTGCGGCATCTCCGACATGACTCAGGGTATGGTTGGAAATCCGTAAGTGAAATCGCCGACCTGACAGGGATTTGGTCCCATAGGATGATTGCAAAAATTTTGAGGAAAATGATTCAGGTGGGACGGCAACTTGGCCTAACTTGGACTCGAGGTACAGAAGAAGATCTAAATGAGCCGACAGTGCCTAAATTGATTGTTGAACCCATTCAAAACGATTTGCCCCCTGTTAGCGATGGGTCAAAGCTTTTCCAGACAATGGACAGCAAGGGCATCTACAAGATGTGCCTCAAGCTGTTTTTAATGGGAACCCTTCGTTAAATGGAGTTACCCGATGGAAAGGATTGTTACCCAGAGGACCCCCCTCCGAACCTATCTGGGAAGCCATGTATAGTGAGCCCACATCCAAAAGAACAGGTGATCTCCAGTGGCGTTTGGCCCACTGGATTGTTCCCTCCAACACGTTTATTAGACATTTTTCTCCTGTATCTGTTTGTTGTCCCTTCTGTACAGTCAATGAGGACTTGTTTCATGCATTCATAGACTGTATCCGATTATTTCCTTTGTTTCATTGGTTGAATTACATTGCACACGAAATGCTTGTTACTTTTTCTTTGAGGAATTTCGTCTTTGGTTTTGCTCCTAAACAGAATCCTGCATCTAAACTGTTTAGTTTCCTAATAGCAACTGTGAAACTTGCTGTTTATTTGACAAGAAAAGACAAACTATCTGGCAAACCGATAGAGCACTGCAATATCATGTTGTGTTTGAATGCATTAGTCTCAGCAAGATTAAAACTGGAATTTACCCTTTCCAACGAGGCCGGAAATTTTCAAAACTTTGTTGATACTTGGTGTGTTGGTGGGTTTTGTGAGGTTAAAGAAAACGAATTTAGAATACTGTTGTAAGATACTGATTGTTTCTTATTTGATGATCATTGGGTGCTTCTTCTTTTTCTTTTTCTTGTTGTTGGCATTATTGATTTCATTGCAAAACGTGTATATTGTTACTTTTATATTTTTGTAATAAAAGGACTAAAAAGTCTGTCTGTCTGTCTGTCTGTCTGTCTGTCTGTCTGTCTCTCTCTCTCTCTCTCTCTCTCTCTCTCTCTCTCTCTCTCTCTCTCTCGCCACCTGCTGGCCGTTTGTATGCTGGTTGTACTGTCATGGCGTCTGCTTGTGGAGGCCTTTGAGTGCTCTGTGTTGTTGCTCCATTCTCCCCCCCCCCCCCTGTTTCCCCAAACCTCCGCCCGTTTTCCCCCCCTTGTGTCCTTGTGCCTGTTCGTGGAGTCTTCCTGGTGATTCCCATATACGTTGAGACGGGAGAGAGAGCAGGAGAGCACAGGGTGATCGCTGGTAAGGGTTCGCCATTTTTGGGCGTCGCCCGATCGGTGTTTGCTCCTTCATCTTAAACCTCTATTTCCTTTTTTTCCTTTCGTTTATCTTTCCTTCAGTTTGTTTTGTTGCCTCCCTTTTCCGAAGTTAGGGAAATCGGAGAGGTCTGATTGCTTCCCATTCCCGGAGTTTGGGTAGGGAAGATTGTATTATATATTCACCCTCCCCGAGTTGGGGAGGGGTTGTAAGTGCAGCTGATCCAGCATGGCAGCTGCACTATCTCGATTTACGGCCTTTCAGAGCCTGACCCGTAAGCACGGGTTCTTTTGTGTACCTCCGGAACGTGAGGTTAGTGTCGAGGACGTTGTCCTCGCAACCGGTCGTGTTGTCGGGATCGACAAGGTTGTTGCCGCTTCGCGGATGAACAAGCGGATCGTTATTTTTTTGTCCGACGTGGATTGTGTCCCACAAATTGTCGAACAGGGTTTGACAATCGATCCAGATTTATTTGTAATGATTTCCCCACTAGATAGCCCAGCGATAAAAGTCGTGATATCAAATTGCCTCCCATTTGTATCCGACGATGTACTAATTAAAGAATTGTCCCGATATGGTACCATCGTGTCTCGTATCTCCATGATTCCCTTCGGGTCACGAAACAACGATTTAAGGCACGTGGTTTCATTCTGGCGGCAAGTGTTTATGATTTTAAAAAATTCCCAGAAGGATTTAAACCTTATAATAAAATTAAAACATCAACAGAACGAATATACAGTGTACGTGTCCACCAACGTTCTAAAATGTTTTGGCTGCGGACAATTTGGGCATGTTAAGCATGACTGCCCCTGAAAAGAGAATTCTCCACAAGTGCAACCTCCCCTCCGAACCGGGAATAAGCAACCCCCCCACCTTCCCACCACCGATCCAAACCCTTCCACCACCGACCCAAGCCTTCCCACCACCGACCCAAGCCTTCCCACCACCGAACCAAACCTTCCCACCACCGAACCAAGCCTTCCCGCCGCCGAACCAAGCCCTCCCACCACCGACCCGAACCTTCCCACCATCGACCCAAGCCTTACCACCACTGATCCCAATCTGTCCACCACCGACCCAAGCCCTCTTACCACCAATCCAAACCCCCCCGCCGTACCCCCTTCCCCTCCCCTTGAAACAGGGGCCCCTCCCTCTACTGAAGGATCTAATTGCAGCCATCTCCTGTTAACGATAGATCTCACCCCCCAGGCGACATCGTCCAATCACAGCTTGTTGCCTGCTATAACTGATCCTACCTCTCCTGCCGTGGTAGCCGATGGGAATCCCCTCCCAATGATCACGTCCTCCCCCCCCCCCCCCCCCCCTCCTCCCACCAAACCCTTGCAATCTCTTCCCACTAACCAGGACGAGTTTCAATTAGTCTGCCCAAAAGGAAAAAGACATCTGCAAACAACAGATGAAAACGGTCATTTCTTTAAAAAACCTACAACTGAAAACCGACAGCCCCTCCTCTCTGGCCTAGATTTGTCCCTCGTCACAGAAAATCGTTTCTCGGTATTGGAGGACATAGATGTGGATGAATCCTCGCCCTTGTCTACTGACCTAGAAACTGATATGTTTGAACCGCAAAAATTAGTACCCCCCCCCTCCACCCCCCCCCCCCCCCTCCCCTGAAGATGGCTCATTTCTCTCACCTCCCCGTCCCCTCCCTCTATGGATTATGCCCCATCCGATAACGTGGAGGGATGTGATGACGGTGAGGAGATAAATGATGAAAACCAGTGTGACACACCATCTGAGCCATCTGATATAGATGACTCTGTTAGTGAATGTGGTAGCCTTAAGGAAGAAGAAACCCCTCCGATCCCTCCCTCCGAGATAAAAAGGTTTCTTAAGGACACATTCCGAAAAAGGAATGTTGTTATAGAAACCTTTTTTCCGGAGCTACCTGATTTTATACATTCCGCTAGATTGATGGTAAAACGGCCCCACGTTTTTAATTTCAATTCCTCCCAACGTCACCGTTTAAAGAAGTGGTTGCAAAAAGCTAAGAATGAACTGCTCTCAAAAAATTGAGTGGTGCTCACTCCTCCTTGTAGCTGTAATGAGTTTTTCCATTTGTAGCCTGAATATTAACGGAGGATGTAGCTCTGTCCGTAAAGTTCAAGTAAGGGATTTTTTATTACAGAAGAAAGTTGACATTGCCCTCTTACAAGAGACCCATGCCAACGACTGCTGTGTCGCAGAGTGGTGTAGGCTCTTCCCCGGCCTGTCCTTTTTTAGTAACGGTGACTCCCGCAAAGGCGGTGCCGCAATAATTCTTAGCCCCTCCTTTTCGCCTTCATCGCTTAAATTCGACGAAATACACAAGGGATCCCTAGCATCCCTAGAATTCCACTAATGTGGAAAATTCTATACTATTTTTAATATCTATGCCCCAAGTACGCCTGTAGCTCGGCGAGTTTTTTTTTAATGCCCTTGGGACACACCTAACGTCCCTCGACAGCCAAAACGCCCTAAAAAACCAAGACAATCATGTTTGTATTGGTGGAGATTTTAATTGCACCCTTCAACCCCAACTAGACAGGAACAGTGCAGAGCCCCATCCTGCCTCCACAATCCCTCTCACCAAATTTTTAAAACAAATGAATTTGACAGATATATGGCGGGTACAGCACCCATCAATCAGGCAATACACATGGTGTCGATGCATTCAGGGTAATATTGTACTTGCTCGCTTGGACAAGTTTTATATTAATCCTCCACTTGAACGCCTCGTTCTGTCATCCAAAATTTGCCCATCAGGATTCTCGGACCACAGCGCAACATTTCTCAAAATTTCTGCCCCCTGCCCGAAACACAAGAGTGCTTTTTGGAAATTTAATAACAACTTACTTGATGATAGTACCTTTAAGGACATTTTTCCGGAAATTTGGAATATTCTAGTTGCCTCCCAAGGGAATTTCTCAAACCTCAGACAATGGTGGGATAATGCCAAAACGCACATCAGACTGTTCTGCCAACAATATCGTGCATATGGTGTTCAAGAGGAAAGAAAAACCACAACCTTACTTGAAGATAAAATCGTGGAATTACAGGAACAGCTTCAGGGAACTGCAAGTGTGAGCTACCAGGAAATGAGGCAACAAATTCATGGAAAAACGGCCTTACTGAATTCCATATCCGAAAGGCGAGCACAAAATGCTTTATTGCGCCTGAAGATGAGGTACATACACGACCTTGATGCTCCAACCAAATTCTTCTTCAGCCTTAAAAGGGGGGCCTCTTCGTCAATGATTACACGCTTGCTCCATGATGGGGAATTCCTTTATGAAGATGGCAGAATCAGGGAATGTGCCCGTAAACATTTTAAACAACGGTTTATGCGGCATGACATTAACCAGGATGCAATATCGGAACTTATTTCTAACCTTCCAACATTGGCGGAGGATCAGAAGCAGCAGTTGGAGGATCCTCTTGGGTTACCTGAGCTCACCGCTGCCTTGAAGGCCTTGGAACCTGATAAAGCCCCTGGACTGGATGGGCTGACTAGTGAATTTTTCCAGTTTTTTTGGGACGCCATTGGACCTCACCTACTGCGGGTATTGAATGAATGTTTAGAGGATGGACAACTGCCGTGGAGTTGCCGGAGAGCAGTCACCACCTTAATTCCTAAGAAAGCGGACACTCAACTTATAGAGAACTGGTGTCCTATTTCTGTTTTATGTACGGATTATAAAATTTTAGCCAAAGCCTTGTCTAATCGAATGAAACCTTTTATGAATGTACTAATAGGAGAACATCAATCCTTTTGTATTCCTGGACGTACTATTTTTAATAATATCTTTCTTATCCGTGATACCATTCGGTTTTGTAACAATTTTAATATGAATGTTGGTCTGTTTTTTATTGACCAAGGAAAAGCCTTTGACTGTATTGACCACATGTACCTTTTTAGAGTTTTAGAGAATTTTGGGTTTGGACCTATTTTTATCTCGTATGTTAAACTTTTGTATTGTAATATATCCAGTGTTCTTAAAATTAATCAAGTATTGTGTAGCCCCATTGCTGTACAACGGGGAGTACGGCAAGGTTGCCCGCTATCTGGACTTTTATACTCTCTTGCCATCGAACCTCTTCTGCTCCAATTACGTACGCACATTTCTGGCTTCACTGGATCAATTCTTACCACACCACTAAAAGCCTCTGCCTATGCAGATGATGTCTGTATTTATATAAAAAATAGTGCTGACGTCACTGCGGTGGCTCAGGCACTAAAGACATATTGTCAGGCTTGTTCAGGCCAGGTAAACTGGAAGAAGAGTGAAGCCCTTTGGATAGGACCTGGAGATTGCCCGCCAATTGTCCTACCAGGAGGAGTGAACTGGCAGAAAAGTGGCATTAAATACCTTGGTATTTTCCTAGGAGACAACACCTTTGAGCAGCAGAACTGGGTGGGATTACCGGACAAGGTAATGGCAAAACAGGCCCGCTGGAAAGGACTTCTTTCTCAACTTTAGTACCGCGGAAGAACTCTCGTCATTAACAATCTTGTCGCCTATGCTATGGCATAAGATGATATGCCTACAACCGCCCAGGAGCCTTCTTATTACACTGCAAAAGAGCATGGTCGACTTTTTCTGGAGCGGGGAACACTGGCTCCAACCCCCCCGTGGCATACTTACCACTCACTGAAGGTGGCCAAGGTCTTATTGATATCCGCAGCCGGATTATGGTCTTCCGGCTTCATATCGTGCGCCAACTTGTATATGGAGATGAAGCCCTACTCTGGAGGCCTCTGGCTAACTGCATATTGCAGCTTACATGCAAGCTGGGTTACGACCGAGAACTTTTCGTGATGAACCCTCATCAAATCGATTCATCCTTGCTGCCCACCTTTTACCAAGGGGTGATGAACGCCTGGCAAGCCCTGTCCTTTTCCCATGAAATGGCAACATACAACATGGAAATGTTGTTGAATGAGCCCCTATGCTACAACCCCTTCCTGGAAAACAGCTTGAATAATAGGGGACTCGTTCAACGTTTTGTTTATGCCAAGCTGCTGCGATGAAAGACCTCATGACAGAGTCTGGGAGCTGCTGGCTGAATGCTGCCGCTGTGGCACAAAAACCGGAATAAAATCTGTCAGGATCATCTCTCGGTTCCTTCAAGGGATATCCACAACGTATCGTAATACCTGCGAGGAACTTGGCCCTTCCCCCGAGGAAACAGCGGGTGACTTCCCGAAACTCCTAGTCTTCAGCCCGCCACTTAATCGGTCCCCTGGCCTGAACAGCCCTGATGATACTGCATTATCCCTTCTCGCCTTTCCAAAGAAAACTTTGTACAACGCGTACGTTAAAATTTTATACGCAAAAACATTTTCTGAGCACCCAAGGCTTCGATGGCGGGATGTTCTACCCCCAATACCCCCCAATTGCCCCAATTGGCGAAGTTTTTATCTCTTGCCTACTCCAAAGTATGTTGGAGATATTCAATGGAAACTTGTACACTGGATTATACCTTATAATGTTTTACTGAACCGGTTTTCTACTGCTAACTCTAATCTATGCCCTTTCTGTGCATCCATTGAAACTCTACCACATATATACCTTGAGTGTGAACGATTGCAACCTCTTTTTACATTCCTTCAGGAACGCTTTGTGAAGCTTGGTTCCCTCTTCAATCACAATGTTTTTATTTATGGTGTTTTAGGACCGTCTTCCCTTAGAAATGTGGTTTTAATGAATTTTTTAATTGGCCAGGCCAAGTTTGCAATTTATAAATCCAGGAAGAAAAAAATGGGAAACGCTTCTGACTCGTCATATGATGTACTGCTCACCCTTAAGGCTCTTGTAAATGCAAGACTAAAGCTAGAATACCGGTTTTTTTAAATGAACAAGAATTTAACATGTTTTAAAGAAAAGTGGGTTTTTAATGATGTCATATGCACACTTGATGATGATGATTTGATAATAACTTTTCCTTGAGACCATTTTTATTGTGTTTTGTTTCTCTATGACTGAACATAACTGATTTTCTGTACTCTTGTCATAAAAGGAAGAAACAGTCAGTCTCTCTCTCTCTCTCTCTCTCGCCCCCTGCTGGCCGTTCGTGTGTTGGGCGTGCCAAGATGGCGTGCACTGGTGTTCGTGTGCTGTAGCTCCGTGCTTGTGTTGTGTTGTTCCCCCCCCCCCCCCATTCCTTCCTTTCCCATCGCGCCTTTGTCGTGTCCTTCTTTACCACCTGTGCCTCTTTCCCTCCCTTGAGACAGAGAGAGTGAGAGAAGAGCCCAAAGGTGAGAGCAGACCCGTTCGGTTCAGTTTACCTGCTCCGTCGGTGCTGTTTACCTTACTCGCGTCGTGAGAACTTTATTATTCATTATTTCATTTCGACTTTATTTATTTTGTGTCCTTTCCGCCTGGTCAAGGTGGAAAGGTGAGACATCGCCGTTATGGCGAGTGTTCGTGCACGGCAGGAAGGGTTTGAAACCCTAACAAGGAAGCATGCTTTCGTGTGTGTCCCTCCCGAAGGTGTTCCTACCGAGGACATTATCCTAGCTGTAGGGAATGTTATCGGCGATGAAAATGTCCGCGCCGCGTCGCGGATGAACCAAAAGTTTGTTGTTTTCGTGTCGGACGAGAAGTTCGTGCATGATGTTGTTAGTACCGGTCTGTCATTGAAAGGTGGGCAGTTCGTCATGGTTTCACCGATGGACACACCGGCGATTAAAGTTATTATTTCAAATGTCGCTCCGTTTATCACAGATGATAAGTTAATGGCTGTTCTGACCCGGTATGGAACTGTTGTTTCCCGAATCTCGATGATTCCCCTGGGATGTCGGGATGAACGAATGAAACATGTTATGAGTTTCTGGAGACAAGTATTCATGGTGCTTCCTGATCGCGGCGACGATACAGGACTAAACATCTCGTTTAAAATTTCGGTAAATGATCGTCAATATCAAATGTACGCTTCGTCAGGCACCTTAACGTGCTTCCTTTGTGGAGCCTTCGGACACGTTAAAAGGTTTTGTCCCAAAGCATCTTGTATGAAGTGCGGCAAATTGGGACACACCAATGTGGGCTGTAAAAAAGAAAACGCCCCGACCGTGCTTCCTCACGCCTCGACCTTGCTTCCTCACGCCTCGACCGTGCTTCCTCACGCCTCGACCGTGCTTCCTCACGCCTCGACCGTGCTTCCTCACGCCTCGACCGTGCTTCCTCACGCCTCGACCGTGCTTCCTCACGCCTCTACCGTGCTTCCTCACGCCTCGACCGTGCTACCTGAAGCCCCGACCGTGCTTCCCGACGCCCCGACCGTGCTTCCCGAGGTCCCGACTACGCTTCCCGAGGTCCCGACTACGCTTCCCGAAGCCCCAACCGTGCTACCTGAAGCCCCGACCGTGCTACCCGAAGCCCCGACCATGCTTCCCGAAGCCCCGACTGTGCTTCCCGAAGCCCCGACTGTGCTTCCCGAAGCCCCGACTGTGCTTCCCGACGCCCCGACCCTGCTTCCCGACGCCCCGGTGCTACCCAAACCCAGTGAGATGGCACTTGGTGATGCTAGTACTGCTGGCGAACCCATGAATGAAGAACTGGTCATACTGACCAAAAAACGGAAAGCACCACTAACAAATAGCCCCGATGGTGCGATAAAGAAGGCCGTCTTGGGCACTGTCTCTGCAAAAGAGGGCAAAACGTTTACAGCAAACGAAAATATCGAACGTCAAAGTGGAAAAGAGGATGTTACTGATTTCCCAGGCTCTGAGAATAAAGCCTACATTGATCCGAACAATGCGGCCATTTTTGAGCCTGAACGCGAAGCCCTACCGGTTCCCCCTCCAGTAGCTGAGCGGACTGGTGACCAAACAAATTGCTCTGTCTTACAAACAGAAATCGTAACCCCGGCTACGCAGAGATCTGCAGCCATTTGCCAAAGCACACATAAAGAAAGTAAGCACCAGTCTGCTCGTGAGTGTGTACCAGAGTACCCAACGAAATCTCAGGAGATGCATCCAGAGGAGCTCGTGAGAGCTGCAAGTAAGGCCCAAGATCCAGGTGGGACATTATCAGACCTGTCAGAGTCTGAGGACGAGGTGGAAGTGACTGAGCTGTCACAGTCATCAGCATCTCAGTCACAGATACCCCCCCAACACATCGTGTCGTTTCTAGCCGAAACGTACAGACAGCGTAACATAGTCATTAAAGACTATTTTGACGATTTGGTTGCATTCATCCACACTGCAAAATCCATAATTAAAACGCCTGAACAATTTGACCTGAATAAGTCACAATACCACAGGTTAAGAAAATTCATCACACGTGCAGGTGTAGAGTGTTCCCAGCCACAGGCTGATTTCATCAATACAGGATGAAAACTATAAAACTTGCAACTTTAAAAATTAACGGTGGTGGTGCTAGCCACCTCTGCCAGGTTCAAGTAAAAAACATATTTCAATGGAAAAAGGTGGATGTGATCTTACTTCAAGAAACTCACATCACACCAAATGTGGAACATAACTGGCATCAACTTTTTAAGAGCCAATGCTATTTCAGCAATTTATCAGCTTCATCTGCTGGAATCGGCTTCTTGCTGAAGCCAGGCCTCGTGTGTGAGTCATGCCATTTTCAGGAGGTAATAAATGGTCGGCTTAGCTCTCTCAAACTAGTAAGCCATAACTTCCATTACACCATTTTTAATGTGTATGCGCCAAGTGATAGCGTAGAGCGTAAGTCCTTCTTCACCTCAATGATAAATCACTTAAGATCGGTTGATTTTGATCATTGTGTGTGTGTCGGAGGTGATTTCAATTGCACCTTCGACCCATCGGTTGACAGAAACTCTGTCGAACCCCATCCTGAGTCCCATGTACACTTATCCAATTTTTTTAGCACAATGGGCTTCGTTGATGTTTGGCGGTTGCACCACCCAAACACATCCCAGTACACCTGGTGTCGATGCGCCAATAGTCGAGTATCCTTGGCAAGGCTTGACAGATGGTACATCAACGTACCCTTTAAAAATACTGCGGTTTCTTCAAATCTTTTTCCCCTCCGTGTTTTCAGACCATCATATGGTAACCCTAAACCTTTCCTTTCCTCAACCCGCAAATAGGAGCGCTTATTGGAAGTTTAATGTTAGACTTCTAGAAGATGGTATGTTTAAAGAAACCTTTCGTGTTTTCTGGGCAAGTCTAGTAGCAAAGAAATCTTCCTTTTCTTCATCCAGCATATGGTGGGATAACATGAAATCTCAAATTCTGGTTTTTTGTCAATGTTTCCAATCACACAGCACAAACGACAAGCACTTTACAATGGCCCGGTTGGAATTGGATATTCTACAATTGGAGAGTAAATTGGCTCATGAAAACAATGACGCCAATTACCGGTTATTGCTTGTAAAGAAAGCTCTTTTAAGGGAGTTAGTTCAAGAGAAAGCAGCCGGTACATTAATTAGACCTAGAATACAGAATGTAAAATTATCAGACACCCCAAACAAGTCTTTCTTTCATTTAGAATCCTTAAGCAAGCCATCACGGCTAATCTCTTCTGTTTTGGACTCAAGAGGCAACGTTGTTGTCAACGAGGATGATGTTAGAATAAACATTATTGAATTCTTTACAAAACTTTTTGAGGAGCAGACTGTTTGTAATGATACAATGATGGATTTAACCTCTCACCTCCCCTCCCTAACTGAGGCTCAACGGTTGGAGCTTGACCTACCAATCACCCTCCTTGAGCTAACCTGTGCTCTTGCTGCCATGGATTCAGGGAAAGCTCCGGGTATTGACGGTCTACCTCCCGAATTCTTTCTGACATTTTGGGACCTTTTAGGCCCTGAGTTGCTGAATGTTTTGGACACTTCTATACAGACTGGTATAATGCCGCTGAGTCTAAGAAGAGCCGTAGTGTGCTTGCTCCCGAAAACTGAAGATCCCCGAATTTTGGTGAACTGGCGACCGATCTCCCTGCTGTGCACGGACTACAAGCTTTTTTCAAAAGTACTAGCTAATCGACTAAAAAAGGTTATTGGTGATCTAGTACTGCCAGAACAGAGTTACTGTGTTCCTGGAAGATCCATCCATGATAATATTTCTTTAATCAGAGATCTCATTGATGGTAACCGTGTTAAAGAAGACTTTGGAATGATGTCGCTTGATCTTGAAAAGGCATTTGACAGTATCGACCATAAGTTTATGCATCATGTGTTACAGGCATGCGGCCTCGGAGCAAACTTTCGTTCCTACATTTCCTTGCTATACACAGATGTATTTAGTTTAATTAAGATTAATAATGTGCTGGCTCCCCCCATCAAGGTTCGGAGAGGGGTTCGGCAAGGGTGCCCAGTCTCTGGTTTATTGTTTGCTCTTTCTTTAGAGCCTCTTCTCAATCTACTGAGAAAGAAGATTTCTGGAATAGCACTTTCTTCCATGAGTGCACCGCTAACCCTATGTGCTTATGCGGATGACGTCTGCATCTTTGTAAAAGATAAGGATGATATTGATATCCTTGTTGAGTGCCTATCAAAGTTTCACGCTGCCTCCTCTTTAAAAATCAATTGGAACAAGAGCAAGACGTTATGGATACCCTCCCTTTATCGCAACCTTCTTCAGCCTGTACCACAGCCGCCCCCATCCCTCCCCGCAGGGTTGCTGTGGGGAAGTGAGGGAATTAAGTACTTGGGCATATTCCTTGGTTCCCCACAGTATGCTCAGAGAAATTGGGACGGGGTAATTGAGCAAGTGGGAGAAAGATTGAACCGATGGAAAAGGGTTTTACCTCATTTGTCCTTCAAGGGCCGTGTGCTCATGATCAACAACTTAGTTGCCACAATGTTGTGGCATAGGTTCATCTGCCTGCAACCGCCGGAGGCCCTACTCAAAGCACTCCAGGGCAAACTGGTGGACTTCTTCTGGGGAGGCTACCACTGGCTACGACCCGATGTGATATGTCGCCCCTCGGCTGAGGGTGGCCACAACCTCGTCGACATCAAAGCCCGCCTAATGGCCTTCCGGCTGTGGTCCATTCAACGTCTCCTCTGCATGGAACATCTGCCAGGCCGGCTCCCTGCACGCCTTGTACTGCAGCGAGTGGGTAGGCTCGGGTACGGGTTTGAACTTTTTCAAATGAACCTCCAACATGTCGACATATCGGTTCTCCCTGCTTTTTACCAAAGCCTCTTAAATGCCTGGCAGAGCCTTTCTGTGAGTCGTCAGGTGGACACATATGTAACGAAAATGCTGGCACACGAGCCTTTGTTCTATAACCCTCTCTTTCCCGACATTCCAAAGATTCGAGATTTTTGCCAACACTTTATAGCAGCTGGTATCGTGAAGGTGCGGCATCTCCGACATGACTCAGGGTATGGTTGGAAATCCGTAAGTGAAATCGCCGACCTGACAGGGATTTGGTCCCATAGGATGATTGCAAAAATTTTGAGGAAAATGATTCAGGTGGGACGGCAACTTGGCCTAACTTGGCCTAACTTGGACTCGAGGTACAGAAGAAGATCTAAATGAGCCAACAGTGCCTAAATTGATTGTTGAACCCATTCAAAACGATTTGCCCCCTGTTAGCGATGGCTCAAAGCTTTTCCAGACAATGGACAGCAAGGGCATCTACAAGATGTGCCTCAAGCTGTTAAATGGGAACCCTTCGTTAAATGGAGTTACCCGATGGAAAGGATTGTTACCCGGAGGACCCCCCTCCGAACCTATCTGGGAAGCCATGTATAGTGAGCCCACATCCAAAAGAACAGGTGATCTCCAGTGGCGTTTGGCCCACTGGATTGTTCCCTCCAACACGTTTATTAGACATTTTTCTCCTGTATCTGTTTGTTGTCCCTTCTGTACAGTCAATGAGGACTTGTTTCATGCATTCATAGACTGTATCCGATTATTTCCTTTGTTTCATTGGTTGAATTACATTGCACACGAAATGCATGTTACTTTTTCTTTGAGAAATTTCGTCTTTGGTTTTGCTCCTAAACAGAATCCTGCATCTAAACTGTTTAGTTTCCTAATAGCAACTGCGAAACTTGCTGTTTATTTGACAAGAAAAGACAAACTATCTGGCAAACCGATAGAGCACTGCAATATCATGTTGTGTTTGAATGCATTAGTCTCAGCAAGATTGAAACTGGAATTTACCCTTTCCAACGAGGCCGGAAATTTTCAAAACTTTGTTGATACTTGGTGTGTTGGTGGGTTTTGTGAGGTTAAAGAAAACGAATTTAGAATACTGTTGTGAGATACTGATTGTTTCTTATTTGATGATCATTGGGTGCTTCTTCTTTTTCTTTTTCTTTTTTTCTTTTTGTTGGCATTATTGATTTCATTGCAAAACGTGTATATTGTTACTTTTATATTTTTGTAATAAAAGTCAGTCTCTCTCTCTCTCTCTCTCTCTCTCTCTCTCTCTCTCACTCACTCACTCACTCACACGTCGTTGGTGAGTCGTGCGTGGGTGTGGCATCATGTTGGGCTGTGAGTTCTCTGTGGTCTTGGTTGCTTTTCCCATCCCCCATCTTGCTCCCTTGTGTCCTTGTTTATGCTTGTAAAGTTTCCCCTGTGGGTCCTTTCATTGTTGAGACAAGAGAGAGGGAGAGAGCGCACACGGTAGGTGGTGTTCGGTTGCCTTTTTTCGAACCTCCGGGTTTGAGGCCTGGCCTCCATTTTTGCCGTGTTTTCCTAGTCCAGGCAGCGGTGTTTCGCTGCTCTAAACGGTTCTTGGACCTCGTCCATTAGTTTTGGTTTTACCTCCACTTGCCGGTGTTGCTTGTGGTTGGTATCGTTTTGTTGATTTCTCACCTTTTATTTATTTAATTTACGTTCGCTATGGCAAACGATTGTTTGAGGAATAGAATGTATGAGTCGCTCACTCACAAGCATGGGCTGGTGTGCGACCCTCCGAGTGAGGTAAAGATGGAGCAAGTGCTTCTAGCAATCGGAAAAAGCGTCGTCTCACATAATATCTGTGCAGCCTCTCGAATGAACAAGAGGGTGGTTGTGTTCGTATTGGAGGTGCACATGGTGAACCCGACCTTCTCATAGATCATCCCGACCTTGTGGAGCAAGGCCTTCTCATAGAACCCGACCTGTTTCTCGTGGTTTCCCCATTAGATACACCTGCGGTGAGGGTCAATGTGTCTAATGTCCCTCCCTTTGTTAAAGGTGAGGACTTGTGTGCTCAATTGAGCAAGTTCGGTACGATCGTATCAAAAGTGACAATGGTGCTGATACACTCGGCAAGGGGTGAATTTCGACACGTGATGACTTTTAAAAGGGTCGTTTACATGATATTGCCTGAAAATGTGCAAAAGCTCAATGTAGTTTTGCATGCAAAGATTAATGGCCATACTTATAGAATGTATGCCTCCACTGACGTCATGGCATGCTATGGGTGTGGAGCTTACGGACACGTAAAGAGTTCCTGTCGCGGTTTGGTGAGATCATTAGAAAATCGAGACCAGGTGATTGCAGATTCTCTTCCCTCCCCACCTAATGGGGCGGATGATATTGTAGACTCCTCCCCACGACCTAATGGTGATCGGGAAACAGTTGACTCTTCCCCGTCACCTACTGGGATACGTGGAATGGTAGACCCCTCCCCACAACCAATGGGTGAACGGGAAACAGTAGACCACTCCTCCCTGCCTGCTGGTGTGACAAAAGTGGTTGATCCCTCTCCTACTCTACAGGACTGTGCGGATGACAATATGGAAGGGTTCGTAACAGTGGCTTGTAAAAAGGACATAAACATTCATGTCCCGTCGTGAAGGATGCAAGCACAGTACAACGTAAGGTACTTGTTGTGTCAAACGTGTCGCCGAGCTTGCAAGATGGAGCTTGTGTAGAGAATCCCTGTTTGGGATTGCTAACCGAACCGGAACCGGGTTTAAATCTAAGCAATTCGTTTGCACCACTTGCCGAACTGTTTGAGGGTTCTGAGTGTGATATGGACATCGAGAATCCTCGTGCATCTCAGGAGGACACAAGTGGTGATATTGATAACCCTGATGTCGTACATGACATTAATGTAATGGCCACAGAGGTGGGCGCAGGGATGGCCGTGCATAATGACAGAAGAGATAAGTTGGACAGCCCCTCAGAGGAAACCTGTAAGCCTACACGTTTCGAACAAAATAAAAGGGATGATAAGGAAGCTGCATGTGACGATGAGCAGCTAAACAGGAATGAAAACGATATCCATGTTTCTGATCCTGGGGAGATTTGTGCGTCAGAAATAAGTTTGCATCAGGAAGAGAATGACAAAGATGATGCGTTTGATTTTGATGAACCCTACTCTACCCCATCAGGTAGTGGGTTTTGTGCCCAAGAGGATGAGGATGGGGACACTGTAGTTACAGAAGATGAAATTAAAAAATTCCTCCATGAATCCTTCAGGAAAAGGAATGTCAGAATTCAGGATTATTTCCCAAACCTACATGCTATTCTAAAAACTACTAGAAATATGATTCGTGAACCCCAGCAAGTTGGGATCTCAGAACCTCAATTTCAGCGGTTGAGGAAGTGTGCCACTAAGGCAGGAAAAGAACTCCAAGAGGAGGAAAATTAATAAAGAATAAATGAAGGTAACGTCTCTCAATATAAACAGAGGCCGCAGCTGTATGCGACGTCTGGAGGTGTTACAACTATTTGAGAAAGAAAAGATTGATATTTTCATGTTACAAGAGACACACATCAACCAATCTTGTGAAGACGAGTGGCGCAGAATATTTAAAGGGTGCCATGTTTTCTCCAGTGCGGTTGAAGAAGAAGCTAAAGGGGGGGGGGTGGCAATAATCTTGCATCCTCACCTTCAACCATCTGAGATTCACCATAGAGAGGTTTGTAAGGGTTTCTTGATGGTGGTGGATTTTATTAGCAGCAATCAAAAGGTTAGCATTATTAATGTGTATTGCCCCAGCGACAGCGCTGAAAGGGCTCTATTTCTTCCAAAAGTAGCGGATTGTTTAAGCACTGTTGATTTAACTTGTTTAATTTGTATGGGGGGAGACTATAATTGCACACTCAACCCTCGACTGGACAGGAACACTCCTGAGCCACATCCACCCAGTGCAAAGTCCTTGGCACAACTTGTGAAAAAATACAAACTTAGAGATGTATGGAGATTACAAAATCCAAACACCAGTCAATATACATGGGTGTGCTGTACAAAAAAACAGTTAACCATGGGTCGACTGGACAGATTGTACGTGAACCAAGGAATGGTGAATCTGGTTAAGAGAACATGTATAACTCCATCTGGCTTTTCTTATCACCATATGATTGCAATGGAATGTATGTTACCCTATCATTGCTGTAAGAGTGTAAACTGGAATTTCAATGTGAAATTGTTACAAGATGAACTTTTTAAAAATGCCTTCAGACTGGTATGGGAAGGATTGGAAAAGAAAAAGTGTTCCTCTGTCAATATGCGACAGTGGTGGGACTGTACCAAGTCACAAATTCGGATTTTCTGCCAACAATATTGCTCATATGCCACCAGTAATACGTCTGGGTTGATAAGTGCTCTAAAAGCAGATGTACTTAAATATGAACAAGAAGCTGGAACATCTTGGGGAAGCGACCAATATCTGCAGCTGATAGAAAAAAAGACCATGCTGGCCGAACTGGTCAAAGAGCGTGCGGCGGGAGCAATGATTCACCTGCAGATGAGCAGAATACACCTCGAGACTCCAAACAAAGATTTCTTCAAAATGCAGAAGGCTGCCAACACTTCTCGACAGATTCAGAGTCTACGCTCTTCCGACGGTGTTCTAACTTGCCAGAGTGACATTAAACATTCACTGCAAAAGTTTTACTCAAACTTGTTTACTCCAAGAACGGTGGATAAAACGACAGCAAATGAGATGATTGAACTTCTCCCATCTCTTTCTGAAGAGCAGCAACTCCAACTGGATTGGGAAATTTCACTGGAGGAGCTCACAACAGCAGTGAAACAACTCGAAGACGGCAAGGCCCCGGGAATTGACGGACTTCCTGCTGAATTTTACAAAGTTTTTTGGAATGTTCTGGGTCCTGCTTTAATTGAGATTTTTCACGAGAGCCTAAATCAGGGGGAATTGCCCCTGAGCTGCAGAAGAGCTGTCTTATGTCTTCTTCCCAAGAAAGGGGATTTGCAGCAGATTACAAACTGGCGGCCTGTGTCATTGTTAAATACTGACTATAAGATTGTGACAAAAATGCTTGCAATGCGTCTTAAAAAGATCATCTCGTTCTTAGTTGGGAATGACCAAACGTACTGCAAACCTGAACGATCCATGTACGACAGTATTTTCTTCGTTCGAGACTTGATTACTATCGGTCAAACTGCATCGCACGCTTTTGGGTTATTACTCCTTGATCAGGAGAAAGCTTTTGACAGTGTGGATCACTCATTTCTGTTTGCAGTTCTTACTAAAGCAGGATTTGGAGAAAAATTCATTTCTTGCATAAAACTTTTATACAACAATGTACCATGTCTGCTAAAAGTAAATAACAGTCTGTGTCGTCCTTTCCCCTTTCAGCGTGGCATCCGTCAGGGCTGTCCACTGTCAGGCATGTTGTACACACTGTCCATCGAACCCTTACTGGCTCTCCTTCGTACCACCTTATCTTGTTTGTCCTTGTCAAACAAATCCCAAAATTGTTACGTCAGCATATGCAGACGACCTGTGTGTTGTGGTTAAAAACCAGGAAGATGTTTTTGAGCTATCCCGGTGTTTTGCCAAATTTGAACTTGCTTCATCAGCAAGAGTAAATTGGAACAAGATTGTAGCTCTTTCTCTGTACCCAGACACCCTATCTGGGTCACAGGCATCACATATGGTTACCCCAACTCTTACAGGAGGAATGTTATGGAAAACGGATGGGTTTAAATACTTAGGCATCCATTTGGGAACTACAAGCTATATGAAGAAAAACTGGGATGGTTTCCTAGATAACATTAAGCAGAAACTATCAAAGTGGAAAGGGATGCTCCATATCTTGTCACTTAAGGCATGGGTAACGATAATAAACAACCTGGTGCTTCCAATCATATGGCATTAGATCATAGCACTCCAGCCTCCTCAAGCTCTGATCACCAACATTCAGAGGGGTTTAGTTGACTTCTTCTGGGGAGGCCACCACTGGCTTAAGCCAGATGTGTTGTGCAGACCACGTAATTCAGGTGGCCAAAACCTGGTGCACATCCCTAGTCGAATAATGGCTTTTCGGCTAATGACAATAAAACGTCTGCTGTACAGCGAGGTGTGCCCTGGCGTCCTCTCACGAATACCTTGCTCAGGCAAGTAGGTGGAATGGACTATGACCGGGAACTTTTCCTTATGGACTTGAAGCAGGTCGATAGAGCTCGGCTCCCTGCATTTCATCGGTCTCTCCTGAATGCCTGGCAAGCTCTATTAGTGCAGCGGTTGGAGATCTCTTATGATCCCAGGAGGTTTGTGCATGAGCCATTGTTCCAAAACTCATTATTCGCTGAAATATCTACCAGCCGAGCTTTTATGGAACATTTTACGAACAATGGGATTAATAAAGTGTGAGATCTTATGGAGCTATCCTTGAAGCGATGATTGTCTGCCAGCGATGTTTCTGGAAAAATTGGCTTGCGTTCAATTAGAATAGTGAGCAGGGTCATAAAGATTGTATCCCTGACTTTTTTAGATTTAAATATTGGGTGGAATGAGGTAAATGAAGAAGTAGATTTTCGTTTAACCTTCCCTGAACTCTCAGTCACTGCCCAGGAACAACATGGTGTGTTTTCCTCTAACAGCGAAGAATCCGGTGTGTTCCACATCATGGGAAAAAGGGCAATGTATAGAATTTGTCTAGAGGTGTGCTTACTGGGCTTTGCAGCACCCTTAAGGAACAATTGGAAAGAGTTTTTACCTGCAGGAGCATTTCTCACTCCAAATTGGGATGAAATGTACAGGTGTCCTACTGTCGGACGTACAGGAGACCTAAATTGGAGACTGGTCCATCATGCCCTGGCCACACAGGTGTTAGTTCAGAAGTTTAACCCTGCCGTGTCTAATTTATGTCCTTTTTGTGGTAATGTTGAACATTTGTATCATGCGTTTATTGAGTGCAAGAGATTGTCATCTCTGTTTCTGTATCTGAGCCGAATCTTTTGTAAATTCAAAATTGTTTTTTCTGTTACAATCTTTGTTTATGGACTTGCATGTAATACTAGGAAAAACTCTGTGATTTTGCTTTTGAATTTTTTGCTTGGAATTGCTAAGCTTGCAATTTATAATAATAATAATAATAATTCATTTATTTATTTTGTATAGCGCTTTTCCAGAAGCCCAAAGGCGCTTTGACAGAGTGGAAAACATAATGCATAACAATACATGAAAACAACAATTGCAAAAAGACAAGAATCAAGAAAACAAACAGCAGCGATATACGGCATATATATAAGACAAGAATCAAAAAGACAAGACAAGAATCAATAGGGAAATATTTAAAGCAAAAGGAGGGAGAAGGAGAAGAGATAGTCAGGGGTTAAATGCTGTGGGTTGAATGTTGAATGCAGCGTTGAACAGGTGGGTCTTTAGTGATGTTTTGAATGTGGTGAGTGAGGAGGAGTCTCTGATGGTGTGAGGTAGTGAGTTCCAGAGGGTGGGAGCAGCGATGGAGAAGGCCCTGTCCCCCCAGGATCTGAATTTGGTCCGGATGGAGGGGGTCAGGAGGTTGGTACCAGCAGAGCGGAGGTTGCGGGTGGGAGTGTGTCTGGAGAGGAGGTCAGCCAGGTAGGATGGGGCCAGGTTATGGAGGGCTTTGTATGTCAAGAGGAGGATTTTGTACTGGATTCTCTGGGGGATGGGGAGCCAGTGAAGCTTGTAAAGGACGGGGGTGATGTGGTCACGGGTCCGGGAATGAGTGAGTAGACGGGCAGCGGAGTTCTGAATGTATTGGAGTTTATTGGTGATTTTTGAGGGTGAACCATAGAGGAGGCTATTGCAGTAGTCCAGACGGGAGGTGATGAAGGCGTGGATGAGGGTTTCTGCAGCCGTGGAGGAGAGGGATGAGCGGAGACGGGCAATGTTTTTCAGGTGAAAGAAGGCTGACTTTGTGATCTGTTTAGTGTATTTGTCGAAGGAAAGGGTTTGGTCAAAGATGACGCCAAGATTCCGGATGTGAGGGGAGGTGGATACTGGGATACCGTCGATGTTGAGGGCAAAGTTATGGGTGGATTTTGTGAGCGTTTTTGGGCCAATGATGATTATTTCAGATTTATCACAGTTAAGCTTGAGGAAGTTGATTTGAAGCCAGGATTTTATTTCAGTGATGCAGTTTGTCAGGATAGAGTGGGTGTCGGTGGAGACGGACTTGGTGGAGATGAAAAGCTGGATGTCATCGGCGAAGCAGTGGAATTGGAGACCATGACGGCGGATTAAGTGACCGAGCGGGGACAGGTAAAGGATGAAGAGGAGGGGGCCAAGAACTGAACCTTGGGGGACACCTTGGGGGAGGGGAGCAGTGGGGGATTTGCAGTTATTGATGGAGATGAACTGGCATCTGTCAGAGAGGTATGATTTAATCCAAGAGAGGGCAGTGCCGGTGACGTTAAAGGTGGATTCAAGTCGGGTGAGGAGGATAGTGTGATCGATGGTGTCAAAGGCAGCGCTGAGGTCGAGGAGGACGAGAATGTTGAGGTTGCCAGCGTCAGAGGAGAGGAGAAGGTCGTTGGTGATTTTGAGGAGAGCAGTTTCAGTACTGTGGTTGGAGCGGAATCCGGATTGGAATGTTTCATACAAGTTATTGGCAGAGAGATGATGTTTGAGTTGAGTGGCTACAGCGCGTTCCAAAACTTTTGACAGAAAGGGTAGGTTGGAGATGGGTCTGAAGTTGTTTAGGGTGTCAGGGTTTAGACCAGGTTTTTTTAGAATGGGGGTAACAGCAGCAATTTTGAGGGAAGGTGGGACGATGCCTGTAGACAGGGAGGAGTTTATTGTTGCAATGATAAGTGGAGAGAGAGCAGGGAGGGAGGCTTTGACAAAGCTGGAGGGGATGGGGTCAAGAGTGCAGGTGGCAGTTTTCATTCCTATGAGGAGTTCAGAGAGGTCAGTAGGAGAGATTGGGGAGAACCGAGACAGGGGATGGCAGGACAAGGGGGGGCAGGTGGTTGGAGGGGGAGCGGGTGCGGCGGTGGTCAAGCTGTTGTAGATGTTGTCAATTTTGCGTTGGAAGAAAGAGAGGAAGGAGATGCAGTTGTCTACTGTGAATGACTGGGTGGTGGTGTTCAGGGGGCGGAGGAGTTTGTTTATTGTCGAGAAGAGTGCTTTTGGGTTTCCGGAGCCAGAGTGGATAATTTGAGAGTAGTAGGCAGAGCGGGCGCGGGAGAGGGCATCTTTGTAGTGTTGTATGTGGTCCTTGTAGGCTTGGGAGTGAACTGTGAGACCCGTTTTATTGCGGAGTCTTTCAAGTTGGCGAGCACGAGTTTTCATCAGGTGGAGTTCAGGGGTAAACCAGGGAGCAGAATGGGTGAAAGAAACTGTTTTGGTTTTTACAGGCGCAAGCTGGTCAAGGCAGGAGGAGAGAGTGTGGTTGTAGTAGTCAGTGAGGTCGGAAGGGGTGTGGAGGTCAATGAAGGGAGAAGTGGACATTTTTTCAGAGAGGGTGGATGAGAATGAGGTAGGTGAAAGAGCGTTTAGCTTACGGAAGTTGATTGTGCGATAATGCCTTGGTGTTGGGGCGGGGATGTTGATGGTCAGAGTGATGGCTAAGTGGTCAGAGAGGGTGAGGTCGGAGCCATAGAGATGGTGCAAATTTAATCCAGTGGAGCAGACAAGGTCCAAAATGTGACCACGGATATGGGTAGGAAAGTCGACATGTTGAGTGAGGTTAAAGCAGGTGAGTAAATCAGTGAAGTCAGTGGTTATTGTGGAGTCAGTGGAGTCCATGTGGATATTGAAATCACCAAGGAGGAGGATTGAGGGGGAGAGGGAACATAGCTGGGTCAGAAAGTAGGAGAAGTCAGACAGGAATGATGGGTGTGGTTTGGGAGGGCGGTAGACGACAGCCATGACTGACTGCGTGTGACCAGAGAGTTTTAAAGCCAGGTGTTCAAATGATGGAGCAGATGAGATGGAGATGAGGTTGGTCTTGATGTCTTGACGGTGGATAACGGCAATTCCACCACCTCGGCCCTCCGAGCGTGGTTTATTGACGTAGGAATATCCATTGGGTGTGGTGAGGTTGAGTGTGTAGTAGTCCAGAGGTTGTTGCCAGGTTTCGGTGAGACAGAGAAAGTCCAGTTTGTTATCCAGGATGTATTCGTTCAGGATGAGGCATTTATTGTTGAGGGACCGGGTGTTGAACAGGGTGAGCTTGATGTTGTTTTGAACAGCAGGGATGAATTCAGGTGATTTAGCCAGGGTTCGTAGGCAAGAGGTGCGATCGTGTGGGTTGCTGTGACCAGGTGCGCTGGGACGAAGAGTGAGAGTGCGCTGAGCCGACCAGAGGACGGGGATGGAGTGACCTGATTGCAAATAAACAAACTTGCGACCGGAGCCACGGTGAATGTACCTGGGTCGTCGGAGGAGTCCATTTGATTTGATGGCAGAGATGCATGATGGGGTGGAGCGGGTATTGAGCAGAAGAAGCCTTGCGGCGGAGTACTTCAGAGCCATGCCAGGCAGGAGCGAAGGGACGAGTACGAGGCCAAGGTCGAGGAGGCAAAGCGGCAAACGCAGCGGCAAACGCAGCGGCAAACGACTGCAGCCGCTAATCAAGACCACAGCGGCAAACAAGGCCACAAGGCCACCGGCAAACAAGGCCACGGCCACAATCAACGGGAGCGGGCCTTTCGAATTCCGTATTCCGTACCATCAAAAGCAGATTCCGTTATCCAGCCGGAGAACACGCGGCACGTGCGGGTGTGAAAAGGCAGGACAGGTGTGAGATGTCAGGTCAGAAAGGTAGAAGCAGACCCTGTACATCCATCCAGTCGGAGAAGCGGCGAATATGCAACGCCAGCGTCCTCTCGCAACCGAACCCGGAAGTCGTTTATAAAACCGTTTATAAAACCAAAAAAGCCAGATTAGGTAGTGGAAGAAATGAAAATGCACTTTTTTGTTTCATAGGGATGGTGTCAGCACGTATAAAGCTCGAACATGCTTACCATGTAAACATGGGGAACCTTCTTGTGTTTGAAGAGTTATGGGGCATGGGGGGTGTTTTGTGCAAATGCATTGGAAATGAGGTTGTGATTTGTATGTAAAGTGGAGTTGGAATACATTGGTTTTATACTTTTATAATAAAAGGACAAAGTCTCTGTCTCTCTGTCTGCCTCCGTCTGTCTGTCTCTGTCTGTCTGCCTCCGTCTGTCTGTCTCTGTCTGTCTCTCTGTCTGTCTGTCTGTCTGTCTCTCTCTCTCTCTCTCTCTCTCTCTGAGTGTTAATGTTCAAACACACCAATTACACCATTACAGAGTAGTACAGACTTGTAACAAACTGTCCTGGTCCAAACATTACATAACCGCATTTTATCACTGCAAGAAAATGTCCAAAAATGGTTTGGCCATTTAAATAAGGTAAACAAAAATCCCAAATCTTTGAAAATGCAAAAGCAACAAAATGGCAAAATCCTGTGCATTTTTAGTGAAAAACAACAGGTCGGACGGAGATTTAAGTACTGAAAAGGAGGACATGCCTGGGGAAAAAGGGGACGTTTGGTAACCCTACTCTACAGTGACCAAGATGGAATCATAAATCACATCTTGTCCACACAGTTCAAAAATGACCATCACAAAACACATAAATGGAAGACTATTTAATGTAATTATTAAATCACCAAATCAAATTACACCAACTAAATATGCTACCCATTCCTTACTGCTTCTAACATTGTAATTGCAGATTCATGGAGCTGCCAGCATTGTCCAGAAGACCTGTGGTCCAATGCACAACGAAGCACCTGCTTGCCCATGTCAGTGGAGTTTTTGGCTTTTTCTGATCCTTTGGCTCTCATTCTGCTGGCTTTTTCTGCTCTAGGTATTATGACAACCATCCTCGTGTTTATAATGATGGTCAAGCACCAAGAGTTAAATGTGGTTGAAAGGACAACATCTCTGTTTCACTTCCTGTTGCTCACTGCCCTAGGAAGCAGTTGTGCAAGCAGCATGTGGTTTGTTGGTGAACCCACACACTTGTCTTGCCAATGGAGAGAATCTGTGGCACTTGGTTTTATCACCATTACTATTATTTGTGTCCAAACCATATCATTTGAAAATCTAATTTTGCATCAAGGCAGGTGCCTTTAAATAACACATGTCATCGGAATTGTTTTTTGTATACTTGGTTGAGACTCGTATAAGAGCTAATGCACAGAACATATAATAAAGGGAGTGGGAGACAAGAGAGAGAGAGAGAAAGAGAAAGAGAAAGAGAAAGAAAGAAAGAAAGAAAGAAAGAAGAAAAAAAAAAGAGAAAAAGAAAAAAAGCAAGCACATAAACAGTCGGGAACAGGGACATCAGGAGATCTGTGGAAGGGAGAGGGCTGGGATAAACAAGATGGACACTACAAGGACTTTCAGGAAAGAAAACAGGGAATTTGAAGGAGGTGGGTTTGGAGTGGATTAACCGTGGTAGAAAAGATCAAGGTTTTGGATGGGGGTGAACAGCTGTTTTGAAGACCTGGAAGGAAGAGTGGGATTGAAGAGAGTGTGGGAGTTTGTTCCAGATGTGGGAAAAGAGGAATGAAAGAGTGAAGGTGAGCAGAGAGTCTTGATTTTGGCAGTTTCACCAGAATAGGGTTACTGGCAGACCTTGTGCATCCTGCAGTAATATTTGGGGGACAGAGCACAGACAGAGCAGGGGGAGCTAGGCCAGAGAAGAGTCGATATAAGAAAGAAAGACCGCCAATCTGCCTGCGCTGAGCGAGTGAAATGCCTTCAGAATCAGCATTATCATGGGAGAGACCAATGATCCTGAAAGCCTTGGTTTCTACAGCATGAAGCCGAACTAGGTGTGAGGCAGGAGCACCAGCCCAGCGGGGAGAGCAGTCAGTATTCCATCAAGCTGCAGATGAAAACTTTGTAAGTGATGAGTAGCTCAGTAGTGCCAAGGAAGGACTTCACTTGACGGAGGACGCCCAGTCGGCGACTGGCTTTGGAGACTAGCTTGGAAATGTGGTTTTCCCAGGAAAGATCATGGCAGATGGTGAGCCCCAAAATGTTGAGTGACAGAACTTCTTCGAGAGGATTGTTGAGAGAGTGGATGGGAGGGTTTTCCAGATGGTCTTTTTGGAGAGACATAGTGAGAGTGTGAGATTTGTCAGGAGTGAAAGAAATGTGTTTGACCAGCTTGTAATTTTATCTGGAACTGCAGAGCATGAAGAGGCTTGCGCCTGTCGTGAAGAGTGCCCTTTAATTGTTGTGCAACTAGATTGGCCTCTTTATATTTTTTGTCCTTCAGGTGATATAAGTGCAACTTCATAAATGGGCCTTAGAGACAGTTGCTGAAAATAAAAATGCAGAAGTATCTCTGTATTAAAATATTACATTTATAACTTATCATGATATTTGTTCATTGCAGTGATAAAGCTATGTTTGGATCTCAAAGCTGAATCCTCTTGGTCAAACGTCTTCTTGGTACTCTGTGCATTACCACAGCTAGGCTTTTGTGGGGCTTGGACAACGTTGGGCAAACCACTTCGACACAAAAACCTGAAATACCATGTGGGAACGATAGTTCTTGAGTGTGCTGGCACGTCCCCACTCTGGGTTTCTTGCGCTTTGTGCTATCTTGGGATCCTGGCGGTATCTTGCTTAGTGACGGCGTGGAAAAGCCACAAAGTGGCTCCAGATTTGAGGGAACCAAAGTTCATCATCTTCAGCATGCTCTTCTTCTTCATGGTTTCTATGGCTTTTGTTCCTGCATATTCTAGCACACAAGGGAAGTTCTTGATCGCCACGGAGATGTTTGCTATCATTGCTATTGTCTATGCATTTCTTGGATGTATATTTCTGACCAAATGGTTTGTGATAATGTTTAAGCCTAATAAAAGAAAATGATCCATGTCTATTGATTGCGAACATGGTAATATTAAAAAATACCTCTATACTTTTCATCCACAGTTACTATCAAGAAATGGAAAGGAAATTTAAGATCCAGGGAAGCGCAATTCTCCCCATGGAGTCCAAGCAACTACCCAGACCAACACTAAAACTAAAATGCATATTATACCAAATGTCAGTTGAGCATGGCAACAGAAGAGGTTAAATCATAATTTACAAACAAACTGATTTTATTTAAATAAACAGGTGTTTGGTACGACAGAACTTTAATACACAAGAAAAGAATAACTTCAATATGTTAAAGATTTGATTTATTTTTCAGTCTCAAGAAAGGAAGGTTAAGAGAGGACACAACAAGACACACATACTAAGTAATGGAGAACAAGTCATTCAATAAGGTGTAGAGAAAACTATAAATACAGAAAGGATGGGTAACATAAGAAGGGTTCTTCTTCTTCTTTTGTATGTATCAAGCGTTGTGTAACCAAGCGTTACATTATGTAAACTAATCAAACCATTGCCCTTGATTGGGTCGAGTGTTATTTACGATGAGGGACCCCCAAAAACCGAATCATATGTCGAATAATAATAAGGTTTAATCAAACCTGTCAGAACATTGGAAGTGTCCTGTCTGCCAGCATTAGTTGGTGGACGTTAAATATCCCAAGGTGTCCTTCGCGAAGAGTGGCCAACTTCAAATTTCCTGCCTGGACTACTTCTGGGAAAACAATGGCAAACCACCCAGTGTAATCCTTGCCAAGTAACTGTGTCGGTAGCACCGATGCTCTGTAACAGAGTATGGTACATCAGAATAAGAATAGAGAGAGAGCAGACCTCTGCCAGGTAGAGAGCATATCTCTGCCAGGATGAACAGTTTATATTTTGTATCCCACTGATAGGCCGCATCTGGATTTGGACCTGAACCAAAATCAAATCGGCTTGTTCTTGCCACCTACGCAACTCGTCCACCAGGTTTAGCCATAACTCGTCCACAACTTTTTAAAACATGTTATATATCACATTTCACACGATCTCTCAATGGTGAAGAATCACTTGAAAAAAAATCAAATAATTCACGTATCCGAATCCGTATTCAGATCTTCACCAAAATTGGAGCAATTCTTCCTTGTCACATATGCAACCTCTCCACTAAATTTAGTCCAAATCCAGCCATAACTTTTTGTGCTATCCTTCTATATATCGTTTTTGGCCCTATCACGCAATGGTGAAGAATCACTTTAAAATTATATTAGCCGGATCCGAATCCGGATCTTCACCAAAACGAATCATTTCGTCCTTGTCACATACACAACCTCTTCGCCAAATTTGTCCGAATCCATCCACAACTTTTTGAGATATCTTATTCACAGACAAACAAACAGTCAAAGAGACAAACAGACAGGGGTGAAAACATAACCAAATATACACCTAGTGCTTAGTTTTACCTAAAGTCTGTGCAGTGAGGTATTAAAGTTATAATCATACTAAAATATGCAATTCGGTGACTGTCTGGGTGATGATTTTTTGACCGTGATACATCCGTCATTACTTATCCAATCTCAACCAAACTTGACAGGATGACTAAGTGTTACACAATGAAAGTTGTACCGTGAAATGGGGTGAATAGGGTCAGCAAGGTGAATAGGGACACAAACTGAAAAAAGTTCGGAAACTTTTTTCGCTAAAAATTGATAACCATACTGATTTGTTGATATTTGGGTTGAAAGTGTTCTCTTGTTTTTTTAAAAAGCAACTTGTAGTCCCTATTAACCCCATATATGGGTTTTTTTTTTTTGTTTGTTTTTTTGTATACAAGATCGAGGCTCGTGAAAGAGCGAACATTAATCACACAGAAAGACAAACAGACACACAAAACAAACAACATCGGGAGCGGCAGACAAGATGGGGAGAGAGGGGGAAGGACACAAACACAACACCCGAGAGCAGGGACCGAGAGACATGGAGACATCGAGAGAACTGTGGGAGGGAGAGGGGTCTGGGGGGAAGGCATGGGAAGGGGGGGGGGGGGGGGTGGGAGAGGTACAAAACATATGGACACTGCCAAGACCTCCAGGAAAGAAGTTGGAATTTCAAACAAGGTGGATCTGGGGTGAATTAGTGGGGGTAGAAAAGATCAAGGTTTTGGATGGGGGAAGATAAGAGATGGTGGTGAACAGCTGTTTTGAAGACCTGGAGGGAGGAGTGTGATTGAAGTGAGTGTGGGAATTTGTTCCAGAGGCGGGAGAAAAGAGGAATGAAAGAGTGAAGGTGAGCAGAGAGCCGAGATTTCGGCAGTTTAACCATCAGAGGGTGGCTGGCAGATCTTGTGCGACCTGTAGGAATATTTGGGGGACAGAGCACAGAGAGAGCTGGGGGAGCAAGGCCGGAGAGGAGTCGGTAGAAGACAGAAAGACCACCTACCTGCCTGCGGTGAGTGAGTGAAAGGCCCTCAGAGATAGCTTCATCGCGGGAGATTCCAATGATTCTGAAAGCTTTGGATTCAACAGCGTGAAGCCGAGCCAGGTGTGAGGCAGGAGCACCAGCCCATAGGGGAGAACAGTATTCCATTGAGCTGCGGATGAAAGCCTTGTATGTGGTGAGGAGCTCAGGTGTGCCTAGGAAGGACCGCACGACGGAGGATGCCCAGTCGGCGACTGGCTTTGGAGGCCAGCTTGGAAATGTGGTTTTCCCAAGAAAGATCATGGCAGATGGTGAGACCCAAAAGCTTGAGCGACAGAACTTCTTCGAGAGGATTGTTGAGAAAGTAGATGGGAGGGTTGTCCAGTCGATCTTTTCGGAGAGAGATAGTAAGAGTGTGAGATTTGTCAGGATTGAAAGACATGTTCCACATGTTTGACCAGTCTGTGATTTTGTCCAGGTCTTCAGAGAGTGAGGAGGCTGCAGACTGCCGATCTGAGGGAAGAGGAATGGAGCGGCAGAGAGTGGAGTCATCAGCAAAGAGATACAGAGGATTTTCCAGAGAGTCGGAGAGATCATTGATAAAGACCAGAAAAAGCACAGGGCCCAGCACACTGCCTTGGGGAACTCCAGCCTGAACGGGAAGGGGAGATGAGAGAAATCCATTCAGGGCCACACGTTGACTACGACCAGAGAGGAAGTCTGCAAGCCATGCATGGAGATTTCCATGGATACCATAGGAGGAGAGTTTGGTGAGCAGAGCTGGGTGCCAGACCGTATCGAAGGCACGTGATATGTCAAGGGAGACAGCTCTGATTTCCTGTTTGGCATTGAGGACCTCCATCCATTGTTGAGACAGCAGAAGCAGCATGTCCAGAGTAGAGTGACCTGGTCTGAAACCAAATTGATGATCAGAGATCAAGCCATTGGAGAAGAGGAAAGATTTCATATCCGAAGCAATGATGGATTCCATGACTTTGCTGATAATTGGGAGCAGGCTGATTGGTCTGTAGTTGCAAGGATCTGTTTTTGCACCTTTTTTGTGTAAAGCGGTAATGTTTGCTGATTTCCAGGATGCTGGCAGATGACCTTGAGCAAAGGATAGGGTGAAAAGAACAGAGAGAGGGTGAGATAGAGCGGCAGAGCAGGATTTTAGGACCCGTGGGCTGATGCCATCTGTTCCAGTTGCAGAATGAGAGTCGAGGTTTGACAAAAGCTCCTCCACCTTGTCAGGAGAGAAGGTCACAGAGTCCAGGAGCAGTTTGGTTCGACTGGGAAAGGTGGGAACAGAGAGAGATGGGTTTGGGACTAAGGATTTTGAGGCAAACACAGAGTTGAGGCATTCGGCTTTGTCACGTGCGATGTCAACTGTGTGGCCATTTGAGGTAAGGGAGGGGATGGAGGGGGAACAAACACCAGAAACGGATTTGACCAGACGCCACCAGGATTTGGAGGAAGGAGACAGGTTTGAGAGTTCATTCTTGAGTGAGGAGAGATAGTGCTTCCTGGCACTCCTGAGGGTAGACACACACTTGTTCCGAGCTTGGTGGAACGAACTGAGATTTCCTTCAGTTGGATTAGCCTTCCAAGAGGCAAAGGCAAGTTGTTTCAGGGCAACTGCCTCACCACAAGATTCAGTGTACCATGGACGGGAGGAAGGGTAAGACAACTGAAGGCGAGATGGGATAAATCTGTGCATGAGAGAGATCAGTTTGCTTTGGAAGAATTCCCAGGAAGAATTGATGTCAGAGGCAGTGGAGATGGGAGACCAATCCAGACGATTGATGGCTGCTTGAAGACCGTCCCAGTCGGCCTGAGTGAAATGCCAGACTCGTCAACGCTGAGGAGGCTCTCTGAGAATGGCCAGAGAGATGTCCACTTTGACAAGCACATGATCAGAAGAACCGATTGGAGCAGAAGAAGAGCAGCAGACATTAGCAGGGAAGTTAGTCATAACCAAGTCTAGAAGAGAAGATACTCCATTGGCTGAGATCCGGGTCGGGAAATTGACAGATTGTGTCAATCCCAGTGAGTCACAGAAGTCCTTTGCTGAGGTGCCATGACTGGTGAGAGAGGAACCCACACCCAACCAGGTGGCATGATGACAATTGAAGTCACCACATATGAGGAAGAGAGAGTTGGGATGAGTGGATAGAAGTTGGTCCATGTTGTCAGACAGTGAAATGTAGATGGAGTCATCACTCTTTGGGGGACGGTACAGAACACATATGAACAAAAGGTGGGAGCGGAGAGGAAGCCGTAGCCAGAGGTACTCCTGGGGGTGAGGAGGAGAGAGGGCAGTGAAAGGAGAGTGAGGAAGAGAGTTTTTGATAAAGATAGCCACCCCACCACCAGGCCAAGGCTCAGGTCTATCATACCGGAGGAGGGAGTAACCAGGAAGAGATATTAAGGAATCAGAGACATCTTGAAGGAGGAAAGTCTCTGTTAAGCAGATCAAGTCTGGATTGTCAGAAGCAACCTGTATGGAGAGATCAGTCAGGTTTGAGCGAAGGCCCCGGATGTTTGAGGTCCATACCGTTAATGAAGAGAGAGGGGGAGCATCGGGTACAGGACAGGGGAGGGGAGGAGTAGGGTAAGATGAAGGATGAGAGGGGGAGGTAGGGAGAGCAGTTGTTAGTGTGTCAGCGATTGCAGAAGAGTTCCAAGAAAGGGAAGGATGAGGAGGATGAAAGGTTTGAAGGTGAAGGGATGAGGCACAGAGAGGGGTTGTTTGAGGAGGGGCAGAGGAAAGAAGCAGGTTGGGGGGGTGGAGGTATGCGATAGAAGGGAGACGAAGTGGGGAGGAGGCAGCTTTGAGGAGGAGGGGGGAGGAGGGAGAATTGGAGAGGAATGGTATGGGGGGAGATTTGAATGGGAGGGGTTGGGGGGGAGTTTTGAAGGGGAGGAGTGAGGGGGGAGTTTAGGAGGGGAAGGGCAAGGGGGGAGTTCAGGAGTGGAAGGGCAAGGGGGGAGTTCAGGAGTGGAGGGGTAGGGGGGGAGTTTAAGAGTGGTGGGGCAAGGGGGGAGTTTAGGAGTGTAGGTGCAAGGGGAGGGATTTGGATGGGAGGAGCAAGAGGGGAGTTTAGAAAGTGGATGATTAATGAAAGACGAACATTGAAAACAAATTGGGTTTGTTGTGATTTTCAAGTTAGCAATCCGGTTCAGAATGATGGAGGAGGGGTGGAATGAATGTGAATTTAGACCATGTAGTGAGGGAGACGTATAAGATATTGAATTTCTTTTTTTTGAGGTGGAATGAGTTGGAGAGGAAATTGAGAAAAGCCTTTTAAATAGGAAGAAAAACAGCATGTTGTAAAATACCACTGAGTAAAACACTGAAGGGGAAAGGTTATACATATTTAAATAATATTTAAACAGAACCGTGAACAATCTTATGTGCACAAAAATACCAACGGGGGGAGAGCCGAGAGGGACCACCACGAGTCACGTGAAGGGCAAACGGTGGATGGCAAGGAGTTAATGGGGGCGGGGCGAACAGCACACCTGGACAGAAAATACAGGATGAGTCAACAGTACACGTGGAGAAAGGAAAATAAATGTTTTGTTTTTTTTGTTGTTTTTTTTGGTTTTTGGGGGTGGGGGGGGGGGGGGAGGTGGGGATTTAGAACGTTAGACAGAGTATTATGTTCGGGGTAGAAGGGAAAAAAACTAAGAGCCAAGCAAAACACGATTAAGATAAACACCGACGGGTGTACAACTACAAGGCCGCACACGAGGAGCAGAACACGATTAAATAATTACAAGTTACAGGAAATTCAAACCAAAAGTAACTATAATCAAAACAATAACGCATGGACGATAAAATAACGAGTTGAAATTTGACAATCTATCTGGGGAAATGGGGGAGAAACACGTGGTCGAAGAACGAACGAACGAACGAATAAGAATGAATAAACGAATGAGAACAGAGAAGGAAATGTTTTTTTTTTGGATTTTTTTGAGTTGTGATTTACACAAGGAAGAGGGCTATGGGGTGAAAAGATTGGGAAAACAGAGAACGAAAGTTATTGGATCACAAAAACACGGACCGCTGAGAGAAAAACAAAGCCTCAAGGTTGTACAGTGTTCACTGTACAACTACAAGGCCTCAAAACACGACCCGAATTAACACGATTTTCAATACAGGTATGAAAGATTTGCACCGAAAATCTTCGTCGGGAGACAATATATACACCATAAAATAAATAGTTATAACGAAAATACAAATGGGAACAATTACTTCACTTCGATTTCGATGGATAGCTTGGAGAGCTGAGAATAAACGAACCCTCGCCAGCAAGACCGGAAACGGAAGTCCTAGGGTTAAATAGGACCGGAAACGGAAGGGTTAAATAGGAATAAATAGGATTTTTATGGCTGTCCCTATTCACCCCGTTTCACGGGTGAATAGGGACAGTCACTAATACAAAAAAATAATCACGAAACAATCCTGAGTTTCCAACTTATTGCTAAATTGATAGCTCAGATGGATGCACATAATATGCACCCATAATATAAACCGCGGTGCCAATGGAAAAAAATATGGGATAAAAAGTTTCTCCAAACTGTCCCTATTTCTTGATTATTATTTTTTTTGTATTAGTGACTGTCCCTATTCACCCGTAAAACGGGGTGAATAGGGACAGCCATAAAAATCCTATTTATTCCTATTTAACCCATATATGGGGTTAATAGGGACTATAAGTTGCTTTTTAAAAAACAAGAGAACACTTTCAACCCAAATATCAACAAATCAGTATGGTTATCAATTTTCAGCGAAAGAAGTTTCCGAACTTTTTTCAGTTTGTGTCCCTATTCACCTTGCTGTCCCTATTCAACCCATTTCACGCTAGCACATTCTTTCCCCCCCCCAAGGGAGTTTTCTTCCCCAAGCGGGTTTTCCCCGCCATTGCCGCCAATGGGGATGCATGTTGAATATATCAAGTGTATATCAATGTTAAGTTAGCTTTATCTTGGCGTTTTTCCAAGGCTGCTTCTGATAACAAAACTAACGATAATAGCATAATAATAATGTTATTACAAAACAATATTAATACCATTAATATCCCACCTACACAAGTGGATTTTCCTCCTTGAACAAACGTCAAGTCAACGTTTATAAATAGCTTTACATGGCGTTTTCATGGACGCAACGTCCCAACAACCTCCACCAGAAGTAAAAAATATTATAAACCACAAACACGTATGATTAGCTTTTTTAAGTCGCTGATGCTCTTTGTAGCACTAAATGAAGAAATTTGGAGGAATCCCGACATCCGTGAGGTAAGTTTTACTTCCCGAACTGAGCAAAGATCTACTGTACTCTATATACCCCACAAGAGCCGGATTAATAACATGACCCTTCCTGCCGCTAACATGGCGTTTTTCGTAACGGCCTTTTGAAACTCGCTCCTGCAGTTTAACACAAAGCTGAAAGTGTGGAAGCCCAGGTTGTGCTCTTTTGCCAAGCAGCTAGCTAGCGCTTGCCAAGCCAGCCGTTCCTTAACGGTGTTGAATGGAGTACTTGCTCGAATGCTTAAACCACTCGGCTATCTCTCCACAAGAAACTTGCTAAATGAATACACACCCAATGTTCTTGAAACCAGACAATAGATCGACTGTAATCTATGTACCCCAAAGAGGAATGACCGTTCCTGCCGCTCCCGTAGTGAGTAGGTATACTAGTTTCAATAAATAAATGGAATTTAACTTACATGACATCGTTGATTAATGACATGCTAAATTTATGTAGTGGACTGTGATTTAAAAGAATCTAATAAGAAACAAAGTATTCATTTATCTTGTTAGATTTGTATTTTAAACATATACATATATACTTTAATAATAATGTTTTGTTATATGAAACGTTCAATAAGTTCCATTGTAAGTTTAACTATACTTACCTGTTTTAAAACTCACAATTGAGATATTGAAGGAGCTGGGGCTCCCACGTCGATCAGAAGAATGGACGCGACAAAAAGCTGGAATTCATCTGAGTTGCTTTATTGAAATCAAACACTCAGGCACTCTGAAAAGTGAAAACCCGTTTATCGGTCAGCAATATATATCTATTAACCCAGGGGGTTTGCCCAGGCCCGGCGCCAGGGGGCGTGGCCCAGCGTCCTGGCTGCGGCCTGGCAAGTTGAGGGCGAGCCTGCCCGGGCGTCCTGGACGAGCCCGGCATGGTGATCGCTCCGCGTCCTTGATAGGTGCAAGGCGATTGTGAAACCCCAGCGGCAGCCGCTACAATATCACTGGAGCCAGGCGGCTGAGTGAAGGATCACTGGCAACGGGCAGCTAAAGCCTGGGGAATGAAACCGCTTAACTTTTACATCATCCATTGTTTTGATCATCAGTCACATCTGCATGAGGACAACCTTATCTCCCTCTAGACTTGACTCTCCCAGCATGCTATGGGTCGATTTATTGTGCAATCCCTCACCTGCCCAGGCGGCGACCTGAATTATTTTGTTTAAACGTACCTGGCTTGATTTTTATCTCGGGTTTTACAACTCCACCAACAGATGGTGTATGACTTCGAGTGTTCTTATTATTGACTCTCACCTTTCTTCCCTACCACCTTTGGTAAATGAGTGGATATAAAAACCCAGATGCTCTAGAGTCTAGAACTTAGAATCAGAGAGACTCGTGGTGCCTGGTACACCATGTATCCCTCTCTGTGGGCATGTAATAAAGATCTCTTCATCTGTTACACTTGGAACCTGGAGAAAAACCGAGTTTTTTCTTCCACAATTTTGGCGTATTGGACAGGATCGCAAACTCTTGGAAAAGCGGAGATTGGGCGACGACTGGAATGACAGCAAAAAAAAAGTGGCCATGAACTATAGGTAAGGGAAGCCATTTTGAAATTCCCTTAAGAATAATTTGCTTTCACGACAGTTTGTTTTCTGCATCTATCAACTAACGGGTAACACGATTCTTTAATTTGAAAAGGTGTACGAAGGAGAACCTTTATTGTTAAGGCTACAAACAGGAATGAGCTCTGTGGCAAATCGAATGCTTTAATTAGGGGTTGAGGTCTGCCTATGATAAGGGGGTTTGAATCCGACAAAACAAACTAGATGGTATTCATAGAATACTTACCCTGCGCAGTCAACTTGTTGTGAGCCAACTCTTCTGTTTTTCAACGTTTCTTTTTTTTTTGATCCAATATGGCTGCCAGAACACGTCATCATAAATTTATACTCTTTAAATAATATTGTTGCATAGATCATGCTCAATAAATTTCAAACTGATCAGACTAAGCATTGTCCCTGTCGAATTATGACGTCATAATTATGGCACCAATGACGTCATCGTCAACAACACCTATTCCCCATATGGCGTTATTTACAATGAGCCGTGTTTCAATTTTTTCCACAAAGCGGTTTTGGAGATATAGAGGTGCAACGTTTTTCGGTTTTCCAAGAATGGCGCCTGTAACACATGACCTATGATGTCATGATTATCATTAAAATTTTCTAAAGAAGGAGGCACTCCTATGGTGAAAATTTCGTGTCCATCAGACCAACAGTTGCTGAAATTTTTAAAATAATGATCGGATGGATGTGTTGTATTTGTCTAATTATGACGTCATAACGAAGGCACCGATGACATCATCATTAACATATCTTATTCCCTATGGGGAGTCGGTGACAATGAGTCAGGTCTCAATTTTTTCCATGGAGTGGTTTCAGAGACATAGAGGTGTGAACTTTTTCCAAGCTGGTGCTGTATCACGTGACCTATGACGTCATAATAATCATTTAAATATTCTGCAGGAGGAGTCCCTCCTGTGGTGAAATTTTCATGTCAATCGGACCAACGGTTGCCGAGAAAATGAATTTTTAAAATGCAGACATGGCACGCGACACACGTACGGACCTGAATGTTTAACCCTGCTTTTCGCTTCGCGAGCGCAGGGGTTGAAGGGGTTGAAGTCTGCCTAAGAAAAGAGGTTGGAGTCCCCAAAAGTAAGAAAACAGATTGAAGGTCTGTTGCCTTCCGATGGTTCAAAAAGGGGTTGGATTCCCTGTATGCACAGTGTGTGTTGAAGTCCCACCGACTTGATGTCTCAAGTGTTTGTGAAATAGTTTTGTGTATTACATTTTGTTGTATATGTGTGTAACAATCTGCATGTCATAAATTTGAAATTGAAGCATTGGCAAAACGTTTTGTTTGGTTTGATTGGTGTTTTTTTTTTTTGTTTGTTTGTTTTTTTTGTATACTGAATCGAGGCTCGTGAAAGAGCTGACATTTACTTCACAAACAAATCAACCAGACAAACAAAATATATAAAAAGAGGGAGCGGAAGACAAGAGAATGGGACGCACGCAAACACCTGAGAGCACACAACATTTAAGAGCAGGGAGATGTGTGGGAGGGAGAGGGCTTGGGGGGAGGAGGCGTGGGAAGGGGGGGGGGGGGGGACAGTGTTCAAGCAGTTTTATCCTGGTGTATGTGCTACTTTGTGTAACAGTCTGTGTATTGTAAATTGTGATATTTAATAATGGGTATCAAGCAAGGAAAGGTGAGTACCAGCTTGTTGGGATGAATGATCCCGGTGTGTACCCCGATTTAGAATAGGTACACTGTATCGCTGCGCATTGCAAGAGGCGACTAAGGGTTGGTGTCAGGAAGGGCATCCGGCCATAAAAACATTGCCTCAAACAGGGAACCGTGATTGTCATGGGGCCCACAAGGCTAACCCCTGCTCTAGTGGGGAAAAATGGCCTTGAAACGATCATTCATTCATTACCCTGCGCTCACGAAGTGAAAAGCGGGATTAAGCATTCATTTAAGTACGTGTGCCATGTCTGCATTTTAGAAATTTATTTTCTCGGCAACGGTTGGTCCGATTGACATGAAATTTTCACCATATGAGCACCTCCTCTTGTATAATATTTAAATGATTATTATGACGTCATAGGTCACGTGGTACAGGCGTCATCTTGGAAAAATGTTGCACCTCTGTATCTCCAAAACCGCTGTATAGAAAAAATTGAAAGTTGGCTCATTGTAAAGAACTCCATCTGTGGAATAGGTGGTTTTAATGATGACGTCATTGGTGCCATAATTATGACGTCATAATTCGACAGGGACAACGCTTAGTCTGATCAGTTTGACATTTATTGAGCATGATCTATGCAACAATTATATTAGAGAATATAAATTGATGATGTCATCGCTCACGTGGTCTGGCAGCCATATTGGATCAAAGAAAAAAATATTCAAAAACGGAAGAGTTGGCTCGTAACAAGTTGACTGCGTATGGTAAGTATTCTATGAATACCATCTAGTTCATTTAAGCAAGGAAAGTTGTGCCGGGCTGGGTTCACTTAATGAAGGATCTGTTTAGGTACATGTATGATAGACACGGGCCTGAATCGGTAAATGACGTGGGAAAATGGTGTGAGTGGACAAAGGACAGTAAGTTGGGATTTCTAGGAGATGGTACGTTTGACAAGGACTGGTTGGAGATTTAAAGAAAATACTTGAAAGTAAGAGTAAAAATAAGAAAACGTCTAAGGAAATGAATTGGACGGGTCAATATGACACATGAACGCATCTAATGTTTAACTGATTGAATGCAAGAATACAAGCCGAGGCGAAGCGAATATGCGTTTATTGGGAAAATAAATCATTATCTGATGTACTGCCGATTGTTACCCATTGCCACCGGCAGACAGACCAGCGAGAACAGTGAAGTGCCGAGACTTCAGCGAAATTAAAAGACAGTCTAGTAAAGGGCAAAGGACGATAGAGGGAGTGAAAACTAAAATGCGTCAAAAACTAATGGAGGTAAAAGGGCGCAGAGAACCACAAGGGTGGAGGGCACAGAGGTAGAAGAGGAGCCAGGTAGATGGCCTCTCCCGTACTTTTCCCTGCAGCCCCAAACTGTCCCAGGTGAGCCTTGCCAGGTAATGTCCCATGTGCACTTTGCCAGATAGATGTCCCAGGTGCACCTCACCAGGTATATGCCTCAAGTGAAGCAGCACCGACTATACAGGGTACTGCAGGTGGACAGTAACCTCTACTGCCAGGTGCGCATGTTCCCTTGCGACAAGAATTAGAATGCCGGTGATAATCCACCAACTGTGCTGTAAGAGCATGCAGGGTTGCAGAAGTACTGGAGAGTGGGAATTTCATCGAGGTAAACCAATTGGAGAATTGAATATAGATTGACTGTTTCTTTCACAAGTTACAGGTTGAAATCGCTAATTGCATACGTAATTTGTAAATGGGCTGAATTTGAAAGTACAGTCAGATGTAAAGAAACTGTGTATTGATTGGGAAAGTAATTATGCAGTTGCCATTCTACTGATTATTTCGCAGTGTTATCGGCAGATGGACTCAGTTATTACCTCCGCCACTGAAAGCGGATGGAGGTTGTTTTCACCCCTGTCTGTTTGTTACTTGGCCCAAAAAAATTTTTTGGACAAGTATGTTAATCACTCCGGTTTGTGTGTGTGTGTTTGTCTGTCCACTCAGTTATACCTGCCTGCAGGTCACAATTTTAAACCGATCTTCAAAAAACTTTACCAAATGGTAGAGTTGGTGGTCTGACAGAATCCTATTTATTTTTTTTAGGTCAAAAAGTCAAAAGGTCAACGACTTTTCTTCAAATTTCTAAAATCCTCAATTTTCATCTGATTGACTTTAAATTTGAATAGGATTTTTATATCAGTGAACTGAATTCAATCACCAACTATTTTTGAGATAAAAATAGGGCAAAATGTCAACATAGGCCTAAGGTCAACCACTTGTATCAAATTTCTAAAATCCTAAATTTTCATCTGATTGACTTTAAATTTGAATAGGAACTTCATATCAGCTAACTGAATTCAATTGGTTCACGAGTTATCAAGTGACCACTATATTCGTCATGTGTGTGCGTCTGTCTGTGTGTCTGTCTGTCCGCAGCAAAACTACCCAATGATATCATCCGATCTTGATGAAACTTGGGTGGGAGGTTGATATCATGATATAGTTGTGTCCTGCCTAGAGTGGGCGTATTGCGCCCATTGTGGGCGGAGCCACGCCCAAAACATATATTTTTAGGGGGTAATCGAGTTCAAGCTACATCTTCTCCGAGGGGTTTGGTATTTGGTTAGGCCAATGTCATGTGTCTAGCCCCACGGAGCTCGATTTTTTCATTTTTTTTTTTTTTTTTCATTTTTTTTTTTTTTTTTTTTTTTTTCATTTCATTTTTCACCGAATTTTCGGTATTGTGTAGCTAACTAACCTCATAACTGATTATACATTATTTTCTATCTCATTTCAAGGTCAGTAACTTTCGTTTTGACATTTCCGGGCCTGGCCTGTCCGGGCCTGTTTCGGTTATAGTCCGTCCTTTGTCATTGAATACCGCTCGCTCGTGAACCATCATCGTCTCCTGACTTGTCACCAACTATTTTTGAGGTAAACATAGGCCAAATTTCTATAATTGTCAATTTTCATCCGATTAACTTCATTTGAAGACGATTTGCATATCAGGTCACAATTCAACCACCAATTATTTGTGAGGTCAAAAGGATGCTCCACTGAGTGCTAAATCTACTTTGTTCTATTTTTCCAATTGTTTCTCTACGAGTGATTTTAAATTTGTCTGTCTGTCTGTGAATAAGATGTCTCAAAAGGTTGTGGACAGATTCGGAAGAAATTTGGCTGCGAGGTAGCTTTTGTGAGGAGGACGAAACAATTAGAATTTGGTGAAGATCCGGGTTTGGCGAGTATAATTTTTTAAGTGATTCTTCACCATTGGGAGGTAGGGCCAAAAACTATATATAGCAGGATATCTCAAAAAAGTTATGGACGGATTTGGAGGAAACTTTGTGGGCAGGTTAGGTGTGTGAAAAGATTGAATCGATTCGATTTTAGTGAAGATCTGAATATGGATTCGGATACGACAATTATTGAGTTTTTAAAGTGATTCTTCACCATTGAGAGATCGGGCGAAAAGCGATATATAACATGACTAGCGGGGTCACCCGTGGGAATCCCACGGGCATGGATGTGTGTGACGAAATTTAAACATATGTCGACTGTTATTTTAGGCGGTGTATTTTCGTTTATCATCATGGCGCGATTTTAAAATATATATCTCTGCATTTTCCTCTCCAATACCTCCTCACACTTTACACACACACCGGCCCATGTTTACATATATACACACACACACACACACACACGTCCCACATGTATATATCCCACATCCCACATGTATATACATGTTTAAAGTGTACGTGCCCTTCCCCCCTCCCCCGCCCGGCAACGCTGGGTACTTCTGCTGGTAACTAATAAAATAAAAACGAAGAAATATCTCTCGGTAATTTCATGAAACTCGGTGGAATTGGATGAAATTCGCTCGGTGAATTCACTCGGTGTATTCGGTTCGGCTCGGTTCACTCGGTTTAAAGAAAAAGCGATAATGTCGACATGTTGCCGTCTGTCATGTTGGGCGGTGTATGATACTTGTTGGCTATTGGGCGGTGTTGGGCAGTGATATGGTGTATTTTTTAAAATATATCTCTGCGTTTTCCCGCGTTGCTGACACCGAGTCTAAAACCATCAATAAAAATGAAATCAGATGGTGAGTTAGATTGGAGATAAAGGCGTGAGAGAGACTCAAGATCCGAAGGATCGGATCGCATTTTCTTCCCGTTTTTTTTCAACCGAGTCTAAAACTATGTTGGCGACTGCGAAATATGAAATGATATTGTAACGTACTCAAGCAGACTCCATCGTGCCGGAAGCGGAAAGCGCGTTTATTGACGCGGTGATGATTCACTCGTGTCTGACGAATAAGCGCGTCCGATAAACCACAACAACAATGCAAATACAAGTCAGAATAATACGTTACATCCTCCTTTCTTTCAAGGAAGCCACTTTAAAGGAAACCAGCAAAGCAAATAACTCTATAAAGTAAAACTTACACTGAATTAATTAACAAACAGCATCACATTCAGATCACGTGAATCAATTGATTTAAATTTAAAGATCCAGACGTCTGGGAGGGTTAACCGCTCTGCCGCTCCTTGTGATGAACTTGGTATTTCTGGGAGATGCAGTGGCTCGAGGCGATGACACTGTTGGGAGACTTTGGGATTCAGATGCTTGCTCACTTGGACTTGGGGACTTGCAGCAGTTCCCCACTGGGGTGTCCTGTTGAGTGGTGGGATCAGGGAAGTCCCTCATGTCCTGGGAAGAGTAAAAGCGAGAGAGTGGCTGACTTCCCACCGGGCCAACATTGGCTGAATGAGGCACTCTGCGGAGATGGAGCCTGTTACGCCGGTACACATTGTTTGGGGTCCTCAGCAAATATGACCGGGGGCTGTTGTGGCGCGCCTCAACTACAGCCGGAATCCAATGCCTGGCCTCCGGGTTTGGCAACATCCTAACACTGTCTCCTGGCTGGAGCGGTGGCAAATCTGACATAGATGGCTTGTCATGATAGTATTTTTGTTTCTCCTTCTGTGTGTCAAGGCGTGATCTCACAAGGTGATGGTCATACCGCGCAGGCATGAGAAGAGTGCGGTTGCAAGGCAGTGTGTTTCTGGGGCGTCTTCCCATTAGGAGCTGAGCCGGGGACAAGTTTATTCCTTCAAGTGGAGTGGTGCGGTAGTCTAGCAGGGCTAAGTACTTATCTGCTGACTTCTTCCAGAGCCTTTTCACTGTCTGGATCGCTCTTTCTGCCTCTCCATTGGCACGTTGGTGCTTGGGGGACACAATGTCGTGAGTTATGCCATATTCTTTGCAAAACTGAGAAAATTCCTCTGACGTGTACTGACTTCCGGAATCGCTTCGCAGCTTCTCTGGAATACCATGTCGACAAAACTGCTGCTTGAGAGCTTCGATTACAGAGCAAGCTGTAATGTCCTTGAGGCAATCCACCTCCACAAACTTGGAGTAATAATCGACCGTGAGCAAATACTGCTTTGATTCGAAGTCAAAAACGTCGCTTCCAACTTCGATGAATGGAAGATCAGGCGTGTAAGTCGGCAAGAGAGGCTCCCGTTGCTGAGCGCTTTGATACTCTGCACACTTGCAACAATTCCGTACAGTTTCTTCGATGTCAGAGTTCATTGAGGGCCAATACATGACCTCGCGAGCACGCTGCTTACACTTGTTCACTCCGAGGTGCGATTCATGAATCAAGCTCAGCATTCTGGGTCTGAGGCTTGGCGGGATGACAAGGCGCATGCCTTTGTAGACAACACTGTCTGAGACTGCCAATTGCGTTCTGGAGTCAAAGTACGGATGGACCTGTGCTGGGACTTCCTTTCGGGAGTCAGGCCATCCACTTGCAATGACACCGCAGAGAAGGCTCATTTGACTCAGAGTAGCTTCCTGGATTTCGAGGTATTTCCCACTCGTGATCGCAAGGAACTAGAACATGTTCACAGGCTCAAGGTCTTTCCCAGCTTCTGAGTCGGTGTCCGGTAGAGGTGCACGGGACAATGTGTCGGGGAGCACCATCTCAGAACCATGGCAGTAGTTAACCTCCAAGTCATACCGTTGAAGCTTGAGCAACATACGCTGTAAACGCATGGGAGAAGATAGGAGAGGCTTCTTGAAGATTTCCTCAAGGGGTTTATGGTCATTATATACCACTACTGATTTTCCAAAGATATAGTAGTGAAATGCTTCTGTTGCATGGACGATTGAGAGCATTTCCTTCTCAATCATAGCGTAGCGACACTCAGTATCGGTCATACTGCGTGATGTGAACGCTATAGGGTTGCCATTCTGGAGCAAACAGGCTCCTACAGCGTTTTGGCTGGCATCGGCTTGTATTTCAACTGGCTGACTTACATCGTAGTACTGAAGGACCGGGGCCGAAATACATGCTTGCTTCAGCTTCTTGAAGGACAGCTCCTGAGCTGACTGCCAGGAGAACTCCACGTCCGCCTTGCAGAGATCACGGAGAGGCTTGCTTGTGTCACTTAGGTTGGGGATAAACTTCCCTAAATACTGAACGAATCCAAGGAAACGCTTGACGCCTTGTTTGTCTGTTGGACGTGGCATTTTCTCAACTGCCTTCGTCTTGAATGGATCTGGTAGCACTCCTTCTGCAGTAAGCAGGTGGCCTACATAAGGGACTGAGGTTCGCCGGATGAGGCATTTTCGGAAGTTTAGTTGCAGGTTATAACTTGTAGCTCGTTGCATAACTCGCTTCAGTACACAGTCGTGGTGGGTGATGTCACGACCAGCAACTAAAATGTCATCCATTACCGCTGTTGCCCATTCTATCCCTTCTAGCATCTGGTCCATGATTCGCTGGAATATCTCCGGCGAGCACCTCAATCCATAAGGGAGACGCAGCCAGCGGTATCTCCCTACAGGTGTATTGAACGTGGTCAAGAATGAAGAAGGCTCATCAAGGCGAATTTGCATGAACCCACTGCGGGCGTCAAGCACAGAAAATACTTTGGCTCCAGGGATTTGAGCTAAAACTTCCTGAACAGTTCTCATTGGGTAGTGCTCACGTTTTGTGCACTTGTTTAAGTCTTTGGGGTCTATACAGATGCGGACTTTGCCGTTGCGAAGAGCTACTACCATGGAACTCACCCACTCAGTCGGTCGTTCTACCTTCGCGATGTGACCTTCGGTGACCATCTCTTGTAGCTTGTCAACTATTTGCTCTCTCAATGCTGCAGGCTGTCTGCGAGGAGCGTGAACTACTCCCTGTGACCCTTCTACAAGCTTGATCCGATAAGTTCCGGGAAGAGTTCCAGTTGTCTTGGCAACTTCTGGAAACTCAGAGATTACTGCTTCCTGAGACACATTGACTAGAGGCTGAACAAGAGACAACTTATCGAGCTTGACAATGAGGCCTAGGGCTTCCGAGGTAGCGCCTGACATTACATTCTCCTGATCGAGGTCAATGACCTCAAAACTGGCTCTAACGGTCTTGTTTTTGTGAGAGAGAGGGAGTGTCACGGTACCGACAGGATGGATAGTATGGTTCGAGTATGTTTTAAGAACTTTATGCGACGATTGTAGATCGCCTGCGAGGTGCTGGACTAACTGGTAGTCGTTGAGTGTTAGTGTGTTGCACCTTGCACCCGTGTCAATCCGGAACCGAGTCGGCTGACCCAGCAACGTGACGGTCTGTGCCCACTTGTCATGAGTAGCCGTATTGATGCTTGGTTGTAGAGCGGAGATCCTTAAAATTTCAGATTCCTTGACGAGTTCTTGAGGAAGATCTACATGATCTAGACTGGTCTCCTCATCAAGGGACTTTAGGTCGCGCAGTCTCTTCCGACACGCCGCAAACCAGTGACCAGGCTTCTTGCAGTAGGAGCAGCTAGAATTAATTGCTGGACACTTGGCTTGCCTGTGCACTGACTGGCCACATTTGCTGCAGGGACCGTCATTCCGAAACCGATTCTCAGCTTTGAACAGCTCGGTGGCTTGTGTATGCCTATCAGGCTTGCTCTTACAACGTTGAGTCTGGTGCTGAGTTCGTTCGATTTCAGATCTGAGGGCTGAGATGAGAGCATCTTCATCTCGGACTATTCTCATATGTTTCTGCGAGAGCTCTAGCTGTTGGCCAATTTCTATAGCTTTAGCTAGTGAGAGCTCCTCACCCCTATCGAGTAATTTCTCTTGGACCCTCTTATCATGGCTGCCATCAATGATGCAATCGACGATTATGTCGTCTGGGTCTTGGTAATCGCAATCCATGAGAATTATCCTCAGATCTTTTATGAAATGATCAAAAGACTCACCACTCCGCTGGCGCCTTTGTTTCAGTCGGTGTCTGGCAACTCTTTTGTTCTTTCTGGGCTGCACATAGTTCTGGAATTTGTTCAGCACTTCCTGCGGGTCGTCTTTCTCTCCTTCCTCCCAAGATAGAGTTTGGTAGATTTGACGACCTTGTTCGCCGATCCACGTTCCGAGCCATCCTGCTTGACGAGGCTTCGTTATGTCTGCGAGCGGCCCTGACAAGACAAAACTGACGTGATTTCTGAACCGGCAAAACTCCTGGTAGAGATCCAGACTCTCCCAGTCGATCGAGGGATGATCAAAGTTCGGAGATGCCATATTTATGGAGACGAATGGCGGCTTATGGCGTGAATATCAACGAACTTCTGACACCATGTAACGTACTCAAGCAGACTCCATCGTGCCGGAAGCGGAAAGCGCGTTTATTGACGCGGTGATGATTCACTCGTGTCTGACGAATAAGCGCGTCCGATAAACCACAACAACAATGCAAATACAAGTCAGAATAATACGTTACAGATATATCGAATTAGAATTGAAATAAATCTGTGTGAGAGAGAAAGACAGCACGGGCCGAACTAAACAGGCCTCAAAGCTATTCGAGAAGGAGGAGTGGGTGGAGCTACTCTGCAAACCGAGTAAGCCACACCCCCGGACAGACGTCCAACAGAATCATCTTCGCCTATTATAATATAGATATTTTAAAAAGCTGGGGAGGAGTTATGAGAAAACTTGGTGGATGAGTTGGTTAGGGGACAAGAACAAGCCAATTCGATTTTGTTTCATGTCAGAATCCAAATTCCGGCCATCAGTGGGATACAAACCATAAACAGTTCAGCTTGGCAGAGGAATGTGCTCTACCGAGTGCAGTTCTAGTTGCAAAGTGTTTTGTAGGGAAGATTTCAGTTTGTTTTTTTTAATCTCCTGACATGTGTGCACCATATGAAGGGGTAGGACGGCAATTCTTAAAGCATAAACAATACGTTGCGGGCAGTAACTCTTTAGGGGTTGTAAAAAGGAAAAAAACCCGGGTTTTCACATTGTTAACAAGGGAAAATTAGCTTTTCATTACCAAGAGAGATGACGCTGCTGCCACTCAGCTACCTGAGTGGAGAGAAATGCAGAGGCTTTGTGATTTGCATAATGCACCTTTTAGGGTGGTTGAGTTGTCGTTTGAGGTATTTGTAACTTACTGTAGGATTACATACAATGTACTATTACAGTGAAAGGAGTTTCCTTTATCATCGGAATTGTAGAAGCCGTTGATGGGATCTCTTATCCACTGGATGATAGAGCACCACCTAATTGCGGTGGATGATTATATAGTCGGAGCTATAATGCAGTGAAAACTATACTGCTGTTCAAAGTGTTCATTCCAAGTATAGTCCAGTGTGAAAAAAAACGCAGCCTTTGTGCTGGCTGGCCTCAGCAGGAAGGAAAAGAAGGCCAGTTGATGAGTGGGGGGGGGGGGGGGGGGGGAGGTGAGTTCGGTTTGTGCGGTTTGGTGCAAACAGCTGTTTTGGGATTAAGGGTTTGGATCCTGCCTGCATGGAAGGGGAATTTGAAAACATTTGTTGAAAGTGGGATTTGAAACCAATTGTTGAAAGTGGGATTTGAGATCAATTGCTGAATGCGAAATTGAAAACGTGCTGGAAAGGGAAATGTGAAACCATATTAGTAATTGGAATGTGAAATAATAACAGAAATTGGGAGCTTGTTTGGGGGCAAATCGTAAAATAACTTGTGCGCTCCACTGCATGATGGAGCACCCACTGGTGGGGCGAGGCAAAGTGGTTGGAGAGGTAGACTCCTTGTCTGTTTCTGTTGTTTTTAGTCATTCTTCAGCTGCCAGGATTGTTACGGATTCATCACTTTCGTTGTTGTGGTTTTCATCCACTGTAAACATTGTTGGTTCCATGTACTATTATTGTTGTCGTTTGAGGGAGATAGAGATTACTATTTTCAAAAGGTAAAAGTTAATGTTTTAAATGAAACTGGAACCGGACGACGACGAAGAGGAAGAGGAGGAAGAGAAGGCAGAGCGAGTGAGTCAGACAAGAAGCCGAGCTGCTTCAATGTCCTGAGCGAACGTTGACGAACGAGGGTCACGTGTGAACTTTGGGTTTCCCAGGAAAGGGATTCCTGCGACAGAGTTGTTATCGCTGTGATAGATCAACCTGCGTGTCAGGTTTTGCGGTCGATTCCGAGGAGAATCATTATAGTGCCGTTACGCCTCGAGAATGGGCCATCGGCCATTTTGACTCGCGCGCTTTGCGCATCGCTCAAGGTTTTTCACTTTGCTTCAACCATTCTCACCGCATCCAGACGTTAATTTGGTGTGCGTGTGTAACGTGGCTTTTGAGTGGGAAATCTGCGGTTCGCCGATTGAGAGCCGTCAAACGTCCATACCTGAAGGTGTGATTTCCCCGTCGCTTCTCGAGGACCCCCTTCACCCATCTTTGGCAGTGTAACTGCCAACCCAACGGGATTCTGGTCTCGATACGACATCATACGGATGATCACTGGAGCGGATCGGCTTTGGCTTGATGCCGGAATAGAGACATTGGGGAATGTTCTTCTTTTCGCTCACTTGGAGCACAGTGAGTTATATTGTACGAACCTGATGGTACCATCATAGGAAATATATATTGGTTGTACAATTGATTACTATTGTTGTTGTACTGTTATTCTTGTGTGATCTTAATACAATACTTGTTTGTTGGTAACAATTGGTGTGGTTTCACCATTGATCTTTGAGATACAGAATAACACATCTTTCTGCCATGACTCCTCTCGGGGCTCGGAGGTACACTGTGACCGGGGTTTGGGGAGGAGCACGTGACGGGTTGTCCCCCCCCCTTTGGAACTCAAGAAGAGGCACCTTCGAAGCAGCAAGTGAGGTTTAATAATCGAGCAAACACAATATTGTGGAGCACGCCTTGAAATCGCAGGGCCTTGTCACACAAGACCTGCAAGTCCAAGCCGCACTAAAAACTCAGCAAAAGTCAATTTGTTATATCGATGAAATAACAGAAAAAACGCTGCGCTGAAGTATGACCTCAGACAAGAGAGATTAAGTTTAAAGGCACAGATGTGTGAAAGTAAGATAGTTCTCAGGCTATTTTTCCCAACAAGCTGGGCTTTCAAGGACCAGGGATGCGTTCCCATAAACAAGTTCAATGATGTGAACATTTGGCAGTGAAACATATTAAGCCAGGCACACAAAGATCAAAGGATACATATTACATCATACTCTGCTCGAGGTTAACTTGAAGGCAAACAAGAATTAAATGACAACTATTCCCATAACTTTTCTCCCTTTAGAAGATGCTGAAAAAACGTCTCCCAGGCTGGATCTGACCGAGCCGTGAAAGCAACAACATGTTTTGCAGTTCAATCTAGCTTTTTTGAAGCAAGCAAAAGAAAGACAATTATATATATATTTCTCAGGTGCCCTGTGTCACGTGGTGTGCCCACCATGCCCCCCCATGCCCTGCCCGACACACGTAACAGGATGCATTGGTTTTTTTATATGAACCTTTTTTATCGTCAACATCACTTGGCTTGATTTGTGGATACTGGGGTTCTGCGACTTCTGCATGCACGTGTGGAAGCACACACGTGGACAGACTCGGCTGGCATGGTCGGACTTTGTCCATCGAGTGTGAAGTACCAACTCTGACCACCTGTGGCCTGCTGGCGTTTTGGGTGTTACGAGCAAGCTACCGGAGATGAATCGCCGACCATGGCGGTTTGAATTAATGCTTGATTACATTCAAATATGTGAAATGTGTTTTATAATCTGGGGAATTTAATTATTGAAGGTTTCTTTTCATTGGCATAAATTATGTCTAAGTGCGAACGGACAAATCCGTTGAGACAACAAATTCCTTTCTTATGGACACAGGAGTGATGTGATCAACAATAAGGTAAAACGCTCTTTCGAACGCCCCACTTTTACGAAAAAATGTACAGTGGTGGCCAAAAATATTGGCACCCTTGTACTTTTTTCAAATAACTCACAATTTTCTCTAAAATAAGTTGAAATTGACAAAAATATTTGGTCTCCACAATATTTTTATTTCACTGTTAATATTACAGAACCTTTGTTTTTGAATCAGAGCTAAATATATCCTTTTAAATCAGAAAATAAAAAGAAATGGCATTGACAAAATTATTGACACCCGAGACTTAATATTTGGTAGCATACACAGCCTTTGGCCAAAATAACTGCAGTCAAGCGCTTCCTATAGCCATGAATGAGCTTCCTACACCTCTCTACTGACAGTTTGGCCCACTCTTCTTGTGCAAACTGCTCCAGTTCTTCCAGATTTGAAGGGTGCCTTCTACCAACTGCTGTTTTCAGATCTCCCCACAGGTGTTCAATGGGATTTAGATCTGGACTCATTGCTGGCCACTTCAGAACAGTCCAGCATTTTGTCTTGAACCATTCCTGGGTGCTTTTTGAAGTGTGTTGGGGTCATTGTCCTGCTGCAAGACCCATGACCTTCGACGAAGACCCAGCTTTCTGACACTGGGTCGAACATTGCGCTCCAAAATGCCTTTGCAATCTGCTGATTTCATGATGCCATGCACACATTCAAAGTACCCAGTGCCAGAGGCAGCACAGCAACCCCAAAATATCACTGAACCTCCTCCATGTTTGACTGTAAGGAAGGTGTTCTTTTCTATGAAGGCTTCATTTTGTTTTCTGTAAACATAGAGATGATGTGCTTTACCAAAAAGCTCTAATATGGTCTCTTATGTCAACAAGACATTCTCCCAGAAGGATTTTGGCTTGTTCAGGTGTCTTTTGGAAAACTCCAGTTGGGCTTTCTCTGCAGTGGTGTCCTCCTGGGTCTCCTACCATAGAACCCCCTTTCATTGAGTTAACAACAGACGGTGCGAGTTGAAACTGTCGTACCTTGTGTCTGAAGGTCAGATTTGAATCTGTTTGGCAGTTGATCGAGGTGCTTTCTCCACTATTCAAACAATCCTTCACTGCAATCTTCAATCTTGCAGCCACGTCCAAGGAGGTTGGCTACAGTGCCATGGGCCTTACACTTCATGATGACATTGTGTACGGTGGACACAGGAACTTCAAGGTCACTGGAGAAGGACTTTTAGCCTTGAGATTGTCCATGCTTGGCTACAATCTTGTATCTGATCTTCTCAGACATTTCTCTGGTTTTCTTTCGTTTCTCCATGCTCATTGTAGTGCACACAGTGACACAAAACAGTAGAATGACTCATTTTCTCTATTCAAACTGGTTGAATGAGTGATTTTTATATTGCAGGCACCTGCAACTCACCACAGGTGCAACTCACCACTCACAACACCCACTCTATCGGACCGCGGCGGCCGATCCACTTTCCGGGAAAGTTTTCATCAAGCCACTGACGAACATTTAAAAAAAAAACAAAAAAAAAACACCGTTTAGAGGCCATTTTTCCCCGCAAAGCAGGGGTTGGCCTTTTTCGGGGACCGTGGTTGTTGTTGTTTTTTGGTCCCCTTTTTGAAGCAATGTTTTATGGCCAGATGCCCTTCCTGCCGCCAACCCCGTTTGTCGCCTTTTTACGACACACAGGGAATTACCAGTGAACTGGTACTCAATTAGCCGACCTCGGAAGGATGACAGGCTGAGTCAACCCCCCTGGCGTTAATTCAGCGATCGACCAGGATTCTAACCCAGGATCCTTGGATCCTAAGCTGGCACCCTAGCCGCTAGCCCAACACCAGGCTACTGGTGATGAACCGAACATGTGACTGATGAACATGACGTCCATAATGAGGTGGAGCTCCATCTTGCTGGAAATAACAGTCCTGATCTTGTGCCCTGGGCCAAAAGAAGGTGTGCAGAATATCCAGGTAAATTTCTGCAGTGACAGATCCCTCAAAGAAAAAGGGTCCAATTATCCCTAATGGAGATATGGCTGCCCAAACTGTCACACCAGGTAAATTTACCTCCTTCTCAACTGTCACTCTTGTGTTCTCCGCAGCCCAGTAGACACAATTGTGTCTGTTAATTGTGCCGTTAAGCTTAAAACATGCCTCATCTGACCACCAGATGTTGTCTAGCATTGTGTCCTCTTCGTCAAGTTTAGCTAAGAACTCTTCGCAAAATTGAAGACGGTGGTCGTCATCTCCATCATGAAGGGCATGCAGTATGCGTGGAATGTAAGGTTTCCAGTTTCTCTGGTGATGGATACGGATAACACTTGATTGGCTCACTTCCAACTCTGCAGATAAACGGCAAGGTGACTTTTGCGGACTTTGTTCCAGTCTCCTGATGGCTTCTTCAGCCTTAGCTACATTCGTTGCCGTTTTCGGATGACCGGACTTCTTTGCAGTGGCTACCGACCCTGTTGCTTCAAATTTCTCGACAATCAATCGTATGTTTCTTCCCTGGGGTGGGTTAATATCGAATTCCTGTGCCAAACGGCATGCAGCCATCGTTGGTTGTTCATTACATTTGTAGTAATGTTTCACGGCCGCAATGTGTTGATTCATTGAAAGGTAATTCATGGTTCAATTTGGTGCAAATTCAGTAACTTTTCAAACTCTCAGCAATAACCTGCAAAACAAAACAAAAATAAATAAATTAAGAAAATTGATAATTAATCTGCAAGACAATTATTAACAACATGACATCCCAGAAAGAATCTGACAGCCGAAAAAACAGAAATCGGACGCGGGCGATACTTTTGATTCACCCTGTATATATAAGAGACAATTACCTGTTAATAAAGAAATGCATTTACCACAAGAGGATTTACATAGAACTCCACTTCAAGTGGATATTAGAGCAAAACGAGAAGTAGGATCACACAATCAACACTTACATTTAAATGAATTACATGGAATCAATACTTATCTAGCCATGTACCTCAAAAAGATTAAAGATAGTGAATGAAAGTGGTTGTTGGATATGCACGAGGTTAAAGCACTCGAGTTTGAACAGAATACCATTGGAGGTAATTCCTTTTGGGTGGGAAGACCTTTGTAGTCTCTACCCAAAAAATGTGTTAATGACAACAACTTGTCCAGGCAAGAAACAATACAAAGTAGCAGGGAAACCTAATTGGAGAAAGGGAGGATATGAATGTAAAAAATTTGTGGGCAGTTATGACCCTAACTACAATTTTGCAAAGATGCCCCCATATTTAACTATCCAGCAACAAGTAAAAGGTTTAATGTGCTTGGCCCAGCCTCAAAATGCACAAAACTATAGATTCATGGGAAACTCTACTTGCCAATATTACTTGCATGTTAAAGAATACTTGAATGTAACTGCGCTGGGTAAAACTAACAGTTTGAGTAATATCTCTGTGTCTTTGAGAGATCCCTGTGTTCAGAGGCCTGTTTGGACATATAATAATACATACTTAATAAGTGGGCATAAGGCATATACATATCTCCAGAATAATTGGGATGGATACGGTCATTTTGGCTATGCAGTACCTCATATGCACCTTGTATTTAAAACGCTTCCAGACCCCATTTCAGGATACGAGGCTTTATTGTCCCCCGTCGTACCACGGAGCGAAAGGGGGACTATGGTTTTCCCCTCCGTCCATGTGTGCGTCCGTCTGTGCATCCATCCGTGCGTGCGTGCGTGCGGACGTGCGTGTGTGCGTACATGTGTGCATAAGCGAAGGACCGAATTCTAATTTGGTGTGTGGGTGCAACCCACGTCAAAATCCAAGATGGCCGCCGCCAAGTATGTCTGACGCCATGTATGTCTGAATGTTGTGAGCGGAATATCTTGAAAAATAAGCGAAGTACCAACTTCTAATCTGGTGTGTGGGTGTATCTATGCATAAGGAAGAAAGCTATTGAAAATTGGGTCGCCACATCAAAATCCAAGATGGCCGCCGCCATGTATGTCTGAACCTTGTGAGAGGAATATCTTGAAAAATCAGCGAAGTACCAACTTCTAATCTGGTGTGTGGGTGTATCTAGGCATAAGGAAGAACGCTGTTGAAAATTTGGTCGCCATGTCTAAATCCAAGATGGCCGCCACCATATACATGTCTGAACATTGTGAGCGAAATATCTTGAAAAATAAACGAAGGACCAACTTCTAATCTGGTGTGTGGGTGTATCTACACATAAGGGAGAAAGCTATTGAAAATTGGGTCGCGACGTCAAAATCCAAGATGGCCGCCTTGTGTCTTCCACTTTGTCAACTCACATCACTTCACCGACAGGGGACCTAGGTGTAACGCTTGTTGAAATCTATCATTGGCATCCTACAAGAACAACCAGCGCACATCTCAGCATAATGCATTCAGAAGACAATCTTCTGTCTGATGACCAACACTCTCGCACATCGAGCATTCGCCCATAAATAGGCATCCAAGATGCACCACGCCTGCAAAGGCTCTTCTTCTTCTTCTTCATTTTCACCACAATCACCCTCCCTTAAGAATACAGCTAGCAGGTGTAAGGAGGTGCAAGCACGCCATGGCAGCAGGCATAAGGGATCAAATCAGAACGAACAAACTACCAACCAAAATGTGTCCGTGGTTGACATAGCCGATCAACATGCGAGCGATAAACCCCGTCAATGCCCGGGCCCCCATCGATCGGTATCAGCAGAGCCCCCTCACCGGGCGATTTACTCAAAGGGCTCGGAAGGCTTCCTGGTGCAGGTGACAAGCTCCCGGGGTCTGAAGCGGCAGCACCACTCAGTATCGTCCGGGAGCGAATCCAACCAGGCGGGGGAAGTCGAGTTTGCCTCATCCGGCACACACATGACAGGCTGCCCATTAACCTCTCCACAAGCGTGAGATGTCTCTCTACCATCAGCGAAATGGACATGCGCATATTCCAGATTTGCTTCCAATATTTCCACCGGTCCACAAGCGGTTCGTATTTGCTCTGGCGGACCACGTGTTCAGGAAAGCCGGACCCGGCTCTGCCAGCCATGAGGGTAGAGGCTGCCTGCTGGAGCTGCGATGTTGGTACTTGAACAGTCGCTCGTGAGGGGTCGCGTTAGTCACGGTACATCGGAGAGACCTGATGGCGTGTAATGCTTCTGGCAACACACGCTCCCACATGTTTGAAGTCATCCTGCAGTCATCTCCATGCCCGGCTTCATTTATAGTATAGAAATGAAATGAATGAATGTGTTGAACTTGTTTCCATTTTAGAAAAAGATGACTAGTGTCGAACTGTACTGCCTTGCAATTGTACTGCAGTCCCAGAATATTATTGTCATGTGATTCCCGGGTGAACACCACAGGGATCACGGATAGCGAAAGCAAGCTTTAACTCCAATGCGTTGATCAAATGCGGATTTTATATATGCGTAGGAAGAAAGGGGAGGGGAAGATGAAGCTTACCTGTCGTGATCGCCGGCAGTCCCAAAGCCTGCAAATAAATAACTCAAACGGGAACACGGTTTCAAATGTACAGAAAATAACGAAGGGGTTTATTAAACAGAAATGCCGGTAATACAAAATAAAATGCGTGATAATAAATAATGTTCCTAAATGGGACGTCCCCCACAAACAGACTTGGAAACAGATGAAAGGGAAGGATAACTGAAAATAATTGTGTGGTGTGTGACTTAGCTCCGATCACTGGTGGGATCTCGTCAGTCTGTGAATGGACCCGGAGGTCCATGCGCCCGAACACGCCTTTGCGCAAAGTTTGTACGCGGAACCAGGCCTCAAGCGCCCAGGCCCGGGTGTTCGTCCACGCGTCGTTTCTGCCTGGCAAAACTGCAGCTCTCCATCTGTGGCTCTTCCTCCTCACGTCAGACGAACAGGGAAACGAGGCTACGATGCCGGCCCACAACCGCTTCTGCCAGAACCGAGGTCCAGAACATCAAGTCAGGGAGGAGAATCATCAGCGCTCAACCGTCCTTCACCAAAATCCGTTATCAAAGGGGGGGTGTCGAGGGCAGAGGAAGGTGTGAGGAGCAAGAGAGAGAGAAGGCAAGAAGAAGGCAAGAGAGCAAATGTTGGTCCGAGGGTTCTTTTATTGACCGTCTCTTGACGTCATCTGTGCCTCTCCACCAATGCCCGCAAGCCACCACTGCATGCTCAGCTCTCCATCAATCCATACGCAGGCCGCTTCTGACGTCATCAGTCAAACCTTGCCAATCAGCGTGCTGCTTCCTGCTCCTCCTTCCTTCACCAATCAGCGAGTCCCTTCCTACCTCGGCATTCCCGTTGGTCAACTCTCGCCAAAACACTGTCCTTCTGGGCGTGGCTCTCAGCCTGCCCGATCGATGTGTGCCTGCCAGGCGGGATTGTTAGCCCAAGTGCTTGATGCCTGCCTTACGCTTGGTTTTTATTATTAAGTGTGGTTTCATGGCAATTCTAACTAGTGTCTATGGTGTGGTGCCATAAAGGACAAAGGATAGATCACAGAGGTTTGACTAACAAGGTAGTAGTTAACATAATCCCTGTACTAGTTAGCATGCCCCATTCCTCATAATGGGGACGAATATACAACTTCAATCCTACATCTGGGCTAAACAGATGCTCTACTTATTACATTGTGGTGGTTCTTCTTCTTCACGACAGTAGGAGCATGTTACTGACACAAATCTACCTGGTCTAAAGTATCTCGACCCCACAGACATAACCCAGCCCCCCCCCCCCTCGCAGAACCATAGCCCCGCAAGGTTCTTTGCAGGTGCTACCATTCCAGTCTTACCACATTCCGACTCACACTTAATTAACCTATGAATTAAATCAGGAGGGCTGTGGGAAGTGAGCCGAAGCTACTTACCTATTCTCCTTATCATTCTACTCCCTTAAGCAACCATGTACATTTCAAATATTTACAAAATTGTTGAACTCCTCGTTCCTAACTCCTGGGGAGGAAGAAAAACAACAACATGCAGACCTTCCTTCACCACAAAACGTAACAATCAAAAATTCAAAATTCCATAAAACATTTATACAACCCCTTCCTAAAGACCACGCCCCCCAGTGGATGCCACAATACTCAACGTTACCTGTGGGGCCATCCCAATGCATCCCAAATTTCCACGGGCCCTGCCCTGGTGTTACAGGTGAGTGACATGGCTCGGTGGATTTCCCCCCCACATTTATTCTACACAAACCCATGACCACTCATACACATTTCCAACATCATCAAAAACACAAAATCATTACGCATGATTTTTCACCCCCCCTGCAGGACCATGGCATAGATGTCATACACATGTGTGTGCATTTATACGAGGCAGTGGGGAGGTACCGTACAAGCAAGGTGGGGGGGTGGGGGGGGCGCTTCAGGCTGTGGTGCCCGCAGTCCCAAAAAGAAGTCGCCCGACTTTCGACTTCTTCCCCCCACCCCCTTTACCTCTTGGCCCCAAGACAGCCAAACAGCTCCTTACGCTGTCATCCCACCAGGGGGGGGGGGGGGCGGGGGCGGGTGTGTCTCCACACACACCAGGCTCTATCGGCTCACGCTTCCATACAGCCTCACGGGTCGCCGGGGGTCTTATACTCAAGGGTGCCAAAAACAGACCGCTACCACCGACGAGCTCCCAATTTCCAGACACCACTGGCTGCCATGGGTAATTAAAGCAGAGGGGGCCGCAGTCACCACTCCTCCAGGGGTTGATCCGTACCTGTGGACACACACCTTCCCAACCCACAAAATCCACAAAAACATTTCCTCCCATGCTGCCATTCAATTTTTAAACACATTTTACCATAGAAGATGACACAAAAAGATGTTTCCAAAAGTTGCTGCCATGGCCTGCTTCCATGTAAAAAATCCCCATTCACATTAAAATTTCCAAACACATCAAAATAATCACAATTTTCATCTCCATCCTCTCGACCACACAAAAACACCATAATCTCTACACATAAACAAACACTACCCACAAGACCTTTTGTGGCACACATTCCATCCCCTCACCGCACATGCCATCACTCTCACCAGCCCCCTACTCCAAATTACATGCCCCAATTTACAGACTTGGCATTTAATATGGAATATATTTTTGTGGGGGTGAACTTACTTTTCAAGATGACTTAGAACCAAAAGTTCATTGGAATTATGTTGAAATTATTCTAGATTTTGTTAATGTGACCTTTAAAAGAAACAAAAACCACATTTGACATTTCGAAGCAAATAAATTGATGCTTGAAAGTGATGTAAACTGATATCGAACTCAATTCACGGACAGTACTGTGTTAAACTTCTGTACGTTTTCCAGAAGTATCTCTATATTTTGCACATTAGCCAAAAAATATTTCAACAAAAACAAAAGCTAAATTATGACTGGGGTTACGGACAGTAAAATTACAGTTCAGTACTTCGTGTAACCCCCACGAGCATTCAGGAGAGCACGTACTCGTTGAGGCATGCTGTTCACGAGATTTGTCAAGGTTTGGACAGGAATCGCTTGCCATGCAGTGACAATATAGTCTGCTGCAATTCACGCACAGAGGTAGGCTGCTGGTCCAAGTTGTCGATTTGACGCGTTAATTCTGCCCACAAATTCTCTATCGGATTCATATCCGGGGACGTGGCAGGCCACTCCATATGCTCCACACCACGGTCAGCAAGAAAGTGTTGGATCATGCGAGCACGATGAGGCCGTGCATTGTCATCTTGGAAGACAAAGTTTCCTCGAAAGGCTGCATGAGCAAATGGAAGCAATGTTTCTTCCAGAATGACCCTATACTTGAACTGGTTCAGGTTTCCATTCAGAACAACCAGGTCAGTTTTGCCCCCTGCATGAAAAGCAGCCCAAACGGTCACCCCACCACCTCCAGCTTGGACTCTTGGCACTATACAATCTTCGTTGTGGGCTTCATGCACTTGTCTGCACAATCGGACGCGGCCATCTTGACGATAGACCAGAAATCTAGACTCGTTACTGAAGGTCACGTGATTCCAGTGTCCTGGCTGCCATTGACGGTGCTCTCTGGCCCACTGCAATCGGCGCTGGCTGTGTTGTCTGATCAGGCGTGGTTTTCTCAGGGGATGCCTGGCACGATAGCCTGCTTGAACCAGTCGTTGGTTGACTAGCCTTCTGGATACAGGCACATTTGTCAGTTGCTGCCACTCAGCCCTAAGCCGATTATCTGACTTGGTACGGCCATTGCAGACTAACCGGTGCAGCTGGCGATCATCTCTCCTTGTGGTTCTGCGTGGATGTCCTGGCCTCTGTATTGGAGTAGGGACACCCCTCTGAGCATTTCGTTTCAGGATCTTTGACACCTGACCTTGAGTGATGCCATACTCCTGAGCAATAGCACGCTGTTTCATGCCAGAATTTCGTAAAGCCACCACTCCATGACAAACAGCATTGTCAAGTTGACAGACCATCTCCAGAGGAAGCGGCAATCACTTTTGTAGACGTGCAGCAGTTGTTTTCCACTAATACAGAACGCAACAACCCTTATATACCCGATTGTGAAGCCAATCGTCAAATGTACCTGTCCTTACATTTTGTCATGCCACCTGTGATATAATCCTGTTATTGACTTCTTGCTGCGAAAGACAATCAGTGACATGGTTCTTTCAACAAAGACGTCACTGAAGGGTAAAAGAAACTCAACAGATTGATATACTGAGTTCAGAAAGTAAACCCAAGTCAAGAAAAAAAAAATATTCCATATTAAATGCCAAGTCTGTACATAAGCAAGTACTGAACCCTGGGACAGTACACCTCTAAGCACTCACCTCTAGTGCAGGTAGTTGCAGGTTGGTCGGGTCCAAGAATGCCATCCACCCTACAAAATCCCAAATGACCCATGGGACCATTATCCCATGGGACCATTCCAATTCTTACAAATTGCTCTTTTATCCCTACTGTACTGGCAAGTGTGTGGATCCGCCTCCTCCGGTGCTCTTTACTATACTACTACATTTGGCTCCAACAACTCCGCATCTCTACCGTGCAAGGGCCATCGGGACAAGCTGAGCAGCCGAAACGACATGGCCCATGAGTATCCATAAAGGAGCGACCACCATCCATCCTTTGGCCCCCTGCGAGAAACACGGCTCCACTAGCCCCAGCTGGCCAATGTGGTGAGCACCTGCTGCCAACTCTACCATTCCCAAAACCTCGGACCTGGTGGGAATGGTCGCAGTGCATGGCATTCACATCACGTCCCCTGCACCTCTCACATCCCCCAGTCCACACAACTGCAGCTCCCAGTGCCCACCCACACTTGACCAGACCCAGGGTCTAGCAGACAACCATTCTCCACCAGGAGACTCATCCCAGAAGACATGGTCCACACACCTTGGACACCCACAGCACCACGTTGACGCCCAGACTACCCAACTACATCCCTACAACCCAGTGTCCCAAATATTGGCGCTGTCGCTCCCGTTGCCAGTCGAAGGCTGTGTCCTGCTCGTTTATCAATTTTATCACAGCTTCCAACACTTTGGTCTAACACACCCGAATCAATAATGGTGTCACTGCTGTCAGTGTCCACCATGGCCTCACAAATCCACCCTTAAATTTAAATCTCACCCTCAGATTACCAGTGCCAATTATTTTTCATAATTTACTAATTTCACCAAAGAAAGGTGCTTTTCCATACACATGCCAGCCGAGCATGGCCCATATGCTCAGCTAGTTACAAATTCCCGATTAGCAAATTCCTCATAATGGGGACATTACAAATTCCCGATAGTTCTTCCACGTGTCATTTCTGACTGGCAAAACTGCAGCTCTCCATCTGTGGCTCTTCCTCCTCACGTAAGACAAACAGGGGAACGAGGATACGATGCCAGCCCACAACCGCTTCAGCCAGAACCCGAGGTCCAGAACATCAAGACAGGGGGGGAGAATCGTCAGCGTTCAACCGTCTTTCACCAAAGTCCGATACGAAAGGGGGGGGAGGGGTGGGGTCGAGGGCAGAGGAAGGTGTGAGGGGAAAGAGAGAGAGAAGGCAAGAAGAAGGCTAGAGAGCAAACGTTGGTCCAAGAGTTATTTTATTTACCGCCTCGTGACATCATCTGTGCGTCTCCACCAATGCCCGCAGGCCGCCACTGCATGCTCAGCTCTCCATCAATCCACATACAGTCTGCTTCTGACGTCATCAGTCGAACCTTGCGAATCAGCGCCCTGCTTTTTTCCTCGTCCTTCCTTCACCAATCAGTGAGTCCCTTCCTACCCCGGCCTTCCCGTTGGTCAACTCCCGCCCAATCACTGTCCTTCTGGGCGTGGCTCTTGACCTGCCCGAGCGATGTTTCCCTGCCAGACAGGATTGTTAGCCCTAGTGCTTGATGCCTGGCTTCTGGTTGGCTTTTATTATTGTTTGGTTTAATGGCAATTCTAACTAGTGTCTATGGTGCAGTGTCATAAAGGACAAAGGATACATCAAAGAGGTTTGACTAACAAGGTTGTCGTTAACATAATACCTATACTAGTTAACATGCCCCATTCCTCGTAATGGGGACGAATATACAACTTCAATCCGACATCCGGGCTAAAGAGGTTCTCTACTTATTACATGATGGTGGTTCTTCTTCTTCACGACAGTCGGAGCATGTTACCGACACAAATCTTCCTGGTCTAAAGTATCTCTACCCCACCGACATAACATTATTTTCACTGTTGTACTTTATAGTTACTATATTACTCCCATTTGTTGAATATGAACAGGTTGGATTTATTCATCATCTCTACCAAGAACCTGAGATCAAAATGAAACTTCCCTGACATAAGATGCAGTGTCAAACTCATGCCAATAGTTTTCGCAATAAGGAGACAATAGACATTGAATCGTTATGTTTTTGCAGTTTCCAAGTTGATTCCAAATAATAAATTATTACACGATGATAGAGTTAGTGATTTATAAGTGATTAGTTTCAGGTGGGATATTATGTAATTTTCAGATCCTGATAATGGCTCCATCAACTAATTATAAATTTACTCGTTTCTACCTAAGTGATATTAAAACTTGTGCATAATGAATAATTCTTCCATTATATTCCCATTTTATCCTTAATTAAAATGATTTGTGCATCTCTCTCCGCATAAAGGTGGAGCTGTGAGCACATAAAGCAGAGCGCACATTCGATTTTGCCAAAGACAATGGCTTTTGTTTCATACTTAACGCAATAAGTTTATTTGATTTGGAAGTTTTGGTGAAGTATTGAAAAATATGGGAACGAGCTTTTTAGGAAGCCTGATGTTAATTTTCAGCTCCTTATGCTCCTTAGGTAATGCTACTTCGGACGTGTCCAAATCCACAATGTTTCTGGCCTTTGTACTTTGTGCCAATGCTCCAGTTGTCTACGGAGAGATTTGCAAGTCGATGAAAGGAAGCAACTTGAGAGGGATCACATCAAGTGGTGACATCATTCTGGGGGGAATTTTCCCCATACGTGATGCAAAGCTGGAAGATCATTTCTTTTGGAAAGAACATCCTCCTGTTTTCACCTGTACTATGTAAGATGTGAAATTTATTTTTCAATTGTTCGCCCGTCCGTTTCACAGCAGGAGATGGGGTTTTGTAATCACTTCTGTCTGTCTGGGCCGTAACTTTTTCACCATTTGAGTTTTGTCAGCAAATTTTTAACAAAGCTTTGTTATGATACAATGGAGAACACAAATTACTAATTTGGTCAAAAGGTCAAAAGGTTCAAGGTTCGCATCACCTAAGATCATTAATTTTCATCGAATTGACCTGAAATTAAAATTTACCATTTGAGTTTTGTCATCAAATTTTTAACAAAGCTTTATTCTGAGAATATGAGAAGGTAAGTTAATAATTTGGTCAAAAGGTCAAAGGTCAGCATCACATAGAATTGTCAATTTTCATCTGATTGACCTGATATTTTAAGAATTTGCGTATTGGGTCACTGAGTTGGTTCCCCAATCAAAATATAGGAGTCGATTGTTTTTTTTAGATCAAAAGGTGAAGGTTGCATAAAATCATTCATTTTCGTCCAATTGATGAGAAAATTTAAGAATTTGTATATTAATAGGTCATTGAAGGGATAAGAACGTGCATATTATAACATGTTAGATCAGAAAATGCATGATATTATAACATGTTATATCAGGTCATTGAAAGGATCAGACCATGCATGATATTATAACAGGTTAGATCAGGTCATTGAAAGGAGCAGAACATGCATGATATTATAACATGTTAGATCATGTCATTGAATGAGTCAGAAGGTGCATTATATTATAACATGTTAGATCAGGTCATTGAAAGGATCAGAACATCCATGATATTATAACATGTTAGATCAGGTCATTGAAAGGATCAGACCGTGCATGACATTATAACAGGTTAGATCAGATCATTGAAAGGAGCAGAACATGCATTATGTTATAACATGTTAGATCAGGTCATTGAAAGGATCAGCCCATGAATGATATTATAACATGTTATATCAGAACATTGAAAGGATCAGAACGTGCATGACATTATAAGATGTGAGATCAGAACATGCATGATGTTATAACATGTTCGATCAGGTCATTGAAAGGATCAGCCCATGAATGATATTATAACATGTTAGATCAGATCATTGAAAGGATCAGCCCATGAATGATATTATAACATGTTATATCAGAACATTGAAAGGATCAGAACGTGCATGACATGATAACATGTGAGATCAGAACATGCATGATATTTTAACATGTTAGATCAGATTATTGAAAGGATCAGACCGTGCATATTATAATATGTCTAATGAGAACATGCAAGATATTATAACATGTTAGATTAGGTCATTGAAAGGATCAGAACATGCATATTGTAACATGTTAGATCGGAAAATGCATGATATTATAACATGTTAGATCAGGTCATTGAAAGGATCAGACCGTGCATGACATTATAACAGGTTAGATCAGATCATTGAAAGGATCAGAACATGCATTATATTATAACGTGTTACATAAGGTCATTGAAAGGATCGGAACGTGCATGACATTATAACATGTGTGATCAGGTCATGGAAAATGAAAGGATCAGACCGTGCATGATATTATAACATGTTAGATCAGGTCATTGAAAGGATCAGACAGTGCATGACATTATAACATGAGATCAGAACATGCATGATATTATAACATGTTACATCAGGTCATTGAAAGGATCAGAGCATGCATGACATTAGATGGATGAGGTAGATGGATGAGGATGCATGAGGATGAGGATTAGATGGATGAGGATGGATAAGGATGTTATCCTCATCCTCCTCCTCATCCTAGATGAGGATAAGGATGAGGATATCCGGCAGGCTAGAGCTAGCACAGACTGTGGTGGTGTATGGTGGTCACCAATGTTAGCAGATAAGCTCAGGCCCAAGTGCCTAAAACACACACAAGATTTCACGTAGGACCTGGGCTACGCTCCTCAAAGATCTGATACCATTTCTTACTTGAAGATGTCCTGCGGAGAACCAACTGTTCCTGTTACAGTCATGAAGGTCGTGCTCACGCCAGCACTCAAAAAAACTTTCCACAAAAGTACGTGAGCGAGGAATAGCAGGAAAAGGAGCATCGTAGATTAGCGGTTCTTGGAGGAACCTTTCGCTGTTGTACGTCTCCATTTGCCGAGTTACTGAAATGAACTGCCAGGCGTGCAGGACATCTTTGTAAAAGTCAGGGAGCAGCGAAGCATCGACATATTGCAGCCCCAGTCAATGCCTATCTATATTGGGTCAAACAATTGGTTCACCAATCAAAAGCTAAAAGCTGTTTTTTTTATATATATCTAAAGCTGAAAGGTCAAGGCTGTATAAAATCATAAACTTTCATTTTGTATTTTTGGTTACATTGTTTTCGTTATTTTGAGCACACGGAAGAAAAAAGAAAAACGTCTGAATACAAAGAGATGCGGACAAGGCTTTGCATTTTCAAATACTTATAGCTTTATATTATTATGGTGCACAATTAAAGAGCCTGTCCACGTACGGAAGGGAGGAACAGGAAGCAGGACTTGGAGTATGTGTTCACTATATTGCTGCTGTGAAACACACAAACAACGTCATTCTTCTCAGGAAATTAAAAATGGAAGGTGAAAGAGAAGATAAGATAGTATAGGGGATGGAAGGGTTTTAGACTGGTTCAATTTCCAGCAAATGTGATTGCATGAGGCATTTTTGAGGAAAAGCAAACAAATAGGTTTTTCCTAAAGGGAATTTTGTGCTGAATATGAATATCTTGTTTGTGTTTCCCAAAATTGCCTAGTTAGGTCATTAATTAAGGTCAAAGGTCAATAAGTGCAAAATTCAAGTTTTCACAGAAATTGTTTTATTTTTAATATTCAATACAGTGGTAAAAAAGATTTTCCAATATCTATCATATTAAGCCATACATTGCATGTCAAAGATTTGAATTTAATGGAAAATGTGAAAGAAAATTTCACTTCTATGGAGAATATCTCCGTAACGGTTGACCTTTCTATGGAGTGCCATGTCAGTCGATTTCCCTTTGATGTTTCATGTCAAAATGCACCAGTGAAAAGAGTATATGGCATAGCATCATTGTCTAGGTTCAGGGGAATGAGACTTTGTTGTTTGTTTTGCGAAATTTGCAGAATTAGCCACCAATTAGGGTCAAGGCTTAATTAGTACAAAATGCGAATTTTTATGAAATTTTCGTAAGGTCCTATTTGACGTCCCCTCGATGAATTTACAAGAATTTTCTACATATCATTCAAATTAAACGTCATATTATGTGCCGAATATTCAAATTAAATGAAAAATATGATAGGAATTCTTGATTCTATCGCCAATATCTCAATAACGGTTCTATCGCCAATATCTCAATAACGGTTCAATTTTGGTCGCATGGATATCTTTTTTCCAACGTAGGCCACCAAAACTGATTTTGGTTTCCTCTCTATATATGACAACAATATATCTAACAATATATTAGAAAGGAATATGTCACCTTTTTATATTTCTATATTTTATATTTATATTTCACCCCCTTAAACCAACACTGATGAAGTGTCAAATAACCGTATTGTGGCAATATCCTGGCATTGGCGTTATTTAGTCTTGTTTTTGCATGTTACAGTCTCCGAGTCACTGCATTTGCATGCGTCCGTACACTTCAAATCCCATTTCTTGCACGAACACCTATCACTGGTGCAACCCTTGGTACAGCCACACTGTGCAATGTCCTTGCATGCTTTTGGGATAGGGGGTAAAGATGTGAGCACCGGTGAGAGAAGACCATCAGCCAGCTTCCATCCATCAGAGTCCATTGGGGAAGGAATTACTGGGTTTGGATTGCACGCTTCTCTCCATATGAAGCTCTGGTAATTTGCACGCTGTATATGGTGATGTGCAGCATCACTGGATGGTGGCATTGGTTCTGGTGCCTGACATTTACTGAACAGCTTTACTGAACAGCGAACATATCACATGTTATTGTGATATCACATCTCACGAGATGATATATCATCACATTACTGAACATTTACTGAACTCACAGTTCAGTTCCCACAACTCACAGTTCAGAACTCACAATTACTGTTCCCTCACTCACTCACATTTACTGAACAGCTTTACTGAACAGCGAACATATCACATGTTCTTGTGATATCACATCACTTGTGATATCACTCACAGTTCAGTTCCCACAGTTCCCACAACTCACAGTTCAGAACTCACAGTTACTGTTCCCTCACTCACTCACATTTACTGAACAGCTTTACTGAACAGCGAACATATCACACGTTCTTGTGATATCACATCTCATGTGATATCACATGATATCACTTGTGATATCACATCACACGAACATATCACATGTGAACATATCACATGTCCCTATCACATGTACCACAATTCTTACCATGAACAGCGAACTTCTCACATTTTCCATTAAATTCAAATCTTTGACATACGATATATGGCTTAATATGATAGATACTCGATAAACTTTTTCGCCACTGTATTGGATATTAAAAATAAAATAATTTCTGTGAAAACTTGAATTTTGCACTTATTGAACTTTGACCTTAATTAATGACCTAATTAGGCAATTTTGGGAAACACAAACAAGATATTCATATTCAGCACGAAAATCCCTTTCAGAAACACCTATTTGTTTGCTTTTCCTCAAAAATGCCTCATGCAGCTTAAATAAGCACATTTTTCAATTTCTTGCCTAGACTATTTAGGGATAGGTAAACATTGAAAGAAAACACGAGGGATAGTGTATTTTAAGATACACCTTTTTATTCGAGTAGAAACATCGAGTAGAAACTTCTAACATTTGAGATTGGGAAAAGACGTGAAAGTCTCAATCATGATGTACGATGTCGCACAAATCTAGATGGCTTGTATTCACAGAATGTATTCAACGTGTCCACTCTTCGTCCTACACCCCCCCCCCCCCCCCACTCCCCCACCAGATCCCCGTCACTCCTCTGGAACGATAGGGCAAAATAAGTGATTCATGATTTTTTTCATTTCATGATGTTCCACAGTTTTGGGACACGCTGTGTGTGTGTGTGTGTGTGTGTGTGTATGTATGTATGTATATATATATATATATATATATATATATATATATATATATATATATATATAAAACAAAGTTTTTGTTTGTCTGCGCAAGCTAATCTCCTGAACGGTGAAAGATAGGAGGAAACCTACAATACAAAAAATGTCGGGACGGGCCCCGGGAAGGTTTTAGGCTAGGTGGCGAGGCCGGTCGAGGCCGCTTTGGCCGGGCTGGGCCAATTTCGCAATTAAAAGCTGAGCTGAATTATAGTAGTCAATCTTCTACTGCCGTGGGTAAAAGATGAATTATAGTAGTAAATTCATTCAAAAAGAATCCGGGCAACGCCGGATGCTTTCAGCTAGTATATATATATAAGTACACCCAGCACCATCAACACCACAACAAACAACACCAACAACCACGCATACAATCACATACACCGATACTAATACACCACAACTCACTTTACCTAAACCAAAAAGCACCTGGACACCACGTGTTGACAATCCATATCTACATGTCTATATGGAACAAGTGAGCAATGAAATTGAAAAGGTGGCACAAAAATATAATTGTTCCAGACATAAGGACAATCTTACAAAGGCAGAGCGACGAGCACTTCACAATCTCCAAAACAATGAAAAGATAGTCATAAAGCCAGCAGATAAAGGTACTGCCATTGTCATTATGTCGACTGCCGATTACGTTGCAGAAGGTAATCGTCAACTACATAGTGATACTTACAAAGAGCTCCCATCCGACCCTACCCTTTTACATCTTGAAGAGGTTAAAAAGGTAGTAGATTCTATTCAGGTGGATAAAACCATCAAATCTCGCTTGGTTCCGAAAGATCCTCATTGCCCTAACCTTTATTTTCTTCCTAAAGTACACAAGGTAAACAATCCAGGTAGACCAATCGTATCTGGCTGCACATGTCCAACTGTTCTAATATCAAAATTTGTTGACTGTCATTTACGTCCTCTCGTGATGAATCTCTCCTCATACCTCAAGGACACAACCAGTTTTCTGACCCACATCCAAGGATTGAACAGAATATACTCACCTTTCAACTCCCAAACCATTTTAGTCACAGCAGATGTTACATCCCTCGACACTAATATTCCACATTCAGAAGGCCTGTCTGCATGCCGCAAAGCACTAGATACACGACAAGTCCCAATGCCACCTACTCAAGACCTTATGCGCCTATTAGAACTGACACTCAAACTGAATAATTTCCAATTCAACGGACAACATTACATTCAAACTCAAGGTACCGCTATGGGTACCCCTGTTGCACCGTCATACGCTAACATCTTCATGGGAATGATAGAGGCCAAGATCAATGCACAACCTCATCACGGCATCTTGGAAAAATCCTGGGTACGTTATATTGATGACATCCAGTTCATCTGGTCAAAATCCCCCCGTAGTCTCACACAATTCCAAAATGAATTAAATTTGATTCATCCGACCATCAAGTTCACATTCGACAGCTCACAGTCCGAAGTTCACTTTCTAGACACATCACTCACGCTTCAAAATAACAGACTCGAAACAGAACTATACACCAAACCAACAGACACTCACTCTTACCTTCTCCCTTCTTCATCTCATCCTAAACATACAATTGCAAGCATACCATACAGTCAAGCACTCAGAGTAAGACGCATTTGCTCAACAAAAATGGCAGAAGAAACTTCTCTCTGCCAATTAGAAACACACTTCATTGCAAGAAACTATGACCCTCACTCTGTGAAAGAAGCAATAACCTGAGCAAAACGCATACGGAGAGCAGACCTTCTGACTTACAAACCCAAACCTGCAACTAACCGTGTCCCACTGGTAACCACCTACTCTGCTACCTCATCCCAATTGCCAAGTATTCTGAATAAGGCCCTTCCTCTCCTCCATCAATCAGAAACACTCGGCACCACATTTCCTCAACCTCCACTAACATCATTTCGACGTGGTCGGACACTCAGGGACCTCTTGGTAAAAGCAAAGCACCCACAGCCCCACAACAAAGAAACTAGGATCCCTGGCTTCTATAAATGCACAGCAAACAAATGCATTATTCACAAGCATTTGCTAGAAGGAAACAAATTTTGTAGTTCTAGCACTGGACAAAAATTCCCCATCACCTCCTATATGAACTGCAAATCTACATGGGTCATATACCTAATCACTTGCCAAAAGTGCACCAAACAATATGTTGGAAAAACTGAAAATACACTCTACACACGATTTAATAACACCCGGTCAGAAATCAATAACTTCCACACCAGTCAGGGCAAATCTCTACCTTACACGATACACTTCAATCAACCGGATCACTCTATAAATGACATTCAGATCTCTGCCATTGAATCAATCACAAATCGATCACACACCACGATTCTGAAACGTGAGACCTTTTGGATACATAAACTTCGGACAAAAATCCCTCATGGCATAAGTTTTGATGATTAAAGCATGTTCCTACATCAACCCAATCAAATTGTTAACCGTAACCCATTCATTCATTCATTCATTCACCCATTCATTCATTCTCCCTTTGTATGTCATTTATATAAATATATAAATATATTATATGAATATAAATGGCATATGAATATATGCTTGTATGTTTATGTATGTATGTATGTATCCCTATATTTTTTTTTCTGCACGTGCACCGGAAATGTAACGCAAACCGTAACTGTAAGCTGCGCTGCGCTCCACTTCCGTTGAACTTGGGGCCGGTGAGTGAGCTTTGGCGTGGCTCTTCCTTCTGTATGCATTTTCTACACATATCACTACACATACTTGACTGATATACAGGCCTACTGTTTTTGTAGACTCAGAGGCAGACCTTTGTTGGTCGAAAGCTTGTCGAATTAAAGATCGAAGCCCTGAAGCTACGTCCGCGTCTTATTCAATCTCCCAATTATTGGCGCTGAGGAAGCGCCTTTAGCGATTGACTTCCAGCCAGTGTAACGCTAATTCCTGTCACAGGAATTCTGAGATCATATAAGTGGGCGTGGCAGTTCCTGATTGGTTCGTGTTGGGGAACGCCTTCTCGCTGCCGACGTGACGTAAATTCGCGCACGCGCACTGGTGATTGGCGCTGAGGAAGCGCCTCTCGCGAATGACTTCCAGCCAGTGTAACGCTAATTCCTGTCACAGGAATTCTGAGATCATATAAGTGGGCGTGGCAGTTCCTGATTGGTTCGTGTTGGGGAACGCCTTCTCGCTGCCGACGTGACGTAAATTCGCGCACGCGCACTGGTGAAGCTTACTCGATCTTACTCGATCCCATATTACATGTACTTTCATTGCATACAAATTATACTTTCTCCTAGAAATTCCATGCCCGAACCTCAGCGCAATCCAAGAGGATTCACTTGTTTATTCAATGCAAATGAGACGCCCTGCTCGTACTGTGGAGTTTCTACTATTTCTCACAGTTATATATATATATATATGTATATATAAACTCTTGCCCATAAAGATGGAATATTTTTTCTTCAACAAATTTTCATAGCATCATTATTTCAATCTAAACTAGAACGGGCACTCGGTAGAGCGCATACCTTCGCCGCAGCTACTTTTGTTGCCAAAATAAAAGACTACAAGATCTGTGTAGCAAAGCCACACCTACGTTGTCATGCGGGAAGATTTGTTTCAAATTAAACCATTCTATCCCGCCAAAAGTTTGATATTGTAATCACATCCATGTGGTGGTACTTGATAACATTTGGACTCTATGTGCTGCGCGCTATGGTAAAAAGACGATTTTGACCTTTTCATGACCTTGACCTTGACCTTTGACCCGATCGATTCCAAAATCTAATCAAATGGTTCCCGGATAATAACCTATCATCCCACCAAATTTCATGCGAATCGGTTGAATACTTTTTGAGTTATGCGAATAACATACACACACACACAGACATACAAATAAATACACAGCGATCAAAACATAACCTTCCGCTTTTGCGAAGGTAATTACCAGTGGCAGTTATGGTGCATTTAACCACTTTTCTTTATTATTCTGTCTCTTACGCACATTTGACAGTGATTTTTATTAATTATCAGTCCTAATCGGTTGGTGTCTTGAGCATAAAACGACAATGACGACAATAATAATAATAATAATAATCCATTTATTTTATATAGCGCTTAAGGACAGTAAATTAAGGATCATGACACATTTCTTTTTAATCTCTGTCAGTTTTCCAGATAACATTTTTTGGGTGATTTCATGGATCAATTTGCATCACAGTAGAGTCCTTGTTGTTACTCGATCACTAAAAGCGGGTATGTCCACCCCTGGCACGAATCGGGGCGTGCAGACGTCGTGGCATGCTGTCCACTAGCTTGTTGACGACGTCAACAGGCATAGCATCCCATTCTTCCCTCAGAGCGTCGGCCAACTCCTGCAAAGTTTGAGGAATAACATCTCTGTCGTTGATGGCTCGGCCTAGGGCATCCCATGCATGCTCTATGGGGTTCATATCCGGCGAGCAAGCTGGCCATGGCAACTGCTCCACGCCCTCTGCCTCAAGGAATTCCCTTACTGCAGCGGCCCTGTGCGGTCTAGCGTTGTCGTCCTGCAGTCGGAAATTGTGTCCATACACTCGTCTTGCATGTGGAAGGCAATGGTACTCCAAGATATCCCGGTACACGACGGCGTTGACGTTTCCATCCGGAACCACCAGTGGCGTTTTCCCTCTATAATGGATGCCGGCCCATATCATCACTGAGCCGCCATCACCTTGAGTCGTCTCGTGGATGCAGTCATCACGAAGGTTCTTCCCGGGTAATCGATGAACTCGTTGTCTCCCATCTGTACGGTCAAGGGTGTAGCGGCTCTCGTCCGTGAAGACAACATGTCGCCAGTGTCCAGGATGAAGCCTTCTGTGCTCCCTAGCCCAGCGAAGACGAGCAACTCTGTGGCGAACAGCCAGGCATGGACATTTAGTCAACCGTCGTGCTCGGTAACCATGTTGGAGCAATCTCCGATTAACGGTTGACCGGGAAACATGGATCCCATGATGTCTCCTCCACAAGCGACGAAGACGACTCGTCAGCATTTTCCGGTTTCTGCGGCAGAGATTCAACAGTTGGCGATCATCTCGTCTCGTGGTTAATCTTGGACGTCCTGGAGGTTTCCGCGGCCGCACATTCCCTGCCTCACGTTGACGTTTCAGGATCTCACAGACTGTACTCTGTGATATCCTGACGACATCTGCGATATCACTCTGTTTGTAGCCCTCCTGCCGCAGTGCTACCACTCTCTCGCGTATTGCTGGTTCCATTGGACCAGGCATAGCCCAGGGAACGTCTCTACCGATTTTTCTTGCAAACGGTACAAGGAACTCGAAAAAAACCAGCCTCGTTTAACACAGTGTTGAATCAGGGAAAGGGACAGAATATCACATGCATGGGCTTTTATAGTCCCTACCAAAAAAAATTATTACGTAATACACATTTTTTCAATGTTATCATATCACCTGTGTAATGGGGAAACGTTATGTAATCACTCATTTACCCTTTTGTTTACACGTAGACTCTCAAATACCAAAGAAACTGTGGAATCATGTCAAAAATATTTTATTCAATCTTTATGGCCAACAGTGTGTATATATATATATATATATATATATATATATATATATATATATATATATATATATATATATATATATATATATATATATATATATATATATATATATATATTGTTGCGAATATGGAATTTGACCTCCATATCCGCTTGTAAATATTCCCCTATCTTCTCCGATACTCCCCAACTCTCCCCTTACCCCATTCCCTAGTCCCATTGTCTGTAAACAACACCCATTAGAGCCGATCTTCCCCTTCATTCCCCCATTAAATGTCGTGCCCAGGTCCCCCGCACCACACGTAGACAATTATAGGACATCTTGCTAGTTATTCTTAATCTATGTCAGTTAAGGACTTGTTTCCATTAATTATGACTCTTCGTTGCACCAGAATGTGATGATATGGCACCAGTAGGAGTTTAGGACCTTCCCATACCTCCCCGCATCTCTTCCCATCATCTCAAGCTCCAACAACAACCACAACAACAGCGGCTTTGCGTCCTCACTCCGGCTCGGTTGGCCGCCATTGAACATGTGCTCGACGGGGTTACCCAGAAGGGGGCTCCCTGTCGGCCCCTCGTCAAGGGCGAAGCCGGTAACCCCCGCACCCAATGAGAAGCCATGGGCCGATGCCATATGGGGCGGAGCTAACGAGCGAGGGCGTGACTCCCCGCCGGATATACGCGGCCCCGCGCCGGATGTGACGTCAGATGCGCCCCGAGCTTGGAAGGAAAAGACGCCACCCTCCCGAGCGCTGAGCGACCTCCCCGGCATCTCCACCAAAGTCGCGACCCACAAGCGCTGTGATACCTTCACGCATCGCTGGACACCACCGTACGTGATTCTGTCCCGGAGCCAGGTGCACCTGAGCGATCGCTACCCGCTTTCCTGGCCATCAAATCCCGTGTGAGTCAGCGTTGTCCCGTTTATCTGTGGTCTGTCTAGGGTTAATATAAGGTTGTGTCTAAGTGCCCACCTTCCTATGTTTCCCTCTTGTCCTTGTAATCTAACCTTTTTCCGTACGAATATACTTGAGAACTGAACCCTTGGTGTCGTATTGTGTGATTGTAACCCAGCCGGGTGTCTTCTCTTTCCAATTGAGCCAGCATAGCGCGGCTTCGTCGACGTTCGAGTACAATCGGGTAACTTGTACGGATACGGCGGCCATCCCGCTCGGCCCACCATACCATCAAAGTCGTATCTGTAACAATTGGTGTCGAGGAGTGGAATTCGAACCCGGGACTAAATTAGTTAGGCCCAAATTTTGGGAGGGAAAATCGATTCGGAGCGCGTTTCCCGCGCGAAATTATAACGGCGAAATTTCAATTTGTTTTACGAAAATAAAAAATAAAAACCGAATTTTGAAAGTCGCGCTATGGCGGATCAAGACGGCTGGGGTCCGGTAGGGGAGAGTGAAGCAGGGTCGGTCCAGGACCAAATTGAGGGACATGAGGGACATGAGGAGAGCGAAACAGCGGGGGTAGCAGACGCGCGAAATTGCGCCTCGCACATAGCTACGGCGGCCGCACCCGCTGCACAAGTGGGAGGGATGGCCCAGATGCAGGTCCTCATGGAGCAATTTATGGCGCAAATGCAGGCGTCCCTCAAACTGCAGAGTAACCAATTGGGGAACCGGATGGATGCTCAGAGTGAGCAAATGAGGGTTGATAGTGGGCGAATGGAGGGCCAAATGGGGGTAATGGGAAACCAAATGGGGGTAATGAGGGACGAAGCGAGGGCTCGGAGTGAGCAATTGGGGGTAATGAGGGACGAAGCGAGGGGTACCGGTGAGAAGTTAGACAATAATTTTGAGGAGTTAGACAAGAAAATTGGGAAGTTAGACAATAATTTTGAGGGGTTAGACAACGGGATAAAAGAGGTGAAACATGGGTTAACGGGGGTAGAAAACAGAATGGCCGCTCAAGAGAATCAAATGGAAGGGATGCAAAAAGGGTTAGAGGGGTTAGAAAACAGTATGGAAGGCAAATTGAGGGACATGAGGGACCAAGCGGAAAGGGAAGTTAAACAAATGGAGCAGCAGATAGAGGGGGTCAGAATGGGGGTAGAAACCAAACTGGATGCTCACAGGGAGGAAATGGAGCAGATGAGGGTGGCATCTGGGCAGGAGATGCAAGTGATGGGAGAGGAGATCAGAAGAGGAGTGAGTGAGGAGGTCGGAGGAGTGCGCGAGGAGGTGAGGCACTGTGAGGAGCACATGGAAAAGGAGGTGAGAAAGGGGACTGTAAAGTTACAAGGGGGCATAGAGGTCCTGACGCAGGAGGTGGAACAGCTGACGGAGGGACAAAAAGAACTAACGGAGCAGGTTCAAAGGAACACTGCGGTATTAGGAGGGTTAAAAGTGACACAGAAAGAACTAAAAGACGACTTGATAGCGACGAAGAGGGAATGTCAGATGGTACGAGAGGGACTGACAGCGAGGTTGGACGAGGTGGTAGAGGTAATGGAGACGAAGGACCGGCAGGTGAGGACGCACCTGGAAACGGTCAAGGTAGCCTTAGAGGATGAGCTTGAGGATACGTACCGGGGAATAAAAGAGGTGAAGCAGAAATTAGAAGAAGTGGAAGAAGGGATGAGCGAAATTAAGAAGCGACGGAGAGGGGATAAGAAAGAGATAAAAGAGGAGATAAAAGAATTGGTCCAAAGTCTGTGTTTGGATCGTGATGATGTGCTCATTAACCGGATGAGGGATTCGCAGGTGATGGAGGAGAAGCGAAGAGGAAGAGGACCCGGTGTAAGTGGTGACCAATATGGTCGTGCGTATGATGCGCCAGGGGATTTAATAAGCTTGGGGGTCGAGATGGACCCGGGTGTTCGTGAGAGGCCGTTGGTGAAGTGTGCGACAGGTCTGGTGTGCGAAAAAGGAGGTGTGCGAGAAAGTCCGACTCTGGGGTGTGTGAGGAAAAAGTGTGTGCCAAGGAGTGAGGGTGCTGGCGAGAGTGAGTCGGTCGTAGCGCGTGTGCGAGGGGGCACATGGAAGCGCGGGGTGGTGAGTGTTACAGAGGGTGTGACGGGAGAGTGTGCGCAAGAGTGTGCGCGAGAAAGGTGTGTGACGGACAGGTGCATGAGGAAAGAGTGCGCTGTCAGAAGTAAGGAAGAGTGTCCACCTGTGGTGAGTGTTACAGAGGGTGTAACGGGAGAGTGTGCGCGAGAAAGGTGTGTAACGGACAGGTGCCTGAGGAAAGAGTGCGCTGTCAAGAGTAAGGGTGAGTGCGCTGTCAAGAATGGTGGTGAGAGTAGTGAGAGTGACATGGAGCGTGAGTTAGTTGTGACAGGTGAGCGAGGATGTACACCTGGGATGGAAGGATGCACACCTGGAATGGTAGAGCGTGAATGGGAATGCACGCTGGAGTTGGTGGTGAGGCACGTGGTTGGGTGTGCGAATGAGGGCACACCTGTGATTGTCACAGAGGAGGTGACCGAGGAGGGGGTGCGAAGCGGTGTATTGGTGAGGTGTGCGAGCAACGAATGTGTGCCAAAGTGTTCGGTGGTCAGGTGTGTGACCAAGGCTGTGAGTGGAATGAGGGTACCTGGGTGTGTAAGGAAAGGTACGAGGAGCATGGGCACGGCTGGATGTGTGAGCAAGGAACGGGCTGCGGGATGTAAGCATGCAGGTGAAGCATCGACGTTAGACGGGGTAGAGTTTAGAACGACTTATAGCCGAGTCAGGCCCTCGGTGCGTGCTGGGCCTCGCTTTGAACGGCCGCGTCCGTGCTCCACTAGGCGGAGCTGGCAGCCCGATAGGAAGGGTCGTCATGGCGACCACTTTTTGGTGAGACGTGCCGGCAGGTCGAGATCGGGGCATTGGATGGCTCCACGCCGAGGTGGTGCGTGGGATCTCGGCACGGGTAAGCCCCCGTCCCTGCACCGAGTGCCGGACGCATCCAGCCGCTGGCACAAAACAACCAGCATCCATTGCTTGGCTTTACGAAGCCAGGCTTTGGACAGGAATTGGCGCACCGAGAGGCAGTAGTGAGTAGACTGGGTGATGAGGTTAGTGTTTTGGACCCAAAATTAGAGAAAAACAAAATTTGATGATTGGCAAGGGATTGGCAGTAGTGATTGGCAGATGATGGGCAGTGATTGGCAAATTTTTAATTTGTTGAAATTTGATGTGCAAAATTGGTAGTGAGAGACCCCCGATGTGGGGGGATGGCAAATCCACCATCCTTCCCATATGGGGGGGCAAAGGAGCAATAGATTATGGGGTGTATGGCAGTGAAAACTAGCCCGGGTGGGTTAGGTTATATTGATAGGGATCTAGCGAAGATGACAGTAGGTAACGTTAAGATTAGTTAGTGACTGATACCTGTAGTGGGGACGCAGGTAGATTAGTATGGATGATAATGACGTGGGAGCGCAATAGTTTAAAGGGACGACTGGGAAGCGCAAGTTTCAGAAGGGAGTAGTTAGCTGAGATGATGCCGTGTGTGTGAGGATTGAACAGGTGAGAATTGGACAGGTGTGATTGCACAGGTGTGCAACTGGACAGGTGTGTGGAGCAGTGTATGAGTAGTGAGTGTGTGGATCAGCGCGAATGCGCTTGGGGAGAGAAGGGTGCAGGTGGCACCAGGTGTGAGAGCACAGGTGTGCAGGTACAGGTGTGTGGAGAGAGTTGGAGTGAGTGGTACGGAGTGGTGTGCATGGTGCGAAGGTGTGGATGGGGGAAGAGTGGACCCCTTTCACGAGTACCCGGGGCGGGTAGTGTAAGTGTTAGGTAGAGGGTGCAGGTAAATTGTGGTTGGATATTGGCATTTGTGGTGCGGTTGCAGAATGGTGTTGTGAATGGGTGCATTAGTGTTGTGGAAATGGCTGGGCGTGTAGCCTGTTAGTGTGTGTAGTTGGTTGGGCACTCCACCACTGTGAGGATGTCGGCCAGGTGAGGCCGCAGGTGGGCTCTGGGAGCCGGTAGTTGTGAGTGGGTGCCTGAGGATCCCGGGTGTGGATCGGGCAGCCCAGTGCCAGAGAGGGCACGGAGTGGGGAGAGCGCCAGAGGGCCTTCCCCAGGTAGATAGGTTAGGGTGAGGAGCTAGGTAAGCTCGGGTGGCAACTGCAGTGGTGGAGGTGTGCAGGTGGGTAGACCCACTGGGAGAGGTACACGCCGCAGCCCAGAAATTGTGCGAGGGCACCGGGAGATGAATCGGGGGAGTGAGACCCCAAATTGAAGAGCACCACAGTTTGGCCAATGGGAATTGGTTTTTAGAACCCATAGTGTAAGAGGGCCAATGGTTTGGCCGGAGAGAGACCCCGGGTAGTGTAAAGTTGTTAAAGTCATTTAGGAGATAGTTAGGATTGATGAACCTGTCGCACCATACGCAGCCACTTGCCTGTGGTGATGATGATGACTCCACACCTGTGTTTTCTTTGTTTTGTTGCAGGAGATGAATCGCTGTGTGGATTTGTGAGACGCATCACGACGTGGATGAGACATTGGGGTGATTCCATCTCTCCCTCCCTAGGAGGGACTGATGATGAATTGGTAATGGCAAATTATGATGTTGAGTTGGAGATGGCAAATTTTGATGAGAGTTGAAAATGGCAAATTTGATTGGTTAGGAGGGAGAGAAGACGAATTTGGTTTATGGGAGGAACGGGGAAGACAGTAGGGATGTTTGTTGATTTGTAAAGTAGATGTTTATGGGTAGTGTTGTGTTTTGTGGATACAGTAAGGGGTAAGGGAGGGGCCATGTAGGTTACCTGGTGGGGGGGGGGCGTACGATAGGAACGTACCTGTCTCACCTGGTTCCCATGTGCCCCCAGTGTGCATTACCTTATATTGCGTGCACTTTTGCGCCCTTACCACCTTACTCACTTGTTTCTTCTTTTGTCTCCCACCTCCGAGGATCTGGCTTTGGGGTAGAGAGAGAGGAGAGAGAGGTGCTGGCTACGCAGTTGTGGGCCTGCACTTTCGCTGTTGGCTGCCTGGATCGATACACCATATGGACCGCAATGTTTGTGGCCACCCACAATGGACCGCAGTTCGTTTGCGGCCAAGCACCACCCGGGGATGGACCTATGGGTCAACGTGGCACCTATGCCATACAGGTGAACCACTTTTAGTTACCACCAAGTGCACCACAAGAAGAGCAAGAGACACCTGCAGGGTTAGGGGTTGTCGAATTTATTTTTATACCAATGAACAATGGTGACTGCACCGGATGGTGCTGACTGTGTGGTGGGGTGGTGCTTTTGATGCTGGGAAAGGGTGCTCTGCACGTTATTAAAGGCCGTCGGCCACAGAGCACTCGTGGGTTGGTGTATCGATGTTGGCAAGCGCGCTCTCTCTATGCATAACATCTGCATGTGTTCCTCCAAAGACAGGTCCTGGATCGTAGTGTAAATATCAGCGTAGTCTTGTAAATAATGCTCCCTACCGGCTGTATGTTTAGTTTGAGGATTCTTTCCGGATTCGGTTATCCTGTGGGTGTGTTTCTGAGAGGAGAAGGGTGCAACGTCGCAGGGGGACATATTTACTCATTTGTGAATATCTATAAAACTGTCGCACTCAGGGTAGAGTTAATAGTAGAGGGAACTACATTGCGTGCCACACTAAAGTAGGTAAAAATTTATCGGGTCGGGACGCCCCGAGGGTAGAGAAGGGTGCAATGTTGCGAATATGGAATTTGACCTCCATATCCGCTTGTAAATATTCCCCTATCTTCTCCGATACTCCCCAACTCTCCCCTTACCCCATTCCCTAGTCCCATTGTCTGTAAACAACACCCATTAGAGCCGATCTTCCCCTTCATTCCCCCATTAAATGTCGTGCCCAGGTCCCCCGCACCACACGTAGACAATTATAGGACATCTTGCTAGTTATTCTTAATCTATGTCAGTTAAGGACTTGTTTCCATTAATTATGACTCTTCGTTGCACCAGAATGTGATGATATGGCACCAGTAGGAGTTTAGGACCTTCCCATACCTCCCCGCATCTCTTCCCATCATCTCAAGCTCCAACAACAACCACAACAACAGCGGCTTTGCGTCCTCACTCCGGCTCGGTTGGCCGCCATTGAACATGTGCTCGACGGGGTTACCCAGAAGGGGGCTCCCTGTCGGCCCCTCGTCAAGGGCGAAGCCGGTAACCCCCGCACCCAATGAGAAGCCATGGGCCGATGCCATATGGGGCGGAGCTAACGAGCGAGGGCGTGACTCCCCGCCGGATATACGCGGCCCCGCGCCGGATGTGACGTCAGATGCGCCCCGAGCTTGGAAGGAAAAGACGCCACCCTCCCGAGCGCTGAGCGACCTCCCCGGCATCTCCACCAAAGTCGCGACCCACAAGCGCTGTGATACCTTCACGCATCGCTGGACACCACCGTACGTGATTCTGTCCCGGAGCCAGGTGCACCTGAGCGATCGCTACCCGCTTTCCTGGCCATCAAATCCCGTGTGAGTCAGCGTTGTCCCGTTTATCTGTGGTCTGTCTAGGGTTAATATAAGGTTGTGTCTAAGTGCCCACCTTCCTATGTTTCCCTCTTGTCCTTGTAATCTAACCTTTTTCCGTACGAATATACTTGAGAACTGAACCCTTGGTGTCGTATTGTGTGATTGTAACCCAGCCGGGTGTCTTCTCTTTCCAATTGAGCCAGCATAGCGCGGCTTCGTCGACGTTCGAGTACAATCGGGTAACTTGTACGGATACGGCGGCCATCCCGCTCGGCCCACCATACCATCAAAGTCGTATCGGTAACAATATATATATACAGTGCATTCAGAAAGTATTCAGACCCCTTCACTTTTTTCACATTTTGTTATGTTGCAGCTTTATGCTGAAATCGTTTAAATTCATTTTTTCCCTCATTAATCTACACTCAATACCCCATAATGACAAAGAGAAAACAGGATATTAGAAAGTTTTGCAAATTTATTAAAAAGAAAAAACTGAAATATCACATTGACATAAGTATTCAGACCCTTTGCTATGACACTTGAAATTTAGCTCAGGTGCCTCCCATTTCTCTTAATCATCTTTGAGATGTTTCTACACCTTGATTGGAGTCCACCTGTGGTAAATTCAATTGATTGGACATGATTTGGAAAGGCACACACCTGTCTATATAAGGTCTCACAGCTGACAATGCATATCAGAGCAAAAACCAAGCCATGAGGTCGTAGGAACTGCCTGCAGAGCTCAGAAACAGGATTGTGTCGAGGCTCAGATCTGGGAAAGCCCACAAAAAAAAACCTCTGCTGCATTGAAGGTTCCCAAGAGCACAGCAGCCTCCATAATTCTTAAATGGAAGAAGTTTGGAACAACCAGTACTCTTCCTAGAGCTGGCCACCCGGCCAAACTGAGCAATCGGGGGAGAAGGGCCTTGGTAAGAGAGGTGACCAAGAACCCGATGGTCACTCTGGCTGAGCTCCAGAGATCATGTGCGGAGATGGGAGAAACTTCCAGAAGGACAAACATCACTGCAACACTCCACCGATTTGAGCTTTATGGCAGAGTGGCCAGACTGAAGCCTCTCCTCAGTGAAAGACACATGAACGCCCACAGAATCTTGTTTCTCACAGTCTGAGAGTCTTTTACATGCTTTTTTGCAAACTCCAAGCGGGCTTTCATGTGTCTTTCACTGAGGAGAAGCATCCTGACAGTAATACTGATAATAATACTTATAGTAATAAAATTCTTCCAGAATGGTGTTTATCAAACATTTAAAGTCCAAGACATTAATTCTAAATGTTGTGGTCAATTATGTTTATATTGTTGCAGATCTCACCGTCGGCCCCCCTTCCCCTTACCAAGGGGGAATTAATCCCCTCGCCTGCGACTGACCGACGTGAGTCCTGAAGCTGCCCAGCTCCCTCTACGAGGCAGGGGGGCAACCCCGTTCGAGACCGCGGACAAGATGTTATTTTGCCGAGCGGATTAGCAGCCCGCCGGCTCGAACCATTAACAAAAACTACTAAACCCGATTCCTATTCGTTGGCCAAATTGTGCCACAAGTACTCAATGATGGAAATCACAAAGACGAACGGATGTGAAGAAAAGAAGGCAGAGTAAGGAGGAACAGGTATTTATTACTACTATTTACACAATCAAAGGAACCAAGGAGAAGGAAAGAAACGAAAATAATTTACAGAAGAGGAAGACACAGTGCAATTCTACTTATCTATACAGTCTTACTTATCCCCAGGGACAACACGGACAAACAGACGACAGTCAGACGTACACGGGGATGATGACAGGAATGGCAGGAGGTGGATGGCTGGACGGATGAGGAGGTGGGACCACAGGGCTGGAAGGGTGCGGGTCTGGCTCGTGTCCACAGCAAGGCTCGAGGTGAGCAGCCGCCGACCCTCCTCACTCTCGTTCGTACGGCGGCGTTGCTTCGTGGCCGCAGGTAGAACTGCCATTAAAGCTCAACTCCTTATCAACTCAACTCAGCTGCGGTGATTTCAGCTGCGGTGGATTCAGCTGTGGTGGATTCAGCTGCGGTGGACTCCTCACTCATCTCCTCCTAATGGACTCAGGTTGGGGCTCCGTGTGACGGGTTATATAACCACGCCCTAGAATCTTCTTGAACCTCTCTCTCTCCGCCCTCTCAGGCCAAACCCCTCATGCTTGGTTGGTTGATCGGGGGCTGGCTCACTCCTTCTCATGACGAGGTGGAGACACGCCTTTCTTCTCCGAGCTGACCGCGTGCGTAATGGAGTTTGGGGTGAAGAAAACCGCCCAATGCACTGGCACTTCGAAGAGATGATTGGGGGAAACTTGAAAAGGGAACTATCTTATGTCATTTGGTGCAATGCAGAGTCAACTAGTGGGAAACAGAGCCTTAAGCTAATACACATAATAAGGAAATAACTATTTAGAAGGGTATATGATTTTCTACGTGCATATGATGGACTAACTAAGGGGACGACCTTTGACCTTTACACAAATGGAGGTATTTACAAGAATTACTACTAGAGGGTGATATTTACAAACACAGGATTCTCAAATCCGCAACACTGCACCCTCATCCTCCAGGTACGTCCCGGGCCTATAAAACTTAACTTAGTGTGGCACATAGGTGTAATTCCCTCTACAATTAACCTGACCCTGAGTGTGACAGTTTTAAAACACAAATAAATATGTCCCTCTGCTGCATTGCACCCTACCTAACAGATGCACGCCCACAGGATAACCGAATTGCGGAATTGTTTTCAAACTAAACATGAACGGTGGGGAGCATTATTTACAAGTGACGTTACTTGGACTATTTACAAAACTAACCCAGGACCTGTGATTTTTTTATTTTTTTTGGGGGGGGGGGGGGGGGGGGAGACAGCATGCACTGCATCGATGCACCAGTACCAATAAAGAGCACCAAAGCACCATTCACCATAACGCACCGGAGTTCACAGTCACCATAGTTCTATTTAAAAAACCCTGTTGGTGGTCTTGTTCTTCGGCTCCCTCTGCTGGCCATTGTTCTTCCTGATGTTGTCTTTCTTCATGTTCTTCTTGCTGGCGGCCTATTTGCAATAATAATAAAAAGCACAGAACGTGTCCACTTTTATTTATGGCCCACAGGGGCCGACTATGGGTGGTTCACCTGTGGGCTTGGTGCCACCTCACCGGGTCCGCAAGCAAGATCTTGGGCCATCGTGGCCGGTCCCAGCAGAGGGGCCATGCCCCAACCCGTGGGGTCCATGAGCTTGCTCAGCCACAGACATGTGGTCCATAAGTAGTGTGTGGATGCAGGCAGCTGGTTGCGAGGATTCGGGCACACCGACGCGCCCCCCCCACCCCCCCCCCCGCACGCTCCCCTCCATGCCCAGAGAGCACGATCCTCGGGTTGGGGAAGGAAGACAGAGAAGACAGGTGAGTGAGGGGTAAGGTCACAAGGGTACACATCAACACAGGCAATGCAGAACAAGGTGCGCACAGAGAGCGAAGTGAGAAAGCTCGTCCCTGCCGTACGTCACCCCCCCCCCCCCCCCCCCCCGTTACCTACTCCACCCTTGCTCTTACCCATATTTACAACAATCTACACATTACACTACAATTTACAAATCCGTCGCTACCGTCTCGTCCTCCCCATATTTCCCCTAATACCAAATTCGTCACAATCCCATTGTCTAAATTTGCCATCACCAATTCATCATCAATCCTCATAAGGAGGGAGAGATGGAACAACAGCACAATGTCACACCCACGTCATGATGCGTCTCACAATCCAAAACATTTGCACAAAAATAATAAAAACAAACATGGCATGGCGTGGAGTTCTGTCACCCCAGGTGAGTGGATGTAGATGGTGCGAGGAGATTCTCAATCCTAACTACTTCCTAAATGACATTAACACACTTTACACTACCCGGGGTCTTTCCCTACCAATCCATTGGCCATCTTACTCTATGCGGTTTTAAGAACCAAATTCCCATTGACCAAGCTGTGGTGCTTCATCAATTTGGGGTCTCACTCCCCCGGTTCAACTCCCTGTGCCTTTGCACAATTTCAGGACTGGGTCGTGTGGCTCTCCCAGCAGGTCTACCCACCTGCACACCTCCACCACTGCAGTTTCCTCCAAGCTTACCTGCTCCTTACTTAATCTATCTACCTGGGGAAGGCCCTCTGGCACTCTCCCCACTCGGTGCCCTCTCTGGCACTGGGCTACCCGGGTCCGTCCTCTGGATCCTCGGGCCCCATCCACAACAACTCTACCGGCTCCCAGAGCCCACCTCCGGCCTCACCTGGCCGACATCCTAACAGTGGCGGAGTGCCCATTTAACTACACACACTAACAGGCCACACGCCCAGCCATTTCCACGACACTAATGCACCCATCCAAACACCATTCTTCCACACACACCACAGATGCCAATATCCAACCACAATTTACCTATACCCTCGACCTACTCTTAAACTACCCTCCCCATGTATTCCTGATGGGGGTCCATCCTCCCCATACACACCTTCGCACCATCCACTCCACTCCACAGTTTCCACCATACTCACTCCACACCATCCATTCCATACTCCATATATTCCATACCATTTATTCCGCACAACCATGCTCCATCCATGCTGTTCACTTGCACACCTGTACAATCACACCTGGTGCTTCCTGCACCCTCCTTCCTCCAGGACCATTCATTCAATACAATGCACAATCAATTATTCCTCATACGCTGCCCCATACATTTCCACGCTCAATACAACTCACAATCACGTCACACTTTTCACAATACACTTCCGAATACACTTTCAACACTCACACACAGCATCATCTGATCTAACTACTCCCCTCTGAAACTCGTGCTTCCCAGTCGCCCTTTTAAACTAAGCACATCCCACGTCGTTATCATCCATTCTAACCTCCCTATGTCCCCGACTACCTGTCCAAAGTCGCTACTTACCTCTACGGTTACCTATGGTCATCTCGAGGTCCCTATACTTTATCCTAACCCTCCCAGGCTAGTTTTCACTGCCAAAGCCCATAAAACTATAGCTCATGTGCCCCGTTTGTGAGGGATGGCAGAGTTGCCATCCCATCACATCGGGTATCTCCCACTATCAATTTTGCCCATCAAATTCTAGCCAATCAAAAATTTGCCAATCATCTGCCAATCAGTTTACCAATCATCAATTTGCCAATCATTTCTGCCAATCATATTCACTACTCTTAATTTCGGATCCAAAACACTATTACCATCACAGTCCGCTATATCTGAGCCTCTGTGCGTCATGACATCATTAAAACTCGGCTTCGCAAAGCCGAGCAATGAATTTGGGTGGTTTGGTCGTCTGCAGGTTGAGTTCGTCCGGCATTCGGTTCAAGGGAGGCGGCATGCTCGGCCCGAGATTCCACGGCCCATCGCGGCGCGGAGCCTTCCGGTCTCCCGCCCGAAGGCCCGATCTCGCCCGGCCGGAACGCCGCGCCCACGAGGGGGCACCGTCCCGCTTCCTCCTACCTGCCCTTGAACCGGACCGGTCGCCTTGCCCGGCGAGGCCTGGACTCGACCGTGCGGGGCGGGGCCAGGCCCGAATCGGCAACGACGCTTCGAAGAGAAGCGACGCAGCATCGATCCGCGCCGGGCCTCGCATCCAACAAAGCGCACCGCGCCCCGAGTGCTCGCATCGGCTATCCGTCGCCCTAAACACTGCTCCGGTCCACGTCGATGCCTTACTCGCATGCTCACACGCATACGCGACCCTTTTTATACTCACCAAGCCCGTCGTTCCAACGCCGCCCGTACATTCCACACACTCCGTCCATTCCACCACCGCACTCCCTGTTACACACCATACCTCTCGCGCACCATCCTCATTCGCACACTTCGTTCCACACCTCTCCTCCGTTACGTCCTCCGTAACACTCACCATGGGCGTGCACTCTCGCATCCACCCACTCACGCGCTTCAATGGGCTCTTCCACACCCGCGCCACAACCAACTCAGGTGTGCTTTCTCACACACTCTCCCCGTCCATCCCAAGCGTGCATCCTCGCACCCGCTCCTCCACCAACTCACTCTCCGGGTCACTCTCACCCTTGCACGTACACTCCGTATTGCTCTCTCTCTCTCTCTCTCTCTGTGTCACACTCCGTACAAGCCGACGTGCATTCCCGCTCACACTCGGTTTTACTCCCACACCTTATAACACACTCACTCGCCGACGCACACTTTTTCCTCACACGCGTGCCATTTCCACTCACACAGCGCCCAACGGACCTTCCACAAACGCCGCGGTATGCTGGGACCCCAAGCGCGCGAAAATCCTTTTCGCGCCAAACATCCTCCTGCAAAACCTCTTGGCACCATATACAGCACGACTCACCTTTGCGATCCTCCTCTCCACGCGCACCTGCAAATCTTTATAAGGATTAGCAAGTACGGCATCAGGATGTGTATTCAGACTTTGTACATTATCCATTCCCTCCTCCAACTGTTGCTCTTCCAAGTCTGTTGTCTCTACAAGTTCAATTTCAACTTTTGCTTTTTCTTTGACGACCGCTGGCTTTAATAAAATTCCCTTTACTTCAGCGGTCGCTGGCTGCCCCAAACCCTGGGTCGCGATCTCTATACCAGTCATTTTACCCGCGCTTTTCTCCGCCTCGCTCAACCAGCGCTTCTCGACCCGCTTTACCTCATCGCGTACCCCTGGGACCTGCTCACTTAACCTGCGGTCAACCTCCCTCTCGGCTTCCCTCACCTCATATGTGGCTTGCCCCCTCGCCAACCCCTCATTAATTTATTTGGCTTGGCCAATTATTCCCCTCAATTTGTCCCCTAATCTGCTTCCGACTCCCTCCAATTTGCTTTCTAAGTTATTGGTGATGGCCCTTACTTCTTCCCTCATTGGCATTGCATCCATCTTTTCCACCTCCTTACTCAATCCCCCGAATTTGGTTTTCCCATTATTTCCCATTTGCTCTCCATCGGCCCTCATTTCTGCCCTTGATTTGTCCCCCTTTATTCTATTACAACACCCTTCAATGAGATTTCCCATCCGCTCACTCATTCTGTTTTCCATTCGTTCCAATTGTTCTCCCATTCTGTCCATACTGTCGTTCTTTTTCTGTATTTCCGCCATTAATTGGGCCATGAAGGCTTGCATTTGGACCACCCCCATTGGTGCAGCGGGCGTGGCCGCCGCAACCATGTGCGAGCCGCCATGTTGTGCGCCTCCAACCTCGTGCATGGCGTCGCCATTTTGTGCGCCTGAAACCTCTGCAACCACATCCTCATTGCTCTCCTCCTACCTCTCCCCCATATACATTTCCCTGGGGTCCTGGGTCGACTCTACCCCCCCCCCCCTTCTAACTCACCCACCGGCATCCGGTCAACTTGACTATACATGGCACGATTTTTTAATTTGGAATGTTAAATAAAATTTCGACCACTCGTAATTTTGAGTGCGCTAAGTGCACTTCAGGTCCGCATCTTGCTCCTGACACCAATTGTTGTGGATCTCACCGTCGGCCCCTTTTCCCCTTACGAAGGGGGGATTAATCCCCTCGCCTGCGACTGACCGACGTGAGTCCTGAAGCTGCCCAGCTCCCTCTACGAGGCAGGGGGGCCACCCCGTTCGAGACCGCGGAAAAGATGTTATTTTGCCGAGCGGATTAGCAGCCCGCGGCTCGAACCATTAACAAAAACTACTAAACCCGATTCCTATTCGTTGGCCAAATCGTGCCACAGGTACTCAATGATGGAAATCACAAAGACGAACGGATGTGAAGAAAAGAAGGCAGAGTAAGGAGGAACAGGAATTTATTACTACTATCTACATTCTACACAATCAAAGGAACCAAGGAGAAGGAAACAAACGAAAATAATTTACAGAAGAGGAAGACACAGTGCAATTCTACTTATCTATACAGTCTTACTTATTCCCAGGGACAACACGGACAAACAGACGACAGTCAGACTTACACGGGGATGATGACAGGAATGGCAGGAGGTGAATGGCTGGACGGATGAGGAGGTGGGACCAAAGGGCTGGAAGGGTGCGGGTCCGGCTCGTGTCCACAGCAAGGCTCGAGGTGAACAGCCGCCGACCCTCCTCACTCTCGTTCATACGGCGGCGTTGCTTCGCGGCCGCGGGTCGAACTGCCATTAAAGCTCAACTCCTTCTCAACTCAACTCAGCTGCGGTGGATTCAGCTGCGGTGGATTCAGCTGTGGTGGATTCAGCTGCGGTGGACTCCTCGCTCATCTCCTCCAACTGGACTCAGGTGGGGGCTCCGCGTGACGGGTTATATAACCACGCCCTAGAATCTTCTTGAACCTCTCTCTCTCCGCCCTCTCAGGCCAAACCCCTCATGCTTGGTTGGTTGATCGGGGGCTGGCTCACTCCTCCTTCTCATGACGAGGTGGAGACACGCCTTTCTTCTCTGAGCTGACCCCGTGCGTAATGGAGTTTGGGGTGAAGAAAACTGCTCAATGCACTGGCACTTCGAAGAGATGATTGGGGGAAACTTGAAAAGGGAACTATCTTATGTCATTTGGTGCAATGCAGAGTCAACTAGTGGGAAACAGAGCCTTAAGCTAATACACATAATAAGGAAATATCTATTTCGAAGGGTATATTATTTTCTACGTGCATGCGATGGACTAACTAAGGGGACGACCTTTGACCTTTACACAAATGGAGGTATTTACAAGAATTACTACCAGAGGGTGATATTTACAAACACAGGATTCTCAAATCCACAACAATATGTATTATTTCAACTCAACAATAATGAAAATTTTTATGATGTCATTTTGAATCTAATATAAATGACATGTTGGAAAAGATGGTTCTATCTTTAGAGTATCCCGAGAGTTGGATATTGATTTATCAAATTATTATACAAAGGCACAGGCCGAATGACAAAAATGTAATATAACAAAAAATATTAATATGAAAAATACTTATAAATTAATCAATTATCCAAGCCCCACAGATGCCAATGACTTAGTTAGATTAAATGATTTATCACAACATACAGTCACGTGAAAAAGTAAGGACACCCCATGTAAAGATTTGACTTTTTCAACATATTTCAACATTCAGCTATTTGATCTTCATTTCAACAATATTGATAAAGGAGATATAATATAACAAATATCATGAAACATTTACATTTTGTAGTCCATTGTATAATTTAAATAAACATAAATGCAAATTTCGCATGTGGAAAAAGTAAGTACACCCTTGGCTCTAATAGGTGGTATTGCCCCCTTTGGCAGAAACAACCTCAAGTAGGCGTTTCTTATAACTGTCTACCAGTCTCTGACATTGACTGGGAGAAATTTTTGCCCCCTCCTCCATGCAGAATTCTTTCAGCTGTGTGATGTGTGAGGGGTTTCTTGCATGCACAGCTCATTTCAAATAACCCCACAACATCTCGATGAGATTTAGATCCGGCTTTGACTTGGCCATTCCAGAACTCTCCATTTCTTTATTTTCAGCCATTCTTTGGTGGATTTACTGGTATGTTTAGGGTCATTGTCATGTTGCAAGGTCCACCTTCGGTTGAGCTTCAACTTTCCGACAGATGGCCTCACATTATCCTCAAGCACCCTCTGGTACAATGAAGAATTCATAGTGGATTCTATGATGGTGAGCTGCCCAGGCCCTGATGCAGCAAAGCTGCCCCAAACCATAATATTTCCACCACCATGCTTTACAGTTTGTATCAGGTTCTTGAGGTCAAATGCTGTCTTTGGTTTTCGCCAAACATGTCTTCTGGTACTGTGGCCAAATAGCTCTACCTTTGACTCATCTGTCCAGAGCACATTGTTCCAGAAGTGCTGGTCTTTGCCTAGGTGTTCATTGGTAAACTTTCGTCTTGCCCTGATGTTCTTTCTGGACAGCAAAGGTTTCCACCTGGCACACCTCCCATTTAGATCAAATTTGTGCAGCCTCTTTCTAATGGTAGACTCGTGCACTTTGACATCAACAGTGGCAAGAGCTACCTGTAGGTCCCGTGATGACATTCTGGGGTTATTAGAGACTTATTTCAGCATCTTGCGGTCTGCTCTCGGGCTGAACTTGCTGAGGCGGCCTGGCCTGAACAAGTTGGCAGTTGTTTGGAATCTTGTCCACTTGTAGATGATCTTCCGGACAGTCGAACGATTGATTTCAAATTGTTTGGAGCATCTTTTTAAATCCCTTCCCAGACTGATAGGCATCTATAACCTTCTTTCTAAAAGCCTCAGAGAGCTCTTTTGATCTAGGCATGGTGACGCCGCACACTTCAACAACAAAGAGCAAACCAAACTAAATGTCTGAGGTTTAAATAAGACAGGTTCCTCCAAGATACTCTCTAACGATCTTCTAATCATTTGCACCTGAGGTGGTGCACCTGATTCTAATTTTAGGTATTTGAAGTAGTGATAAATGTAGGGGTGTACTTACTTTTTCCACATGCAAAATTTGCATTTATGTTTATTTAAATTATACAATGGACTACAAAATGTAAATGATTCATGATATTTGTTATATTATATCTCCTTTATCAATATTGTTGAAATGAAGATCAAATAGCTGAATGTTGAAATATGTTGAAAAAGTCAAAACTTTACATGGGGTGTACTTACGTTTTCACGTGACTGTATATATACACATCGATCATTGATAGTGAACCGGAAAATATAATAAATTACTGATATTTCGCGACTCTAAAGGTTCTTTATCAACAAAGGATTTTCTCGTGCTTCTGCTGACCTGTCTGCAAGGTGTATAAATTGAAGTCCCGAGTGCGAATCACAGGTGAGCCAGTCCTGAGGTAATTAGCGATTGGGAACGATTCAGAACCTGTGGATAAATAACCCTTGGTAATTTCCCCAACAGTTTTCCGGACAACAGACTGTCGGTAGGGGACATGTATTGCAGCGCAATACTCAGAAAGCTTGTTGACTTTTGTTAAAGTCTCATATTTTCCCTTCATAAATGGAGGAGAGAGTGAAGGCATTCCTAAGGACTCTTTATGTTTTAAAAATCAAGATAGAAATGTACAGTATATGTTGGAAACCAAAAAGGTTTTCATACTTTGTATGAATTTTTCTTATCAATAAATGAGTTATTGTGTTAAGTGTAAAAAGAAAACTAATACTAAAAATTATCGTATGTTGAAGGTAAAAATAATAGAGTTTATCAAAAGGGAATATGTTTAGTGTGTGGCTCTAAAAAGTGTCAATTCATTTCTAAGCATAAAAGTGTGGGAGATATACAAAAGTTTTTGTCGGGTAGTAAATTTACAACAACCGGAAATCCAGGGGAATTACACTTTCCGGGGTATTCTTTCTGTGGCCCTGAAACAAACTTGGATAAAATATTAGATGAGGCTAACAATCCTAAACATTGGTCTAATGTCTGAACCTAAAAATAGAGTTCATGAAGTATGTATGAAGCACAATATTGATGATGGGAATACCACTACATTAAATGAAAAACACGAAGCCGACAGAGAAATGTTGTATAATTTATCTCTGATACGAAATCTAACGTTGAGAGAGTAAGTTGATAGGTTTGCCGTGGAAAAATTGATAAGTGCTAAATTGAAACTCGGGCTTGGTAATCAAAAAACTATTAAGCTCTGATGGTGTCATCAAGATTGAGGAGATTTTGGTTAATGAATTACATACAGTCAAATGAAAAAGTAAGTACACCCCATGTAAAATTTTGACTTTTTCAACATATTTCAACATACAGCTATTTGATCTTCATTTCAACAATATTGATAGATAAAGGTGATATAATATAACAAATATCATGAAACATTTACATTTTGTAGTCCATTGTATAATTTAAATAAACATAAATGCAAATTTCGCATGTAGAAAAAGTAAGTACACCCCTACATTTATCACGACTTCAAATACCTAAAATTAGAATCAGGTGCACCAGCTCAGGTGCAAATGATTAGAACATCGTTAGAGAGGATCTTGGAGGAACATCTTGTTCCTTGGAGGAACATGTATGTATATATATATATATATATACATACATATACATATACATATATATATATACATATGCATATACATATATATATATATACATATATATATATATATATATATATATATATATATATATATATATATATACTAGCAAGGATACCAGTCTACGACGGGTGCAAATTGGAAGGATTCTTAAAATGCATTAATTAAAGGTGAACGCTCTGACTATATCCGACAATGCCTAAGATTGGGGGTATTGATATCAGAAATTTTTCAGCCAAACAGACATAAAACATAAAAAACAACTTTTGTACATACATTTTGTATCTATATATATACTATAATTTATATAAAATATAAACACTAAACATCATTATTCTCTTTCGACTGGATGGGAAGATAGTCGGCCTCGAAGCACCAATTCTGAAGATTCGCCTGTTTTGATTAAAAAGTTTTTCCAAAATAACGTTTTTTACAAACTATGAAAAAGCATCCCGTCCAATATGTGCCTTATACAAAACGATATAGTCAACTTACAGCGTTCGTCATCTGTGCCCTAGAGTGCCTCGGGGTAAACCACATTGCGTGTCTGATTGTTGGGTGCCAGGATGGTGAGTTTTACTGCACTGCCGGTCCGAGAGGCAGCCACATATAGCTGACTGTGTGAGATGCAGGGGACAGAGAGGTCGACCCATATTGTCTTGTAAGTCTGACCTTGAGCCTTATTGATGGTCATCGCAAAGCATGGCTTGCAGGGAAACTGGGGTCTCCGAAACTGGAACGGCAGCTCAGAGTCTGACGGAATGAGCGGGATCCTCGGCAGAAGGACGACCTCTCCTTTGTATGGTCCACAGGAGATGGTGGCCTCGATGACATTGGCATGTGGGCGAGTTATGATGCAGGGTGTACCATTGGTGGTCTTGGGTGGTTCCATGTTTCGCAGGATCATGATGGGCACACCGAGTTTCAACTTGAGGAGGTGTGGTGGCATGCCTGACAGCTCGAGAGAATTGAGAAGCTCAACAGGGTAAGTGACTGCCTCCTCGTCACAGATGGCACTATCCACAGGCCTGTATATCCTCTCATCGCCGGGAAACTCTCCCATGAGCCAGTTGTTGAGCTGGTTGACATTGGTGTTCAGCGGAGAAAGAATTGCACGCTCAATCGACCACCACTTCTCCCCGCTTGCGGCGGGTCCACTTCTTGTGCGTCTTGTCCCACGTGTAGTACTCGGGCACCTTGTGGTATTGCAGTGTCTTGGCAAAATCGTCATGATTGCAGAGGTCAAAGAGGGCAGTCAGCGTAGTGGCTGGTGGTGGTCGCTCTGCCCTCTGTACCGCATTGTCCATATGGAAGTAGACTCGCTGGCCATTCTCGAGGTGGACAGCTAGGCCAATGGCTGGAGGGACATGCTCGGAAATGGGGTGCTCTCGGATCCTCCAGTCTGCCTCGCTGCTCCCAACGTAACGTGCATTCTGGAACTTAGCTACCTCATTCACTTGACGATTTCCGGCCTCCTCATTGGCTCGCTGCAGTTCAAACACTGCCTGATCGGTCCCCTTGGTGACATACTTTGTGATATACTTGACGCTCTTGATGCTGGAGCATATCTCAACATTGATGTGGCAGTTGAATTGGCGGAGGAGGAACGGGTTGTAGGGTACCACCCACTGATTGGTGACTACCTGTACCACCCGTTTTCCCTGCTGGCACATCTTGATCTCCCCAGTGTAACCACAATCTTCTGGCTTCAGACGTCGGTATTTGGGGTAGCGTTGTTGGGTCAGCCGGGTCATACGTGAATGCCTCCCTTTTGTTCCTTGGTGTCCGGGCCCGAGCTCGTGCTTCTGCAGTGCGGTGACGGTTTGCCTCGTGTCTTGCATCACACTCTTCCTCAGTCGCGTTTATTCGCTGTTGTTGTTGCCGATTAGCCTGTTCATTGAGCCTGGTCGATCGCTCATCTTGTGTCTCATTTACTCGCTGTTGTTGTTGCCGATGAGCCTGCTCATTGAGCCTGGTTGTTCGCTCCTCTTCGGTCACCTGTTGTCTCTCAGTCTGTTTTCACTTAGCTGCAGCTGTTGTCGGACCAATGCAGCTCTTCCTTTTTCGGGGCATTTCGGAGATTTTGATCAGAAACTGCGTGGAATTAGGCCTGGGTCATCTAAAAGCAGAAAATCGAAAATCCTCATGAAAAGGAAGAAAATCGAAAATCATGAAATGGAATTTAATTGACAAACTGCATCATGTAAAATCAGAGAATCCAGAATCAGAAAAAGCGATCAGAAACTGCGTGGACGTCGGAAGTCGGACGTCATTGTCGTCAATTGAATGTCGCATTGATTTTTTATTCCCTGTCAAATGGCATTGGTCCCGCATTCCGAACCCGGAAGTCGGAAGTCATTGTCGTCAAATAAATGTAGCATGTATGTTTCACTCTCTGTCACATGCCGTTGGTCCCATGTCAATCGGATGAAGTTGAAAAATTAACGTTACGAAATACGCTGATGTCATAATTTTAAAAACCGAAGGTTTTTTAAACATTTAAGGTGTGCTGTAGTTTCTCTGGGACGTACTGATTCCGAATATGAAGTTGAAAAATTAACGTTACGAAATACGCTGATGACGTCATAATTTTAAAACCCGAAGTTTTTTTTTCAATTTTAAGGTGTGCTCTAGTTGCTCTGAGATGTACTGATTCCGAATATGCCTTTGGTTTTGCTCTGCGATGAGTAGTTCTCGAGTTATAAGAGGACAAACAAACAAACATACTTTACTGCTTTATATATATTGTTGCGGATATGAGGATTGTTTTTTTTTATTGTGTTGTATTGTATAGTAAATTGTTGTAAATATCACCCTCTGTAAAATGTAATGATTCCTTGTAAATACCTCCGTAGTGTAAAGGTCAAAGGGCGTCTCGGTAGTTATTCCATAAACACCACATTGCAGGACCCGATAAAACCCTTGTTCAGTAGATTATATCTTATTATGTGTCTTAGGGTAAGGCTGTGTCTCCCATTAATTTAAATACTCCATTGCACCAAGTGAAATAAGAATAGGTCCCCTTTCATTTCATTTCAATGGCCAACTGCATGTTGGGCGGTTTTCTTCAACCACCATTGGCCACGAGGCAGGGTTGGGGAAGAAAGGCGTGTCTCCACATCGTCATAGAGGGGAGGAGTGAGCCAGCCCCGAACAACCAACTGAGCACGAGGGGTTTGGTTTGAGAGGGCGGAGGAAGAGCGTTTGGGGGAGGTTCGCAAAGGTTGAGGGGCGGGGCCAATATAACCCGCCGCGGGGGCGTTCCCCAAGGAGATGAGCTTTTACAGAGGAGAGACGAGTACAAAGGAAAGAGCTGGGTCATCAGAGCAAGAGCGCGTAGAGAGGTCCATGACAAGAGCTGAGTTGGTCGTCAGGGGTGGTCAGTGGTTGCGTTGAGTGGTTGCGTTGAGTTGTCGGTGGAGAAAGAGTGGTTGGACCAAGAAAGAGAGAGGAGAAAACCCGTCACGCCAGACCCCCCACCAGCGCGTCGGTTCCGACCATGATCCGACCCGTGTTCCGACCCGTGAGCCGACCCGTGATCCCGCGGACACGACAGGATCGGTGGCATCAGCGGCCGTCGAGGTCCAGCCCGACGTCCCGTGTGGGATCGAGCTCCAGCCAGCTCCATGCCATCCTCCCCCTCCAGCCACACACCTCCTTCCAGCCAATCCACTCTGCAATTCTCCGTGTGAGTCGTCTTTGTTTGTTCTATCCTGGGTAGGTAATTAAGCTTGTATAAGGAATTCACTGTGTCACCTGCGTCTCATGTCCCTGTACATAATCGTGACTGCTCCTTTTTGCTTGTGTGTGTAAATAGTAATAAATCCCGTTACTCTTCTGTATGTCTTCTTCCTCTTTGCATTCGGTCACTTTAGAGTTTTCCAGATTGAGTAGCTGTGGCGCGATACGGCCAACGTTCAGGGTGAATCGGGTTTTAGTCGGGGAATAACTGTTCGGCCGCGGTTACACCACCGCTCGGTAAAAATAGCATCTAATCCGCGGACGGTAACAAATTGGTGTCGGGGAGTGAGATACGAGGCCCGAAGCGCGCTTAACGCGCTCAAAATTACGAGCTGCTGAAAATTTGTGTTTTAAAGCAAAACCCGAATTTTGAAATCGCGCCATGGCTGGTCAAGGCGACGGGATGCCGGTGGGAGAGATAAGCGGGGTGGAATCGACCCAGGACCTCGGGGAAATGTATATGAAGGATGTGGTTGAGGGGGTATCAGGTGCACAAAATGGCGCTCTCGCGCACGAGGTTTCAGGCGCGCAAAATGGCGCCTTTGCGCAAGCGGTTACAGCGGCACCAAATCTAGCCGCGCCCGTGACCGTAGCAGCGCCGCTGGGGGATTCGGACCTTTTTATGTTATAAATGGGGGCCCTTATGGACAGATTGGAAGCCAAAATGGGGAACCGGATGGAGGCTCAGAATGAGCAAATGAGGGCTAATAGTGAGCGATTGGGGGGCGAAATGGGAGAAATGGGGGGCAAAATGGGAGAAATGGGGGAACGGCTAGAAGCTAAATTTGAGGGGCTAGACAATAATTTTAAGGGATTAGACAAGAAATTTGAGGGGCTAGACAATCATTTTAAGGGATTAGACAAGAAATTTGAGGGGTTAGACAATGGGATAGAGGGGGTGAAAAATGGGTTAATGGGGTTAGAAAATAGGATGGAAGACAAATTGCGGGAAATAGGGGAGCAATCCGCCCGGGAAATCGAACAGATGGGGAACCAGATAGAGGAGGTGAAAATCGGGTTAGAAAGTAAATTGGATGCTCAGAGGGATGAATTGGGACAGATGAGGGTGGCATCTACAAAAGAGATGGAGGAGATGAAAGAGGGGATACGACGAGGTGTGAGTGAGGAGGTCTCGGGGGTACGCGAGGAGGTAAAGCGAGGCGAAAAGCGTATAGAGAAAGAGGTGAGGAATAATACGGCTAGGTTACAGGGGGGCATAGAGGGTCTGACGAAGGGAGTAGAACAGCTGACAGTGGGACAAAAGGAACTAGTGGACCAAGTGGAAAAGAACACGGCAATAATCGGGGGGTTAAAGGCGACACAAAAATAAATTAAAAATGACTTAATAGCGACACAGAGGCAATGTCAGATGGTACGTGAGGGACTGACACTGAGGTTGGAAGAGGTGACAGAGGTAATGGAGACGAAGGACCGAGAGGTGAGGACGCACATAGAGACGGTCAAGGTAGCCTTAGAGGACGAACTTGAGGAGACGCACCGGGAAATAAAAGAGGTGAAGCAAAAATTAGAGGAAGTGGAAGAAGAGGTGAGTGAAATTAAGAAGGGACGGACAGAAACTAAGAGGGAGATAAAGGAGGAAGTAATGGAATATGTACAAGGTCGGTGCTCAACTCATAATGGTGTGCTCACTAACCAAATAAAGAGTTTGCAGGTGGCGAAGGAGGTGCGGAGACGAGGTGCTAAGGTGAGTGGCGATATATTCGGAAATGCATATGCTGTGAGGAAAGCTTCAGTTGGCTTGGGGGTTGATTTGGATCCGGGTGTTCGTGAGAGGCTGTTGGCGAAGTGTGCGACAGGTACGGTGTGCGAAAGAGGAGGTGTGCGAGAATGTCCGACTATGGGGTGTGTGAGGAAAAAGTGCGCGCCAAGGAGTGAGTGTGCAGTCGAGAGTGAGTCGGTCGTAGCGCGTGTGCGAGGGAGCACATGGAAGCGCGTAGTGAGGAGTGTTACAGAGGATGTAACGGAAGCATGCACGCCTGTGGTGAGTGTTACAGAGGATGTAACGGGAGAGTGTGCGCGAGAAAGGTGTGTAATGGACGGGTGCATGGGGAAAGAGTGCGCTGTCAAAAGTAAGGGAGAATGCACGCCTGTGGTGAGTGTTACAGAGGATGTAACGGGAGAGTATGCGCAAGAGTGTGCGCGAGAAAGGTGTGTAACGGACAGGTGCATGAGGAAAGAGTGCGCTGTCGAGAGTAAGGGTGAGTGCGCTGTCAAGAGTGGTGGTGAAAGTAGTGAGAGTGACACGGAGCGTGAGTTGGTTGTGACAGGCGAGCGAGGATGTACACCTGGAATGGAAGGATGCACACCTGGAATGGAAGAGCATGTGTGGGAATGCACACTTGAGATGGTCGTGAGACACGTGGTTGGGTGTGCTAGTGAGAGCACACCTGTGATTGTGACAGAGGAGGTGACCGAGGAGGGGGCGCGAAGAGGTGTGTTGGTGAGGTGTGCGAACAACAAGTGTGTGCCAAGGTGTTCGGTGGTCAGGTGTGTGACCAAGTCTGTGAGCGGAATGAGTGTACCTGGGTGTGTAAGAGAAGGTGCAATGACGAGGAGCATGGGAACAGCTGGGTGTATGAGCAAGGAAGGGGTAGCGTATGCGTGTAAGCATGCAGGTGAGGCATCGACGGTAACCGGGTTAGCGGTTAGAACGACATTTAGCCGAATCGGGCCCTCGGTGCGCGTCGGGCAGCTTCGCGTGCCGTGAGGACCAGCGGGGATCCGAACCACGGCGGGTTCGAAAGGACCGCCGTACGCGATCCACGCTGGGCCTCGCTTTGAACGACCGCGTCCGTGCTCCACTAGGCCGAGCGGGCAGCCCAATAGGAAGGGTCGTCATGGCGACCCCTTTTTGTTGAGACGTTCCGGCAGGTCGAGATCGGGCCATTGGATGGCTCCGTGCCGAGGTGGTGCGTGGGATCTCGGCCCGGGTAAACCTCCTTCCCTTCACCGAGTGTCGGACGCATCCAGCCGCCGGCACCAAACAACCCGCATTCATTGCTCGGCTTTACGAAGCCGGGCTGTGGAAGTGAATTGGCGCACCGAGAGGCATTAGCAAGTAGACTGTAATGATGAGGATAGTGGTCTGGACCCAAAATTAGAAAAACAAAATTTAATGATTGGCAAAGGATTGGCAGAGTGATGATTGGTAATGGTACAGTGATTGGCAGATGATTGGCAAATTTTTGATTGGTTGGAATTTGGTGAGCAAAATTGGTAGTGGAACGCCCCCGATGTGGTGGGATGGCAACTCTGTCATCCCTCACAGGGGGGGGGGGGGGGGCAAAGGAGCACTAGTTTAGGGGTTGATGGCAGTGAAAACTAGTCCGGGAGGGTTAGGATATATCGTGTGTAGGGACCTAGAAGATGACCTTAGGTGACGTTAAGGTTAGGTAGTGACAATGATACCTGTAGTGGGGACGCAGGTAGATTAGAGTGGATGATAATGACGAGGGAGCGCAATAGTTTAAAGGGACGACTGGGAAGCGCAAGTTTCAGAGGGGAGTAGTTAGATGAGATGATGCCGTGTGAGTGTTGGAGGTGTATTTAGAAGTGTATTGTGAAAAGTGTAAGATTGAACAGGTGTGATTGCACAGGTGTGCAACTGAACAGGTGGATGGAGCAGTGTTTGAGTGATGGTGATGGTGAGGTGTGTTGTGTTGACCAACTGGTCCAGGAAGAGGAGGAGGGTGGAGGTGGCACCAGGTGTGAGTGCACAGGTGTGCAACAACAGGTATGAAGAACAGGAGTATGGAATAAATGGTAGTGTGGAATATCTGGAGTATTGGAATGGATGGTCGTGGAGTGAGTATGGTGGAAAATATGGAGTGGAGTGGATGGTGCGAAGGTGTGAATGGGGGAAGAGTGGACCCCCATCACGAATACCCGGGGCGGGTAGTGTAAGTGTTAGGTAGAGGGTATAGGTAAATTGTGGTTGGATATTGGCGTCTGTGGTTCGGGTGGAAGAATGGTATTTGGATGGGTGCATTAGTGTTGTGGAGATGGCTAGGCGTGTAGCCTGTTAGTGTGTGTAGTTGGTTTGGGCACTCCACCACTGTGAGGATGTCGGCCAGGTGAGGCCGCAGGTGGGCTCTGGGAGCCGGTAGAGTAGTTGTGGATGGGGCCCGAGGATCCGGAGGACGGACCCGGGTAGCCCAGTGCCAGAGGGCACCGAGTGGGGTGACAGAGCCAGGAGGGGCCTTCCCCAGTTAGTTAGGTTAGGGTGAGGAGCTAGGTAAGCTCGGGTGGCAACTACAGTGGTGGAGGTGTGCAGGTGGGTAGACCTGCTGGGAGAGCTACACGCCCCAGCCCAGAAATTGTGCAAGGGCACCGGGAGATGAATCGGGGGTGTGAGACCCCAAATTGAGAAGCACCACAGTTTGGTCAATGGGAATTGGTTTTTAGAACCCATAGTGTAAGATGGCCAATGGATTTGCAGGGAAAGACCCCGGGTAGAGTAAAGAGTGTTAAAGTCATTTAGAAAGTAGTGAGGATGAAGTCTCCTCGCACCATCTGCATCCACTCACCTGAGATGACGTACCTCCACACCATGCCATGTTTTGATTATTTTTTACGTGCAAATGTTTTGGATTGTGAGACGCATCATGACGTGGGTGTGACATTGTGCTTTGTTGTTCCATCTCTTCCTCCTTATGAGGATTGATGATGAATTGGGTGATGGCAAATTTTGAAGTAGAGGGATTGTGAAGACGAATTTGGTATTGGAGAAATATGGGGAGACGAGACATTAGCGACGAATTTGTAATGTGTAGATTTTGTACATATGGGGTAAGGGCAAGGGTAGTGTAGGTGACAGGGGGGTGACGTACGGTAGGGACGAGCTTTCTCATTTCGCTCTCCGTACGCATTTCGCCTTGCATTGCCTTATTGATGTGTACCCTTGTGACCTTACCCCTCGCTCATTTGTCTTTCCCCTTTTGTCTCCCACATGACCTGTGCGCCATTGGGCGCCGAGGGGAGCGTGCGTGAGTCGGCCATTGTGCGCCCGGAACTCTCAGAACCAGCTGTCTGCATCGATGCACGACATGATGGACCACATGTCTGTGGCCGAGCACCACTTATGGACCCCATGGGTTGGGGCATGGCCCCTCTGCTGGAACCGGCCATGAGGGCCCGAAATCTTGCTGGCGGACCTTGGCCACAGGGCACCGATGCCCCACAGGTGAACCACACGCAGTCGGCCTGGTGGGCCATAAATAAATAAAAAGGACACGTTGGGTGCAAGTTTTAATACAAATAGGCCGCCAGCAAAGAAAATGACAACAACTGGAAGAAATAATAATAGCCAGCAGAGGGAGCCAAAGAGCAAGAGATCACCTGCAGGGTTAGGGGTTGTTTGGTTATTTTTTATTATTGAACATTGATGAACTATGGTGACTGCACCGATTGGTGCTTGAGGGTGCTTGTATTGGTGCGTTTTTGGGTGCTTTCATGGTGCATTGATGCAGAGCAGACTGTCTCCCCCCAGAAAGAACAATTACAGGTCCTGGGTTAGTCTTATAAATAAAAGTAGCGTCAATTGTAAATAATGCTCCCCACCGTCAGTGTATAGTTTGAAGACCATTCCGCAATTCGGTTAGCTGTGGGTGTGAGTCTGTTAGGCAGGGTGCAATGGAGCAGCGGGACACATTTATTTATGTTTTAAAACTGTCGCACTCAGGGTCAGGTTAAGAGTAGAGGGAACTACACCTATGTGTCACACTAAATTTAAGTTGTAGGCCCGGTCTGTGCCTAAGAGGAGGAGGGTGCAGTGTTGCGGATATGAGGATTGTGTTTTTTTTTATTGTGTTGTATTGTATAGTAAATTGTTGTAAATATCACCCTCTGTAAAATGTAATGATTCCTTGTAAATACCACCGTAGTGTAAAGGTCAAAGGGCATCTCGGTAGTTATTCCATAAACACCACATTGCAGGACCCGATAAAACCCTTGTTCAGTAGCTTATATCTTATTATGTGTCTTAGGGTAAGGCTGTGTCTCCCATTAATTTAAATACTCCATTGCACCAAGTGAAATAAGAATAGGTCCCCTTTCATTTCATTTCAATGGCCAACTGCATGTTGGGCGGTTTTCTTCAACCACCATTGGCCACGAGGCAGGGTTGGGGAAGAAAGGCGTGTCTCCACATCGTCATAGAGGGGAGGAGTGAGCCAGCCCCGAACAACCAACTGAGCACGAGGGGTTTGGTTTGAGAGGGCGGAGGAAGAGCGTTTGGGGGAGGTTCGCAAAGGTTGAGGGGCGGGGCCAATATAACCCGCCGAGGGGGCGTTCCCCAAGAAGATGAGCTTTTACAGAGGGGAGATGAGTACAAAGGAAAGAGCTGGGTCGTCAGAGCAAGAGCGCGTAGAGAGGTCCATGACAAGAGCTGGGTTGGTCGTCAGGGGTGGTAAGTGGTTGCGTTGAGTGGTTGCGTTGAGTTGTCGGTGGAGAGAGTGGTTGGACCAAGAAAGAGAGAGGAGAAAACCCGTCACGCCAGACCCCCCACCAGCGCGTCGGCTCCGACCGTGATCCGACCCGTGATCCGACCCGTGATCCCGCGGACATGACAGGATCGGTGGCATCAGCGGCCGTTGAGGTCCAGCCCGATGTCCCGTGCGGGATCAAGCTCCAGCCAGCTCCGTGCCGTCCTCCCCCTCCAGCCACACACCTCCTTCCAGCCAATCCACTCTGCAATTCCCCGTGTGAGTCGTCTTTGTTTGTTCTGTCCTGGGTAGGTAATTAAGCTTGTATAAGGAATTCACTGTGTCACCTGCGTCTCATGTCCCTGTACATAATCGTGACTGCTCCTTTTTGCTTGTGTGTGTAAATAGTAATAAATCCCGTTAAACTTCTGTACGTCTTCTTCCTCTTTGCATTCGGTCGCTTTAGAGTTTTCCAGATTGAGTAGCTGTGGCGCGATACGGCCAACGTTCAGGGTGAATCGGGTTTTAGTCGGGGAATAACTGTTCGGCCGCGGTTACACCACCGCTCGGTAAAAATAACATCTAATCCGCGGACCGTAACAATATATATGTATGTATGTATGTATGTATGTATGTATGTATGTATGTATGTATGTATATATATATATATATATATGTATATATATAAACATATATATATATATATATATATATATATATATATATATATATATATAAGCAAAGATTTGCGGTTGGGAGTAAATCCAAATGACTCCATGGTAAGATCTCCAACCTTTAATTGAACAAACAATGACTCAACGTTTCGATTAACAACATGTGAAGCCACACGCCTCCGTTAATCTTCCTCAAGAGTGATAAAATCATCTCAACATCCCCTTATATGCACAGTGGGCGTGGTATATGCAAAGTGGGGTGGGCAATGCTGGACAGCCAATGAAACCGTATCACACCGCTCTCGTGAACAGAGACGTTACCGACCAAATTCAAAAATCAACCGCATATTAACAGTTCAAAATAATCCTGTAAGCAATGCTGGATTATAACGCAAGTGTTGAGAAAATCCGGAACAATCATTACATTTAATCAAAAGTTAAACTTGCAAACAATTAAATTGTAAATTAAATTAAAACTGTAAATATTGTTGCGAATATGGAATTTGGCCTCCATATCCGCTTGTAAATATTCCCCTATTTTCTCCAATACTCCCCAACTTTCCCCAATCCCCCATTCCCTAGTCCCATTGCATGTAAATAACAATCAGTAGAGCCGACCTTCCCCTTATTCCCCCATTAAATGTCGTGCCCAGGTCCACCGCACCACACGTAGACAACTTTCGGACATCTTCCTAGTTATTCTTATTCTATGTCAGTTAAGGCCTCGTCTCCATTAATTATGACTCTTCGTTGCACCAGAATGTGATTATATGGCATCAGTAGTGAGTTTAGGACCTTTCCCATACCTCCTCCCATCTTCTTCCCCAAACAACAACTACAACAACAATTACAACTACAACTACGACTACAACAACAGAGGGGCGGGGAGTGTGCGTCCTCACACCGGCTCGGTTACCCGCCATGACCATACGCTCCACGGCGTTACCCCGAAGGGGCTGGCTGTCAGCTCCTCGTCAGGGGCGGAGCCAGTAACCCCCCCACGCACCCAATGAGAAGCAACGTGCCGATTCCATCTGGGGCGGAGCTAACGAGCCGAGGGCGTGTCACTCCCCGCCGGATATACGCGGCCCCGCGCCGGACGTGACGACAGATGCGCACCCAGCTTGGAGAAGGAAAGCCACCTGCGAGCGCTGAGTCAGATGCGCCTCAGCTTGGAGAGAGAAGCCACCGCCACCCCCAGCGCGACGATACCTCCCCGCATCTTTGGACCGGACCGGACCGTACTGTACCCTGCTTTGAGCCAAGAGTGCACCTTGAGCCATCGCTATCTGCCTTTCCTTGCCATCAACCCCCGTGTGAGTCAGCCTTGTCCCGTTTACCTGTCGTCTGTCCGGGGTTAATGTAAGAGTGTGTCTAAGTGCCTGTCTTCCTGTAATATACCTCTAGCCCCTGTAATCTGACCTTTCCGTACGAATATAATCTCCTCCGGAGGTCTTGAGAATCGAAACATTGGTGTCGTATTGTGTTATTGTAACCCAGCCGGGTGTCTTCTTTTTCTTATTGAGCCAGCATCGCGCGACTAGTCAACGTTCGGGCACAATCGGGTAACTTGTGCAGACGTGGTCATACCATAAAACCGCTCGGTAAATAACATCCAAGCCACGTCTGTAACAATTGGTGTCAGGAGTGGGATTCGAACCCGGGACTAAATTAGTTAGGCCCAAATTTTGGGAGGGAAAATCGAGCCGGAGCGCGTACGGCGCTCGACCGAATCGATTCGGAGCGCGTTTCCCGCGCGAAATTATAACGGCGAAATTTGAATTTGTTTTACGAAAATAAAAAAAAATAAAAAACCGAATTTTGAAAGTCGCGCTATGGCGGATCAAGACAGCTGGGGTCCGGTAAAGGAGAGTGAGGTAGGGTCGATCCAGGACCAAAATGAGGGACAGGAGGAGAGCGAAGCAGTGAGGGCGGCAGGTTCGCAAAATAGCGCCGTCACGCACGAAGAAGCGGGCGCGCAAAATGGCGCCTCGCTGGTCACCGTGCCCGCGACCGAAGTAGCGCCGCTGGGAAGATTGGAACTTTTTTTTATACAAATGACGGCCCTTATGGAAAAGAATAGTGAGCGATTGGAAAACCAAATGGGGGTAATGGGAAACCAAATGGGGGTAATGAGGGACGAAGCGAGGGGTACCAGTGAGAAGTTAGACAATAATTTTGAGGAGTTAGACAAGAAAATTGAGAAGTTAGACAATAATTTTGAGGAGTTAGACAAGAAAATTGGGAAGTTAGACAATAATTTTGAGGAGTTAGACAACGGGATAAAAGAAGTAAAGAATGGGTGAACGGGGGTAGAAAACAGAATGGCCGCTCAAGAGAATCAGATAGAGGGAGTGAAACATGGGTTAACGGGGGTAGAAAACAGAATGGCCGCTCAAGAGAATCAAATGGAAGGGATGCAAAAAGGGTTAGAGGGGTTAGAAAACAGTATGGAAGGCAAATTGAGGGACATGAGGGACCAAGCGGAAAGGGAAGTTAACCAAATGGGGCAGCAGATAGAGGGGGTCAGAATGGGGGTAGAAACCAAACTGGATGCTCACAGGGAGGAAATGGAGCAGATGAGGGTGGCATCTGGGCAGGAGATGCAAGTGATGGGAGAGGAGATCAGAAGAGGAGTGAGTGAGGAGGTCGGAGGAGTGCGCGAGGAGGTGAGGCACTGTAAGGAGCACATGGAGAAGGAGGTGAGAAAGGGGACTGTAAAATTGCAAGGGGGCATAGAGGACCTGACGCAGGAGGTGGAGCAGCTGACGGTGGGACAAACGGAGTTAGTGGAGCAGGTTCAAAGGAACACTGCGGTATTAGGAGGTTTAAAGGCGACACAAAAAGAAATTAAAAACGACTTGATAGCGACACAGAGGCAATGTCAGATGATACGTGAGGGACTGACAACGAGGTTGGACGAGGTGGTAGAGGTAATGGAGACGAAGGACCGGCAGGTGAGGACGCACATGGAAACGGTCAAGGTAGCCTTGGAGGACGAGCTTGAGGAGACGTACCGGGGAATAAAAGAGGTGAGGCACAAATTAGAAGAAGTGGAAGAAGGGGTGAGCGAAATTAAGAAGCGACGGAGAGGGGATAACAAAGAGATAAAAGAGGAGATAAAAGAATTGGTCCAAAGTCTGTGTTTGGATCGTGATGTGCTCGTTAACCGGATGAGGGATTCGCAGGTGATGGAGGAGAAGCGAAGAGGAAGAGGACCCGGTGTAAGTGGTGACCAATATGGTCGTGCGTATGATGCGCCAGGTGATTTAAGAGGCTTGGGGTTCGAGATGGACCCGGGTGTTCGTGAGAGGCCGTTGGTGAAGTGTGTGACAGGTCTGGTGTGCGAAAGAGGAGGTGTGCGAGAAAGTCCGACTCTGGGGTGTGTGAGGAAAAAGTGCGTGCCAAGGAGTGAGTGTGCTGGCGAGAGTGAGTCGGTCGTAGCGCGTGTGCGAGGGAGCACATGGAAGCGTGGTGTGGTGAGTGTTACAGAGGGTGTGACGGGAGAGTGTGCGCAGGAGTGTGCGCGAGAAAGGTGTGTGACGGACAGGTGCATGAGGAAAGAGTGCGCTGTCAGAAGTAAGGAAGAGTGTCCACCTGTGGTGAGTGTTACAGAGGGTGTAACGGGAGAGTGTGCGCGAGAAAGGTGTGTGACGGACAGGTGCACGAGGAAAGAGTGCGCTGTCAAGAGTAAGGGTGAGTGCGCTGTCAGGAATGGAGGTGAAAGTAGTGAGAGTGACATGGAGCGTGAGTTAGTTGTGACAGGTGAGCGAGGATGTACACCTGGGATGGAAGGATGCACACCTGGAATGGTAGAGCGTGAGTGGGAATGCACGCTGGAGTTGGTGATGAGGCACGTGGTTGGGTGTGCGAATGAGAGCACACCTGTGATTGTCACAGAGGAGGTGACCGAGGAGGGGGCGCGAAGAAGTGTGTTGGTGAGGTGTGCTACCAACGAATGTGTGCCAAAGTGTTCGGTGGTCAGGTGTGTGACCAAGGCTGTGAGTGGAATGGGTGTACCTGGGTGTGTAAGGAAAGGTACGAGGAGCATGGGCACGGCTGGATGTGTGAGCAAGGAACGGGCTGCGGGGTGTAAGCATGCAGGTGAAGCATCGACGTTACACGGGTTAGAGGTTAGAGCGACTTTTAGCCGAAGCGGGCCCTCGGTGCGTGCCGGGCCTCGCTTTGAACGGCCGCGTCCAGGCTCCACTAGGTGGAGCGGGCAGCTGGATAGGAAGGGTCGTCATGGCGACCACTTTTTGGTGAGACGTGCCGGCAGGTCTAGATCGGGGCATTGGATGGCTCCACGCCGAGGTGGTGTGTGGGATCTCGGCACGGGTAAGCCCCCGTCCCTGCACCGAGTGCCGGACGCATCCAGCCGCTGGCACAAAACAACCAGCATCCATTGCTTGGCTTTACGAAGCCGGGCTTTGGACAGGGATTGGCGCACCGAGAGGTATTAGTGAGTCGACTGGGTGATGAGGTTAGTGTTTTGGACCCAAAATTGGAGAAAAACAAAATTTGATGATTGGCAAAGGGATTGGCAGTAGTGATTGGCAGATGATGGGCAGTGATTGGCAAATTTTTGATTTATTGAAATTTGATGTGCAAAATTGGTAGTGAGAGACCCCCGATGTGGTGGGATGGCAAATCCACCATCCTTCCCACGGGGGGCAAAGGAGCAATAGCTTATGGGGTGTATGGCAGTGAAAACTAGCCCGGGTGGGTTAGGATATTGTGTGTAGGGATCTAGAAGATGACATTAGGTAACGTTAAGATTAGTTAGTGACTGATACCTGTAGTGGGGACGCAGGTAGATTAGTATGGATGATAATGACGAGGGGGCGCAATAGTTTAAAGGGACGACTGGGAAGCGCAAGTTTCAGAAGGGAGTAGTTAGCTGAGATGATGCTGTGTGTGTGAGAATTGAACAGGTGTGATTGCACAGGTGTGCAACTGGACAGGTGTGTGGAGCAGTGTATGAGTAGTGAGTGTGTGGATCAGCGCGAATGCGCTTGGGGAGAGAAGGGTGCAGGTGGCACCAGGTGTGAGAGCACGGGTGTGCAAATACAGGTGTGTGGAGAGAGTTGGAGTAAGTGGTACGGAGTGGTGTGCATGGTGTGAAGGTGTGAATGGGGGAAGAGTGGACCCCCATCACGGATACCCGGGGCGGGTAGTGTAAGTGTTAGGTGGAGGGGCAGGTAAATTGTGGTTGGATATTGGCATTTGTGGTGCGGTGGCAGAATGGTGTTGTGGATGGGTGCATTAGTGTTGTGGAAATGGCTGGGCGTGTAGCCTGTTAGTGTGTGTAGTTGGTTGGGCACTCCACCACTGTGAGGATGTCGGCCAGGTGAGGCCGCAGGTGGGCTCTGGGAGCCGGTAGTTGTGAGTGGGTGCCTGAGGATCCCGGGTGTGGATCGGGCAGCCCAGTGCCAGAGAGGGCACGGAGTGGGGAGAGCGCCAGAGGGCCTTCCCCAGGTAGATAGGTTAGGGTAAGGAGCAGGTAAGCTCGGAGGCAACTGCAGTGGTGGAGGGGTGCAGGTGGGTAGACCCACTGGGAGAGGTACACGCCACAGCCCAGAAATTGTACGAGGGCACCGAGAGATGAATCGGGGGAGTGAGACCCCAAATTGGAAAGCACCACAGTTTGGCCAATGGGAATTGGTTTTTAGAACCCATAGTGTAAGAGGGCCAATGGTTTGGCCGGAGAAAGACCCCGGGTAGTGTAAAGTTGTTAAAGTCATTTAGGAGATAGTTAGGATTGATGAACCTGTCGCACCATACGCAGCCACTTACCTGTGGTGATGATGATGACTCCACACCTGTGTTTTCTTTGTTTTGTTGCAGAAAATGAAATTGCTGTGTGGATTGTGAGACGCATCACGACGTGGATGAGACATTGGGGTGATTCCATCTCTCCCTCCCTAGGAGGGACTGATGATGAATTGGTAATGGCAAATTTTGATGTGCAGTTGGAGATGGCAAATTTTGATGAGAGTTGAAAATGGCAAATTTGATTGGTTAGGAGGGAGAGAAGACGAATTTGGTTTATGGGAGGAACGGGGAAGACAGTAGGGATGTTTGTCGATTTGTAAAGTAGATGTTTATGGGTAGTGTTGTGTTTTGTGGATGCAGTAAGGGGTAAGGGAGGGGCCATGTAGGTTACCTGGTGGGGGGGGGCGTACGATAGGAACGTACCTGTCTCACCTGGTTCCCATGTGCCCCCAGTGTGCATCACCCTACATTGCGTGCCACACTAAAGTAGGTAAAAATTTATCGGGTCGGGACGCCCCGAGGGTAGAGAAGGGTGCAATGTTGCGAATATGGAATTTGGCCTCCATATCCGCTTGTAAATATTCCCCTATTTTCTCCAATACTCCCCAACTTTCCCCAATCCCCCATTCCCTAGTCCCATTGCATGTAAATAACAATCAGTAGAGCCGACCTTCCCCTTATTCCCCCATTAAATGTCGTGCCCAGGTCCACCGCACCACACGTAGACAACTTTCGGACATCTTCCTAGTTATTCTTATTCTATGTCAGTTAAGGCCTCGTCTCCATTAATTATGACTCTTCGTTGCACCAGAATGTGATTATATGGCATCAGTAGTGAGTTTAGGACCTTTCCCATACCTCCTCCCATCTTCTTCCCCAAACAACAACTACAACAACAATTACAACTACAACTACGACTACAACAACAGAGGGGCGGGGAGTGTGCGTCCTCACACCGGCTCGGTTACCCGCCATGACCATACGCTCCACGGCGTTACCCCGAAGGGGCTGGCTGTCAGCTCCTCGTCAGGGGCGGAGCCAGTAACCCCCCCACGCACCCAATGAGAAGCAACGTGCCGATTCCATCTGGGGCGGAGCTAACGAGCCGAGGGCGTGTCACTCCCCGCCGGATATACGCGGCCCCGCGCCGGACGTGACGACAGATGCGCACCCAGCTTGGAGAAGGAAAGCCACCTGCGAGCGCTGAGTCAGATGCGCCTCAGCTTGGAGAGAGAAGCCACCGCCACCCCCAGCGCGACGATACCTCCCCGCATCTTTGGACCGGACCGGACCGTACTGTACCCTGCTTTGAGCCAAGAGTGCACCTTGAGCCATCGCTATCTGCCTTTCCTTGCCATCAACCCCCGTGTGAGTCAGCCTTGTCCCGTTTACCTGTCGTCTGTCCGGGGTTAATGTAAGAGTGTGTCTAAGTGCCTGTCTTCCTGTAATATACCTCTAGCCCCTGTAATCTGACCTTTCCGTACGAATATAATCTCCTCCGGAGGTCTTGAGAATCGAAACATTGGTGTCGTATTGTGTTATTGTAACCCAGCCGGGTGTCTTCTTTTTCTTATTGAGCCAGCATCGCGCGACTAGTCAACGTTCGGGCACAATCGGGTAACTTGTGCAGACGTGGTCATACCATAAAACCGCTCGGTAAATAACATCCAAGCCACGTCTGTAACAATATATTAAAGCCAAAATTTTTTTTAAGACAAAATAAAATTGTCACATTATCAAGATCATCACATGTGGCCCTATGCGGTAAAGGTGAATGTGGGAAGGAGGTTGTTTTTAGGGGGGGATAAAATGGGGGGGGGGGGGCACCAGAGGGGGTTGGAAGTGGATGGGGGGGGGTGTGGGAGAGGGGTGGTTTGGAGGGATTGGAGGTGGGAGGGGGCAATTGTCCGAATAAAAACCTTGTGTGATATATTATGTGGACTCGTTGTTCAAAGTACGGAATGCCTGCTTCGTTTACACAAGAGTGGGTCAAAAGCTACCGGTAAGTCAACGACCTCTTGTGTGATCGAGGTAACAGTTTCTTCTGTGTGCCAAGCCTCCAAAACACGTCTTCTGTTTCTGTTGGGTGTGGAGCCCAAAATATCAACCCTGTCCCATAAAGGTGTGTGGCCTTCCTTAAGGCCATGTTTGGCAATAGCAGATCTGCTAGGATAATTACATTCAAATGCTTTTTGGTGTTCAGTAATACGTTGACCTAAGGTCCTCCCGGTTTCACCCACATACTCAGCTCCACAACCACAGGGCACCACGTATACCACCCCTGACCTATCCTTCCTCGGAAGCTTGTCCTTGACCCTCATAAGGGCTTGGCGAAGGGTGAAAACCGGTGTGAAACTCACCCTCACTCCTGCCGATTTCAAAATTCTACCGACCCTCTGTGAAACCCCCGGTACAAAAGGGAGAACACACCAACCCTTTGGTTGTTCTCGCGGTCTCAGCCTGTTGTGTGGGGAAGCCCTTATCGTTTTCCTGTTGGGTAGCAAGCTGTCAGGATAGCCATTTGCCCTTAACACATTTTGAAGATGGTCCACCTCACTCATCTTGTCTTCAAAGGTAGATGGTAAATCACGTGCTCTTTTTGAGAGGGTGTGCACCACCGATCTTTTGTGTTCCATTGGATGGCAAGACTTGAAATCAAGGTAGCGATCAGTGTGTGTAGGTTTTCTGTACACCGTTACCTTTAAGGCTCCTTTGGGATCCCTTGCTACGAGTGTATCCAGGAAGGGAAGGGCTCCATTTTTCTCCTCTTCAATGGTGAAATTAATGGAGGAAAAAGTTTTATTTATGGTCTCATGGATGATGCCCACCTCATCAGAATGACAGATGACAAATGTGTCATCCACGTACCGGAACCAAACACGTGGTTGCACTAATAGGGCTGGAATGGTGCGTTCCTCCAAATCCTCCATCACCAAATACAAATCCTCCATCACCATCACCTCCATCACCATGCCTCTCTTCCACCTACTTTGTATTTAATGAGGTATATTACAAGCAGGTTTATGGCACCGCCATGGGTTCCCCGGTATCGGCTGTGATTGCCAACATGGTGATGGAGGATTTGGAGGAACGCACCATTCCAGCCCTGTTAGTGCAACCACGTGTTTGGTTCCGGTACGTGGATGACACATTTGTCATCTGTCATTCTGATGAGGTGGGCATCATCCATGAGACCATAAATAAAACTTTTTCCTCCATTAATTTCACCATTGAAGAGGAGAAAAATGGAGCCCTTCCCTTCCTGGATACACTCGTAGCAAGGGATCCCAAAGGAGCCTTAAAGGTAACGGTGTACAGAAAACCTACACACACTGATCGCTACCTTGATTTCAAGTCTTGCCATCCAATGGAACACAAAAGATCGGTGGTGCACACCCTCTCAAAAAGAGCACGTGATTTACCATCTACCTTTGAAGACAAGATGAGTGAGGTGGACCATCTTCAAAATGTGTTAAGGGCAAATGGCTATCCTGACAGCTTGCTACCCAACAGGAAAACGATAAGGGCTTCCCCACACAACAGGCTGAGACCGCGAGAACAACCAAAGGGTTGGTGTGTTCTCCCTTTTGTACCGGGGGTTTCACAGAGGGTCGGTAGAATTTTGAAATCGGCAGGAGTGAGGGTGAGTTTCACACCGGTTTTCACCCTTCGCCAAGCCCTTATGAGGGTCAAGGACAAGCTTCCGAGGAAGGATAGGTCAGGGGTGGTATACGTGGTGCCCTGTGTTTGTGGAGCTGAGTATGTGGGTGAAACCGGGAGGACCTTAGGTCAACGTATTACTGAACACCAAAAAGCATTTGAATGTAATTATCCTAGCAGATCTGCTATTGCCAAACATGGCCTTAAGGAAGGCCACACACCTTTATGGGACAGGGTTGATATTTTGGGCTCCACACCCAACAGAAACAGAAGACGTGTTTTGGAGGCTTGGCACACAGAAGAAACTGTTACCTCGATCACACAAGAGGTCGTTGACTTACCGGTAGCTTTTGACCCACTCTTGTGTAAACGAAGCAGGCATTCCGTACTTTGAACAACGAGTCCACATAATATATCACACAAGGTTTTTATTCGGACAATTGCCCCCTCCCACCTCCAATCCCTCCAAACCACCCCTCTCCCACACCCCCCCCCCCCCATCCACTTCCAACCCCCTCTGGTGCCCCCCCCCATTTTATCCCCCCCTAAAAACAACCTCCTTCCCGCATTCACCTTTACCGCATAGGGCCACATGTGATGATCTTGATAATGTGACAATTTTATTTTGTCTTAAAAAAAAAAATTTTGGCTTTAATATATTTACAGTTTTAATTTAATTTACAATTTAATTGTTTGCAAGTTTAACTTTTGATTAAATGTAATGATTGTTCCGGATTTTCTCAACACTTGCGTTATAATCCAGCATTGCTTACAGGATTATTTTGAACTGTTAATATGCGGTTGATTTTTGAATTTGGTCGGTAACGTCTCTGTTCACGAGAGCGGTGTGATACGGTTTCATTGGCTGTCCAGCATTGCCCACCCCACTTTGCATATACCACGCCCACTGTGCATATAAGGGGATGTTGAGATGATTTTATCACTCTTGAGGAAGATTAACGGAGGCGTGTGGCTTCACATGTTGTTAATCGAAACGTTGAGTCATTGTTTGTTCAATTAAAGGTTGGAGATCTTACCATGGAGTCATTTGGATTTACTCCCAACCGCAAATCTTTGCTTATATATATATATATATATATATATATATATATATATATATATATATATATATATATATATATGTTTATATATATACATATATATATATATATATATACATACATACATACATACATACATACATACATACATACATACATACATATATATTGTTACGGTCCGCGGATTAGATGTTATTTTTACCGAGCGGTGGTGTAACCGCGGCCGAACAGTTATTCCCCGACTAAAACCCGATTCACCCTGAACGTTGGCCGTATCGCGCCACAGCTACTCAATCTGGAAAACTCTAAAGCGACCGAATGCAAAGAGGAAGAAGACGTACAGAAGTTTAACGGGATTTATTACTATTTACACACACAAGCAAAAAGGAGCAGTCACGATTATGTACAGGGACATGAGACGCAGGTGACACAGTGAATTCCTTATACAAGCTTAATTACCTACCCAGGACAGAACAAACAAAGACGACTCACACGGGGAATTGCAGAGTGGATTGGCTGGAAGGAGGTGTGTGGCTGGAGGGGGAGGACGGCACGGAGCTGGCTGGAGCTTGATCCCGCACGGGACATCGGGCTGGACCTCAACGGCCGCTGATGCCACCGATCCTGTCATGTCCGCGGGATCACGGGTCGGATCACGGGTCGGATCACGGTCGGAGCCGACGCGCTGGTGGGGGGTCTGGCGTGACGGGTTTTCTCCTCTCTCTTTCTTGGTCCAACCACTCTCTCCACCGACAACTCAACGCAACCACTCAACGCAACCACTTACCACCCCTGACGACCAACCCAGCTCTTGTCATGGACCTCTCTACGCGCTCTTGCTCTGACGACCCAGCTCTTTCCTTTGTACTCATCTCCCCTCTGTAAAAGCTCATCTTCTTGGGGAACGCCCCCTCGGCGGGTTATATTGGCCCCGCCCCTCAACCTTTGCGAACCTCCCCCAAACGCTCTTCCTCCGCCCTCTCAAACCAAACCCCTCGTGCTCAGTTGGTTGTTCGGGGCTGGCTCACTCCTCCCCTCTATGACGATGTGGAGACACGCCTTTCTTCCCCAACCCTGCCTCGTGGCCAATGGTGGTTGAAGAAAACCGCCCAACATGCAGTTGGCCATTGAAATGAAATGAAAGGGGACCTATTCTTATTTCACTTGGTGCAATGGAGTATTTAAATTAATGGGAGACACAGCCTTACCCTAAGACACATAATAAGATATAAGCTACTGAACAAGGGTTTTATCGGGTCCTGCAATGTGGTGTTTATGGAATAACTACCGAGATGCCCTTTGACCTTTACACTACGGTGGTATTTACAAGGAATCATTACATTTTACAGAGGGTGATATTTACAACAATTTACTATACAATACAACACAATAAAAAAAAACACAATCCTCATATCCGCAACACTGCACCCTCCTCCTCTTAGGCACAGACCGGGCCTACAACTTAAATTTAGTGTGACACATAGGTGTAGTTCCCTCTACTCTTAACCTGACCCTGAGTGCGACAGTTTTAAAACATAAATAAATGTGTCCCGCTGCTCCATTGCACCCTGCCTAACAGACTCACACCCACAGCTAACCGAATTGCGGAATGGTCTTCAAACTATACACTGACGGTGGGGAGCATTATTTACAATTGACGCTACTTTTATTTATAAGACTAACCCAGGACCTGTAATTGTTCTTTCTGGGGGGAGACAGTCTGCTCTGCATCAATGCACCATGAAAGCACCCAAAAACGCACCAATACAAGCACCCTCAAGCACCAATCGGTGCAGTCACCATAGTTCATCAATGTTCAATAATAAAAAATAACCAAACAACCCCTAACCCTGCAGGTGATCTCTTGCTCTTTGGCTCCCTCTGCTGGCTATTATTATTTCTTCCAGTTGTTGTCATTTTCTTTGCTGGCGGCCTATTTGTATTAAAACTTGCACCCAACGTGTCCTTTTTATTTATTTATGGCCCACCAGGCCGACTGCGTGTGGTTCACCTGTGGGGCATCGGTGCCCTGTGGCCAAGGTCCGCCAGCAAGATTTCGGGCCCTCATGGCCGGTTCCAGCAGAGGGGCCATGCCCCAACCCATGGGGTCCATAAGTGGTGCTCGGCCACAGACATGTGGTCCATCATGTCGTGCATCGATGCAGACAGCTGGTTCTGAGAGTTCCGGGCGCACAATGGCCGACTCACGCACGCTCCCCTCGGCGCCCAATGGCGCACAGGTCATGTGGGAGACAAAAGGGGAAAGACAAATGAGCGAGGGGTAAGGTCACAAGGGTACACATCAATAAGGCAATGCAAGGCGAAATGCGTACGGAGAGCGAAATGAGAAAGCTCGTCCCTACCGTACGTCACCCCCCTGTCACCTACACTACCCTTGCCCTTACCCCATATGTACAAAATCTACACATTACAAATTCGTCGCTAATGTCTCGTCTCCCCATATTTCTCCAATACCAAATTCGTCTTCACAATCCCTCTACTTCAAAATTTGCCATCACCCAATTCATCATCAATCCTCATAAGGAGGAAGAGATGGAACAACAAAGCACAATGTCACACCCACGTCATGATGCGTCTCACAATCCAAAACATTTGCACGTAAAAAATAATCAAAACATGGCATGGTGTGGAGGTACGTCATCTCAGGTGAGTGGATGCAGATGGTGCGAGGAGACTTCATCCTCACTACTTTCTAAATGACTTTAACACTCTTTACTCTACCCGGGGTCTTTCCCTGCAAATCCATTGGCCATCTTACACTATGGGTTCTAAAAACCAATTCCCATTGACCAAACTGTGGTGCTTCTCAATTTGGGGTCTCACACCCCCGATTCATCTCCCGGTGCCCTTGCACAATTTCTGGGCTGGGGCGTGTAGCTCTCCCAGCAGGTCTACCCACCTGCACACCTCCACCACTGTAGTTGCCACCCGAGCTTACCTAGCTCCTCACCCTAACCTAACTAACTGGGGAAGGCCCCTCCTGGCTCTGTCACCCCACTCGGTGCCCTCTGGCACTGGGCTACCCGGGTCCGTCCTCCGGATCCTCGGGCCCCATCCACAACTACTCTACCGGCTCCCAGAGCCCACCTGCGGCCTCACCTGGCCGACATCCTCACAGTGGTGGAGTGCCCAAACCAACTACACACACTAACAGGCTACACGCCTAGCCATCTCCACAACACTAATGCACCCATCCAAATACCATTCTTCCACCCGAACCACAGACGCCAATATCCAACCACAATTTACCTATACCCTCTACCTAACACTTACACTACCCGCCCCGGGTATTCGTGATGGGGGTCCACTCTTCCCCCATTCACACCTTCGCACCATCCACTCCACTCCATATTTTCCACCATACTCACTCCACGACCATCCATTCCAATACTCCAGATATTCCACACTACCATTTATTCCATACTCCTGTTCTTCATACCTGTTGTTGCACACCTGTGCACTCACACCTGGTGCCACCTCCACCCTCCTCCTCTTCCTGGACCAGTTGGTCAACACAACACACCTCACCATCACCATCACTCAAACACTGCTCCATCCACCTGTTCAGTTGCACACCTGTGCAATCACACCTGTTCAATCTTACACTTTTCACAATACACTTCTAAATACACCTCCAACACTCACACGGCATCATCTCATCTAACTACTCCCCTCTGAAACTTGCGCTTCCCAGTCGTCCCTTTAAACTATTGCGCTCCCTCGTCATTATCATCCACTCTAATCTACCTGCGTCCCCACTACAGGTATCATTGTCACTACCTAACCTTAACGTCACCTAAGGTCATCTTCTAGGTCCCTACACACGATATATCCTAACCCTCCCGGGCTAGTTTTCACTGCCATCAACCCCTAAACTAGTGCTCCTTTGCCCCCCCCCCCCCCCTGTGAGGGATGACAGAGTTGCCATCCCACCACATCGGGGGCGTTCCACTACCAATTTTGCTCACCAAATTCCAACCAATCAAAAATTTGCCAATCATCTGCCAATCACTGTACCATTACCAATCATCACTCTGCCAATCCTTTGCCAATCATTAAATTTTGTTTTTCTAATTTTGGGTCCAGACCACTATCCTCATCATTACAGTCTACTTGCTAATGCCTCTCGGTGCGCCAATTCACTTCCACAGCCCGGCTTCGTAAAGCCGAGCAATGAATGCGGGTTGTTTGGTGCCGGCGGCTGGATGCGTCCGACACTCGGTGAAGGGAAGGAGGTTTACCCGGGCCGAGATCCCACGCACCACCTCGGCACGGAGCCATCCAATGGCCCGATCTCGACCTGCCGGAACGTCTCAACAAAAAGGGGTCGCCATGACGACCCTTCCTATTGGGCTGCCCGCTCGGCCTAGGCAAGGAAAGGGGATTAATGGCAAGGAAAGGCAGATAGCGATGGCTCAAGGTGCACTCTTGGCTCAAAGCAGGGTACAGTACGGTCCGGTCCGGTCCAAAGATGCGGGGAGGTATCGTCGCGCTGGGGGTGGCGGTGGCTTCTCTCTCCAAGCTGAGGCGCATCTGACTCAGCGCTCGCAGGTGGCTTTCCTTCTCCAAGCTGGGTGCGCATCTGTCGTCACGTCCGGCGCGGGGCCGCGTATATCCGGCGGGGAGTGACACGCCCTCGGCTCGTTAGCTCCGCCCCAGATGGAATCGGCACGTTGCTTCTCATTGGGTGCGTGGGGGGGTTACTGGCTCCGCCCCTGACGAGGAGCTGACAGCCAGCCCCTTCGGGGTAACGCCGTGGAGCGTATGGTCATGGCGGGTAACCGAGCCGGTGTGAGGACGCACACTCCCCGCCCCTCTGTTGTTGTAGTCGTAGTTGTAGTTGTAATTGTTGTTGTAGTTGTTGTTTGGGGAAGAAGATGGGAGGAGGTATGGGAAAGGTCCTAAACTCACTACTGATGCCATATAATCACATTCTGGTGCAACGAAGAGTCATAATTAATGGAGACGAGGCCTTAACTGACATAGAATAAGAATAACTAGGAAGATGTCCGAAAGTTGTCTACGTGTGGTGCGGTGGACCTGGGCACGACATTTAATGGGGGAATAAGGGGAAGGTCGGCTCTACTGATTGTTATTTACATGCAATGGGACTAGGGAATGGGGGATTGGGGAAAGTTGGGGAGTATTGGAGAAAATAGGGGAATATTTACAAGCGGATATGGAGGCCAAATTCCATATTCGCAACAATATTTACAGTTTTAATTTAATTTACAATTTAATTGTTTGCAAGTTTAACTTTTGATTAAATGTAATGATTGTTCCGGATTTTCTCAACACTTGCGTTATAATCCAGCATTGCTTACAGGATTATTTTGAACTGTTAATATGCGGTTGATTTTTGAATTTGGTCGGTAACGTCTCTGTTCACGAGAGCGGTGTGATACGGTTTCATTGGCTGTCCAGCATTGCCCACCCCACTTTGCATATACCACGCCCACTGTGCATATAAGGGGATGTTGAGATGATTTTATCACTCTTGAGGAAGATTAACGGAGGCGTGTGGCTTCACATGTTGCTAATCGAAACGTTGAGTCATTGTTTGTTCAATTAAAGGTTGGAGATCTTACCATGGAGTCATTTATATATATATATATATATACATACATACTAGCTTGGCTCGGCTCTCTGCGCTCGCCTCACCAAGCGTCGATACTGAGGAACGGGCTTATTTTAACTGAGGCTAATGACTGTACCTGAGTTGCTGTGTTGTCATGATTTTCACCAATCATAATACAAACAATTACTTTGCACAAATGTATTTGTTGTTTGTGATATTACATTTTTATAGGCAATTTAGGTTGAAGATTTAGGTTGAATGTTTTTTTTTTCAAGAAAGAACCCCTCTGCACATACATAGGGGAGGGTAGAGGCAGACTGGAAGTTTGGGACAATTACACCTCACCACCACGTAATTAAAAACACCTCACCACCACGTAATTCAAAACACCTCACCACCACGTAATTCAAAACACCTCACCACCACATAATTCAAAATACCTCACCACCAAGTAATTCAAAACACCTCACCACCAAGTAATTTAAAACACCTCACATCCATAAAACACGTAATAAAAACACCTCACCACCACGAAATTAAAAACACCTCACCACCACGAAATTGAAAACACCTCACAGCCATCAAACACGTAATAAAAACACCTCACAGCCATAAACACGTAATAAAAACACCTCACCACCACGAAATTAAAAACACCTCACAGCCATAAAACACGTAATAAAAACACCTCACAGCCATAAAACACATAATAAAAACACCTCACCACCACAAAAATAAAAACACCTCACAGCCATAAAACACGTAATAAAAACACCTCACAGCCATAAAACACGTAATAAAAACACCTCACCACCACAAAATTAAAAACTCCTCACAGCCTTAAAACACGTAATAAAAACACCTCACCACCACAAAAATAAAAACACCTCACGGCCATAAAACACGTAATAAAAACACCTCACAGCCATAAAACACGTAATAAAAACACCTCACCACCACAAAATTAAAAACTCACAGCCATAAAACACGTAATAAAAACACCTCACCACCACCAAATTAAAAACACCTCACAGCCATAAAACACATAATAAAAACACCTCACAGCCATAAAACACGTAATAAAAACACCTCACCACCACAAAAGTAAAAACACCTCACAGGCATAAAACACGTAATAAAAACACCTCACAGCCATAAAACACGTAATAAAAACACCTCACAGCCACAAAATTAAAAACACCTCACCACCACATCATTTAAAAACACCTCACCACCAAGTAATTCAAAACACCTCACCACCACATAATTCAAAACACCTCATCACCAACTAATTCTAAACACCTCACCACCACATAATTAAAAACACCTCACCACCACATAATTAGAAATACCTCACCACCAATTAATTCAAAACACCTCACCACCATGTGATTTAAAAACACCTCACCACCATGTGATTTAAAAACACCTCACCACCACATAATTCAAAATACCTCACCACCACATGATTCAAAACCACCACAACGTTATTAAAAACACTTCACAACCACGGAAACAAAGGTTTGAGGGAGTCGTTAAGTGAGAACACAGACACTGCCCAGATGTGTAGCTATAGATAAATGACTGCACCCGAGTTGCCGTTTTGTCATGGTTTAAACCAATCATAATTCAAACAATTATGAATATATTATGAATATATTATTATGAATATATTATGATATATATATATATATATATATATATATATAGTATATAATATATTATGAACAAATGTATTTGTAATATACGTGATATCACATTTTATAAACAATTGAAGTTGAAAAAAAGAAAATCCCAAAAAAATTCCCCCAAAAAAAATGGAAAATGGAAAATTTTTCAAAACAATTACCCTTAGGACATACCGACGGGAGAGATATGTGCATTCCAGAAGTTTGGTACGATTTCACAAAAGTTTGAGAAAGTAGTTCAGTGACAACACAGGACAACACAGTGGACACACGTACAATGGACACAACACAGGACATTCGCTGCACAGATATATATATATAGATATAGCAGAGCAGTTAAGAGGAAGCATCGTTCATTTTTTCAGGAAAGCACCAAATTTGGCACAGATGTAGTATGGACCTATACAATTGTTTTCCTGAGGGGCGCCCAAAAATTCAGAACCCCTGGTGGCCGCCATATTGAATTTCAACATGACCGCCCTCTGTGACCTATTTCCCTCAATAACTTCTATTCCATGAGTGGTCTTGGTCTTGTATTGTGGTCTTGGCAATAGCACACTACTTTACCTACCAGTCACACGGTGTGGAGGAACTCTGGATTGCCATTGGCACTGGTAAAAGCTACCACTACCTTGCCATCCATAAAATTTCCACCGGCCTTGGCCGCAGGAAGTCGGAGTCTTTGCCATTATTTCATGCCTTCACTGGCTGCGACACAGTGTCATTTTTTGCCCAAATTGGGAAAAAGAGAGCCTGGAAGGCTTGGGTGGCATACCCCAGCATCACGCAGACCTTCCATGCTCTCGCTTATAGGCCATCTCTGGACGCTATTACTATGGAACTACAGAGCATAGAAAGATAATATGTTGCCATCCTCTATGACCGGACTACCGAGATAAAGACAGTGAATGACATGCGCCAACACTTGTTCACGAAGAAGGCAAGAACAATTGATCACATTTCCCCAACAGCAGACGCCTTCGAACAACACCTAAAACGTGCATGTTTTCCGGCTGGACACGTATGGAGTCAGCCACTTGTGCCCTACCCAGAACTTCCATCACCAGCTGATTGGGGCTGGATGAAAACAGGGACTTCTTGGACACCAATTTGGACCACAATACCACTGATACAGGAGGCATGTTCAGAGCTTACAAGCTGCCATTGTAAGTCGGCCTGTAAAGGCAACTGTAAATGCTCCAGGGCAAATCTGCCCTGCACATCACTGTGTGACTGCGATGGACAGTGCTTGTAGTACTACGCGTCTGTGCGAGAGCCTCCACCTTTCAAGTGCCCACAATATTTTAAGTTAAAACTGCAACTGTGTTTAACTTTGATTAATTAATACCATTTCATTGTTATCAGAGACCAATAAAACAATGTGTATCACTTGGAATTGAAATTTTACCTAAAATACGATGAGAGATTCAAGGAAAATGGAAACACAATTGCGGCCATCTTTAAATTAAAGATGATGGATGCCAATCTTTATGCAATTGATCCCATTGGATTCAGGGACCATGAAAACATGGGGTAAGACACTGGAACTGTGGTGTTATCGCTCATAGTATAGAAGTTATTGAGGGAAATAGGTCACAGAGGGCGGTCATGTTGAAATTCAATATGGCGGCCACCAGGGGTTCTGCATTTTTGGGCGCCCCTCAGGAAAACAATTGTATAGGTCCATACTACATCTGTGCCAAATTTGGTGCTTTCCTGAAAAAATGAACAATACGCCCTATTTTTCGGTCTTAACTGCCTAAGTAATATATATATATATATATATATATATATATATATATATATATATATATATATATATATATATATATATATATATATATATATATATATTGTTGCGGTTCTCCAAGCCGGCCTTCTTCCCCTTACCAAGGGTGGATTAATCCCCTTGTCTTTGCTGGGCCTGGCGGAACCGAGACTTGAGACGTCCCTCCTGGACACATGCGGAGTAGGGTTTCGGGACTACTTCTCGCTCGTACCTAATTCGCAGCGCTGCCCTGGGAGCGACGAAACAAGCCTTGCACGAACCACATGTGGCTTGAGTACGCCGAGCGGATTGCGTACACGTGGTCCGTGCAGTTACTTAGATATTGGAACCCGATTAGAGCGGTTCTACCCGTACCATGCTGAGCCAATCGAAGAAACCACAGAAACTGTCGAATCAGGAAGAAAGGAAGAACAAATGGTTTAATTATTTCCCACACGTATATACAAGTTCAAGGACGAAGAGACACAGTGCAACCTTAAACAGTCTTAACTTATCCCTTGGACAACGTGCCCGTCTCACACTCACACAGGGAATTGCAGAAGGGTAGATGTTCCACAACGCGTCCACGTGGTCGTCCAGAGACGGCCTCCGTCCGGCTCTCCATGGTCCCCGGCACGTCCCGCAAAGATGGTGGCAGGCGAAGGCAGGGACTCATAGCGCGTCTCACGAACAGAGCAGATGATGGGGCGAAATGGCAGAGGGTGGACTTTAGCGTGGCTAGCGGTTACTCAGATGTTCTCACTCGCGCGTCTCAAATGTGCGCTATTCGGTTCAAGCGCGTCTGGCTGCGCCCGCGTATCTGTACCGCTCTCGTGCAAGTGCGTGAAGTTCAAGTTCATCAACTGCCGCGAGTCCTCTCTCTTTGCTCTCGGCTTTCCCGCACTAGTCCTTCAAGCCCTCCGATGCAAGTCCTGCGTTCCTCTGCGTGTCCTGTTGAGGGCTTTCGCGCAGCCGGTTTTATAGCTATGCCCCCCGAACCTTCTGGAACTCACTTGAACCTTCTCACCATGCCCTCTGACGCCACACCGCCATCACCACCTCCGAGCTCTGATTGGCGGCTCGTGCTTACCGTCATCGCTTCTGCCGCTCCACCCTCGACTCCGCCCCGACCTTCCTAGGTCTGCCTCGTGTTAACTCTCCCAATAATCAACCAATGCTTAGCAAAATGGATCGAGCCTATGGATGTAGAATGATCGGTAGAAGTAGGGCCTATTCTCCTGGCTCTACTCAACGCAGATCTAACAAAGGAAAAGGACTAAGCTTACAAATACTAAGACATAACTATACTATCGCGAGGCTACATGTTGCTTGTGTGACTAACTATGGGGGGAAAACTTTAACCTTTATTAAAGTCACTTGACAGACTCAAAACCGCAACTATATATATATATATATATATATATATATATATATATATATATATATATATATATATATATATATATATATATCAAAAGATTTACTGAGAAAGTCTTGGTCCAGGATGCCAGAAATGGCTACCCGGACGGAGTAAACCTACATGCAATTGTATGAATTACAGGTATATTATCTCCGAACCGTTGTTCAGTTTAGTTTGTTTTAAAACTCAATACTGCACGCAATTTTTTATAGTTCTATACACAAATTTTCAAAACTTAGTTATAACATCAAATTGCAGATGGAAACGTGAATTACCATCCAACAGAAGTCACGTAGGCAAAAGTGGGAGGGGACACACCTTACAAATATTTACATCTAATTTATTAAAACAATGGTAGTTTCAGACCTCGTACTGAGACGATTTGTAATAACGAGCACTTGTTTACCAAGCACCTTGGCAAACAAGCATCGATAGTAATTAGTTTCACCAAACAATGGACAGTTCTGAATACTAATTTACTCCTCTCAGACATTGTGATGCCAGCTGTCAGCTGTACCAAGAAAAAAAACAATATCCTTCTCCAACTTACTTATCAAACTCAATAAAAACATTTCATAAAATATATTTGAGTATATTTTAAAGACATAATGTAACGGGATATCCTGAATCATTATGTGATATTATTATTATGATATGATTTATTATATACATTATTATGATACAGAATTATGACAATAAGTGGTGTAAAGTTGCCTTTACTTTCTTGAGCACACAAATTTGGTCAGAGTGTCGGAGATAATTCACCTACTGGAGGAAATCTCAACTTCTGCATGGAAATCACAAAATCTTGCACACGAGGTGAGCAGGTTGTAGCTCATAAAATCACTCGATAAATTTACACTTCTTCAATCACTCCTTTGGTCCTGTATCCAGGATCACAACGTAGAAGTGTTCAATTTAATCATCTCAGTCACAGGCTGACCCTGTTTTTGAGGAACAATCATTCAGAATTTTAACTCTGCTTTCACAATAATTTACCTCGACCTACGGCATGCATACACCATCCTGATGGAAAAGTTTGTTTGTTATTAGGCATTGTCTTGCATGTTGAATCCCTCCATCGTTGAGAGTTCAGTCTGTTGCAGAGCTCTTTCATTCAAGTGATCCTCTGCAGCAGGATGAATGCTGGAACTCTGTGCTCCTGTCATCAAGGAGTGATCCTTACAGGTCACAATCTCCTCTGTATCTTACAATGCACAATCTGCCACGTTTCAGCAGCACACAAGCCATTGCACGTTGAATCACCAATATGGTTGTGGATGGGCAAGATCACAAAACGACCCTGCACAGCAGGCAGCATCATTGCCATTCTTACAACAAGCATTAGCAGATCTTCACCAAGGCTGTCGTCCAGTTTCATCTGACCTGCCCTCTCAAGAAGAGAGTGTGAGGAGCTGCACAAATCCCAACCAATCAGGAGAATTGTGTGAGGTGAGGACCAAAGCTGGAGGTGTATCGATGAAGGCCAATTGATGTCCAATTTATCCGTGATGCACACCAGAAATAGCCAGCAGAGCCATGAAGGCCCAGTGTCCAGCATGGTCCAGCAGTCCCATCCAGGACTCACCATCCTTTGGCAATCAGTAGAGTTGTGATGTCATGTTGGAACATCAGGAGATTGCCATGCCAATTGAAGAAGAAACTTTGGCAGTTGATGTGAGCTCCAAAACAGGTGTGTACTGAAGCAGGTGGTTGCTTTCAACCCACATATAACAATGTGGTTCAGGCAAATGGTCATCTTGAAACTCCTGCAAGGGTAGGTGAACCACAATTTTCCATTTTCCAAAGGAAATTGTCTTTCCATGTTTCGGAGGTGCATGGCATAATAATTTCATCTTGAGCCAGCCAAATTCACTGATCATAATCTCCAGTAACTCTTCCAAAGCCTCTTTTAGATTCTTACTGGTGTAGTATGGGATCCGAGACCTCAAAATTTGATTTTGAAGTGACACCCCTGCTATAAAATGTTTGACCCCTAGATCATGTCTGTGGGGGTGTTACCCACCAGAAAAGTGACTTTAGCAAGGTAGTTTGGATTGCGCGAATTCTGTAGGGACATTTTTTAACTTGGGGCGTCAACTGTAAAAAAGCAAGAAATTTAGGGGAAGGGGAAATTCAATTGACCATATATCCCATAATACAGGGGTGAGTGCAACAAATTACCACTCATTCTTTTTGTTATAAAGTTGGCTTTTATATGAAACATGATTCAACGTGATTGGACCATCCATGAGGTCAGCAGAGGTCAAAAGGTCACGGAAAGTGGGTTAAGCTAAAAGTTTAGCTCCTTTAGTAAATAAAATCACATTTTACCAACTTCAAGCTCAATATAGCCAAACTTTTACACCCAAAATATGTTGTTTGTACCCCTATGATGTTTTTGGGAAAGAAATGCCCCGACTGAACTTAACTTACTGGCATGTATGTCACTTTAGATTTGCATAACTTTAAAAAAATCACCAAAATCGGGCATTCACACTATCTATTTGCACGGTACTCTTCAACATGTTTTAAAACGACAAGTCATACCACATACTGTCTGGAAAAGTGTCATTACCTCTATTTACTCATCATCATCATCGTCATCAGTCAGAAGCCGTCCACATTTTTCTCTGTCGCCTTTGCAGGCACATGCAATGATGCATGGTACTCCAGCTTTCGCACAAGGGCAATTCCTCAGGCAGTTCGGTTTCTTCTTACATTTGCAGTACTTCAACTTCGCAGCAAAGGCTTTGATGGCTTGCTCTTCATGACAGGAATTAACCTGTCACCATCCACACTCCTGCCATACTCTTCAGGTGGAAGAAGCACTGGATTGCTGAGTGAAGCTTGCTTGTATAAGCTGATCTGACAAAGGCTCCTGAGAATGTGGAAATGAAAAGCATCTTCTGTTGGAGGAAGGGAGCGCAGATCTAGTTTGCTAGATGCAAACAAGTGGGCGCGGAGCTTATCCAGGGATGAATACCCTGGCTTGCCGTAGAGATCACAAAAGAAGCTTCGTGCTTCAGTTATCACCTTATCATGTGCAGAAGGTCCGGATTCATGTCGGATGAAATTGGACAACGCTGGCTGTTTGTCAACATGCTGGAGTGCGACTTTCACTGCTCTCTTCTTACCCCGTTTGAAAGGATAGCTCACCGAATCACAACCTGACAGAATGTAGGAGATGAGCAGTGTGTCTGTGAGTGCCAATACGTCCTTTCCAACTGCTTTGGCCAACTCATTCACCAAGTCATGGATGGGGAGGAACAGATCATCCTTTTCCACCCATAACTCAACAACGTTTGTCAACCGAGGGAAATGATACATTGACAAGACGATGATATCTGTATCTGTAGCCTGAATGACAACTACGCTGTTGTCACAGCTAGCAATGTGAGCAAAGATTCTGGTGTCCGCCTCCTCGTGGTTAGGACAGTACAGCTCATCAACATTGGTATGTTCCGTCTGCATCACACGAGTTGCCTGGGCGTTGACCCCAAGGACCAGGCAGAAGCCATCAGGCCAGGATGACTCCTGGGACCAACGTGAAGCAAGATACGACAGCAGATTGGTCTTGTTACAAGGGTTTGACAGGAATGTGTTCCAATCAGGGATTTTCATGATGTCCGCTGGAACAAACTCTGGCAAGTTGGTATTTGACTCCCATCTCTGGCGTTCATCCCCTTTTAGACTCTTTAACCCAAAATCATATTGATCGCCCACGAAATGCACTTCAGTGCAATGTCTGGGTTTCATGTTCAAGACTTTATTCCTGTACCTTTCCTGAAGTTGGTCAAATGTACTCGAACCAAGTGTGTTGAACCGCTGGATGAATGCCATTGCATCGACTACATAAACTGCATCAGATGCAGAAAGAGGCAACTCTTTTAACGGTTCCCATGACTAGGCAACCTCTGCCTGTAGAGTGGATAGATAATTGGATTTGCAACCTTTTCGCATGGAAAATCCATTCTTCTCTGGCTCAAACAACGAGGGAGGGTACTCAAGCCATTCGTAACTAAATGCCTCAGTCCGTGCCTCATTTTTTTATTTTTTTTATTTTTTGTGTGTACTGAATCGAGGCTCGTGAAAGAGGGAACATTTACTTCACAAACAAATCGACCAGACAAACAAAATACACAAAAAGAGGGAGCGGCAGACAAGATGGGGAGAAAAGGGGAAGCACACAAACACAACATCCGAGAGCAGGGAGATGTGTGGAAGGGAGAGGGCCCGGGGGGAGGAGGCATGGGAAGGGGGGGGGAGGGGGAAGTATAAAGCACAAGGACACGAAGGACTTCCAGGACAGAAGTTGGTATTTCAAAAAGTGGAATTGGGGTGAAATTAGCGGGGGTAGAAAAGATCAAGGTTTTGGATGGGGGAAGATAAGAGATGGTGGTGAACAGCTGTTTTAAAGACTTGGAGGGTGGAGTGGGATTGAAGAGAGTGAGGGAGTTTGTTCCAGAGGCGGGAGAAAAGAGGAATGAAGGAGTGAAGGTGAGCAGAGAGTCTTGATTTTGGCAGTTTAACCAAAAGAGGGTTGCAGGCAGATCTTGTGCGACCTGTAGGAATATTTGCGGGACAGAGCCCAGAGAGAGCTGGGGGGGCAAGGCCAGAGCGGAGTCGGTAGAAGACAGAAAGACCACCAACCTGCCTGCGGTGAGTGAGTGAGAGGCCCTTGGAGTTAGCTTCATCGCGGGAGATTCCAATGATTCTGAATGCTTTGGTTTCAACAGCGCGAAGGCGAGCTAGGTGTGAGGCAGGAGCACCAGCCCAGAGGGGAGAGCAGTATTCCATTGAGCTGCGGATGAAAGCCTTGTATGTGGTGAGGAGCTCAGGCGTGCCAAGGAAGGACTTCGCACGACGAAGGATGCCCAGTCGGCGACTGGCTTTGGAGGCCAGATTTGAAATGTGGTTTTTCCAGGAAAGATCATGGCAGATAGTGAGACCCAAAAGCTTGAGTGACAGAACTTCTTGGAGAGGATTATTCAGAAAGTGGATGGGAGGGTTGTCCAGTCGGTCTTTTCGGAGAGACATCGTAAGAGTGTGAGATTTGTCAGGATTGAAAGACATGTTCCACTTGTTTGCCCAGTCTGTGATTTTGTCAAGGTCTGCAGAGAGTGAGGAGGCTGCAGACTGCCGATCTGAGGGATGAAGAATGGAGCGACAGAGAGTAGAGTCGTCAGCAAAGAGATAGACAGGATTTTCAAGAGAGTCAGAGAGATCATTGATGAAGACCAGAAAAAGCACAGGGCCCAGAACACTGCCTTGGGGAACTCCAGCCTGAACAGGAAGAGGAGATGAGAGAAACCCATTCAGGGCCACACGTTGACTACGACTAGAGAGGAAGTCCGCCAGCCATGCGTGGAGATTTCCATGGATACCAAAAGAGGAGAGTTTGGTGAGCAGAGCAGGGTGCCAGACCGTATCGAAGGCACGTGATATGTCAAGGGAGACTGCTTTAATTTCCTGTTTGGCATTGAGGACCTCCATCCATTGTTGAGAAAGCAGAAGCAGCATGTCCAGAGTGGAGTGTCCAGGTCTGAAACCAAATTGATGATCAGAGATCAAGCCATTGGAGAAGAGGAAAGATTTCATATCTGAAGCAATGATGGATTCCATGTATTTGCTGATAATTGGGAGAAGGCTGATTGGTCTGTAGTTGCTGGGATCTGTTTTTGCACCTTTTTTGTGCAAAGTGGTGATGTTGGCAGATTTCCAAGCAGATGGAAGATGACCTTGAGCAAAAGAGAGGGAGAGGGAGTGAAAGAGCGGAAGAACATGATTTTAGGACCCGTGGGCTGATGCCGTCAGGTCCAGTTGCAGAATCAGAGTCGAGGGTTGACAGAAACTTTTCCACCTTGTCAGGAGGAAAGGACACAGGGTCCAGGAGCAGCTGGGTACGACTGGGTACGGTGGGTACAGAGAGGGATGGGTTTGGGACACAAGATTTAGAGGCAAATTTAGAGGCAAACACAGAGTTGAGGCATTCAGATTTTTCACGTGCGGAGTCAGCCGTGTGGCCATTTAAGGTGAGGGAGGGGATGGAGGGGGAACAAACACCAGAAACAGATTTTACCAGACGCCACCAGGATTTGGAAGAGGGAGACAGATAAGAGAGTTCGGTCCTGAGGACGGAGAGATATTGTTTCCTGGCTCTCCTGAGGGTGGACACACACTTGTTTCGGGCTTTGTGAAAGGAAATGAGATTTCCTTCCGTTGGATTTGCTTTCCAGGAGACGAAAGCAAGTTGTTTCTGGGCAATAGCCTCACCACAAGATTCCGTGTACCATGGATGGGAGGAAGGGTATGACAACTGAAGACGAGAAGGGATAAATCTGTGCATGAGAGAGAGCAATTTACTTTGGAAGAATTCCCAGGATGAGCTGATGTCAGAGGCAGTAGAGATGGGAGACCAGTCCAGATGATTGATGGCTGCTTGAAGACCGTGCCAGTTGGCCTGAGTGAAATGCCAGACTCGTCGACGCTGAGGAGGCTCTCTGAAAATGGTCAGAGAGATGTCCACTTTAACAAGCACATGATCAGAAGAGCCGATTGGAGCAGAAGAAGAGCAGCAGACATTTTCAGGGAAGTTAGTCATAACCAAGTCCAGAAGAGAAGATTCTCCGTTGACTGAGATCCGGGTTGGGAAATTGACAGATTGTGTCAGTCCCAGTGAGTCACAGAAGTCCTTTGCTGAAGAGCCATGGCTGGTGAGAGAGGTACCCACCCCCAGCCAACTGGCATGGTGACAGTTGAAATCACCACATATGAGGAAGAGAGAGTTGGGATGGGTAGATAGAAGTTGGTCCATATTATCAGACAGCGAGATGTAGATGGAGTCATCACTGTTTGGTGGATGGTGCAACACGCATATGAACAAAAGGTGGGAGCGAAGGGGAAGCCGTAGCCAAAGGTATTCCTGGGGGTGAGGTGGAGAGAGGGCAGTGCAGGGTGAGTGAGGAAGAGAGTTTTTTTTATAAAGATAGCAACCCCACCTCCAGGACGAGGCTCAGGTCTATCATACCGGAGGAGGGAGTAACCTGGGAGAGATACCAAGGAATCAGAGACATCATTAAGGAGGAAGGTTTCTGTTAAGCAGATCACGTCTGGTTTGTCAGAAGCAACCTGTATGGAGAGATCAGTTAAGTTTGAGCGAAGGCCCCGGATGTTTGAGGTCCATACTGTTAAGGAAGAGGAAGGGGGAGCATCAGATACAGAACAGGGGGGGGGGGGGGAGCGGTAGGGCAGGATGTGGAAGAGGAGGAAGAGGTAGGGAGAGCTGTTGCAGGTGTGTCAGAGATTACAGAATAGCTTGGAGAAAGGGAAGAATGGGGCGGACAAAATGTTTGATGGTGTTTGGGTGAGGCGCAGTGAGGTGTTATCTGAGGAGGGGGAAGAGTGAGGCAGAAGGTTGAGGAAGATGAAGGTGAAAGTTGGAAGGGGGAAGAAGCGGGGAGGACGCTTTGAGGAGGAGGGGTGAGAGGGGAGTCTAGGAGGGGAGGAGTGAGGGAGAGTCTCGGAGGGGAGGGGTGTGGGGGGAGTTTAGGAGGGAAGGGGCAGGGGGGGAGATTTGAAAGGGATGGGTGTTTGGGAAGATTTGGGGGGGAGGGGCAAGGGGGAAGATTTGACAGAGATGGGTGATGGGGAAGATTTGGAGGGGAGGGGTGTGATTGGATTTTGAAAAGTGTACGATTTATGGGAAACGAACATTTATTGCAAAATGAGTTTCTTGAGACATTCGAGTCAAAAATACGTTTGAGGACGCTGAAGGATGGGTGGAGTTCTGGAGAGTTTAGGGAATGAATGAAAGATGCACTGTAAGGGATGGAATTTTTTTTTTGAATGAATAGAATTGGTGAGCAAGTCGAAAGCATCCTTTTATAGAAGAAGTAGAAAAAAGTGTTATAGAATATGACATAATAATAAAATTCTTCAGGGGACAGATGAAACATGTATTAACAACTTGATCACGTGATCTCGAACAACGTGGTCGAAGAACGAAAGAACAAATAACGAAGAACGAGAGAGAAAAAGAACGAAGAACGAAAGAACAAATAAGAACGCACAAGCGGATAAGAACAGGGAAGGAAAAAAAAATTTTTTTTTTTTTTTGAGATTTTAAAACAAGGGAGTATGGGTGAAAAGACCGTGAAAAATGGAGACCGAAAGTAGATGCAGCGCGATCGAAGAACCGCTGAGACAAAAACAAAAGCCTCAAGCCAAGGTCTGAGGACACAGTAGCCTACTACAAGTACTACACTAGGCCTCAGAATATACGATACGAAAAAACCGACGATTCTGTACACAGGTATGAAAAACCAACACCGAGAAACCTATTAAAGTCACCCCAATAGGTACATGCACCGAAAGAAAGATAAAGATACGCCAAAAACACAAATGTCAAAGATCACTTAGCTTCGAAAGCGTGCGCGCAGGGACAGCTTCGAAAAGACGTGACCTCGCCGTGATCTCGCGAGATCTCTCCCATCACTCAGGTCCTGTGCGAAACAAAGTGCCCTTGTCACTGCACTCTCCTCTCTGATGACTTCTTTCACAGTGTCCATCTTTTTCTTACTTTTCTTCAGGTGCGTGGCGAATGTTTCTATCTTCGGTTGGACAATCTTGTCTGCATTCGTCGTCGTGGCAGCATCCATTGCCTCCAAGCCTAGACGTTTGGCATCTACCAGGGTAGTTGCTGCAAGAATCTGACCTGTGGATATGTTCATTAGTTTATCTGTCGCAAGTGAAGGATCGAATGGGTTTTGCATCTTCTCTTCCACGGTCCGTTTGATCTGCAACACGGCTTCCATGTCGTCTTTCCTCAGCTTCTCGTGGTGGTCAGATTGCGGCGAGGCCATGTGTGCCATCTGTTTTACACTTTCAGAGACAGAGGTCATGAACGGTAGAGCCTTGATGTACTTTTCTCGTGCTGATTCAGACTGTGTTATACCCTTAAAGAGGCTTGTTTTGCCTTCCTTCCCTGTCAAAGGCATTTCTAAGACTTTCAAGCAGAGACGAAAGCAAAGAAAGTGTCTCCTCAGTCTTCTCGAACAACAGCCATTTCTCAAATGCCTCCCACTTCAGCATGAACAATGCCTCACTCAACCATGAATGATAACAGACCATCTTATAATAATCTTTTCCTGCCATGACTTTATTGGCTGTACCTCGACCACAGATATCACTAGAAACCAGAATGTCCTCTATGCCACTCTCCATTATGAAAAATCCAATAGATCCCAAGAAGTTCTGGGCAATATGGAATCCTCCAAGTCGAACAATAACATCTTTGTACTTTTCCGATTCCTTCCTAAACAACCCCTTTACTATGTCATATATCGCCTGGTCACTAGTCACCACCGTCTTAGCCTGATCCATCTTAAGACTCAAGGAGACAAAGTAGTCCAATGAGGTCTGGACTACATCTGCGTTGGTTGGGTTTTGTGGAGGCAATGGTCCATAACCAATCTTTGTTTTCTCTGTATGTTGCCCAGAACTGTATTCAAACTGTTTTTGTTTTTGTTTTTGTTGTTTTTGTTTTATTTTTGAACTGTTTTTGTTCGAAACTGGTCTTGTATATACCTATTGGGGTGTCTAAATCTAAATCTACCACCTTGCCCATCCCCTCCAAATCATCCCCATCACCCATCTCTTTCAAATCTTCCCCCTTGCCCCTCCCCTCCAAATCTTCCCAATCACCCATTCCTTTCAAATCTCCCCCCACACCCCTCCCCTCCGAGACTCTCCCTCACTCCTCCCCTCCTAGCTCCTAGACTCCCCTCTCACCCCTCCCCCTCAAAGCGTCCTCCCCGCTTCTTCCCCCTTCCAACTTTCACCTTCATCTCCCTCAACCTTCTGCCTCGCTCTTCCCCCTCGTCAAATAACACCTCACTGCGCCTCTCCCAATCACCATCAAACCTTTTGTCTGCCCCATCCTTCCCTTTCTCCGAGCTATTCTGTAATCTCTGACACACCTTCAACAGCTCTCCCTACCTCTTCCTCCTCTTCCACATCTTACCCTACCGCTCCCCCCCCCCCCTGTTCTGTATCCGATGCTCCTCCTTCCTCTTCCTTAACAGTATGGACCTCAAACATCCGGGGCCTTCGCTCAAACATGTCTGATCTCTCCATACAGGTTGCTTCTGACAAACCAGACGTGATCTGCTTAACAGAAACTTTCCTCCTTCACGATGTCTCTGATTCCTTGGTATCTCTCCCAGGTTACTCCCTACTCCGGTATGATAGACCTGAGCCTCGTCCTGGAGGTGGGGTTGCTATCTTTATAAAAAACTCTCTTCCTCACTCGCCCTGCACTGCCCTCTCTCCACCTCACCCCCAGGAATACCTTTGGCTACGGCTTCCCCTTCGCTCCCACCTTTTGTTCATATGTGTGTTGTACCGTCCACCAAACAGTGATGACTCCATCTACATCTCGCTGTCTGAGAATATGGACCAACTTCTATCTACCCATCCCAACTCTCTCTTCCTCATATGTGGTGATTTCAACTGTCACCATGCCAGTTGGCTGGGTGTGGGTACCTCTCTCACCAGCCATGGCTCTTCAGCAAAGGACTTCTGTGACTCACTGGGACTGACACAAACTGTCAATTTCCCAACCCGGATTTCAGTCAACGGAGCATCTTCTCTTCTGGACTTGGTTATGACTAACTTCCCTGAAAATGTCTGCTGCTCTTCTTCTGCTCCAATCGGTTCTTCTGATCATGTGCTTGTTAAAGTGGACATCTCTCTGACCATTCTCAGAGAGCCTCCTCAGCGTCGACGAGTCTGGCATTTCACTCAGGCCAACTGGCATGGTCTTCAAGCAGCCATCAATCATCTGGACTGGTCTCCCATCTCTACTGCCTCTGACATAAATTCTTCCTGGGAATTCTTCCAAAGCAAACTGCTCTGTCTCATGCACAGATTTATCCCATCTCGTCTTCTGTTGTCATACCCTTCCTCCCGTCCATGGTACACGGAATCTTGTGGTGAGGCTATTGCCCAGAAACAACTTGCTTTCGTCTCCTGGAAAGCAAATCCAACGGAAGGAAATCTCATTTCCTTTCACAAAGCCCGAAACAAGTGTGTGTCCACGCTCAGGAGAGCCAGGAAACAATATCTCTCCGTTCTCAGGACCGAACTCTCTTATCTGTCTCCCTCTTCCAAATCCTGGTGGCGTCTGGTCAAATCTGTTTCTGGTGTTTGTTCCCCCTCCATCCCCTCCCTCACCTCAAATGGCCACACGGCTGACTCCGCACGCGAAAAAGCTGAATGCCTCAACTCTGTGTTTGCCTCTAAATCTTGTGTCCCAAACCCATCCCTCTCTGTACCCACCGTACCCAGTCGTACCCAGCTGCTCCTGGACTCTGTGTCCTTTCCTCCTGACAAGGTGGAAAAGTTTCTGTCAACACTCGACTCGGATTCTGCAACTGGACCTGACGGCATCAGCCCACGGGTCCTAAAATCCTGTTCTTCCGCTCTTTCACTCCCTCTCTCTGTTCTCTTCACCCTCTCTTTTGCTCAAGGTCATCTTCCATCTGCTTGGAAATCTGCCAACATCACCGCTTTGCACAAAAAAGGTGCAAAAACAGATCCCAGCAACTACAGACCAATCAGCCTTCTCCCAATTATCAGCAAAGTCATGGAATCCATCATTGCTTCAGATATGAAATCTTTCCTCTTCTCCAATGGCTTGATCTCTGATCATCAATTTGGTTTCAGACCTGGACACTCTACTCTGGACATGCTGCTTCTGCTTTCTCAACAATGGATGGAGGTCCTCAATGCCAAACAAGAAATTAGAGCAGTCACTCTTGACATATCACGTGCCTTCGATACGGTCTGGCACCCCGCTCTGCTCACCAAACTCTCCTCTTTTGGTATCCATGGAAATCTCCACGCAAGGCTGGCGGACTTCCTCTCTAGTCGTAGTCAACGTGTGGCCCTGAATGGGTTTCTCTCATCTCCTCTTCCTGTTCAGGCTGGAGTTCCACAAGGCAGTGTTCTAGGCCCTGTCCTTTTTCTGGTCTTCATCAATGATCTCTCTGACTCTCTTGAAAATCCTCTGTATCTCTTTGCTGATGACTCTACTCTCTGTCGCTCCATTCTTCATCCCTCAGATCGGCAGTCTGCTGCCTCCTCACTCTCTGCAGACCTGGACAAAATCACAGACTGGGCAAACAAGTGGAACATGTCTTTCAATCCTGACAAATCTCACACTCTTACGATGTCTCTCCGAAAAGACCGACTGGACAACCCTCCCATCCACTTTCTGAATAATCCTCTCCAAGAAGTTTTGTCACTCAAGCTTTTGGGTCTCACTATCTGCCATGATCTTTCCTGGGAAAACCACATTTCAAATCTGGCCTCCAAAGCCAGTCGCCGACTGGGCATCCTCCGTCGTGCGAAGTCCTTCCATGGCACACCTGACCTCCTCACCACATACAAGGCTTTCATCCGCAGCTCAATGGAATACTGCTCTCCCCTCTGGGCTGGTGCTCCTGCCTCACACCTAGCTCGTCTTCACGCTGTTGAAACCAAAGCATTCAGAATCATTGGAATCTCCCGCGATGAAGCTAACTCCAAGGGCCTCTCACTCACTCACCGCAGGCAGGTTGGTGGTCTTTCCATCTTCTACCAACTCCTCTCTGGCCTTGCCCCCCCAGCTCTCTCTGGGCTCTGTCCCGCAAATATTCCTACAGGTCGCACAAGATCTGCCTGCAACCCTCTTATGGTCAAACTGCCAAAATCAAGACTCTCTGCTCACCTTCACTCCTTCATTCCTCTTTTCTCCCGCCTCTGGAACAAACTCCCTCACTCTCTTCAATCCCACTCCACCCTCCAGGTCTTTAAAACAGCTGTTCACTACCATCTCTTATCTTCCCCCATCCAAAACCTTGATCTTTTCTGCCCCCGCTAATTTCACCCCAATTCCACTTTTTTGAAATACCAACTTCTGTCCTGGAAGTAATTGGTGTCCTTGTGTTTTATACTTCTCCCTCCACCCCCCCCCCCTTCCCATGCCTCCTCCCCCCAAGCCCTCTCCCTTCCACACATCTCCCTGCTCTCAAATGTTGTGTTTGTGTGCTTCACCTTCTCTCCCCATCTTGTTTTCCGCTCCCGCTTTTTATATATTTTGTTTGTCTGGTTGATTTGTTTGTGAAGTAAATGTTAGCTCTTTCACGAGCCTTGATTCAGTATACAAAAAAAAAAAAAAAGAAAAAAAAAAAAGAAGCTGCTCCATGTCAGGCTACCAGTGTCCTTGTCGTTTTCACCCGTCATCAACTGTGTTGGATACATCCTCAGTAGGAACCAAACGATGTTCTTGTCAGCTAGAAAGCAGGCTTCCCCCTTTTCATCATGAGGAAGTTCAATATCACGTAATGACCTAGCCTGTCTTCTGTCCTTCAGTGTCAGTTTACTACTTACTGGAACGAATTTGTCTGGTTCACTGATAGTCAGTTTCCTGGTTTTCTTAAGGGGCACTGCCCCCACTACCTCCCCACTTCCTTCTCCCTCAAATGTGTACTGATAAATTATATTTGTTGTAGCATCAAAACTACCACCATCTTGTGTCTCTGAATGGAAGTTTAAGTTATCCAATGCGTAGTGGGTAAAGTGTCCTGGTGTGATGTTTGTTGGAATGAACAACCCTCCCCTTTCTTCTCGTTCAGAATCATCATTGGCGGCTGTTGTGATGTGTCGCTGAGCAGTGGGATAACTGATGCAGTGTCCAAATTTGTTAATCATTGTCACAAGGTTTTTACGACGTGTTTGCTTCAGAATATGTAGGGCAACACCGATGTGTTTGGGAAGTGGCTGCCTGCTAAGACATCCTACAATGTCCTGTGCCAAATTCAGTACCTTCTCTTCATCATCTTTGGTAAGCTCGACTTTGCCATCTTCACCGAGACACTCATCTCCCTCTGTTAGTAACCATGCCAAGTGATTGTACAAGTCGACCGGGACTTGACTAGAGGCACCTTCATATGATATTTCAATTTCATCACTGACTGAGATTGCACACCCTACCTTTCCGAATTTTTTCACTTCAGCCCTCAAGTGTTTTGCCACGTGGTATGAACTGTTTGACACGTTTGTGAGCAGTACCTCCTCTTCCTCGTCATCTGGAAAAAGCTCACACTCATCTAATTCAGTCTGCAGAGAGACTACTTCATCACAGAGCTCTTTGACGGTCAAAGAAGATGCACATATTAACGTATCTCTACCCTTCAATGTGATGACCTGAATGTCAGACTCAAAGTGCTTCAACAATCGCTTTTTCAACCTATCAAGTCTGTAGGGTTTCTTACTGAATACATCCTGTTGTGAGAGAAGTTCCGTAAATCTATTGGTCAGCTGGCCAAGGTGGTAGACATGCTTGTTAATAAGAAGTCCAGATGAAATTTCTGAAACAAGCATTTGGAAGCCTTTGTCATATTCAGTGACACCTTTACTGTCACATGTCTGTTCCGAAGCTTTACATCGTCTGTTCATGAAATTGTTCATACACCTCAAGTGATAGCGGAAATCGTTAGCTATGAGGTCAGGACAATAATCACCATGGCCCTCAATTTTCAAAAGGACCGCCTCATCCCTCAATACCTTTGCCTTATCATGGATTGACTTCTGCCTGTCAACTGTGCTGACTAAAGTTAATGTCCTATCGCCTTTGAAATCGCGTTCCCTTTCACACAGGAAACACACTGCCTTAAAGTCCGTTAAACTCCTCCTGCCCTCCCGTTCACCTGATGTTTCTCCTTGCTCGGCTTTAAACCATTTGGCGGATGCTAGATTGTCCAAAGTCCGTTTGAGGGTGTAACTACTGCGGCATTTTTCGTGACACATTGGTCCTTTTGAAAGAAATTGGTCCTGATTCTGCAGATCGTCCCACACTCTGCTGTAAACGTCATCCTTCCTTATTTCCACCGCGTTCTTGAATGTTGTGAACCCTCTCTTCGTCAGGTTATACAGAGGTCCCTGATCATCTGTTGTTCTTTGGCAGACGATACATTTCGAATAGTCACTTACACTAGAAGAGAGTTTGCGTTTGTTTCCTTTACCAGCTATCACAGCCACAGGTTCCATCTTTATACGCCAGGGGTCAGCACCTGTAAGAAATAAAAAGACACTCTAAGACTTCATACAATCCACAAATGGAACAAAATAAATAATGTTGTATTCGCATCAGGTGAATCTTCGGGCGAACCTGGTGCCAGGCCAGAATGAAACATATTCCCCACGCCACACAAAACCAATCAACACCATCACGTGTAGTAAATCAGGGTCGACTGTGAAATATATTAGATTCGTAATTATCATGATTTCACAACGTTATAACATTTCAAGATTCAATGAGGAAACTAGTCAAATTTACCTATACTTTTCTCTCGAACGCTAGTAAACCGATAATTGCTTGAATGACAGGAAAACATGTGGAAAATAATCAATGAGGAAACTAGTCAAATTTACTAAGACTTTTCTCTCGAACGCTAGTGAACCAATAATTGCTTGAATGACAGGAAAATATGTACAAAATATTCCTAACTATATAATGTTCTTATCTAACTATTCTAAGTTCATATTTCGCTCTTACTTTACGGTTTTTGGACGGGAATCAGCATTCCATTCAGCTCCTGACAGAAAAAGGACTATGGCTACCGGTTTCACTTTCGATATGTCATTCAGTGCTTCCACACGGGAATTTCGATATGTCGTTGGTTGAGTGGTAAATAATAATTGACAAGAAGGAAGCTTGCTCCAGCTAGGGAGGCTGAAGGTCGATGGTAATCATAAAGATCAGCAAGAGTGAAGCAAGTTGCTGAAACAAATGTAGCATAATAATCACTAGCACCACACAAAAGATGAAAAGCATCAACCACCACAGTAAACCATCACTATTACGATCAATATAGGCCAGAAACAGTAGAGGGATGCAAAGAACATATTGTGACATATACATATGTGAATTATTTGATAAAGGAGCTAAATTTTCAGCTTAACCCACTTTCCGTGACATTTTGACCTCTGCTGACCTCATGGATGGTCCAATCACGTTGAATCATATTTCATATAAAAGCCAACTTTATAACAAAAAGAATGAGTGGTAATTTGTTGCACTCACCCCTGTATTATGGGATATATGGTCAATTGAATTTCCCCTACCCCTAAATTTCTTGCTTTTTTACAGTTGACGCCCCAAGTTAAAAAAACGTCCTTACAGAATTCGCGCAATCCAAACTACCTTGCTAAAGTCACTTTTCTGGTGGCTAACACCCACACAGACATGATCTAGGGGTCAAACATTTTATAGCAGGGGTGTCACTTCAAAATCACTTTTTTACACATTTCCAGGCCTCGGATCCCAGACTAGTGGGTTACTCTCCTCTTTCATTTAACCACACCAGAGCCTGTTTTCCAACACACTGGATCAAGCAAATCATTTTAAAAACATAGAATTAACACATTATAACTGACAATGTAATCAATATACCGATTATGTCCTACCTTATAACAATTTACGTTGGTTCACAAGTTCCCCTAGAACATTTGAAAGATTATATTTCATGTGTAACACCCGAACAAAACATATTAAATCAGGGGTGTACATGTTTCGAGCATAACCAAAGTACATATGAATGTATTCAATAAATCTTCAAAATTATATTTCCCTTTTTTTTTTCTAACAAAAATACCCAAAATTTTATCACCCAGAATCTCAATCTTATCATGTATTTCATCAACATTTGCACAATCATGTGGTCGGCTCACCACAAGGTCAGAAGGAAATCAATCAATCTTACTGTAACTTTTAAATAATTCGTCTTCTTTCATCAACCTTACTTTCATATTTTACTTCCAAAATATCTCGTGTAAATCACAGGTGCTCAACCAAGCATCAGCAAAATCTTTTTTGCAAATTAAATCAAAGCAAGAATCCAAATATAACCATTTATGTAGTCTTATCATAATTATCACAGATCTCCTTCGTATCAATTTTCCAACAAAAAAAAGAAAAAGTCTGAAACACATAATTATATGATTATATGATTCACATTACTTTCAGCACATAATTCCTTGAAATCATCATTACCTCCCTTTTTTCTTTATTTTATAACAAATAAAACAAAAAAATAATAGGCCTAAATTTTCCCATTCTTAACAATTTTCTTTCACATTATTTTCATTATCTCACATTCATTATTTTATAAATCTGTTGCCAAGATCTGTATTTTCCTCCTCTCCTTTTTATTAATATCAACAATTTTCTCTCGCCATGGAATAGTCCATTATTCATATAAATAATCATAAGAGTTCTGTAAAACATCTCCATCTTTAAAACTTAGCCAATTATTTTAAACCACATGTTTTCACAAAAAAAAAAACAAGTCACATTCTTTGTATATTGCCAACATTGTTCATCGTTTAAGTATCGTCCAGAACTAAATTTTTATAAACAATCAACTTGTACATGCATGTATTTATATCCCATTAACCCAAGAACTCTCAATTGCTTGGTTTTTTTAGTAATGCCATATATCCATATTTCTTTTCAAAATGTTCCTGACATACACATTAATCCCATTAGACCTCAAATAACCTTCAATCCGAAAAATAAATTTGTGACATTTCAACAAGGATTACAATATCATTGTACTTCTCATCCATAACAGTCTATTCAAAGGACAGATAGTAGTTTTGTATGTATAAAGCTATGGAACAGGTGCATGAATATGTAACAGGTGCATGAATATGTAACAGGTGCATGAATATGTAACAGGTGCATGCCCCCAGGGCACTGTTTCCTTCCCTTTTCATCCACCTTATAAAATATCAACACCACGCATTAAAAATACTATATAAATATCACATAATTCCACTCTTCCTTCAGTGAGGCAAGTTTTCCATGTGGTTCAAGATTCACATTTCATTCCATTAATTGGAGCATTAATTCCATTAATTTATCATGAATTGTGATAAAAATTGATCATTTTAACACAAATTGAACAAATGTAATCAAACAAAACACTTCCATTAACTTGATATTCTTTTCACAGCACAAAGTTCACTTGAACATCCTTTTAATGGATGCTTCTCTTTTATTTATTTTTATTTTTACAAGAAAAATAACCTAGTTTTATCATCAAATTTTACAATTTTCGTATTCCACTTTAACTAGTGAATACAAATGACACTGGTATGTAGATGTCCCAAGTTATCAAATGTATGGTGTTGGTGCACGTAACATCACGTTTTTGTTTTTAAACTACGGAACAGCATGCCCAATAATTCATACATTTTGTGTTTTTCCTCCCTTTTTCAAGATTCACCACTACATCTCATTCATATCCTTAATTATAACACAATATCATAAGTCATAACATATCTATTGTGATAAAACGTACAGTACTAATGATTGACCATTTTCATAACCCATTGGGACCATGCCATCACCAGATCGTAATTTTAACCATGCTTCTTCACTTGTAACCCAAATATTTTCCATTCACTAAATAAAATCAATTTTATGACTTTTCGCATTGTTCAAAGGTTTACAAAATGTCCCAAATCTGTATATTATTTTATACTGTGGTTACATTAAACCATATACAGTGAAACCTTGACTTACGAGTTGAATTCGTTCTGTGACCGAGCTCGTAACTCAATTTGCTCGTTTCTCAAATTAAATTTTCCCATTAAAAAGCATTGAAATGCTATTAATCCGTTCCAGCCCGCCAAAAACCACACCAATTTTTTTTTAAATAAACAGTATATATATAAATATCTCGCGCTTTATATTTCACCTGTATGCAGCATACAAGTTGGCAGGATGGCCTGGACTGGAGGTACGCACACTTGACTAAACTGTCCAGCCTGGGTTTGAATCCCGACCCAGCTATAACCTGTCATGTCGGTGTTTCACAGGCAGGGTGATTCATCAATGTGTGTACCGCTAAACTGGGCGCCCCGTTTGCGTCCCATTAGTTGTTGGATGTTAAGGATCTCACCGTGTCTTCCACAAAGAGAAGGCGAGCTATCGCCGGCACTCTGAACAAGTTGTGCCCTGGCATGCTCTTCTCCTCTGCCGTTATATACGTCCTCCTCGGCATCTTTTTCCAGAAGAGCCCTGTCTTGTCACAGTTGAAGATTTGCTGGGGGCTATGCTGGGGGTATCGTTCGGCTTCTGTCAGTTCGGCAAAAGTTATAATAAAATCTTCAGCTGCCTTCACATCCGAGCTTGCTGCCTCACCATGCCCGACGACGGAGTGAATGCCGGTCCTCTTCTTAAAATTATCAAACCATCCCCGACTGGCTTTGAATGACTCTTCCGATGCCTCGTCCGTTGATGTTCCCGCCGTCTGCTGCACCAAATCCCCGTAAATGTCTCGTGCCTTCTCACAGATGATGCTCTCGGTCACGGTATCTCCTGCGAGCTGCTTCTCCGTCAACCACACAAACAACAACTTCTCCATCTCTTCATGGATAGAGGTCCGGAGCTTTGAAATAATCGTAACGCCCTTGGCTGGCGTTATAGCCTTTATCGACTCCTTCTGCTTCAAAATCGTACATATCGTAGAAGTACTACGATCGTACTGCCTCGCCAAGTTAACAACACGCACACCTCGCTCATGTTTTTCGACGATTGCGTGTTTTATATCCAAGCACATCATCCTCTTCTTCTCAGTACTGCCCTTGGCACTCAATTTCTTAGGACCCATGGTTAAAACTAAGAAATTTTCCAAAATAACCAAAATGCGAAAACAAAGCAGCAGCGATATACGGCAGAGATGCTTGCACGGCAAGATAACCACGTGACCGGAACCCACCTGGTGGCGGGTGGCGTAAGCTCGTAACTCAGATCTCGGCTCGCATCTCAAAGAAAAAAACCGCCCGAGCGACGGCTCGTATCTCGGAAAACTCGTAAGTTGGTGCACTCGTAAGTCAAGGTTTCACTATATATGTTCATATCTTAATCCAATCAGAAAATTGTCAATTTACCCCTAATATATGTCTGTACCCACATATGTCTGTATATATTTTACAAAATCCAACTTCCAATAAACTGAAAAAAAAAAATACTTTGCTGGACCCATGCCAGATCCTTTACAAATTTTGCAAACTTCCCAAAGACATAATGCCTAAGTCACACATAGGCGGATATTTTGGCGACTACTGGCGACTGCCGGCGATCAAGATTTTTCGGCGACTACTGGCGATTTCGGGCGGTCAAATATGGTCAGGCGGCAGTATGGCGACTGCAGGCGGCCACATTGCGACTGCATTGAGACAACGCCCCGAGTAGGATGGCGACTGTTGAAGATTGACGACGACTGCATTGCGGATGCACGGCGGCAGCGTGGCGACAGTCTGGCGGCTAGATTACGACCGATGGCGGATCGCGGCGACTGCATTGGGGCCGGGTGGCGGTTTACTCCGACGTCCGCAAGACTGCAATAAGACTGCCGGCGATTGGAGACGATTCACACAACTTTTTAAATCTTTATTTCTCTATTTTACATTTCACTTTATTCATTTCAATGATGTATGACATGAAGCATAAAGATGTTTGATGTACAATACGAAAGTTAATAAAGATGTATCATTGTAATGTAATAATCAAACTTTTCTGCAGGGAGAGAGAATGGAAATAAAGTCCAACAAATTATTTCCACTGGTCCCAAGTCCCATAAATAAAGTTTCCAAAGGACCAAAGTCCCAAAAATAAAGTTCCCAAAAGTCCCAAGTCCAAACTATAATGCCATATCCTTGTCAGCACCACAGGACCTCACTCCACGGAGACCCTCACACCATCCTGTCTTGCCATGGAATCGTGGTATGTTTTAATGCAGTCGCCAGGCAGTCGTATCTCTGTCGCTAATGGCCATAACTTGGCCGCCACTAGTCCAACTGCTGTCGTCATCAGTCTCCCATAGCCGCAGGGGAGACGTGGCAGTTCTTCTGTAGTCGATATGCAGCCGCAACAGTGTCGGCCCATAGTCGGGAAGATGCCGCAGGAAGGCCGTATGGCATTCGCATCTCTGCCGTGCTAGCTGGTGGGGCGATTGCGGAAGACTATGAGCGACTGGGTTGCGGCCGCTTTACGCTCTTATTACGATACCGACGACAGCATGGCGGTTCCATCACGACAGCATGGCGGATTTTTTTCGAGTGCGACTGAGCGCGCCCTTTTTAAACATTGAAAAAAATATTTGGCCCCTTTGCGGCTCTTGCCGACTGCAGCCGACCTGGGGAGGATAACCACGACTACAGGCGACCGTCCATTACGGTTTCATTACGATTGTCGGCGGGTGGTGGCGATTTTTCCAGTCGCCAGTAGTCGCCGACAAATCCGCCTATGTGTGACTTAGGCATAACTGCCATTTCCTTTGAATTGGTGACCACAAACCTTTCGTACTTATACAACATCATAATAATACATAGTCTTTATCAATGTTGACAATTTTCTGTACTATTATTTTCCCATATCAGGGTGTGTGTCATTTTTTAAAGTCTGGTCATCAATATTCACCTATTAATTTTTAGAACCACACACAATGTTAACATTTAGACCAACGTTTTTGGCCCACAATATATTATCCAGTGTTTCCCCATCTGGTCTATCATTATTAAAATGTGCAGCTCCCTTTTACCTTCCTTGGTCAATTCTCCACAAAATTTTACCCCAAGATTAATAACGCATATTTTCACATGCCAGATAAACAGGGCCAATTATCCAAAAACACGCGTGATCATCCTATGACTTCCATGTGAGAGTCATGTTATCATTAAATTTCATGCGACTTTCATAGCGTTCCCATTAACTAGTAAATCAATTGTTCCGAAAATTGTCTTTCAGTTATATTCCCCATGATGCCACCCTAAACACACGTGTACATTTTGCAAGTATGGGATTTCTTAAACTTTATCCAAGAATTTAGTCCAATGCAGGATCTTTTAATTTTCCAGAATTTCCAATTCAATTTTATTCTCTTCCTTTCTATGAAAATCTTTTGTGAAAATGTTATGGAAATTCACTTCTTTTTTTCCCAAATTTACTGTAAGTTCTCCAACGATCATGTCCGACCTTGAACATTTCCCGAATCCTGCAACAAATTTTCTCATACACACTCAAATTAGAGCCATGTCACATATCTGTTCATTAAATTTCACAAATGAAAATTTTACACACAAGTAATTATCACATTGTAATGACCTCTAAACATTCCTAAACTAATGAGCTAGCCTGGTGATGCTAAATACCCCAGACTTCAGTCATCTTAGAAGTCACTGTTTGCTTTAGACAAATCTTTATCAAAGCCTTCAGACAAACTATTAGCAATATTATTCCTAGGATTATCATCAAACCAATGAATGACTCAAATTTTATAATGACTGTACATCCAAACCTGGATATTTTGAGTTTTGTAACTTTAATACCTCAGATTTTCCATTCCTTCCCTCCCTGATCCTTAGATGTAGGGATGGGTTCTTTTTAGGATCATGTTGCATGGAGCATTATTTTCCCAAACAGTGTGAACATTAAACAGCACCATTACCTCTGCCATCCCACAATTAACATTAGCTTTTCCATGATGTCGCGATATGACCTTATAATCCCATAAAACTCTTCGTTGCTTTAACATCCAATTGAAAAATCTCATTTAATAATTGAAACAAACAAAGTCACAACATCAACAAAGATATGCAACATCTTGGTTGGTCAACGTTTTTACAATCATTTTGCTTGGCTGTCTGTACTGTTGTTTCCTAGTAACACCTAGTTTCCTTGTAACCTCTACCTATGATTTAATAACAATTTCCACAGTTAGACCCATCAAAATTTTCCAATAATCGTCAATTGTTCATCTTCATCCGTTTTTCAACAAAACTACATGTGGAAAACATGGAGATTTCATCAGTACTACATTCCTTTAAAAAACAATTTTTGTTTATGTTCTGTGCCTTATTAGTGACACAGAAAGATTAATATTATAAAATCCCATTACAATTAGATATGGGTGAAATCATGTGATCCACATTTTTTATTTCCTTCAACTTCCATTTATCCAAGATTCCTATATGACTCTCCGAAAGTAAGTGTAGCTTTGAAGTCTTGAAGGTGTAAAAATTTGACTTTGAAATTTTAAATCAACAAGCATTCTGAAATGTGCCTAAAATATAAACAACTATTCTGCCATATTTTGCCTAAATTATGTCCGTAAGTCTTCAGATATATTTTTCTAGGTAATTACTGTTACACCAACACCGAAAATATAATTTCATCTCATCCAAATTTTAAGATACACAGATCCATGTCCACAACATTTTTTTTAGAAGTGAAACAAAATTTGTCTGTACTTTGTCTCATAGAATCCAGAGCACCAACATCGCAACCTCCCATCAGTCTACACCATGTCACAACTCCAATTCATTATTCAAGTCACAACCCAGAGTGACTTGAGCACTATACCCAGAGTTATCACTCTGGGGCCAATTTAAATAATTATATATATTTTTCATTATTTTACCATTTAACTTGTTCAAAGAATGTTAATTTCGCAAAATCGAGTCAAACCACAACCCTCGCCATTAAATAGCTATTGTAAGGGTGCCGCATCAATAAGTATCACTTTTTCTATGAGCCTCGACTAGAGGGTGGTTGTCACTCACAAACACTCGTCGCTAGCTGTTCCATTAACAATGAACAACATCATTGGTTCATGAAACACACACCGCTTCAATTCAGCAACCCTGTCATTATGACTTTGGGATTTAAAAAACGCCATAATAATCTTTACTGTATTAATTTGTTCAACACTGTCCGACATTGTACACACAGGACAGGCAAGATTAGCAGTTACTTGCATTCTCACACCACGATCGTGCTGGAAATATCGTGTACGACATTCGGTGGTTTGACATTGCCTTTCCACAAAGCGGTTAATTATTGTCTTTCATTAAACGTGAAGCATATCTCAAAGGCTTAGTGATGGACATGGACAAAATTTGATAGACAGATTTTGTTGCTCAACAAAGATAAATCATAACAGCCCTTAAATTAACACCAAGCAGATCCAATCAGTTCAGCCCATCATTTTGACAGCATTCCAAACCTGGAAATCAGACCAACAGGTAATGTTATGCAGATGTTTTACAATGGATGCCACAGTTTATCAATTTTTATATTTTGAAGCTTAATGGTAGACAAATCTTTCATATTTAAATGTTTTATTTTCCCAAGTTCATCTCGATTTACTCAGGAATTGATTCAATCTCCTATTTAAATGTGAATATATTTTAACGGGCAATTTTTCTCAATTTATCCCAATTTCTCCTTACACATCGACACTGTCCACCAAGTTATTACATATATATATATATATATATATATATATATATATATATATATATATATATATATATATATATATATATATAATATATATATATATATATATATATATATATACATATATATAATATATATATATATATACACTCCACCCGCGGCTATCGTGAACTCAGCTATCGCGTTTCTCTGCTATCGCGGCTACCTAAAAAACTGCACAACACACGACTATCGCGCCCCAAATACGCGCTATAGCGCACCGGAAATGGTGGAAAGGGTGGAAAGGGTGCTACGTCATCACCGAGCGTGGGGAAAGAGAAATCAAGGGAAATCAAGAAGAGGAAGAACTTAACTTTCGCTCAGAAATTCGAAATTGTGCAGTTGATGGACAATGGTGAAACAAAGCGAAGTGTTGGAAAGAAATTTTGGATAAATGAGTCAACAGTGCGAGGTATTTACCAAAACCGTGATTATCGTAGAAACGTAGATAAGATTTAACAATTAACAGTGAAGCAAGGTGCTCCTTTATTAATGCGGCACTGGCAGGTTACGAGGAGCAGTATCATGCCCACGTCAACTCCCTCCGCCAACGCCAGATCACCGAATTCTTACGGCCAGACTCGGCGTCAGAACAAGTCTAATCGGGGGACATTAGGGTAACCGTGGGGAGGGGGGGGGGGGGCACAGACTGCCGTTCGAGACCTCAATCTATGATAGACTAGTCAAATTTCTGGGAAACGTGAATTCATGAGGCATTTTTGAGTAAAAGCAAGCAAACCACTTTTTCTGGGGTAGTTTTTCGTGCTGAATACGAATCTGTTGTTTGCCAAGCCCAAAAATGCGTAATTAGGTCACTAATTAAGGTCAAAGGTCAATGAGTGCAAAATTCAAAATTTTTGAAAAATGTTTTATTTTACATCACCTATCTGTACATTTCAATTATTTTACAGTTTTTTGTCTGGTAAGGTTACTACAGCTTTTCACAATTATGAAAGTAAAGGGAATTGTGAAGGGAAAAAATCAGATTTTTGTGAATATATCCGTAATGAAGCAACTTTTCGTTTTTTGACATACTGTTTTAATTCACTTGAATTGTTGCCTTAAATACCATCAGTGAGGTGGTTTACCTGAGTCCTATATAATAGCAAGATTGTTTTCTACACTAAATGTCAATATTTGACTAATTAGCCACTTAATTAAGGCTAACGGTCACAAGGCGCAAAGTGCACTTACATGGCACAAGGCGCAAAATGCACTTCATGGCAAACATGTTTGGAGTGCAAGCAGTTGATCATTATCACATGTATTCTTAATTAATCCTGAATCAATTGCAGTCTGTCAGACTGATTGGCTGGAAGGAGGAGCCATCCAGGGGAATGCCAATTAGCTTAACTGTGTAAGCTCTGACCCCCCCCCCCCCTACTTTGGCCTGTTTCGACATGGTGTTTCACTGGCATTGCACTTGCAGGCCTCAGTGCAGAACTGTTTCCCCCACTTCCGACAAGAGCAACTATCAGAACTGCAACCTTTCTTGCAACCACACTGAGTAAGTTCTCGGCATCCCTTTGGAATTGACGGTAAAGTTGTAAGAACCGGTGACAACTTGTCATCAACGAGTTTCCATCCACAATCAGTCGGCGGTGGCAGATCTGTCATTGGATTACTGGCCTCTCTCCAAATGAAACTTTGGTAGTTTGCACGCTCTATGTGGAACTTTGCTGCATCACTAGATGGAGGTAGGGTCTCCGTTGCATGGCATTTGTTGAACAGTTTAATGCGGGCTTGATTACAGTTCTCAGATGGTTCCTTGTAGATATGGCAAATGAACTTTTCAGCATCTTCTGTGACCTTCTTTGATGGTGTCGGAAACTTGCCAAGATCTTGAAGCAGACTGTTGTGTTCAAGGAAGATATCCCATTCTGTTTTCTTTGAGTGTCCTGAGAAAAATGAAACCGTATCGCATCCTGTCAACGCATGAAATGCTGGTAAAGTCTCATAGACATGATCAGCAAGTCCAAGTTCCGACTTTATGTCATGCACAGGAACATACTTCGGTTTCTTAATTGTTCCTGCTCTCATCCAAAGTTTTACGCAAGACATTTTACTGAAGTTGGCAAGCAACAGCACCAACACATCTGTGTCACGCGCTGCGACCACAATGTTTGGTGCATCGGCATGAAGGCAGTGTACAATCATTCTGGTATCTGCTTCCTCGTGATTGCTTTGTAGCAAAGTAGTGTTCATTGCAGGATCTGAACTCTGGACTTCTGTTTCAGAAGCGAAACCTCCACCAACAACAACCACTTTTTCAGGGGGTGCCGCTGCCAGGAGTGCATTCGACAGGAACTGAGCAAGCTCTGTCTTGTTTTCAGTTGATGCGAGAAAGTCAGGCCATTTGTTGGGGAGTGGCACATCTCTATCTTCAATCAGGCGACGAACTGGCCTTGACTTCTTCGTACGTTTGACCCTAGTTCCAACTTTGATTGAAATGTCTCTATATCGATCGAAGGTAACATCAATTCGGCTGTAAGCCCGGCCTTGCCAGAAAATGAACTTTACAAATTCGTCTGCATAATCACCAAAGGTGTTCGCCGTGTTAGGTTTTCCAAGTGACATAACTGCAGCTTGCCCATCAATGATCAAACAGGAAGGCCCATAAAAGGCGATTTCTGAGGGGCATGATACACTCCTGATAAGAATGTCAAATAAAATAGCCTTAACACCCCGTTCTAAGTTCGCCAGATGTATCAACAATGCTGATTGGCACCTTCATCAGTTCATGGTTAAGTATTCTAGCCAGTTCAACTGGTCTTCCAGCTCTGTACGCTGCAATTAGTCTCTGCAAAAAGTTTCTGTCTGCTTTTGTGGTTTCGATCTTTCCATTGGGTTTCTTGGTTCCTATTTCATAGAGTGAGGAAAACGTGGGAGCCTTCACCTTCGGAAGTCGATCTCGGAAATCAGTTGATTTTTCAACAAGTCTCACTTTGACAAAGTTTTCCACCTGCTGCTGCCCTAATGTTTTTGCGTTCAGCAGTGACTCTTCTATTTCAGAAGTTGCAACATCTTTTGTTGCGCAGTTAAGGAGGTTTGGTCGACTAGAAGATTCCTCAGCAAATACTTTGAATCGCAGGAGAGTTTGAAGTATGAGTTCTTCGTCGCAGTTGTCACGTTTAGTGCGGGATGAGTTGGCTTCATTATGGACGTAACCAGTGTCCACTCCAACATTCATCATTTCATACGTCTGCATTGAAATGCATGTCCTGTGGTTGTACGAGAGTGTCCATCTTGCCAGGGCTGAATTTGTTTTTGGTTATTCCGATGATTCCACCCCTCTTTTTCCCTACACCATTAAGCCATTCCAGGCTATGATCTGGATCTACTTGGTTGAATCTTTGGTCCGACCCTTTCACAACAAAGTTGCCAAGAAGGAACTCCTCCTCCACTTCTGGTGGGAGCTGATGCATCTGTGACAGGTAAACACAGCCCCATCTTGCGTAATTCACGTGATCGTATCGGAAGAAGAATGGCAACATTTCTCGGAACGATTCCAAGTGTAGCGTCCACAACCCTTATCTCTGTGCCCGAACGAATGCAAGCAGTATAGTCACCATCCTTAGGTATTCCCACCAGAACTTGAAGTTTGGATCTGTCTGTCGATTTTCAACGAAGACTGCGAGATATTGCCGAAAGGTCTCAGAACCCACTATGTCCAGTAAAGTGTCAAACTCTTTGTTAGCTAGTGAATTCTCCAGTGTTTGGCATGTTTTGGGATCTTGACTCTGCAGATTGTTTTTGAATTGCGGAATCAAGATTAGCCATAGCGCTTGCCAAGTTAATTTGTGTGCCCTCATTGCTTTTGCGTAAGATTTTCCGTCTTTAACCTTGTCAGCCGAATTTGGCCCAAGTAAACCACTTTCAACCCACAGCTCATGTATACCAGAATCTTCTGTATGTTGCCCTAGCACTTTCAAAAAATTCATAGTGATATGTAACCCACCTAGTCTTGGAATTAGGGTATCTCTGAAGTCGGGCACTGACCATTTCAGCTCCATCAGTTGGGGATACAACCCCTGATCAACTGTTATCACAGCGTAGCGGTTATTCAGGGCCCTTGCGACATGTAGTGCCCTGCACACCATGGTGTTCAAAGTGGAATGTTCATGAGCTGGGGCTAGTATGATTGGCATATAGCCAATGGTAGAGATTAAATCATTCTCATTTGCAGTACGGACTAAGATGTTATGTACAAATTTAGCTTTTTCCGTAATTTCATTACTCATTTTGAAGGTTGTGACACGACTTGTCTTCTGCTTCTTGTCAAAGTTCTGGCAGAACATACACAATGTCCAGTTCATCTTAGTAGTACTACTGCGTAAAAACGGACATGCTTCAGCCGAAACACTCTTTCTTTCAGGATCTTTTTCGTTTTTCGATTGTTCCTTGGCTAGCTTAGCATTTATTTTCCCCTTGTGTGTGTATGCTGAGTAACATAGCTTATGCCATTTAAGTTTGGGGAGACTTTCTGGAGGCTCTGCAAAGAGAGTCGAAAGCCTGTCCACGGCTGATCGAAATTCATAGTGTCTAAGTTTGCATCGGAGCTCGGTCGCCTCTCTGATGGCAGCAATACCCTGGTTTGTCTGGTTGAAAATCGTATCTTTGACCTGGCTAGTTCCCTGACAAATGATACAAAGTTCAAACGACACATCTTCACGCTGTCGCTTGAGGCTGGCAATAGGTTCCATGGTTGGCCTGAGGGGAGAAACAGAAACCAAACTAAGCACCAGGCACGCATGTTCTGACCATGAAAACTACAACGTTGTATGATATACTGCAACAGCCCTTAAATGATCGAATAAGCGCAGGCAGTGTTGGCCCGGGTTTTAATCTTATTCTCAAAGACACAAAGTAAAGTTTCTTCAAGACGAAACATCTAACCGATATCACTAATTCATTAGTGGTAGATGCATTAGGCACTCATCATCAATGCCCATGCCCTGCCTGTCTTTTTGCTACTGTTAGGTAAATGTACATGTATGTAGGCCTGCCTATGATGTGAGATGTCAAGCATACATTACACATTTGTATGTACATGTATCTCACCAAAGAAGAATGCATTCCTTTACTTTCATTTGATTTTATATTTCATTTTTTAACAATCTTAAAAAGACCCTTACCTGTACTCCTGAAATGTTTAATGCCTGATGCCTAGGGTACGAACTAGATGGCTTATGCTAGGCTATTAGATTCATTCTTCATCATTAAGGGTCTATTGAAGAACACCCTGCTCTGTCTGAATGGAAATGATTTGACAAACATGGCAAATGCATTGGGGTCAGAAAGATGAAGCCACTTTCACTGTTGAGTGAAAGGGATGGTTTCAAGTGCAAGTAACTGTTACGTCATTGCAAGACTTTCACACTCATTGACCTTTGACCTATGTTGTTTACCGGTGACATTTAGATTCTGTCTTTATAAAATCTATCTCTAGACCATCAATAGGAGCATAAAAACTCTGCCCCATTGTGCATTTAGAGGTTAAACTGCAAGCAAATTACGCAAAAACTAATTGTCGCCCCTTACAGAGATAAAGGCAAATGAGCATAGATGTGTCCTCACGTTTTCCTTTAAAAATAAGATTTTGAAAAGCTTTAGCAACCTTACTAGACAAAATATTGTAAAATAATTGAAATGTACAGATAGGGGATGTAAAATAAAGCATTTTTTCAAAAAAATTGAATTTTGCACTCATTGACCTTTGACCTTGATTAGTGACCTAATTACGCATTTTTGGGCTTGGCAAACAACAGATTCATATTCAGCATGAAAAACTACCCCAGAAAAAGTGGTTTGCTTGCTTTTACTCAAAAATGCCTCAATCATTCTATAAAGGCACATTTTCAGATTTTTTGACTAGGCTATGATGTAAATGCTTCATAATAAGAGTTTGCCGTCAACAACCAACACACCAACCCAGTTCCAATTTAAAAACATGCTGCAAAGTCTCTCTCTTTCACACACACACACACACACACACACACACACACACACACACACACACACACCACAAAATATAGCCGACATGCAAGTTTGGCGCCAAAGACTTGGCCTGCGGGTGGGTGTGTGGGGGGGGGGGGGGTGGGCACAAAAACTCATTTGGGTGGGCATGGCCTTCGAATGCCCCCCCCCCCCCCCCCATGACGCCGACTCTGCTTATGGCGTCGCAACGAGGCACAGCCCTCTGTCTTTGACGAGCCCTCTGACGCTGAGCGCTTCTCTGGTGCTTCAGCTGATGCAATCCTGGACGAGTTAGAGGCACGTAGGGGTGGTCAATAAGACTCCACCCAAGCCTCGGAACCTACCCAACCACCTAAGCCCCTCATCGTCCCCAAAAAGGTAAATAAAATGGTAAAAAAGTACTTTTTTACCATTTTATTTTTATTTACATATTGTCATTCTTGTTTTAATGTTTCTTAATATGTTAATGTTTCTTTATATGGTAGAAACACTTGGTAAAAAAGTGGCAAAAATAGGTTAAATATGTGGTCATCTTGGGGGTCCCGGCAGCAATTAGAATTATCACCATACGTTCTTCAGTTCGGCTATCGCGATTTCGACTAACGCGCACCGATAGCGGCACCAATTAGGCGCGATAGCCGAGGGTTGAGTTTATATATATATATATATATATATATATATATATATATATATATATATATATATATATATATATATATATATATATATATATATATATATATATATATATATACAGTGGAACCTTGACTTACGAGTGCCCCAACTTACGAGTTTTTCGAGATACGAGCCGTCGCTCGGGCGGTTTATTGCTTTGAGATGCGAGCCGAGATCTGAGTTACGAGCTTTCGCCACCCGGTCACGTGGTTATCTTGCCGTGCAAGTACAGTATCTCTGCCGTATATCGCTGCATTTTTGTTTTCGCATTTTGGTTATTTTGGAAAATTTCTTAGTTTTAACCATGGGGCCTAAGAAAGTGAGTGCCAAGTGCAGTGCTGAGAAGAAGAAGAGGATGATGAGCTTGGCTATAAAACACGCAATCGTCGAACAACATGAGCGAGGTGTGCGTGTTGTCGACTTGGTGAGGCGGATGTGAAGGCAGCTGAAGATTTTATTATAACTTTTGCCGAACTGATAGAAGCCGAACGATACATCCCCCAGCAAATCTTCAACTGTGACGAGACAGGGCTCTTCTGGAAAAAGATGCCGAGGAGGACGTATATAACGGCAGAGGAGAAGAGCATGCCAGGCCACAACTTGTTCAGAGTGCCGGCAATAGCTCGCCTTCTCTTTGTGGAAAACACGGTACTGAGAAGAAGAAGAGGATGATGTGCTTGGATATAAAACACGCAATCGTCGAAAAACATGAGCGAGGTGTGCGTGTTGTCGACTTGGTGAGGCGGATGTGAAGGCAGCTGAAGATTTTATTATAACTTTTGCCGAACTGATAGAAGCCGAACGATACATCCCCCAGCAAATCTTCAACTGTGACGAGACAGGGCTCTTCTGGAAAAAGATGCCGAGGAGGACGTATATAACGGCAGAGGAGAAGAGCATGCCAGGCCACAACTTGTTCAGAGTGCCGGCGATAGCTCGCCTTCTCTTTGTGGAAAACACGGTGAGATCCTTAACATCCAACAACTAATGGGACGCAAACGGGGCGCCCAGTTTAGCGGTACACACATTGATGAATCACCCTGCCTGTGATTCACCCATGACAGGTTATAGCTGGGTCGGGATTCAAACCCAGGCTGGACAGTTTAGACTTTAGAGTCGAGTGTGCGTACCTCCAGTCCAGGCCATCCTGCCAACTTGTATGCTGCATACAGGTGAAATATAAAGCGCGAGATATTTTTATATATACTGTATATTTAAAAAAAAATTGGTGTGGTTTTTTGGGGGCTGGAACGGATTAATAGCATTTCAATGCATTTTAATGGGGAAATTTGATTTGAGAAACGAGCAATTTGAGTTACGAGCTCGGTCACAGAACGAATTAAACTCGTAAGTCAAGGTTCCACTGTATATATATATATATATGTCACGCTACCAGATTCTTGTACCAGATGCTCAAATTATGGATTTCGAGTTATAGCTGCAGCATTCAAGTACCAACCCTGTACCTTCATAATATAGCAGGGTTGGTCAAATTGGGCAATTACAAATTCATTAAAACAAGAATTTAAATATTCATGTGTTCCCCAAAATGTCAAGTTTTTCAACTTTTCATGCCAGGAAATCTAGAAAATTTCACAAAAAATACCAACAAGTAATTTACAATCAGAATCAATTTCTAGGGTTTAAAGGTTTTTTTCAAGCATGATGTTGGACAAGTAAAGTAAATAAAAGTACCATAAGAGTTATTGGCCGAGTGCCAATTATTTTTTTAGCACCTTGCCAATATTGTGTATTTTTCACTTTTTTTCTGAGCAAATAAGTTGTGACCAGCACTGATTTTAATTGGAATTTATGGGAAACAAACACGCACATGTTTCTTCTAATACTGCTGTATTTATTATGTACAGCATATTCTGCATTGAATCTTCAAGCATAATCTGCATTGCAACTGTACACAAATACTGTAAATCATCGCCCGCCATCTGTACGCTAGCCCAAGCTGTCATGCCAAAATATCAAGGCAAAATGACGAGTAGGCCTACATGTTTAGAATTTTCACACACATGTTTGGTGAAGCCCCATTTACAAGACGTATGTACAAGACTAGTCAACGGTTGACTACCTGATGGTGCGTAGGCGAGATAGGGGGCACCTCCGGGACACAAAGGTGATCCCGGGGGAGGAGGCTGTTTCACAGCACCACTTGGTTGTCTGCGACATAAGGGTGAAAGGTGCGAGGAGAGCTCGGCGGGTGAAGTACCAACCGAGAATGAAGGTGTGGAGGTTGAAAGAGGTGACAGTAAGGGAGGCATTAAAAGAGAGGCTGAGTAGGGTCGAGGATGATGTGGTTGAGCTTGAAAGTGGTTGGATGTCAATGAAAGCTGGTCTGTTGGGAGCCGTTGGTGAGGTATGTGGATGGACAAAAGGACCACCGAGGTACTCGGAAACATGGTGGTGGGATGAGGAAGTTGGAAAGAGGATTGACGAGAAGAGGAAGAAGTTAAAGGAGTGGCAGAAGGCGAAGGGTACGGAAGCAGAAACAGCAGAGCATGAAAGTTATAAGGCAACCAGGAAGGCTGCAAAGAAAGAGGTAGCAAAGGCGCAGGAGGCATGTAGGAAAATGTTCGGAGAACGCTTGGATTTGGAAGAGGGTCAGAGAGCGGTATTCCGGATTGCAAAGCAGATAGCGAAAGAGAGGTGTGATGTGATGGGGGTGAGTTGCTTGAAGGATGAAGTGGGACAAATCGTTGTCGACCCAGATGGAATTATAGGAAGATGGAAAAGATATATGGAAATGCTGTTGAATACAGAGAATGAATGGGATGGCAACATAGAGAGTAACCCAGTTTTAGGACTGGCAGAGAAGATAACTGAGAAGGAAGTTGAGTAAGCGATAAAAGCAATGAAGGGTAGAAAAGCGGGAGGGCCGACGGGAGTTGTGGGAGATATGTTGAAGGCAGCAGGAAGTTGGGGTGTGAAGAGAATGACAGAGATCTGTAATCTGGTGGTGAAAGAAGGCCGCATTCCAGTGGATTGGGAACTGAGTACCCTCGTCCCTCTATACAAGGGGAAAGGTGACCCTCTGGAGTATGGCTCGTACCGAGCGATAAAGTGATTGGAGCATGGAATGAAGGTATTGGAAAGGGTGTTGGAGAGGAGGATAAGGAAGAAAATGAAGATCGACGAAATGCAGTTTGGATTTATGCCAGGAAGAGGAACGACAGACGCGCTTTTCATTGTGAGGCAGTTGCAGGAGAAGTACATGGAGAAGAGGAAGAAGTTGTTTCTTGGGTTTGTTGATCTGGAGAAAGCATTCGATAGGGTTCCACGCAAAGTATTGACATGGGCATTGAGGAAGTTAGCAGTGGAGGAATGGTTGATCAGAGTAGTGATGGCAATGTATAAAAGAGCGAGCACAGCTGTAAGGACGAAGGGCGGAACAGTGGTGAGTTTGAGGTGAAGGTGGGAGTGCATCAGGGTCGGTACTAAGTCCACGACTATTTGTAGCTGTGATGGAGGTCCTGGCTCAGAACGTAAAGGAGGGTTTACCGTGGGAGTTGTTGTATGCAGATGATCTGGTGTTGATTGCGGAAAGTATGGATGGACTGAAGAAAAGATGAACAAGTGGAAGGAATGTACGGAGACAAAAGGTCTGAAAGTGAATATCGGAAAGACGAAGGTGATGGCAAGTGGTAAAGAATGTGGTGAGGTGGAAAGAACTGGGAAGTGGCCCTGTGCTGTGTGTAGGAAGGGTGTCGGAGTGACCTCCAATAAATGTACAATGTGGCTGAGTGGGTTCATCAAAAATGTAGTGGTCTGAGAGGGTCATTAACCAGTGTGGCAGCTACATTCAAATGTAAGGTGTGCACAGAGGGAGCTGCAGATGGAGGAAATGTTGAGTTGGATCTTGGAGACGGCGTGAAGCTGGAAGGTGTGAAAACATTTTGCTACCTCGGAGACATGCTGAATGGAGAAGATGGATCAGACTCGGCAACGGTTGCTCGAGTGAGATGTGCATGGAAGAAGTTTCGGGAACTGAGTGGCGTGCTGATGATGGGAGTGTCGTTGAAGCTGAAGAGAAAGGTGTATGCTGCATGTGTGAGAAGTGTTATGATTTATGGGAGCGAGACATGGGTAATGAACGTAGAGCAGCAACGAAGGTTGGAAAGGGTGGAAATGTGAATGGTTCGACGGATGTGCGGAGTATCGTTGAGAGAGAGGAAGACAAATGATGAATTGCGAAAGATGATGGGAATAGAGCCTGTGATTGATGCTGTGAAGAGGAACAGGTTTGAGATGGTTTGGTCATGTGTTGAGGAAGGATGAAAGTGACTGGTTGAGAAGAGTGATGGAAATTAATGTAGAATGAGGTAGAGGACGGGGAAGACCGAGAAAGACTTGGCTAAAGATGGTGGAAGAAGAAATGCGGGCAAGGGGGTTAACAAGGAGAGATGCAGAAAATAGGGCAAAATGGAGAAGATTGTCATGGGGGACCCGCAAGGCTAACCCCCGCTCTTGTCGGGAAAATGGCCTTTAAAATGCATGTTGTTGTTGTTGTATGTACACTAGGCTTGACTTATCCATGAAGGACAAGAAATGCATGTGGCTCAAACTACTTACACTTGAAAACCCCATGGGATATTAAGTTGGCAGCCAGAAGTGTGATTCAAAGGTCAAGTCATTATCTTGTGAGCCTAATTCACAAAGTACATACAAGTACAGCATTGTTCAGTAAACGATATTCTTTGTCCAGTATATGAATAAAATATCATGCACACTGGATGCACAGCACTGAGCAGCATGTACAGGTCTTATCAATTGCACAAACTATGATGACTGTCTCACATCATTATAATGGCAATTGATAAGACCTGTACATGCTGCTCAGTGCTGTCCATCCAGTGTGCATGATATTTTATTCATATACTGACAAAGAATGTCGTTTACTCAACAATGCTGTACTTGTATGTACTTTGTGAATTAGGCTCACAAGATAATAACTCAATGATAATTATCAGTCACATATCAGTATTATTCATCATCAGTATCATTAATCATTATCTAAACAAACACGTGTAGCGACTAGCACGCCACCAGGCGACTGTTGCCGCAGAATCGCGGAAAATGACCGTCGAGTCCGAAGCAAAATTCAGGCTTCAACGGTCATAACAGGTAATGCCACTGTCATAGAACGAAAGATTGTATATTTTTCCGTCGATGGGTGAAATATAAGACGAAACTGTGTCCAATAAAGGTATATTTACGGAAGTTTATTGCTGATAAACGATCAATCCGGAAGCGAAAACGGTGAAACACGTGGCGCCGCCTTTCAACGGCGTTTATACCCAGTCGTTGATTAGCGCATCTGGTACAATAATCTGGTAGCGTGACACATGTGTGTGTGTGTGTGTGTGTGTGTGTGTGTGTGTGTGTGTGTGTGTGAGTATGTATACTAGTATATATCTATATATAATATATATATATATATATATATATATATATATATATATATATATATATATATATATATACTTTTCACCTTTCTATAAAAAAAATATATGTACCCAACCAAATCTGTTTTCCTGAGCCTGGACCTGCATTGTTGAATCCACCTGTTCTTCAAGGCACATAAAACATTCAGAAATTTTAAAAAGAATAACATTGCAATTTTGTGTTATTTCTCCCGTCCACAAATTAGGTACGCCATTTTTAGCCTGTTAATTGAAAAGTTAAAATTTTCCATCTTTCCACCTGTTCACACAATTTTTAACCACTTGTCATGCAATAATCATAGATATTCTATATTGAACAAAAGGTCCCCATGCAAATCACACAGAAAGGCTTGCATCTTTAACATTGATCATAAATCAAAACATCTCTGAATCGTCACTCAGTATGTCTGCTAGATCAAAATACTCGCCCATTTCTGTAAGTGAAATCACACATGTGCATCCTTTTGTCATAAATACATTCATTCATATGAAGGTCAGCTTCAACCACCATTCGAGTGAATGTTAGTTCTCAGCCTGTCTGTAAAAGACCATCAAAGCATTTTACATTCACACCTAAGTTGCACACAGCCTTAACTTTAACAGGTGTACCTGTTTCTAAAAAAATTATCACACTGCATGCATTTCACGCACACCTGCAAACACAATATTTTCACCCATATCTCTGACACACCATTGCAAAGCACACACCCTGCCACACACCAAAACTCACTCTTGATATTTCAAGACATGCAGACACAATACAACTTGACATCACTTCTCATGACAAAATACAGGGAAAACACAAATAAAATACACAGTCTTCCCTTTACAATGTACAATATACTTGACCAAATGTCAAACCACTGCACCCTATGCACTCAGGCTAGGGGCTACAGCAAGAAGCAACCAACTCACTTCACACAATACCAAATAACTGTTTACCACTGCTTAAGTGAGTGAAACAGTTGGAACCACCGCCACGAAATGCGGCCACCTGTGTTTAACCGGTCAAAACCAGATCAAAATCTAATTTTGACAAAACACACCTGGGGTTTTTCAACGCGATCAACCATCCGTATAACCCACCAAACCAAATAAGCAACCAACTCACACACCAAATCGCACACCACACTGAAACATCCAACTGAGATTTCAACCTGCAGCAAATTTATGCAAGAACAGACAGACAGATGATACAAATAGTTAACACAATACAACACCTGTGACCGTAATACTCGGGAATCAAAATCCTGTAATCATTTCGTTAGATACGTTACCAAGCCACCAAGAGCTAGAGGAGAGTACAGTTTGTGCTCTGGTCTCCGTTTTCCAGGTCGTCTGAGAGTTAGCAATCCTGTCATGGTCGCCATTTGATAAAGATATTTTTTAGACAGTATTTAATAGATGAATCAAGAATTCAATGTCCGTAAACTTTTGTCAGCAGAAGAATCACAAATTTTAATTCCCGAGGAGGACAACACTTTTGTTTACAAGGGAATACACAGCAAGGAACAATAACCTTTATCAAACCAAGAAGAGCATACTACAATTCATGAAAGCACATTGCAAGGTTCACAAAAAGTCCCAAGTGAAAATCCTGGTGCAGTAGAGATGTACATCAAAGGAAACAGCATAAGGAAACACCAAATAACAGTAGCATGCACAGTATACAGTCAGCATACAGTGTAGACAAACCAAGTAAAATCCTAAGTACAACATTTACAACATAAGTGAAAATCCTAAGTACAACAAACCAACATTTTACAAACCGAGTGAAAATCCTACTATTTGGACGTCAGTCCTGACCTTTATATGAGTTGGACGTGGGAGCAGAAAGTGGAGAGGGAGGAGCGAAGAAAGGGGAGGATAGGCAGTAGGATTGGTGAGGCAAAGTGTAGGTGGGAGGGATGAGGGCAATGGGGATTTGTCGAATGAAATATTGGAGTGGGAGGGAGCAAGGATCGAGGGATACAATGTGATTCGTCGAGTGAAATGGTCGAGCAGAGGGATATCCCGCTGAGTGAGGAGAGATTGGGGAATGCATATTAAAATATCCTTAATGAGGAAGATATGTTCTTCCAGACTTTGCGGCGCCAAGATTCTCCCAATCCTGCTTGGAGATTTTCAAGGACCTGTAAAGTCATTCACTTCATGTGAATGTAACTACAAAAAACTATATATATATTTACTAATTCAACTTTAAATATTATTTTAGAAACAAGCATATCAAATTCATCTTTGTCAACCGCAAAACTCATTTTAACATTATTAAGTCGAATATAATATAACATTACATTACAAAACCTATATATATTTTGCAGTGTGAGAAAAGTAAACATATATATATATATTTTGCAGTGTAAGAAAAGTAATCATATATATATATATATATATATATATATATATATATATAACAAAAGATTTACTGAGTAAGTCTTGGGCCAGGATGCCACAGATGGCTACCTGGACAGAGTAAACCTACATGCAATTGTATGAATTACAGGTATATTATCTCCGAACCGTTGTTCAGTTTAGTTTTGTTTTAAAACTTAATACTGCACACAATTTTTTTTATAGTTCCATACGCAAATTTTCAAAACTTAGTTATAACATCAAATTGCAGATGGATACGTGAATTACCATCCCCTAGAAGTCACGTAGGGAAAAGTGGGAGGGGACACACCTTACAAATATTTACATCTAATTTATTAAAACAATGGTAGTTTCAGACCTCGTACTGAGACGATTTGTCATAACGAACACTGGTTTACCAAGCGCCTTGGCAAACAAGCATCAATAGTAATTAGTTTCACCAAACAATGGACAGTTCTGAATACTAATTTACTCCTCTCAGACATTGTGACTCCAGCTGTCAGCCGTACCAAGAAAAAAATAATATTCTTCTACAAATTACTTATAGAACTCAATTACACTTATAGACCCGGATCTCAGTCAACGGAGCATCTTCTCTTCTGGATTTGGTTATGACAAACTTCCCTGAAAATGTCTACTGCTCTTCTTCTGCTCCAATCGGCTCATCTGATCATGTGCTTGTCAAAGTGGACATCTCTCTGACCATTCTCAGAGAGCCTCCTCAGCGTCGACGAGTCTGGCATTTCACTCAGGCCAACTGGCACGGTCTTCAAGCAGCCATCAATCATCTGGACTGGTCTCCCATCTCTACCGCCTCTGACATCAACTCATCCTGGGAATTCTTTCAAAGTAAATTGCTCTCTCTCATGCACAGATTTATACCATCTCGTCTTCAGTTGTCATACCCTTCCTCCCGTCCATGGTACACGGAATCTTGTGGTGAGGCTGTTGCCCTGAAACAACTTGCTTTCGTCTCCTGGAAAGCAAATCCAACGGAAGAAAATCTCATTTCCTTTCACAAAGCCCGAAACAAGTGTGTGTCCACCCTCAGGAGAGCCAGGAAACAATATCTCACCATTCTCAAGACCGAACTCTCTTATCTGTCTCCCTATTCCAAATCCTGGTGGCGTCTGGTCAAATCTGTTTCTGGTGTTTGCTCCCCCTCCATCCCCTCCCTCACCTCAAACGGCTTAACGGCTGACTCCGCACGTGAAAAAGCTGAATGCCTCAACTCTGTGTTTGCCTCTAAATCTTGTGTCCCAAACCCATCCCTCTCTGTACCCACCGTACCCAGTCGTACCCAGCTGCTCCTGGACTCTGTGTCCTTTCCTCCTGACAAGGTGGAAAAGTTTCTGTCAACCCTCGACTCTGATTCTGCAACTGGTCCTGACGGCATCAGCCCACGGGTCCTAAAATCATGTTCTTCTGCTCTTTCACTCCCTCTTTCTGTTCTCTTCACCCTCTCTTTTGCTCAATGTCATCTGCCATCTGCTTGGAAATCAGCCAACATCACCGCTTTGCACAAAAAAGGTGCAAAAACAGATCCCAGCAACTACAGACCAATCAGCCTTCTCCCAATTATCAGCAAAGTCATGGAATCCATCATTGCTTCAGATATTAAATCTTTCCTCTTCTCCAATGGCTTGATCTCTGATCATCAATTTGGTTTCAGACCTGGTCACTCTACTCTGGACATGCTGCTTCTGCTTTCTCAACAATGGATGGAGGTCCTCAACGCCAAACAGGAAATTAGAGCTGTCTCCCTTGACATTTCACGTGCCTTCGATACGGTCTGGCACCCTGCTCTGCTCTCCAAACTCTCCTCCTTTGGTATCCATGGAAATCTCCACGCATGGCTGGCGGACTTCCTCTCTGGTCGTAGTCAACGTGTGGCCCTGAATGGGTTTCTCTCATCTCCTCTTCCTCTTCAGGCTGGAGTTCCCCAAGGTAGTGTTCTGGGCCCTGTGCTTTTTCTGGTCTTCATCAATGATCTCTCTGACTCTCTTGAAAATCCTCTCTATCTCTTTGCTGACGACTCTACTCTCTGTCGTTCCATTCCTCATCCCTCAGATCGGCAGTCTGCAGCCTCCTCACTCTCTGCAGACCTGGACAAAATCACAGACTGGTCAAACAAGTGGAACATGTCTTTCAATCCTGACAAATCTCACACTCTTACAATGTCTCTCCGAAAGGACTGACTGGACAACCCTCCCATCTACTTTCTCAACAATCCTCTCCAAGAAGTTCTGTCGCTCAAGCTTTTGGGTCTCACTATCTGCCAAGATCTTTCTTGGGAAAACCACATTTCCAAGCTGGCCTCCAAAGCCAGTCGCCGACTGGGCATCCTCCGTCGTGCGAAGTCCTTCCTTGGCACACCTGAGCTCCTCACCACATACAAGGTTTTCATCCGCAGCTCAATGGAATACTGTTCCCCCCTCTGGGCTGGTGCTCCTGCCTCACACCTTGCTCGGCTTCACGCTGTTGAGGCCAAAGCTTTCAGAATCATTGGAATCTCCTGTGATGTAGTCAACGCCGAGGGCCTTTCACTCACTCACCGCAGGCAGGTTGGTGGTCTTTCTGTCTTCTACCGACTCCTCTCCGGCCTTGCTCCCCCAGCTCTCTCTGTGCTCTGTCCCCCCAATATTCCTTCAGGTCGCACAAGATCTGCCTGCAACCCTCTTATGGTTAAACTGCCAAAGTCTAGGCTCTCTGCTCACCTTCACTCTTTCATTCCCCTTTTCTCCCGCCTCTGGAACAAACTCCCCCACTCCCTTCAATCCCACTCCTCCCTCCAGGTCTTTAAAACAGCTGTTCACCACCATCTCTTATCGTCCCCCATCGAAAACCTTGATCTTTTCTACCCCCGGTAATTCACCCCAGAGTCCTTGCAGTGTTCATATGTTTTAATCCTCTCCCACCTCCCCCCAAGTCCTCCCGATGTCCCTGCTCTCAAATGTTGTGTTTGTGTCCTTCCCCCTCTTCCCCCTCTCTTTTGTGTCCTTCCCCCTCTCTCCCCATCTTGTCTGCCGCTCCCCTTGTTTTTTGTGTTTTGTGTGTCGGTTTGTCTTTTTGTGTGATTAATGTTAGCTCTTTCACGAGCCTCGATCTTGTATACAAAAAAAAAAAAAAAAGAAAAAAAAAAAAAAGATTTCATAAAATATATTTGAGTATATTTTAAAGACATAACATAATGGGATATCCTGAATCATTATGTGATATTATTATTATGATATGATTTATTATATACATTATTACGATACAGAATTATGACAATAAGTGGTGTAAAGTTGCCTTTACTTTCTTGAGCACACAAATTTGGTCAGAGTGTTGGAGATAATTCACCTACTGGAGGAAATCTCAACTTCTGCATGCAAATCACAAAAAACGTGCACACGATGTGAGCAGGTTGTAGCTCATAAAATCACTCGATAAATTTACACTTCCACAGCAGCTCACCATCATAGAATCCACCATGAATTCTTCAATGTACCAGAGGGTTCTTGAGGATAATGTGATGCCATCTGTCGGTAAGTTGAAGCTCAACCGAAGGTGGACCTTGCAACATGACAATGACCCTAAACATTCCAGTAAATCCACAAAGGAATGGCTGAAAAGAAAGAAATGGAGGGTTCTGGAATGGCCAAGTCAAAGCCTGGATCTAAATCCCATTGAGATGTTGTGGAGGGATTTGAAACGAGCTGTGCATGCAATTGTGCATGCTGTGCAACAATTTTTTGTTGAATAAATAATTGCAAAGTCAATTTTTCATTGTTTTTTATTCAATTAGATCACCTTTATCTATAGATACTGTTTAAATGAAGATCTTTTATATTGATATGTCCACATATGTTAAAAAGATTTTTAAAAAACATTTCATGGGGTATACTTACTTTTTCCACATGTGAAATTTGCATTTATGTTTACTTAAATTATACAATGGACTACAAAATGTAAATGTTTCATGATACTTGTTATATTATATCACCTTTATCTATCAATATTGTTGAAATGAAGATCAAATAGCTGTTTGTTGAAATATGTTGAAAAAGTCAAAACTTTACATGGGGTGTACTTACTTTTTAATGTGACTGAAGACCAGTAATCACAAAGTTTAAAAGAAGAAAGGTTTATTCCAAAGGGGTTGTATTGATTACATCTAGTCCACTGATTTAATTGAACTTAATAATGATAAAGGATATAAGTATGCTTTAACCGTTATTGAATTGAGGAGTAGATTTGCATTGGTTATTCATTTGAAAAACAAAAGGGGTAATACTCTTATGTTAGCTTTCAGTGGAATATTTAGTAAAAGCAAAAAAAAAAAAACAAAGACGTTATGGACTGATGAGGGAACAGAGTTCTACAACAAAACATTTATGAAATTTCTGAAAGATAATGGTATGACATTAAACAGCACCTTTAATGAATGAAAGGCAGTTGTTATTGAGCGTTTTAATCGCACTTTGAAAGAGAGATTATATAAAAAAATTCACACAACTTGGTTCTCAACAATGGGTATCTATAATTCAGGACATTGTAGATAATTACAATAATACAGTTCATTCATCAACAAAATCAAAACCATCAGAAACATTTACAAAATTAGAATACGAAAAGGAGATTTTTTTTTTTTTTTTTTTTTTTTTGGTATACTGAATCGAGGCTCGTGAAAGAGCTAACATTTACTTCACAAACAAATCAACCAGACAAACAAAACACACAAAAAGCGGGAGCGGAAAACAATATGGGGAGAGAAGGTGAAGCACAAACACAACATTTGAGAGCAGGGAGATGTGTGGAAGGGAGAGGGCTTGGGGGGAGGAGGCATGGGAAGGGGGGGGGGGGGGGTGGAGGGAGAAGTATAAAACACAAGGACACCAATGACTTCCAGGACAGAAGTTGGTATTTCAAAAAAGTGGAATTGGGGTGAAATTAGCGGGGGTAGAAAAGATCAAGGTTTTGGATGGGGGAAGATAAGAGATGGTGGTGAACAGCTGTTTTAAAGACCTGGAGGGTGGAGTGGGATTGAAGAGAGTGAGGGAGTTTGTCCCAGAGGTGGGAGAAAAGAGGAATGAAGGAGTGAAGGTGAGCAGAGAGTCTTGATTTTGGCAGTTTGACCATAAGATGGTTGCAGGCAGATCTTGTGCGACCTGTAGGAATATTTGCGGGACAGAACCCAGAGAGAGCTGGGGGGGCAAGGCCAGAGAGGAGTCGGTAGAAGATGGAAAGACCACCAACCTGCCTGCGGTGAGTGAGTGAGAGGCCCTTGGAGATAGCTTCATCGCGGGAGATTCCAATGATTCTGAATGCTTTGGTTTCAACAGCGTGAAGACGAGCTAGGTGTGAGGCAGGAGCACCAGCCCAGAGGGGAGAGCAGTATTCCATTGAGCTGCGGATGAAAGCCTTGTATGTGGTGAGGAGCTCAGGTGTGCCAAGGAAGGACTTCGCACGACGGAGGATGCCCAGTCGGCGACTGGCTTTGGAGGCCAGATTTGAAATGTGGTTTTCCCAGGAAAGATCATGGCAGATAGTGAGACCCAAAAGCTTGAGTGACAGAACTTCTTGGAGAGGATTATTCAGAAAGTGGATGGGCGGGTTGTCCAGTCGGTCTTTTCGGAGAGACATCGTAAGAGTGTGAGATTTGTCAGGATTGAAAGACATGTTCCACTTGTTTGCCCAGTCTGTGATTTTGTCCAGGTCTGCAGAGAGTGAGGAGGCAGCAGACTGCCGATCTGAGGGATGAAGAATGGAGCGACAGAGAGTAGAGTCATCAGCAAAGAGATACAGAGGATTTTCAAGAGAGTCAGAGAGATCATTGATGAAGACCAGAAAAAGCACAGGGCCTAGAACACTGCCTTGTGGAACTCCAGCCTGAACAGGAAGAGGAGATGAGAGAAACCCATTCAGGGCCACACGTTGACTACGACTAGAGAGGAAGTCCGCCAGCCATGCGTGGAGATTTCCATGGATACCAAAAGAGGAGAGTTTGGTGAGCAGAGCGGGGTGCCAGACCGTATCAAAGGCACGTGATATGTCAAGGGAGACTGCTCTAATTTCCTGTTTGGCATTGAGGACCTCCATCCATTGTTGAGAAAGCAGAAGCAGCATGTCCAGCGTAGAGTGTCCAGGTCTGAAACCAAATTGATGATCAGAGATCAAGCCATTGGAGAAGAGGAAAGATTTCATATCTGAAGCAATGATGGATTCCATGACTTTGCTGATAATTGGGAGAAGGCTGATTGGTCTGTAGTGGCTGGGATCTGTTTTTGCACCTTTTTTGTGCAAAGCGGTGATGTTGGCAGATTTCCAAGCAGATGGAAGAATGATTTCCAAGAAGAACATTCCAAGCAGATGGAATGAAGATGGAAGAAGATTAATCTGAGAAAGCCAATGTTCAAAGTTGGTGATATTGTATGAATATACAACAACAACAACACAACATGCATTTTAAAGGCCATTTTCCCTGCTAGAGCAGGGGTTAGCCTTGCGGTCCCCATGACAATCTTCTCCATTTTGCCCTATTTTCTGCATCTCTCCTTGTTAACCCCCTTGCCCGCATTTCTTCTTCCACCATCTTTAGCCAAGTCTTTCTCGGTCTTCCCCGTATTCTACTTCCTTCTACATTCATTTCCATCACTCTTCTCAACCAGTCACTTTCATCCTTCCTCAACACATGACCAAACCATCTCAACCTGTTCCTCTTCACAGCATCAATCACAGGCTCTATTCCCATCATCTTTCGCAATTCATCATTTGTCTTCCTCTCTCTCAACGATACTCCGCACATCCGTCGAACCATTCGCATTTCCACCCTTTCCAACCTTCGTTGCTGCTCTACGTTCATTACCCATGTCTCGCTCCCATAAATCATAACACTTCTCACACATGCAGCATACACCTTTCCCTTCAGCTTCAACGACACTCCCCTCATCATCAGCACGCCACTCAATTCCCGAAACTTCTTCCATGCACATCTCACTCGAGCAACCGTTGCCGAGTCTGATCCACCTTCTCCATTCAGCATGTCTCCGAGGTAGCAAAATGTTTTCACACCTTCCAGCTTCACGCCGTCTCCAAGATCCAACTCAACATTTCCTCCATCTGCAGCTCCCTCTGTGCACACCTTACATTTGAATGTAGCTGCCACACTGGTTAATGACCCTCTCAGACCACTACATTTTTGATGAACCCACTCAGCGCACATTGTACATTGAATGGAGTTCACTCCGACACCCTTCCTGCACACAGCACAGGGCCACTTCCCAGTTCTTTCCACCTCACCACATGCTTTACCACTTGCCATCACCTTCGTCTTTCTGATATTCACCTTCAGACCTTTTGTCTCCATACATTCCTTCCACGTGTTCATCTTTTCCTTCAGTCCATCCATACTTTCCGCAATCAACACCAGATCATCTGCATACAACAACTCCCACGGTAAACCCTCCTTTACGTTCTTTCTGCCAGCACATCCATCACAGCTACAAATAGTATTGGACTTAGTTCCGACCCCTGATGCACTCCCACCTTCACCTCAAACTCACCACTGTTCCCGTCCTTCGTCCTTACAGCTGTGCGTGCTCTTTTGTACATTGCATTCACTACTCTGATCAACCATTCCTCCACTCCTAGCTTCCTCAATTCCCATGTCAATACTTTGCGTGGAACCCGATCGAATGCTTTCTCCAGATCAACAAACCCAAGAAACAACTTCTTCCTCTTCTCCATGTACTTCTCCTGCAACTGCCTCACAATGAAAAGCGCGTCTGTCGTTCCTCTTCCTGGCATAAATCCAAACTGTATTTCGTCGATCTTCACTTTCTTCCTTATCCTCCTCTCCAACACCCTTTCCAATACCTTCATTCCATGCTCCAATAACTTTATCGCTCAGTACGAGCCACACTCCAGAGGGTCACCTTTCCCCTTGTATAGAGGGACGAGGGTACTCAGTTCCCAATCCACTGGAATGCGGCCTTCTTTCACCACCAGATTACAGATCTCTGTCAATGAATATGCAGAAGGAAAAATCATTTTGAGAAGAGATGGACTAATTAACTTTTTAAAATCATTGATGTAATGGATACAATTCCTTGGACTTCCATATTATATGATTTAAAAGGAGAAGAGATTTTAGGTTCATTTTATTCACAGGAATTACAAATGACACAGGTAAGCAGATAATACCCTTCAAAGCAATAGGTTGACACTTCACAATCCACTAATTTACTGGGATGGGGGTAAGGAATGTAGAAATATACCTTACTAGCCGAAACCCGTGGAACATCCACAGAAGGGAGGATGTGGTGTATGGATATAGTGTACCATTATGGATGGCATAGGGGATTTGCTTGTCCGAGTAAGAGTTAGGAAGAAAGATGAGAATGAAGAGTGCGTATATGAACAACGATCGCCGACACTGGCACAAATGCATGCTCTGGATTGTCTACTCAGTGGACGGCTTGCTTTCGCCTTTGCCTGTCCAATCAGCGGACTGCTTGCTTCGCCTTCACCCAGCAGACGCCAATACGATGGCGTCGTAAGATGGCGTCGTAAGATGGCATCGTATCGGTAGTTAATCGGATGCTTTTGGGCCCCAACGTCGGCTAATTCAGATTTTTCGAGTATGACTGTATGTGATAAACAAAGAGCGTGGTTCGTAGATCGTAAATCCATTAGTGCCGTTGGCATCGGGTCACTGGCGGCATAAAAGGGATAACAAAGTCGAGTCCTTACGCTATTATTATATAGATTCCTGGACTACAATCCTCCTCAATCCTGAGTAGCTCTTCTATGGGACCGCACTCAATAAACTCTTCATAATTATTTAATAGTCTAAGAGTTGTTCTTAAAAATGGGTTCCTCTTTTCACCTTGTATTGAGCATCCAAGTCTAATAGTTAGTGGGGTTGATTTCTTAAAGGCGTTATTTAGAGCTGTTCTAACGTATCTATCACATTGTTCCACAGCCTCCTGAATAGATTTAGGTTTATTGACAAACTTTTTTTTAACTTCGTAATTGTTAGGGGTTTCTCTATATTATAACAGTGCTCCATTTATAAGGTAATATTTATAGATGCTTCTTTGCTTAAAATAAAATTTTCTTGCTGATTTAGCCATTTCATCTCTGCTCAACAAAGATACTTGTACCAAGACCTAAGTTCCAACATATTGTTTGTTAATATACTTGATGTTGATGAGTGTTGGAAGAAAATTTATTATTTACTAAAATAAAACAAACAAGTATTCATTGGTCCACTTAGTGGGTATAATCAATTGCAGTTCTCCTCTCCAATTCCCCCCTTCCCCTAATTTTCCCTTCCACCACAAGTAGTACGAGAATGGGTGTCTTGAATGTGCCGACCAACAGCGAACGAATGTAGTAGGTGAGAATAAGCATCTGCGAATGTCTGTTAAACATCTTGAAATCTTGAGGATAAAATCTAGTTGAAAATCCAGTAAGTCAATAATTATCCTTAATTTTCTCCATTGACTTCAATGTTAAATTTTTTGTGCTTCAGAACCCCCATTTTCCCATCACTGTCAATGGTCAAATCTATAATAGGTCTATAACTTGAGAATGGCTGAAGTGAACTAATGCATTCTTGGTACAAGTATTTATAATTATGTAAAGATGAACTGATTAGATTTTGGGTTCTAGAGGTCAAAGGTCAAAATCTGTAATAGGTTTATAACTTGAGAATGGCGAAAGGGATCTAATTCAAACTTGGTACAGATTTGCATAATGATGTAAAGATTAAATGATTCGATTTTGGGGGGCCCGAGGTCAAAGGGCAAAGGTCAGAGGTCATGTCAGGTAAAAATGTGCTAACTTTGGTACAGCTGAATGGATTTAAATCAAACTTGATACAGGAATTATAATGATGTTATAATCTGGGCGGAGGCATATCAGTCGACATAGTGATGCCGTTATAGTGATAGATTACCTCCAGTTGAGTTTCGTGAAAATTAGTTACTTCTGTAAATCATAAAATCGATGTGTTTTTGCTACTTTTAAAAATATCGATTCTGTTTAATTCCAGAGTCGATGCAGATAGATTGCAATGGGTCATGGCCATGGTTTTTGCTATCCGAGAGATAAACAATAATGAAGAACTTCTCCCAAATATCACATTGGGCTATGGGATATATGACTCCTGTCATCTCACAAAGAATGTATTTGAGTATGGTCTCAGGGCGATGCAGAACAACATTGAAACAATTGATTCTTTTGAAAGATTATGCACACCGCCGGCTGTTGTTGGACCATTTACTTCTGAATCTACAAAATCATTAAATATATTTTTGAATTTATTTTCAGTACCGCAGGTACAGTGAAAATGAATATTTCATGGCTAATGTTTTCATGTTCCAGCACTTGCACCTCATGTACAAAAATCAATACAAAATACTTTTATTAAAAGAGAAAAACCTAATTAATACCTTTTTCTAGGTAAGTTTTGGAGCGACTTGTAAGTGTCTCAGTGACAAAAAAGAGTTCCGTTCTCTCTTGCGTACCTGTCCAAGTGATGTTTATCGAACTTCAGCTGTGATTTCTCTGATAAGATACTTTAAATGGTCCTATGTGGGTGTCATGAATGTCGATGATGAATTTGGAAGAAGTTCTGCCGCTCAATTTGTAGAAGAGGTAGAAAACAACGACTTGTGCTTGGCTTTTCATGAAGTTTGGCCACAATACTACAAAAAGGAAGATCTCCTTAAATTGGGTAATTAATATGAATGAAGGATTATAATAGTATCGGCATAAAAACCTTCTCTTAAGTGAGTGCAGATTACATTTCATACCAGTTGCCCTGTATATATAGTCAGACTGCGACACGGAGGGCTCTCTTTAACAATACCTAGAAAGTTTGACAGAGACTGCAACACCATTGGGATTCGAGAGAGGTCTGTCTCAATGGAAAAGATAATGTCTAGCAAGATAGTCAGAATTCTCAGAGGCATCCTGTGAGAGCAATGTTTCTGTTATAACACACAATGCTCAGTGCTGCAGTAGTCACCTGAATGGAGAGACCCGTGACAGTTGTTGGTGTTGTTGTTGTTGTTTTTGTAGAGCACCAGATAGTTCTCTCGAACAAGCCGGCAACATGGACGATCAATCTGGCAGGAGTGTCACAGCGCACAACAGAGTTAGAGAGAGTGAGACAAAGAGGGAGAGGGAGAGGGAGAGGGAGAGAGAGAGGGAGAGGGAGAGGGAGAGGGAGAGGGAGAGGGAGAAAGAGAAAGAGAAAGAGAAAGAGAAAGAGAAAGAGAAAGAGAAAGAGAAAGAGAAAGAGAAAGAGAAAGAGAAAGAGAAAGAGAAAAGAGAAAAGAGAAAAGAGACAGGCAAGAGGGAAAGGGCTGGTCCAGTTTGACCAATCGGCACTCTGACCATGACGACGCCACCCTGACGAATCCGGGCAGCATGGAAGAATGGGGAAGATTTTGCCCCTGACTTGCATTGGGGGGTGGGGGGGGGGGGGGGTACAACCCCCGTCATGAGGGTTACATCCACCGCCAATAGTAGTTCTGTGACAGCAGAATGGAGTTGTTGAATAGTGGTCAAACACACTGATAAGGGAGGGTGAATGAAAAGTGTGCAGTGTGGGGTTTGGGCGTCAACATAATGTATGGTGTGGGTGGTATGATGTATGGTGGGGAAGAAATATGTGAGGTGTACACACTTATCAGGGTTAATGGACATGCATTTACTGCAAACTGAGTTTCCCTCCACAATCTCATCATCACTGAAACAAAGAAAGACATCTCGACCAGGTTGGAGCAAAAGGTGGTTGAAACCATGAAGGAAAGTCCCGCTGGTAGATTACGATGAAAGGACAAGTGGCACAGGTATATGAGTGAACCTTGAACGATGAAATATGATTGTCCAAAATAAATAATGTTTTTTGTTAACCCTAACAAATGGTGAGAAAACAATGACATATTCACTGTCTGCTTATTTGTCGATTTCAGGGAATGCTTTATCAAATACCAAATCAAAAATTGTCTTTTCAGTGTGGCATTTAAAAGATATATCAGCGCTTGGGGAAATTTTTTTGATTAAAAATATAAGTGGCAAAACATGGATAGGAGAAATAATCACTCCTGCAATGGCTATTCCTAAATATGCAGGAATATTTTCTGGTGCTCTTGGATTTGAGAATCGCCGTCAACATATAGCAGGCTTACATGAATTCCTCATCAGCTATAAACCTTGGATCACATCTTCAAATGAAGATGATAGGCATGGTGATGAAGAAATCACAGGTGTTATTCAGTCCATAAAATTAAAAGACAAATCAACGGAAGGAAATTTGAACAATCAAAGCAATTTTGATGAAATTCAATTGAAGAATTCCATTGCAGACATGAGGAATTTTCATAATGATATCTTTACAAAAGCCAATTCAATGACCTCAGCAAAACTGCACTCAAAAATAAACGCCTTCAATATCACCTGCAAAAATGAAGATTTCAAATACATTTCTGACAAGTTTTTGTGCAGGGAGTTTCTGGTAAAGAATTCTCATAATCTTGGCACCAGCATAGCAAGAAATATTGATTTGAATGAAAAATTGAATAAATGGTCACAAAACCCATTCATGGAAGATTTATGGGAATATACTTTCAAATGTACCTTTGATATGGAGATAAAAAAGAAAGCTTTTTGCACGGGAGAGGAAAACCTTGAAGATGTTGATTCACAATTTACAGATGTGTCGCAACTTCGTTATTCATATAATTCATACATTGCTGTGTATGTGATTGCCCATGCTCTGCATGACATCACAAACTGCAGACCAGGAAATGGTCCTTTTCAAAATGAATCTTGTTCTGACTTCGAGGGCCCGAAGCCATGGCAGGTGAGACATTTTAAATATAAATATTTACAAAAATTAAAAAGGTCAATTATTTAAATCACTGGCAGGATTGGAAAAAAAAAAATACTGAAAATCCTCAACCAGCAAGTTATATTATGTCTTTAGCTTTGCCCATTCTCAAAGGTATGTGATAAGCTACTGTAGTGTGTGTGTCTCTGTGTGTGTGTGTGTGTGTGTGTGTGTGTGTGTGTGTGTGTATGTGTGTGTGTGTGTGTGTGTGTGTGTGTGTGAGTGAGAGAGTGAGAGAGTGAGAGAGTGAGAGGTGAGGCTTTTTTGAATCTTTCTTTTGGTGAGGCTTCTCCCGCTGATTTGTCATTATCTTTTGGTGAAAAATCCACTACTGTTTCTGTTTCTTATATATTTAAATGTTTATTCTATGTTGATGTGATTTTAATGTGTTTGTTAAACAACATTTATATGATATTTTATGTTTGTTCAACTACATTTCAAAGCATGAAAATGATGAAATTATACAAAAAAGGTGAGCAGGGCAGCCCCCAGCTGAACTAAACTCCCTGGGGACTAACCATCCTCAGAGGTTTTGTGTTCCTCGACAAGGTAATGCTGTAGTTAACTCAGATATCCCTTCTGGGTTGGCCATTCTGGGTTAGCCAATGGGGAAGACTTGTCCGAAGTCAAAGTGCGTAAATGTGGGATTTGCAAAACTTGTCTTATATTTACCACAAACAATATAATTAATTGTACAGTAACGGCTAGATGTTACAAGTTAAAAGAAACTAAAGAATTAATTACATGTAAAACCTCAAATATAGTTTACCTATTGACCTGTAGCAAATGTGCGATGCAATATGTTGGTGAAACAATGCAGAGATGTAATGTGAGAATGAATGCACACAGGAGCGGCATGAAAAACCCAGATAGAACTACTGGTTGTCCACTACTTACCCATCATTTTACTTCTGGATATTGTGAAAATGCGAGCTTCAGTGTTCAGGTTGTAGAAAAGATAAGCGGAAATGGCCGTAAAAAGAATGGGATGGAAGATAAAACAATCACACAATTGCGTAAGCGTAGAGAACTTTTCTGGATTAAAGAATTAAGAACTATTTACCCTTATGGATTAAATGAAAGAAATAATGACACATATACACAGCAAAATGGACTAAACATCATCGCCTCTGTTTTTAACACCTTACCACGAGACTCTCAGATACACAGAGTACATAACTATGGACGTAAATGTCCAATTATAGCCACACCACCACAAATTGTAAATGAGTGGTTAGATCTTAACAAATCAAATATCTACAGTGTATCTACAGTCTTAACAAATCAAATATATGTGTAGATTATACACATTACTTAAAAGCAGCAGAATTAAGATCAATACCTTTAAAAAAAAAAACTGTAAGAAGTTTGGCAAATCGTGAACATATTAATGGAAGAGGACGATCAAGAGGAACTCCCAATCCAACACATGGAAGGAATTCTGGACATGATTGATCATAAAATGTACAAAGAGAAACCTAAAAAAGTAAATCGTAAAAAAGACAATGATATCATCAAAATTATGTTTGATAACAAAGGGGTGGAAATGATAAATATCGAGAAAATACTTCAACATAAGGAAGTGTGGAGTAAACCTCCAGAAACAATACAACAGAGAGAGCGACCAAGAGTTGTGTACACCTTGGGAAATTCAATCCGGGGAAAGATCTTCAACTACAAGGACACTGTACAATCTATAGATGTAGAGGAATGGTTAAATAACACACATCATTGTAATTGTGAACATTCCGCATTCAAAGATCCACATCATAAACACGTCATCACAGGTGATCTCAGAATAGTGAAAGATAAAAGATTACGTGCATTACTTACAAAAGGACCAAATGATAGAGAAAATAAAAGAATAAACTGGAATAAAGCAATGGAACTTACAATGATGGGACTGGGCGAATGGATGAAAGAACAAATTGATAAACATAAAGTACCAAACACACAAATGGCTTTATGGTTGGAGGAGGTAGAGAAACATGTGAAAAGGAGAATTGTTGATTTGAAAAGAAAAGTTCGAATCAATAATCTGAAGGCAATTTTAAACAACCCAGAGACACGTGATTGCTTAAGGCAGCTTCAAACACAATATGTTATTGTTCCAATTGAGAAAGCAAATAATAATATTGCATTTGTATGTAAAACATTCTACATTCAAACACTTTTGGAATAATTGGGCTTAGACACGGGAATTTCAAAGACCTACAAAATAAGTAACGATAACAAAACAGACTTGATACAACACCATACAAATCACTCAACGGTGAGAAGACTGCTAGTTCCGGATAAACACCATAAATTACCATCATTTGGATCCCAAAAATGCGCAAACACCCTTGTAAGATGAGGTTCATCATCGCAAGTAGAGAATGTAGTTTGAAACCTTTGTCGGGCAGAATTACAGCGGCAATGAAACTAATCTATAAATGCTTAAAAAACTACCATGAAAAAGTGAAGTTTTATTCTGGTATTAAGAAATTCTGGATCATTGACTTCTAAACCGGTAATCGACAGTATCCACAACATTAATAACAAGGGAAAAGCAAAATGTCTTTCAACCTTTGATTTTTCCACATTGTACACAAACATTCCACATGACAAGCTGGTAACCGCATTGGACAGAGCAATAGATAAAGCATTTGCAGGAGGTAATAGAGTATACATTAATGTATATCAAAACAGAGCACACTGGTCTGTAAAGGATAATCAATATTCATGCAGTTTTTCAAAAAGTAAACTCAAAGAAAGTATTCGATTTCTGCTAAACAACAGTTTCTTTACATTTGGCAACAAGATACTCCAGCAGACAGTGGGCATACCCATGGGTTCAGATCCCAAGATACTCCAGCAGACAGTGGGCATACCCATGGGTTCAGACCCCAAGATACTCCAGCAGACACTGGGCATACCAATGGGTTCAGATCCCAAGATAGTCCAGCAAACAGTGGGCATACCAATGGGTTCAGATCCCAAGATAGTCCAGCAGACAGGTGGCATACCAATGGGTTCAGATCCAGCCCTTTTCTTTGCAAATTTGTTTCTGCACATGTACGAGTTTGATTGGGTCCAGAACATGTGCAGGAATAAATTAACAACTGCACGAAGATGCGGAAACATCTTCAGGTTCATTGATGATTTGTTGGCAATTAATGATGGATTTATATTTGAGCAGCTTCATGATGATATATATCCAAAATAACTTGAATTAAACAAGGAAAACCAAACTTGCACTTCAGTTTCCTTTTTAGAATTACAAATTGATACCCATAATAATAAATTTCACACCAAATTATTTGATAAACGAGATGCATCCATTCCACATTGTCCGAATGCCTTTTTTTAGAAAGCAACATTCCCAAAAAGCTATTTTATGGTACAGTTGCAGGTGAAATATTTAGGACTGTAAGAGCAACCACACACAGCTCTGAACTGGTCAATAAATTACAACAACTAGTCAGACGTATGTTAGCGCAGGGAGCTACAGTTGGTAGATTAAAACAAGTTTTTCTTTAATATCACAAAAAGGCACCAAATCGAATTAGTAAAATACAATACGAATTTTAATAATATTATTCATGAGATCTTTATGTAAATACAGTACAATATAATAAATATACTACATATCAATGTTGCTAGGAATCAGTGGTTGCTAGGATATGGCAGCATGCAAAAAACCGTTATAAATGACAGTTTGAACATTCGAAGTGTACAATATAATATTACTATATTACAGTACAACATAATACAAGTACAGTATGATATAATATTATTCATGAGATCTTTATGTGAATACAGTACAATGTAATAATTAAATATACTACAAATCAATGTTGCTAGTGTTACGTGGTCCCCTCGGTGACTACCTGGTCTCGGTGACCCCCGGACCGTGAGAGGACCTTCACCAGAAAGTAGTATTATATATGCGCTTTCGCAACGCAATCCCTATGAATTCCACCCAAGAGAAACTGATGTTCAATGATATATTTCCAGGGTAAGGATATCATACAATTTCAAGGATACAATCACGGATATTTTCCCCGAGCAATCAACAACAAACAACCATCAACAATTCCCAATCCACAATCAATTCCCTATATGATTAAGATGGCCATCTTATATATGTGTGTCCCCTTTTGGTACTCACGACCCCCTTTTGGTCTCTGCCCCTCACAATGTCTCTGGGCCCCTCCTGACCAAGATGATGGTCGGCGTCGCCGCACTCGGGCGGTTGAACGAACCCCGGGTGGACGTGTTTCCACCGGGCAGGTATCGTATCAGGCACCCCGGCTGCAGCCCCTCGTGGCCACGCGAAGCGGGTACGGTAAAGCAAGCCCAAAAGCCCCACGCTGCTTGCAACGCGTGTTAGGCCCCAACGTGCGACCCGTACGCGTCTTTTTAGATGGTGCCGCGAACGGTGCCAGACGCGGGGTCGATGCACGGCCCCACGTCAACTTGACGTCTCCACCGGGTAGGTACACGTCCCGGTAACTCCTCTCGCCAGACGGGCTTCGGAACGCCGCCTTTCCACGCGGCGCAAGGTCGATCCCACCTTTCGTCGGAGCGGGGCGAGGAAGAAGAATCCTCGTCACTTTTCTTCCTCGTGTCTTTTTCTCTTCCGTTTCCGGTCACTTCCGTTTCCGGACACTTTTTCAGAAGGGCTCCTGACCCTCCAACCACAACAACCCTTAATCTACTACACATGGATAAGCAAAGACCTGAATGGTAATTCGCATACATTCACATAAATATGTAACACTAGGAATCAGTGGTTGCAAGGATACGGCAGCATGCAAAAAACCGTTATAAATGACAGTTTGAACATTCGAAGTGTAGTTTGATAGAAAGGTAGGTGGTGTGGTCATGCTGATTGGTAGATTGATGTATTTAAGGGTAAGATGTGAATGATTTAATGATATTATCATATTATCGAGTGTGTAAGGAAAGTTATAAATATATGATAACACATTAAATCCTATTGCGAGTAAAGTTGGAATCTATATATATATATAAAACACAGTTTGTGTGTGTGTGTGTGTAATGTTACCGATAGACTCCGAAACGGAGAGGCTCACGTGCTTGATATTTGGCATAGACATGGCCATTGAGCCTGGGACGAACATGGCTGAGACCATATTTGACGAGATCCATATTTTTTATTCATATTTACGTCAGCGCATTTCAGTGAAGTACCCGCTAATCTCAGCTGGTGCCAGAGCTCGCTGATTCGCTCAGAGCGATCACGTGATGTTCCATCCCGTCACACGTCACACGTTTGCACATAATTCAGGGCGAAAAGCGATTACGGTTTTTCACCTTTATGCGACCGTGTTTTGTGTCGATTTTGTGCGATATGAATTAAATTTTAATTCATATTTCGTGTTTACGAATTCGAATACGAAGGATTTCCCCTTTCCCCTTTCGATTTCGAATACGAATCAAATACGAGCTTGAGTCGAGAGGGCGAATGTCCGGGTTGGGAATGTACGGGTCTCCCCTCCCCCACCCGGCAATGCCGGGTACTTCTGCTAGGATCACGTGATGTTCCAACTTTGCCGCCATAATCTCACAGTTATGCGTTCGCACGTAATTCAGTTTTTTCACATTTCAGCGAGGAACATTGCCATTCACACCACATAGGTTTTTGGTCACTTTCATCTGATATTTGTGATTTATTTCAAACAAACTGAATTCCCATCTACACGGCCATGTATTCCTATTAACGTTATGTAAAGTACATAAATTGTGTGGATTACATCATTTCTGGATGTGATCAATTGCCCCTCCTCTCCCCCTCCCCTCCCCCTCCCTTGCCCCCATGCCCCTCCCTTCACCCCTACCCCTTCCTTTCTGCCCTACCCTTTCCCCATCCCCCTCCCCCTCCCTTTCCCCCATGCTCCTCCCTTTCCCCCTACCCCTTCCTTTCTGTCCTACCCCTGCCCCACCCCCTCCCCTCCCCTCCCCCTCCCCCTCCCCCCTCCCCTTCCCCTTCCCTCCTCCCCCTCCCCCTCCCCCCTCCCCTTCCCCTTCCCTCCTCCCCCTCCCCCTCCCCTTCTCTCCTCCCCCTCCCCCCTCCCCTTCTCTCCTCCCCCTCCCCCCTCCCCCCTCCCCTTCCCCTTCCCTCCTCCCCCTCCCCCTCCCCTTCTCTCCTCCCCCTCCCCCCTCCCCTTCTCTCCTCCCCCTCCCCCCTCCCCTTCCCTCCTCCCCCTCCCTCCTCCCCCTCCCTCCTCCCCCTCCCTCCCACTCCCCCTCCATTTCCCCCCTCCCCCTCCCCCTACCCTTCCACCTCCCCTCTCCCTCCACCCTACCCTCTCCCCTTCCCCCTCCCCTCCCCTCCTCTCCCCCTCCCCTCCCCCTCCCTTGCCCCCATGCCCCTCCCTTCACCCCTACCCCTTCCTTTCTGCCCTACCCCTTCCCCATCCCCCTCTCCCTCCCTTTCCCCCATGCTCCTCCCTTTCCCCCAACCCCTTCCTTTCTGTCCTACCCCTGCCCCACCCCCTCCCCCTCCCCTCCCCTCCCACTCCCCTCCACTCCCCCCTCCCCCTCCCCCTCCCCCCTCCCCTTCCCTCCTCCCCTTCCCTCCTCCCCCTCCCTCCCCTTCCCTCCTCCCCCTCCCCCCACCCCTTCCCTCCTCCCCCTCCCCCCTCCCCTTCCCTCCTCCCCCTCCCCCCTCCCCTTCCCTCCTCCCTCCCACTCCCCCTCCCTTTCCCCCCTCCCCCTCCCCCTACCCTTCCCCCTCCCCTCTCCCTCCACCCTACCCTCTCCCCTTCCCCCCTCCCCTCCTCTCCCCCTCCCCTCCCCTCCCTTGTCCCCATGCCCCTCCCTTCACCCCTACCCCTTCCTTTCTGCCCTACCCCTTCCCCATCCCCCTCCCTTTCCCCCATGCTCCTCCCTTTCCCCCTACCCCTTCCTTTCTGTCCTAGCCCTTCCCCACCCCCTCCCCCTCCCCCTCCCCCTCCCCTCCCCCTCCCCCTCTCCTCCCCCTCACCTTCCCCCCCCCTCCCTCTCCTCCTCACCTCCCCCCCCCCTCCCTCTCCCCTCCTCCCCTCTCCCCCCCTCCCCCCTGTTCCCCTCCCCTCCCCTTCCCCCTTCCCTCCCCTCCCCCGCCCGGCAATGCCGGGTACTTCTGCTAGTAAGTGATGTTGCATTGATGGGTTGACTGACTGCCTGGACGCAACTGAGGTTGTGGATCTACTGATGTACCATCTATTGATGTGGATCCATGATCGAGGTTGTGGATCCGCCGTTTGGAGAGGTCCTGGGCTGAAAGGATCGAAACCTCGAGGAAGAATGGTGCCCAGCTGATGATTCATGCAGTCGGGAAACTAGTCAATTGCTTACAGGTTAAGGTTCTTGCTTTAGGTGGAGAAACTATGTTTGAGGTTTACAATTTAAATAAAGTTCAATATGAGATGTTGTGAAATTAACATCATTTACAACAATCCTTTAAATTATTTATATTTAAGTTTAGGAACAACCGATACTGTACAATTAATTAAGTGTGTGTGTGTGTCTGTGTCTGTGTCTGTGTCTGTGTGTGTGTGTGTGTGTGTGTGTGTGTGTGTTTGTGTGTGTGTGTGTGTGTGTGTGTGTGTGTGTGTGTGTGTGTGTGTGTGTGTGTATGTCTGCATGCAGATTAAATTTATCTAAAGCACCACCTGGTGCCTTACACCAATATCATACCCTTATTTTGTGAAATAAATCACAGACACAAATACCTCATCAAGACTCTGTATCAATACACCGAGTGTGAAGCACAAAAGCGACGTTAAGCTATTGGTTCATTCTGTCTGATTACAGACATCAGTCCATGATCAAGGAACTACTTAAATTCAATTTAATTCTCCATGATGAACAATGTAGAACAGGAATCTGAACATGAACCTGCCATGTAGCAGTACTTTCGCTCTGAATTTGCAATATTGTATGGAATCTTGGCCCGAGCGCATGCGCACAGAGGAGTAAGATTATTGCTGTAGTATGTCTGCCTGACAGTCAAGCAGAATTGAAAATAGTTCCAAACAGGAAACCCTGTGTTTCGGGACGTCATAAAGGACACAAACAACAAGCACGAAATCTGTTTAACGGTTAAAGGGCAGTAAACTTCTGAAGAAAAACTGTATATGGCCTTTAAAACCTTAATGTTATTTAAAGTGAATTATACACTCGCAGTTTAGCAGTACTTGGGCAAAATATTACGCCATTTTATGCTATCACGACCAATCAAATTGAGATTCCGACAAAATTGCAGCTCATAGGAAATATAGATTGCGGTTGGAAGCGCAAAGCAAGGGTTGAAAAGACCCTTCCAATGTCCCATTCTTCAAGACTGTGAGGGGTAAGGTGTTCAATGAACTCTAGTTTTAAATTGCAATAAGTATAATTTGTGGAAGAATGCATAATAAAATCAAATTATGCAAACTAATCTTTGCTTTTATAGACAATATAAAAAATAACTATTTTATTATTCATCTTTGGTTCTATTTCCAATGCAGTTACTCTTCTATATTCGTCAAGTGATATTTGTGCATGGAACGAAGGATGAGGCATTCAAGTTTAATGAGAATGGAGATCCACCTGCCACCTATGAACTTCTTAACTGGCAGATGAACCCTGATGATGAAATGCATCTTCATGTGGTTGGCACATTTGAATCATCAGCTCCTCTGGGACTAATGCTGCACGTTAACAACACTGCAATCCAATGGAACGGTCAACGATATGAGGAATGTATAAGGTTATAACTACCATCCTTCAACTGTGATGTATATATGTTGTTGGCATAAACATGAGTATTGAAAAAGTTAAATGGATGAGATGCTGAAAATAATCCAATATATGCCAAAAACGATATAGTGAGATCTCCATATCAATAAAAAACACATTTTATTCCAAATCGACAATAATTATAGATTGAGAGTTAAAAGAAAACCTTTGTATGTATTTCACTATTATATGTCAACCATAAAACGTTTTCAATGTCCCACCTAGATGACATGTAAAGCACACCATACCATACTCAGCCAGACACCATACTCAGGCACACCATACTGTAAATCATGCTCAATAAATTTAAAACTGATCGGATTAAGCGTTCTAGTTTTCTAATTATGACATCATAATAAAGGCACCAATGAAATCATCATGAATACATGTTGTCTTTCCCTCATGGGGGGTACGTCATAATGAGCCATGTTTCAGTTTTTCCCATTAAGCGGTTTCAGAGATATAGAGATGCAACGTTTTTTGGTTTTTACAAAATTGCACCCATACAACTCTGTGTATCACAAAATAATTGTATTATATCTTCAATATTATAATCATTTAGTTTGTTTTGAAGTTTAAATAAACCGATAATGTCTTCCTTTTTAAGACCCGCATTAAAACCCTGTGAGAGCAGTTGATACTCGGGTTGAAAACTTGACTTTGTAAAAATTATTAAATTATCATAATCTAAAAAATTAGGACCAAGGAGCATCTTTAAAAGTAAACAGGTTTTTCCACATCCGCTTGAACCAACTATTAGACATCTCAATGAATTTGGAATGTTTTTATGGTTATTAAATTTTATCTTATTTTCCCAAACGGGTAAAAAATCATTCATTTATATATTTGGAAAACAAGTCATCTAACTTTTTTGAGCTATTTTAGAAACTTTATATTTTATCCTGAGTTCGGGTTTAATTTCAAAATAATTCATTATTTTATTTATATAGTATTGTAGCGGTTCCCGCTGAATGTACACAATCGCCTTGCACCTGCCAGGACGCGGCCAGGGCGCGATCGCCATGCCGGGCTCGTCCGGACGGGCCCAGACGCGCCTCTCCTGGGCATGCCCGGGCTCGCTGTTCCCGGGCATGCCCGAACCTCCCGGGCATGCCCGCTCTCGCCTTTCCAGGGCTCGCCCAGAGCGCTCGGGCACGCCCAGCCTCGACTTGCCAGGCCGTGTCCAGGACACCCGGGCATCTCCAGACTCGACTTGCCAGGCCGCGTCCATGACGCCCGGGCATGTCCAGACTCGCCTTTCCAGGACTCGCCCTTGACACCCGGGCATGCCCGGTCTCGGTTTTCCCGGGTAAACGCCCCGGCATAAATGTGTATATATATTGCTGCCCGATAAACGGGCTTGTCAGAATACGTGAGCTGTTTTGTTTCAATAAAGCAACTCGGACGAATTCCATCTTTGGTCGCGTCAATTCTTTCGACTCGCGTTGGAGCGCAGCTCCTTCACTGGTGACCTACCGACATGGACACGGCAGTGACTCTTAAACTGCCTACCTTCTGGGAGGCTCACGCGGCTGTTTGGTTCGCCCAGGCGGACTCCCAGTTCGCCCTGCGAGGCATCACCGCGGACGACACCCGCTTCCACCACGTCGTGGCAGCGCTCGGTTTCGCCACCGCGGCCCGCGCCCTGAGCCTCCTCGAGCACCCGCCGGCTGCTGACAAGTATGACGCGCTGAAGACGCTCCTCCTCGATGCTTTCGCCCTCTCACCGGCGGCACGCGCACGGCCGCCTGCTCGACCTGCCCGAGCTCGGCGACATGCGCCCATCCGAGCGCATGGACTATATGCTCTCGTTGCTCGGTGAGCACTCTCCGGATTTTCTGTTCCGCGAGCTGTTCCTTCGCCAGCTGCCTCACCCGGTACGCCTCGCCCTGGCTGGCACGTCGATCACCGATCCCCGTGCCCTCGCCAGGGAAGCCGATAAGATCTCCTCGGCGGGCCAACACATCGGCACGGCTACTTGGAGCCTGCCGCCGTCCGAGGCGACGCCCGAGCGCCCTGCGCGGTTGGAGGCTGAACTGCCGGTGCAACTGGCGGCCGCCACTCCATGCCGACCGCTTCCGACACGACGGCCGGGGCCTCCACCTGACCAGGCGTGGTGTTATTACCATGCCATGTTCGGACACAAGGCTCGGATGTGCCGACCCCCGTGCACTTTCGGCAAGTGGGGAAACGGCCGGGCCGGCGTTCATTCCCAGCCATGAGCGCCGGCCACTCTGGCAACTTGCTTTTTATTCGGGACAAAGCGTCCGGGCGGTGTTTCCTTTGTGACACCGGCGCCCAACTGAGCGTCATACCCGCCTCCGAGCAGGACAGGCGGGACGCCGTTTGCGGCCCCTCTTTGGTCGCTGCTAATGGCTTGGCCATACGCACTTTAGGCCCGCGCGACGTCACCCTCTGCTTCGGCAGCCAGCGCTTTCAGTGGACCTTTGTGACCGCCTGCATCCCCATGGCTTTGCTGGGCGCCGACTTCCTCTGCGCGCACAGGCTGCTGGTCGACGTCAAACGACGTCGCCTTGTCAACGCCGAGACCTTCAGCTCCCTGGCGTGCACGATGAGCAGCTCCGCGCCGACCAAACTAGCGTGTGCCCTCCCGACGGCGAACGAGTTCGCTCGCCTGCTCGCGGAATTCCCGGCCCTCACGCGGCCGACGTTTTCGGCCGTCGCAGTGCGGCATGGGATCGAGCACCACATACCCACTACGGGCCCGCCGGTCTACGCCAGGGCCCGCCGCCTCGACCCGGCCAAGCTCGCCATGGCAAAGGCCGAGTTCGACGTGTTGGAGCACCACGGCATCGTGCGGCGCTCCAATAGCGCATGGGCCTCACCACTGCACATCGTGCCAAAGCCGGGCGGCGGATGGCGCCCGTGTGGCGACTACCGCCGCCTCAACGACGCTACCACCCCCGACAGGTACCCGATCCCGCACATCCAAGACTTTTCCGCCCGTTTGGCAGGACGGGTCATATTTTCCAAAATTGACCTGATACGGGGATACCACCAGGTACCTGTCCGGGCGGCTGACGTCCCGAAGACGGCCGTCATCACGCCGTTCGGCCTGTTCGAATTTTTGAGGATGCCGTTTGGCCTCAAGAACGCGGCCCAGGCGTTCCAGCGCTTAATGGACGGCGTGCTGCGCGACCTGCCATTTCTTTTCGTCTATCTGGACGACATCCTCGTCGCCAGCACGTCCCGCGCCGAGCACCTCCTCCACCTCCGAACACCGTTCGGTCGCCTCAGCGAGCACGGCTTAATTGTCAACCCAGCCAAATGCCACTTCGGCACGACGACCATTGACTTTTTGGGCCACCGCATCACCAAGACCGGGGCCGTGCCGCTGCCGACCAAGGTCGAGGCCATCACCACGTTCCCGCATCCCCGTTCCATCAAGGCCCTACAAGAGTTCCTCGGCATGGTGAATTTTTATCACCGATTCGTGCCCCGCGCTGCTCAGCTCATGCGGCCCCTTTACAAGGCCCTCCGGGGCAAGCCGGCCAAGCATGACATCGTTTGGTCCACGGCCATGGACGCGGCCTTCACGAGCGCAAAACGGGCTCTCGCCGACGCAACGCTGCTGGCTCACCCGGTGCTCAACATGCCCATCGCCCTCACTACGGACGCCTCCAACTATGCCGTGGGCGCCGTCCATGAACAATGGGTGGACGGGGTTTGGCAGCCACTCGCTTTTATCAGCCGGCAACTCCGGCCGAACGAGTTAAAATACAGCACGTTCGACCGCGAGCTGCTCGGTCTATTCCTGGCCGTTCGCCATTTCCGACACCTCCTGGAGGGCCGCCCGTTCACGGCTTTCGTCGACCACAAGCCGTTGGTCTACGCGATGGCCAAAGTCACCGAGCCGTGGTCGGCCCACCAGCAGCGTCACCTATCCGCTGTGTCGGAATTCACCATGGACATCCGGCACGTCGCCGGCAAAGACAACGCCGTGGCCGACTGTCTTTCTCGGGCCAGCGCGAATGCGGTCCACCTCGGCGTGGACTTTGCGCTCATGGCGGCCGACCAGACCACTGACACCTCGGTGCAGGCCCTCCGGGCGGCGGACACGGGCCTGCGCCTGGCCGACATCCCCTTCGCGGGCACCGTCCTGCTCTGCGACGTGTCCCAGGGCCAGCCTCGCCCCATCGTGCCCGTTTCCTGGCAGCGCCGCATCTTCGCCTCCATCCACGGCCTTTCTCACCCGGGCCGGAAAGCTTCTCAGAAGCTGGTGTCGGCGCGTTTCGTCTGGCACGGCCTTCGACGGAACGTCCGCGACTGGGCCAATGCCTGCACGGCCTGCCAGCGGGCCAAGGTCCACCGCCACACCCAGGCCCCGCTAGCACCTTTCACCGTGCCGGCACGGCGTTTCGACCACGTCCACGTGGACCTGGTGGGTCCCCTGCCCCCATCACGGGGGTTCACCCACCTGCTCACCATGGTGGACAGGACCACCAGGTGGCCGGAGGCCGTGCCCCTCACCTCCACCACCACCGATGACATGGCGCAGGCGTTCATCGCCACCTGGGTCGCGCGCTTCGGCGCACCGGCGGACATCTCGTCCGACCGCGGCCCACAGTTCACGTCCGAACTTTGGGGCACGGTCGCCCGCTCATTGGGGGTCACGCTGCACCGCACCACGGCCTACCACCCCCAAGCCAACGGGTTGTGCGAGCGGTTTCACCGCTCCATGAAGGCCGCACTCATGGCCGGCCTTCAGGACGACGGTTGGACCGACCGGCTGCCGTGGGTCCTTTTGGGCCTCCGCACGGCCCCCAAGGAGGACCTCCGGGCGTCCGCCGCCGAGCTCGTCTATGGCCAGCCGCTCCGCGTCCCGGGCGAGTTCGTGCCCGACGCTACCAGTCCCTGGTCCGCCGCACACCAGCGCTCGGACCTCCAGGAGGCCGCCCGACGATTTGCCCCCATGCCAATGTCCCGCCACGGTGGCCCCCAGTCCTACGTCCCCCCGGCGCTTCGCACAGCGGAGTATGTCTTTGTGCGTCATGACGCGCACCGGGGGCCACTCCGGCCGCCATACGACGGGCCCTTCCGGGTCCTGCGACGGGGTGACAAGTCCTTCGTCGTCGACGTCGGCGGCCGGTTGGACCGGATCTCTGTGGACCGCCTCAAACCGGCGCACGTGGACGTCGACCGACCACCACGGTTGGCCCTTCCTCCGCGGCGAGGCTGCCCCCCATCCACAGTTCCCCCCGCTCGACCACCCACCACCGGATGGGACCCCCCCCCACGACCCTCCAGGGGTCGCTTCGGCCGGGTCATCCGGACCCCCCTTAAATTGACCCTGCCGGTGCAGGTCGATTCTGGAGGGGCGTGTGTAGCGGTTCCTGCTGAATGTACACAATCGCCTTGCACCTGCCAGGACGCGGCCAGGGGCGATCGCCATGCCGGGCTCGTCCGGACGGGCCCAGACGCGCCTCTCCTGGGCATGCCCGGACTCGCTGTTCCCGGGCACGCCCGAACCTCCCGGGCATGCCCGCTCTCGCCTTTCCAGGGCTCGCCCAGAGCGCCCGGGCACGCCCAGCCTCGACTTTCCAGGCCGCGTCCAGGACGCCCGGGCATGTCCAGACTCGCCTTTCCAGGGCTCGCCCAGAGCGTCCGGGCATGCCCGCTCTCGCCTTTCCAGGGCTCGCCCAGAGCGCTCGGGCACGCCCAGCCTCGACTTGCCAGGCCGCGTCCAGGACGCCCGGGCATGTCCAGACTCGCCTTTCCAGGACTCGCCCTTGACACCCGGACATGCCCGGTCTCGGTTTTCCCGGGTAAACGCCCCGGCATAAATGTGTATATATTGTTGCGGATATGGGATTTGGCCTCCATCCATATCCGCTTGTAAATATTCCCCTATTTCCCCAATACTCCCCAACTATCCCCAATCCCCCATTCCCTAGTCCCATTGCCTGTAAATAACACTCTGTAGAACCGACCTTCCCCTTTTTCCCCCATTAAATGTCGTGCCCAGGTCCACCGCATCTCACGTAGACAACTTTCGGACATCTTGCTAGTTATTCTTAGTCTATGTCAGTTAAGGACTCGTTTCCATTAATTCTGACTCTTCGTTGCACCAGAATGTGATTGTATGGCACCAGTAGTGAGTTTAGGACCTCCCCATACCTCCTCCCATCTTCCCCATGAAACAACAACTACAACAACGGCGTGCGGGGAGTGTGCGTCCTCACACCGGCTTGGTTAGCCGCCATTGCCATGTGCGCCCACGGGGTTACCACGAAGGGGCTGGCTGTCAGCTCCTCGTCAAGGGCGGAGCCCGGTAACCCCCCGCACCCAATCAGAAGCAACGGGCCGATTCCATCTGGGGCGGAGCTAACGAGCCGAGGGCGTGTCACTCCCCGCCGGATATGCGCAGCGACTTACCGGATGTGAGGTCAGATGCGCCCCCAGCTTGGAGAAAGAACGTCACCTTCTAGCACTGAGAGAGACCTCCCGCATCTCTGGACCGGACCGGGTCGATTCTGCCCCTGAGCCAAGAGTGCACCTTGAGCCTCGACTACCTGCCCTTCCTTGCCATCAATCCCCGTGTGAGTCAGTTTTGTCCTGTTTATCTGTCGTCTGTCGGGGCTACTATAAGACCGTAATTAAGTGCCTACCTTACTATGCTGTCTCTCTTGTCCTTGTAATCTAACGTTCCGCAATATTATAACCTCCTCCGGAGGTCTTGAGAACTGTACCCCTGGTGTCGTGTCATTTTAATCCAGCCGTTGTGTCCTTTCCTCAATTGATTTAGCGTAGCGCGACTCGGCCAAGGTTCGAGTATAATCGGGTAAACTGTGCGAACACGGCGGCCATTCCGCTCGGCCCACCATAACATCAAAGTCGTGTCCGTAACATTTGGTGTCGAGGAGTTGGATTCGGACCTGGGCCTAAATTCAGTTAGGCCCAAATTTTGGAACACCAATTGTACCATTAGGGTAACATTTTGGTGTTGGGAAGTGGATTTCGATCCGGAGCGCGTTTCACGCGCTCAAAATTATAACGGCGAAATTTGATTTTGTTTTACGAAAATAAAAACCCGAATTTTGAAAGTCGCGCTATCGCAGACCAAGACGGCTGGGTTCCGATAGTAGGGAGTGAGGCAGGGTCGATCCAGGACCAAATTGAGGGACAAGAGGAGAGCGAAGCAGTGAGGGTAGCAGATTCGCAAAATAGCGCCGTCACGCACGAGGTAGCGGGCGCGCAAAATGGCGCCTCGCAGATGGCCACGGCGACCACGCCCGCGACCGTGGTAGCGCCGCAGGTGGATTTGAACCTTTTTTTAATACAAATAAAGGCCCTTATGGCCCAGAATAGTGAGCAAATGAGGGCTAATAGTGAGCGATTGGATGAGCAATTGGGGGTAATGGGGAACCGGATGGATGCTCAGGGTGAGCAATTGTGGGTAATGAGGGACGAAGCGAGGGGTACCGGTGAGGGGTTAGACAATAATTTTAAGGGATTAGAAAAGAAATTTGGGAAGTTAGACGACAAATTTGAGGGGTTAGACAACGGGATAAAAGAGGTGAAAAATGGGTTAATGGGGGTAGAAAATAGAATGGCTGCCCAGGAGAATCAGATAGAGGGAGTGAAAAATGGGTTAGAGGGGTTAGAAAACAGGATGGAAGGCAAATTGAGGGACATGAGGGACCAAGCGGAAAGGGAAGTTAACCAAATGGGGCAGCAGATAGAGGGGGTCAGAATGGGGGTAGAAACCAAACTGGATGCTCACAGGGAGGAAATGGAGCAGATGAGGGTGGCATCTGGGCAGGAGATGCAAGTGATGGGAGAGGAGATCAGGAGAGGAGTGAGTGAGGAGGTCGGAGGAGTGCGCGAGGAGGTGAGGCACTGTAAGGAGCGCATGGAGAAGGAGGTGAGAAAGGGGACTGTAAAATTGCAAGGTGGTATAGAGGAGTTGACGCTGGGAGTAGAACAACTGACAGTGGGACAAAAGGAGTTGGGGGAACAGGTAAAGAAGAACACAGCGGTAATAGAGGGGTTAAAATCGACGCAGAAGGAGATGAAAAAGGACGTAGGGGTAATTAAAAAAGAGTGTCAGACGGTACATGAGGACTTGACGAGAAAAATGAACAAGGTGGTAGAGGTGATGGAGGTTAAAGAGCGGGAGGTGCGGGAGCACATAGAAAAAAATAAAGTGGAGTTAGAGGAAGAACTTAAAGGGGCGCACGAGGAGATGAAGGAGGTGAAGCAGAAATTAGAAGAAGTGGAAGAAGGGGTGAGCGAAATTAAGAAGCGACGGAGAGAGGATAAGAAAGAGATAAAAGAGGAAATAAAAGAATTGGTCCAAAGTCTGTGTTCGGATCGTGATGATGTGCTCATTAACCGGATGAGGGATTCGCAGGTGATGGAGGAGAAGCGAAGAGAAAGAGGACCCGGTGTAAGTGGTGACCAATATGGTCGTGCGTATGATGCGCCAGGTGATTTAAGAAGCTTGGGGGTCGAGATGGACCCGGGTGTTCGTGAGAGGCCGTTGGTGAAGAGTGCGACAGGTCTGGTGTGCGAAAAAGGAGGTGTGCGAGAAAGTCCGACTCTGGGGTGTGTGAGGAAAAAGTGCGTGCCAAGGAGTGAGGGTGCTGGCGAGAGTGAGTCGGTCGTAGCGCGTGTGCGAGGGAGCACATGGAAGCGCGGTGTGGTAAGTGTTACAGAGGGTGTGACGGGAGAGTGTGCGCGAGAGAGGTGTGTAACGGATGGGTGCATGGGGAAAGAGTGCGCTGTCAAGAGTAAGGGTGAGTGCGCTGTCAAGAATGGAGGTGAGAGTAGTGAGAGTGACAAGGAGCGTGAGTTGGTTGGGACAGGTGAGAAAGGATGCACACCTGGAATGGTAGAGCGTGAGTGGGAATGCACGCTGGAATTGGTAGTGAGGCACGTGGTTGGGTGTGCGAATGAGAGCACACCTGTGATTGTCACAGAGGAGGTGACCGAGGAGGGGGCGTGAAGAGGTGTGTTGGTGAGGTGTGCGACCAACGAATGTGTGCCAAAGTGTTCGGTGGTCAGGTGTGTGACCAAGGCTGTGAGTGGAATGGGTGTACCTGGGTGTGTAAGGAAAGGTACGAGGAGCATGGAAACGGCTGGATGTGTGAGCAAGGAACGGGCTGCGGGGTGTAAGCGTCCAGCTGAAGCATCGACGGTAACCGGTTTAGAGGTTAGAGCGACTTTTAGCCGAATCGGGCCCTCGGTGCGTGCTGGGCCTCGCTTTGAACGGCCGCGTCCGTGCTCCACTAGGCGGAGCGGGCAGCCCGATAGAAAGGGTCGTCATGGCGACCACTTTTTGTTGAGGCAGTCCGGCAGGTCGAGATCGGGCCATTGGATGGCTCCACGCCGAGATGGTGCGTGGGATCTCGGCCCGGGTAAGCCCCCGTCCCTGCACCGAGTGCCGGACGCATCCAGCCGCTGGCACAGAACAACCCGCATTCATGGCTTGGCTTTACGAAGCCGGGCTTTGGACAGGAATTGGCGCACCAAGAGGCATTAGTGAGTAGACTGTGTGATGAGGATAGTGTTTTGGCCCCAAAATTAGAAAAAAGCGAAATTTGATGATTGGCAAAGGATTGGCCGTAATGATTGGCAGATGATGAGCAGTGATTGGCAAAAATTTTGATTTGTTGAAATTTGATGTGCAAAATTGGTAGTGAGCGATGGGCCCGGTGGGTAAGGGGGGCATCCCTGCCACCCTTCCCATGGTGGGGCAAATGCACAATAGCTTATGGGGTGTATGGCAGTGAAAACTAGCCCGGGTGGGTTAGGATATTGATAGGGCCCTAGAAGATGACATTAGGTAACGTTAAGGTTAGTTAGTGACTGATACCTGTAGTGGGGACGCAGGTAGTTTAGAGTGGATGATAATGACGTGGGAGCGCAATAGTTTAAAGGGACGACTGGGAAGCGCAAGTTTCAGAAGGGAGTAGTTAGCTGAGATGATGCCGTGTGTGTGAGAATTGAACAGGTGTGATTGCACAGGTGTGCAACTGGACAGGTGTGTGGAGCAGTGTATGAGTAGTGAGTGTTGTGGATCAGCGCGAATGCGCTTGGGGAGAGAAGGGTGCAGGTGGCACCAGGTGTGAGAGCACAGGTGTGCAAGTACAGGTGTGTGGAGAGAGTTGGAGTAAGTGGTACGGAGTGGTGTGCATGGTGCGAAGGTGTGGATGGGGGAAGAGTGGACCCCTTTCACGAGTACCCGGGGCGGGTAGTGTAAGTGTTAGGTAGAGGGTATAGGTAAATTGTGGTTGGATATTGGCATTTGTGGTGCGGTTGCAGAATGGTATTGTGGATGGGTGCATTAGTGTTGTGGAAATGGCTGGGCGTGTAGCCTGTTAGTGTGTGTAGTTGGTTGGGCACTCCACCACTGTGAGGATGTCGGCCAGGTGAGGCCGCAGGTGGGCTCTGGGAGCCGGTAGTTGTGGATGGGGCCCGAGGATCCGGAGGACGGACCCGGGTAGCCCAGTGCCAGAGAGGGCACCGAGTGGGGAGAGCGCCAGAGGGCCTTCCCCAGGTAGATAGGTTAGGGTAAGGAGCAGGTAAGCTCGGAGGCAACTGCAGTGGTGGAGGTGTGCAGGTGGGTAGACCTGTTGGGAGAGGTACACGCCACAGCCCAGAAATTGTGCGAGGGCACCGGGAGATGAATCGGGGGAGTGAGACCCCAAATTGAAAAGCACCACAGTTTGGTCAATGGGCATTGGTTTTTAGAACCCATAGTGTAAGTTGGCCAATGGATTGGCAGGGAAAGACCCCGGGTAATGTAAAGTTGTTAAAGTCATTTAGGAAATAGTTAGGATTGATGAACCTGTCGCACCATACGCAGCCACTTGCCTGTGGTGATGATGACTCCACACCTGTGTTTTCTTTGTTTTGTTGCAGGAAATGAGATTGCTGTGGATTGGTGAGACGCATCACGACGTGGATGAGACATTGGGGTGATTCCATCTCTCCCTCCTTAGGAGGGACTGATGATGAATTGGTGATGACAAATTATGATGTTGAGTTGGAGATGGCAAATTTTGATGAAAGTTGAAAATGGCAAATTTGATTGGTTAGGAGGGAGAGAAGACGAATTTGGTTTATGGGAGGAACGGGGAAGACAGTAGGGACGTTTGTTGATTTGTAAAGTAGATGTTTATGGGTAGTGTTGTGTTTTGTGGATACAGTAAGGGGTAAGGGAGGGGCCATGTAGGTTACCTGGTGGGGGGGGGGGAGCGTACGGTAGGAACGTACCTGTCTCACCTGGTTCCCATGTGCCCCCAGTGTGCATTACCTTACATTGCATGCACTTTTGCGCCCTTACCACCTTACTCACTTGTCTGCTTCTTTTGTCTCCCACCTCCGAGGATCTGGCTTTGGGGCAGAGAGAGAGGAGAGAGAGGTGCTGGCTCCGCAGTTGTGGGCCTGCACTTTCGCTGCTTGCTGCCTGGATCGATACACCATATGGACCGCAATTTTGGTGGCCACCCACAATGGACCGCAGTTCTTTTGTGGCCAAGCACCACCCGTGGATGGACCTATGGGTCAACGTGGCACCTATGCCATACAGGTGAACCACTTATAGTTGGCCCCCTGACGGCCACAATAAAGAAATGGACGCGTTTGGCGCCTTTCTTTATTTTTGAAAGAAGTAAGAAGGCCAAGTGCACCACACGAAGGCAAGACCAGCGGCAGAACATCGGCCGGCTGCGACACCACACCATGATTATTAAACATTTTATTGGTGCACCGATTGGTGCTTGGGGTGGTGCTTTTGGTGCTTGGAAGGGGTGCTCTGCACATTATTAAAGGCCGTAAGGCCACAGAGCACTCGTGGGTTGGTGTATCGATGCTGGCATGCGTGCTCTCTCTCTGCATAACATCTGCATGTGTTCCTCCAAAAACAGGTCCTGGATCGTAGTGTAAATAGCAGAGTAGTCTTGTGTAAATAATGCTCCCTACCGGCTGTATGTTTAGTTTGCGAATTCTTTCCGCGATTCGGTTATCCTGTGGGTGTGTTTCTGTGAGGAGAAGGGTGCAACGTCGCAGGGGGACATATTTACTCATTTGTGAACATCTGTAAAACTGTCGCACTCAGGGTAGAGTTAATAGTAGAGGGAACTACATCTGAGTGCCACACTAAAGTAGGTGAAAATTTATCGGGTCGGGACGCCCCGAGGGTAGAGAAGGGTGCAATGTTGCGGATATGGGATTTGGCCTCCATCCATATCCGCTTGTAAATATTCCCCTATTTCCCCAATACTCCCCAACTATCCCCAATCCCCCATTCCCTAGTCCCATTGCCTGTAAATAACACTCTGTAGAACCGACCTTCCCCTTTTTCCCCCATTAAATGTCGTGCCCAGGTCCACCGCATCTCACGTAGACAACTTTCGGACATCTTGCTAGTTATTCTTAGTCTATGTCAGTTAAGGACTCGTTTCCATTAATTCTGACTCTTCGTTGCACCAGAATGTGATTGTATGGCACCAGTAGTGAGTTTAGGACCTCCCCATACCTCCTCCCATCTTCCCCATGAAACAACAACTACAACAACGGCGTGCGGGGAGTGTGCGTCCTCACACCGGCTTGGTTAGCCGCCATTGCCATGTGAGCCCACGGGGTTACCACGAAGGGGCTGGCTGTCAGCTCCTCGTCAAGGGCGGAGCCCGGTAACCCCCCGCACCCAATCAGAAGCAACGGGCCGATTCCATCTGGGGCGGAGCTAACGAGCCGAGGGCGTGTCACTCCCCGCCGGATATGCGCAGCGACTTACCGGATGTGAGGTCAGATGCGCCCCCAGCTTGGAGAAAGAACGTCACCTTCTAGCGCTGAGAGAGACCTCCCGCATCTCTGGACCGGACCGGGTCGATTCTGCCCCTGAGCCAAGAGTGCACCTTGAGCCTCGACTACCTGCCCTTCCTTGCCATCAATCCCCGTGTGAGTCAGTTTTGTCCTGTTTATCTGTCGTCTGTCGGGGCTACTATAAGACCGTAATTAAGTGCCTACCTTACTATGCTGTCTCTCTTGTCCTTGTAATCTAACGTTCCGCAATATTATAACCTCCTCCGGAGGTCTTGAGAACTGTACCCCTGGTGTCGTGTCATTTTAATCCAGCCGTTGTGTCCTTTCCTCAATTGATTTAGCGTAGCGCGACTCGGCCAAGGTTCGAGTATAATCGGGTAAACTGTGCGAACACGGCGGCCATTCCGCTCGGCCCACCATAACATCAAAGTCGTGTCCGTAACAATATATTGCTGCCCGATAAACGGGCTTGTCAGAATACCTGAGCTGTTTTGTTTCAATAAAGCAACTCGGACGAATTCCGTCTTTGGTCGCGTCAATTCTTTCGACTCGCGTTGGAGCGCAGCTCCTTCAGTATCTTGTATTAACATTTCCATTAAAATTATTTTGAATAATAAATATCATTAAACCCTTATACATTTCCTCAATACAAATAGTCTCTTCCCTTGAAAGAAATGGTGTATTATCATCACAATACTTAACATTCATCTCTCTTATTAATCTTGTAAAGTAATTCATTTTTGGTTCTAATTTAAAAGAGTTATATATATTTTTATATTTTTTATTATCATTAATTAAAATTAAATCACAGAAAATACATTGTTTATATGAACCCTCATTATTAAGCCCTATTCTATCACAAGCCAGACAATTCTCTAATTTATCATATGGAGAGTCTGGAAATTCTAAATATCCTTCAGAACTTATCATATTTATATAGTAAATTTTTACTTAAACTAAACGCAAGTTTATTCATTAATAAATACAATGTTTCAAAGCACAAAAGACAAATTTCAATCAATCTCTACTTCAGTGGAAGATATAGAAAAATATGTCAAAGATGTTAAATTGAACAAAGATAAATATGGAAATTTTTGGATTAAACCCATAATGGAGAATAACATGTGTCCTTTTATTAAATTTACGGGACAAGCTATGTTAATTAATAACTCTATTAAAGTAAATCTAACAAAAGTTTCTCCTCTACTCCTGGCAATTTATTCAAAGCTTGAAAAAGTGATCGATCGCGATACTTTGAAAAAGAATGATAAGACCATCAACAATACTCGTGGAGAAATTTGTATTTACTTTAATAATCCAAAGGGTGTAGATCTAAGTAAAATGAATGATGTTAATATTTCTGGTGAAATGTCATTTCGTTCTATGATAGTTAGAGATTATTTAAAGATAACTTTTGATATTAAAAATGTAGAGATTGAATCTGTTAATGAAAGAAAGTATGTAGATATTGATGGGAATATTTTTCCTGCTAATTAAATATGAGTCATTACAGCAGTGAAGATTTTACTATTTCATTGAACTCAGATGATAGTGATGATAGTATTTCATTGAACTCAGATGATAGTTCTGAGAGTAGCTTTATTGATGACTCTGAGTATGATTCTGAATATTCATATGATAGTTATGACTCAGATGATTCTGAGTGAAAAAGTGTTTTAGTTTAAGTATAGTTTCATATATAAAAAGCCTGTAAAAAGGCACTTTCTTCTGTAAGTGTTTTACTTTAAGCACAGTTTCATCTTTAAAAAAGCCTCTAAAAAGGTGTTTTACTTTAAGTATAATTTTGCTATATAAATATGATCAAAGCAACATATTGCGACGTTTGTGAACAATAATATAAAAATTACAAAAGACACCTTAAAACTAACAAACACACATTTAATCTACTTCACCTACAAGCTCCTATTCAGAAGAAAACAAAACACTGTTCTGTCTGTCATAAAAATATCCTCAAGAAAGGCTTCGAAATACATCTTAAAACAAATCTACATTTATCAAATTTTATCACAACTAAAAACTCTGATGGCGCATTCAAAGGACATATTAAAATAAGAGTCTTTAACTTCAAACCTCCTGAACCAGAGTCTATAGTTGATGCTGTAGAAATAGTTAAACCTGCTGTTCAAACGTTGATTGAAAAAACACTAAAAGAAATGAAACCACTTAAATTTTATATGGGAGTAAAATTAGAAATGACAAAGGACGAAGGAGTTATAGATACACCATACATGAGAACTGAGCCACACTTTATATCTTCATATCAAGATTTTAAAACATCAGGAGTCTATGATGAACTTATTAAACAAGAGCAAGATGTGGATAATTCAATCGTAGGAAGTGGATTCAATATAGGAAAAATTATTTACATAGACATTCATATTCTTAAATCAGATCCTCTAAAAGCTTCTTCTTACATTGATTTACCCAGTGTTGTCAAAAATAGAAAAGCAGTTATCAATATCAAAAATAAAGACAAGAAATGTTTTCTCTGGTCTATTCTAGCACACTTACATCCTCCACATTTTCATGATGAAAGAGTATCTCATTATAAAAAATATGAGAATACATTAAATACGAAAGATCTAAAGTTTCCTATGGCTTTAAATGATATTCCTAAATTTGAAAAGATGAATAATTTATCAGTTAATGTTTATGGTCTAACAGAAACAAACAGCATTCAGGTTTTAAAGCTTTCTGACAATTGTAAACAAACTCATATTAATCTTCTATATTTTATTTCAGAGGAAAATTCACATTATACATACATCAAAGATATTGCTAAATTAATAAAACCACAAGTATGTAAAAGAACAAATAAAATATATATTTGTTTGCGTTGTCTTAACTTCTTCCATACACAAGAAAGATTAGATAAACATTCAAATTATTGTGGTGAACATAAATCAACGGTAATCAATATGCCTAAAGAAGGCTCAAAGATCACATTCAAAGATGAAAATAAAACAATAAAACATCCATTTGTTATATATGCTGATTTTGAAAGTATTTTAGAAAAAATTGATACTGCTTCTCCAGATCCAAAAGAATCATACACAAATAAATATCAAAAACATACTCCTTGTGGTTTTTGTTATTATAGGACGTGCCCGTACGTGGGTGCCCGTTCCTTGCCAAAAAAAAAAAAAAAAAAAGTCTTCGCCCATGCATGCATGGGCGTGCCCATGGGCCCATGGGCGTGCCCGTAAGTGCGTGATGTGACCGTACAATGAATGTATCGTCCCGACGCCGCAGCTCGGATGGCGCTGCAGTTAATCGGGCCTGTATCGGCAGAGTTATTATAAACGTGTACTACAATCGATCGTACCTTACAACAATCAACACAGATTGCAACGTCAAATAAATGAATACGCTCTCAAATGTGCCGTCCGAGGCAGCGTCTGCTCGCCACGTTCAGCATCAGTACGTCGTCACTATGACTATCCGTAAGTCCGGAAGTGACGTCCTCATTTGACTGTCCGGAAGGTCGCATATCGCAGTTACGATGAATCGCAAATTAGTTTTAATTAGTTTTAAAACATAGTTTAACGCCAACATAGCGCCAACATAGTTTGCCAACGTGAAATAAATGAATACGCTCTCAAATGTGCCGTCCGAGGCAGAATCTGTTCGCCACGTTCGGCACACGTGATAGCTCACTGCTCTCTGATTAGTTGAATCGTTTTTTGGACATAGCTCGGTAACTACTTCTCCGATTAATATGAAACCTTGAAAAGGCACATCCTCAGGTCCCCAGCAATATACCTGGCAAGTTTAAAGTATATCGGACCCGTGGTTGTCGAGAAACAGCGGTCACAGACACACATACACACACACATACACACACACATACACACACACATACACACACACACACACACACACACATACACACACACATACACACAGAGATTACTGGAATTATAGATAGATATCAAATCATCCGTTGGTGATGAATATAACAAGGTAGAGGTGTATAGAGGCTCAAATACCCCAGAGGAGTTTGTGAAACGACTAGAAAAAGACTGTGTTCGATTAACCAAGATAATGAGAGAAACCAATAAACCAATGTCCTTGACGAGTAAAGAGAAAAGGGAATTTAGACAGCCAAAGGCTGCCTGTCATATTTGTGAAGAAAAAATTGGTGAAGGTCTAAAGGTTAGAGATCATTGTCATCTCACTGGTAAATATAGAGGTCCGGCTCATCAAAGTTGAAAATATTAATTATAAACTCCCCTCTTTCATTCCTGTCTTTCTGCATAACAACGCTCATTATGATACGCATCTATTTATTAATGAACTTTCAAAGACATCTGGACACATTTCAGCAATTCCTAACACGGATCAGAAATACATTTCATTCACAAAAACAATTCACACACCTCCTATTACTCATATCAGATTTCTTGATACATTTAATAATAATAATAATAATTCATTTATTTTGTATAGCGCTTTTCCAGAAGCCCAAAGGCGCTTAGACGAAGACGCTTTAGGTTAGACGCGAAGGCGCTTAGACAAAGGCCAAAGACGCTTTAAATTCATAGCAAGTCCATTGGCTAACTTGGTTCAAAATCTAAAAGAGTTTCCATGTCTTTCAGAGTATTTTTCAGATAAAGATTTTCTAACACAAAAGGGAATTTACCCCTATGACTATATCGACTCATTTGAGAGATTCAATTAAACACAACTTCCTTCAAAAGAAAATTTCTATAACAAATTAAACAACAGTCATATATCTGATAAAGATTATGTGCACACACAAAATGTTTGGGAAAAATATAACATCAAGAATCTTGGCGAGTATCACGATTTGTATCTCAAAACTGATGTGCTTTTATTGGCCGATGTATTTGAAGCCTTTAGATCTGTTTGTCGCACTGGATATGGATTGGATCCTGCTCACTACTACACAGCACCTGGATTGGCTTGGAGTGCGATGTTGAAAATGACAAAACAAGCTTTGGATTTGATAACCGATGTTGATATGCTTTTGATGATTGAAAAGGCAAAAAGAGGTGGAATTTCACAAGTCTGTTCGAGTAGATACGCAAAAGCAAATAACAAATATCTTCCAAATTATGATTCAACGAAAGAGAGTTCTTACTTGATGTACTATGACGCGAACAACCTGTATGGCTGGGCAATGTCTCAGGCTCTTCCTTATGGAAAACTTAGATGGGTAAAGGAAAAAGCCTACAAAAAGGTTTTACAAGATGTATGTATCTCTACACAAAAAGAATTGGATGAAGAAAAAGTTGGTTATTATTTTGAAGTTGATTTGAAATATCCAGAGGAACTCCATAACCTACACAAAGATCTCCCATTTGCTTGTGAGAAAGAAAGTCCAAAGAAAGAATGGTTGAGTGATTATCAACGATCGTTTGATATAGGTGAATAGGGAGGGCCGACGGGAGTTGTGGGAGATATGTTGAAGGCAGCAGGAAGTTGGGGTGTGAAGAAAATGACAGAGATCTGTAATCTGGTGGTGAAAGAAGGCCGCATTCCAGTGGATTGGGAACTGAGTACCCTCGTCCCTCTATACAAGGGGAAAGGTGACCCTCTGGAGTGTGGCTCGTACCGAGCGATAAAGTTATTGGAGCATGGAATGAAGGTATTGGAAAGGGTGTTGGAGAGGAGGATAAGGAAGAAAGTGAAGATCGACGAAATGCAGTTTGGATTTATGCCAGGAAGAGGTACGACAGATGCGCTTTTCATTGTGAGGCAGTTGCAGGAGAAGTACATGGATAAGAGGAAGAAGTTGTTTTTTGGGTTTGTTGATCTGGAGAAAGCATTCGATAGGGTTCCACGCAAAGTATTGACATGGGCATTGAGGAAGTTAGGAGTGGAGGAATGGTTGATCAGAGTAGTGATGGCAATGTACAAAAGAGCACGCACAGCTGTAAGGACGAAGGACGGGAACAGTGGTGAGTTTGAGGTGAAGGTGGGAGTGCATCAGGGGTCGGTACTAAGTCCACTACTATTTGTAGCTGTGATGGAGGTGCTGGCTCAGACCGTAAAGGAGGGTTTACCGTGGGAGTTGTTGTATGCAGATGATCTGGTGTTGATTGCGGAAAGTATGGATGGACTGAAGGAAAAGATGAACAAGTGGAAGGAATGTATGGAGACAAAAGGTCTGAAGGTGAATATCGGAAAGACAAAGGTGATGGCAAGTGGTAAAGCATGTGGTGAGGTGGAAAGAACTGGGAAGTGGCCGTGTGCTGTGTGCAGGAAGGGTGTCGGAGTGAACTCCATTCAATGTACAATGTGTGCTGAGTGGGTTCATCAAAAATGTAGTGGTCTGAGAGGGTCATTAACCAGTGTGGCAGCTACATTCAAATGTAAGGTGTGCACAGAGGGAGCTGCAGATGGAGGAAATGTTGAGTTGGATCTTGGAGACGGCGTGAAGCTGGAAGGTGTGAAAACATTTTGCTACCTCGGAGACATGCTGAATGGAGAAGGTGGATCAGACTCGGCAACGGTTGTTCGAGTGAGATGTGCATGGAAGAAGTTTCGGGAACTGAGTGGCGTGCTGATGAGGAGGAGAGTGTCGCTGAAGCTGAAAGGAAAGGTGTATGCTGCATGTGTGAGAAGTGTTATGATTTATGGGAGCGAGACATGGGTAATGAACGTAGAGCAGCAACGAAGGCTGGAAAGGGTGGAAATGCGAATGGTTCGATGGATGTGCGGAGTATCGTTGAGAGAGAGGAAGACAAATGATGAATTGCGAAAGATGATGGGAATATTGCCTGTGATTGATGCTGTGAAGAGGAACAGGTTGAGATGGTTTGGTCATGTATTGAGGAAGGATGAAAGTGACTGGTTGAGAAGAGTGATGGAAGTTAATGTAGAAGGAAGTAGAGGACGGGGAAGACCGAGAAAGACTTGGCTAAAGATGGTGGAAGAAGAAATGCGGGCAAGGGGGTTAACAAGGAGATATGCAGAAAATAGGGCAAAATGGAGAAGATTGTCATGGGGACCGCAAGGCTAACCCCCGCTCTAGCAGGGAACATGGCCTTAAAATGCATGTTGTTGTTGTTGTTGTTTGATATAGGTGAATCAACAGAAAAATTACTTACTACATTATATAACAAGAAAAATTATGTTCTACACCAAAGAAATTTGCGACAATATTTATCAAAAGGTCTAAGAGTAGAGAAGATCCATAGGGTTCTAAAGTTCAATCAAAGTCATTGGTTAAAGGGGTACATTGATTTTAATACACAAAGAAGAACAGAGTCAAAAACAGATTTTGAGAAAGACTTTTATAAATTGATGAATAATGAGGTCTTTGGTAAGACTATGGAGAATGTGAGGAAAAGACAAAATATCAGACTATCAACATCTTGGGAACAAGCATCAAAATTAATTAATAGACCGAGTTTTACTCGAGCTGAGGTCTTTACTGAGAACTTTTGTGCGATCCATTTGATTAAAGAGAGTACTGAAATGGACAATCCTATTTATATTGGAACATCAATTCTTGATTTATCAAAGTCATTAATGTATGATTACTTTTATAATAACTTGAGGAAGAAATATCAAAATGATGTTAATCTACTTTATATGGATACAGATAGTTTTATTTTGAAAATTAATACCAACGATGTTTATTCAGACATAAAAAGAGACATTAATATCTATGACACGAGTAATTACAGTCCAGAGAGTGAGTTGTTCTCTTCTAAAAATAAAAAGGTGATTGGAAAGTTCAAGGATGAATTAGGAGGAAATGTTATGAGTGAATTTGTGGGATTGAGGTCAAAGGCTTATGCTTATAAATACATTGTGAATAACGTTGAAAAGACTGATAAGAAGTTAAAAGGTGTAAAGAAAAATGTTATTGAAGAAACAATAAACTTTAAGGATTATTATAACTGTTTAACAACAAAGAAAGAAGAGTTTAGAAAGATTAATGGAATAAGAAGTTATAAACATCAATTATATTCAGAAGAGATAAATAAGAAAGCATTAGGAGCTTTTGATGATAAGAGGTTTATTTTAGAAAATGGAATTGATAGTCTCCCTTATGGTTATATAAGTATATAAGTGATAAGATATATATAAGTGATAAGATATACATAAGTGATAAGATATATATGTGATAAGATATATAAGTGCTAAAATATATAAGTGATAAGTTAAAAAGGGGGGTTGGGGATTTTAACGGGCTACCGCCGCCTTTTTTACTATTATATAAATGATAGAACCAAGTATCAACCAGACTAAAGAGTGGAGGTGTAATCAACCTTGGTATATAAATGGAAAACATAATGAATGTGAAAAATATCAAATAGGTATAATTGAAAAGGCAACTGGTAAAAAAGTTCACAAAACAAATAAGAGAATTAATTTAAATACCGGTGAGTTGGGTAAATAAGATAAAAATATTTTTGAGTGGACGGAAAACTTTGATGGTTGTCAGGAAAATATATACTTTAATTTAAAAATGGTATGTGGGAGAGGAGGCGCTCAGACAAGAACATTGAGGGAGGTTTATCATTTTATTTTAGCTCAGTTAAAATATCTTGATAAAGAACCAAACTCAAACATCTTTTTTGTTAATGTATTAGACGGTGAGGAGAGTTGTAGGAGAATTAAATTATTTCCCACACATAAACAAATATTTGTAGGGTCGTTGTTTGAGTGGGTAGAAGATGATTCACCAGATGATATTAAGAGTAAAAGGTTAAAAGGTCTATAAGGTCAGAAGAATCACAGGTTCACACAGAAGGACCATTGTTTAAGTGGTCTAATGAATAAGGATAACATGTCAAAAGGTTAGAAGGTTCGTAAAGAACAGGGTGAGAGAAATAGAGGTGTTTAGGGGCAATGAGGAGAGATGTAAGTGAATGGGGATTTGGAGGTTCAATGAAGGATTGGTTCCAAGCTGTTAGTGTTCAGCCTGGTACATCAAGATGGGTTTACCATTCAGTCGTAGCTCAATTAAAATATCTTCATTATGTATTAGCCCAAGTAGATTAATTGGCTCATAAGGTCAATAAGCTCATGGTTCAAAAGGTCAAAAGGCTCATAGAGTCTTTTGGATTAATAGGGGTGTTTTCCAAAAGTGGGAAAAGACAGGAGGGTAAACGACATTAGATAGGGATTTCCCATGTTAAACGGAGGTGTCCCAGAAGCAACATTTATCATCTACTGACGTCGGTAGATCTGTGGAAGGGAGAGGGTTGAGGGTTACGGGATAAACAACATAGACACTACAGGAAGTTTCATGAAAGAAAACAGGGAATTTGACGGAGGTGGGTTTGGGGTGGATTAACTAATTATTATCAGATCTTACTTTGCCAGTGGACCTGGTTGAAAAAAAAAACACCTATTGATGATATACTGTGTGTAAAATTGATGATAAAAGATGATCTCATAACAGAATGATTTAAATTGTCTTTTACACTGCAGATTCCACGCTCTGTATGCAGTGAACAATGTCCACCTGGAACTCGAAAAGTTGCTCGAAAAGGGGAGCCCAATTGTTGTTTTGACTGCATTTCCTGCACCGCTGGAGAGTATTCCAATACAACAGGTATATTATTCATGATACATGATGCATAATCTGGGCCAAACTTAAATACAGTGCCTTCAGAAAGTATTCACACCCCTTGACTTTTTCACATTTTGTTGTGTTACAGCCTGATTGTAAAATTGATTAAATCTAGATTTTTTGTCACTAATCTACACATAATACACCAATACACATAATACACCAATACAATCTACACATAATCTACACAAAAATGACAAAGTGAAATTAATTTTTTGGGAAATTATACGTCATTTGTAGTCCTATCAATCAATGGTGAAGAATCACTTACATTTAAAAAAAAAGTCTGGTATCTGGATCCGTATGCGGATCTTCATCAAAATCGAATTGATCCATCCTTGTCACACACACAACCAGTCCACCATATTTCGTCTGAATCCATCCATAACTTTTTGAGATAACATGCTATAATTCGGTTTAGCCTTATCACTCAATGGTGAAGAATTGCATAAAAAATTATAGTATCCGGATCCTCATCAAAATCGGCGCGATTAATCCTTGTCACAAACCCAACCACTCCACCAAATTTAGTCTGAATCCCTCCACAACCTTTTGAGATATCGTGCTATATATAGGTTTTAGCCCTGTCACTCAATGATGAAGAATCTCTTTACAAAATGCTCTGACCAGATTCATATATTCACCAAAATCAAATCAATTTTTCCTTGTCACACACCCAACCTGTCCACCAAGTTTTGGCCGAATCCGTCTATAATTTTTTGAGATATCGTGCTATATATTGTTTTTGCCCTATCTCTCAGTGATGAAGAATCACTTTAAAATTCTCAGATCCAAATCCGGATCTTCAAAAATTTTAAGAAATCAAGAAAAATGATCTCGCGAGATCTTGTCGGGGAGGTCATGGTATTTCGAAGCTGTCCACGATCTTCACACACGCTCGAAGTTAAGTAATTGTTCACAATAGTATTTTTGTCGAAACTGTATTTATCTTACGTGTGTATACCTATAGTGTGTACCTAGGAAGATTCTCGGTGTTAATCTTTCATACCTGTATAAAATAGTCGAGTATTTCGTGCCGTGTTATTTGCGTTAGTTCTTTAAGCTTCCCACCTTGAGGCTTTGTTTTCTCTCAGCGGTCGATTGTGGTCCTTCTACTCTCGTTTTCTCAGTTTTTCCCAGTCTTTTCACACCATACTTCCTTGTTTAAAATCTTAACTAAAAAAAAACAAAAAAACATTACCTTCTTTGTTCTTTTCATTCGTTAGTTCTTTGATCACATGTATCAACCCCATTTTCACCCCATTCCCAAGATCGTTTTCACTGTTCATTTTAAAAGTGCTTATAATTTCCTTCCACCTTTTCTCCTGTTAACGTGACTCGTGCTTGTCCCTCTAGGCCCTCTCCCCATTCGTATTTTTGTGAATATAAGATTGTTCTTCACGGTTCTGGTTAAATATGTTTAAACTTTCCCCTGCAGTGTTTTATTAGGTGGTATATTACAACACGCTGTTTTTCTTCCTATTTAAAAGGCTCTTTTCAATTTCCTCTTCAACTCATTCCACTTCAAAAAAAATTCAATCTCTTATAATTCTTCCTCACTACATGTTCTAAATGCACATTTATTCCACCCCTCCTCCATCGTTCTTAAACGGATCTAACTTCTAACTTGAAAATCACAATAAACCCAATTTGTTATAAATGTTCATCTTTCATTAATCATCCACTTTCTAAACTCCCCCCTTGCCCCTCCCCTTCAAATCTCCCCCTTGCCCCCCCCTCCGAAACTCCCCCCTTGCCCCTCCCCTCCTAAACTCCCCCCTCACCCCTCCAAGACGTTGGGCAATTGTTCTCTGGCTGACACCAGCCTCAAGAATCCCAATTTCCCTTAAACGTTGTTCACATGTCAGGCATGGCATCTGAATTTTCTTGTTGTTTTCCCTTTCAGAAGCCTCTGGAGTGACTGGCGACAGCAGTAAAAGAAGTTCTAACCTGTAATGTCTAAGACTCCTCCTCACTCACCACATTCAAAACATCAATCAAGACCCACCTGTTCAACACTGCATTCAACATTTAACCCACAGCATTTAACCCCTGACTATCTCTTCTCCTGCTCCTTCCTTTTGCTTTGATCATTTACCTATTGATTTTTGTCTTTTTGCACTTGTATTTTTGTACTCTGTCAAAGCGTCTTTGGGCTTCTTGAAAAGCGCTATATGAAATAAATGTATTATTATTATTATTATTACCATCCCTCTCCAATTCTCCCTCCTCCCCCCTTCTCCTCAAAGCTGCCTCCTCCCCACTTCGTCTCCCTTATATCTCATACCTCCACCTCCCCCAACCTTCTACTTTCCTCTTCCCCCCCCCCCCTCTCAAACAACCCCTCACTATGCCACATCCCATCACCATCAAACCTTTCTTCCTCCTCATCCTTCCCTTTCTTGTAACTCTTCTGAAATCTCTGACACACCTATCAACTGCTCTCCCTAACTCCCCCTCTCATCCTTCGTCTGACCCTACCCCTCCCCTCCCCTGTCCTGCACCCGATGCTCCTCCTATCTCCTCATTAACGGTATGGACCTCAAACATCCGGGGCCTTCGCTCAAACCTGATGGATCTCTCCATACCGGTTGCTTCTGACAAACCAGACGTAATCTGCTTAACAGAAACTTTCCTCCTTCAAGATGTCTCAGATTCCTTAATATCCCCCCCCCCCCCCTCCCCTTCCCACGCCTCCTGCCCCCAAGCCCTCTCCCTCCCACACTTCTCCCTGCTCTCAAATGTTGTGGTTGTGTGCTTCCCCTTCTCTCCCCATCTTGTCTTCCGCTCCCACTTTTTGTATATTTTGTTTGTCTGGTTGATTTGTTTGTGAAATAAATGTTAGCTCTTTCACGAGCCTCGATTCAGTATACAAAAAAAAAAAAAAAAAAAAATCTCTTCCTGGTTACTCCCTCCTAAGGTATGATAGACCTGAGCCTCGTCCTGGTGGTGGGGTTGCTATCCTTATCAAAAACTCACTTCCTCACTCTCCTCGCACTGCCCTCTCTCCACCCACCCCCAGGAGTACCTCTGGCTACGGCTTCCTCTCCGCTCCCACCTTTTGTTCATATGTGTTCTGTACCGTCCTCCAAGCAGTGATGACTCCATTTACATTTCGCTGTCTGACAACATGGACTCTCTCTTCAACATGGACTCATCCAAACTCTCTCTTCCTCATATGTGGCGACTTAAACTGTCATCATGCCAGCTGGCTGGGTGTGGGTTCCTCTCTCACAAACCATGGCACCTCATCAAAGGACTTCTACGACTCATTGGGACTGACACAATCTGTCAATTTCCCGACCAGGATCTAAGTCAATGGAGTATCTTCTCTTCTTGACTTGGTTATGACAAACTTCCCTGCAAATGTCTGCTGCTCTTCTTCTGCTCCAATCGGTTCTTCTGATCATGTGCTTGTTAAAGTGGACATCTCTCTGGCCATTCTCAGAGAGCCTCCTCAGCGCCGACAAGTCTGGCATTTCACTCAGGCTGACTGGCACGGTCTGCAAGCAGCCATCAATCATCTGGACTGGTCTCCCATCTCCACTGCCACTGACATCAATTCTTCCTGGGAATTCTTCAAAAGCAAACTGCTCTCTCCCATGCACAGATTTATCCCATCTCGTCTTCAGTTGTCGTACCCTTCTTCCTGTCCATGGTACACTGAATCTTGTGGTGAGGCAGTTGCCCTGAAACAACTTGCCTTTGCCTCTTGGAAGGCAAATCCAACTGAAGACAATCTCAGTTCCTTCCACCAAGCTCAGAACAAGTGTGTGTCTACCCTCAGGAGTGCCAGGAAGCACTATCTCTCCACACTCAAGAATGAACTCTCAAACCTGTCTCCTTCCTCCAAATCCTGGTGGCGTCTGGTCAAATCCGTTTCTGGTGTTTGTTCCCCCTCCATCCCCTCCCTTACCTCAAACGGCTACACAGCTGAATCCACACATGAAAAATCTGAATGCCTCAACTCTGTGTTTGCCTCAAAATATTGTGTCCCAAACCCATCTCTCTCTGTTCCCACCTTACCCAGTCGAACCCAACTGCTCCTGGACTGTATCCTTATCTCCTGACAAAGTGGATAAGTTTTTGTCAAACCTCGACTCTGATTCTGCAACTGGACCAGACGGCATTAGCCCACGGGTCCTAAAATCCTGCTAGGCCACTCTATCTCACCCTCTCTTTGTTCTTTTCACCCTCTCTTTTGCTCAAGGTCATCTGCCAGCATCTTGGAAATCAGCAAACATTACCGCTTTACACAAAAAGGTGCAAAAAACAGATCCTTGCAACTACAGACCAATCAGCCTGCTCCCAATTATCAGCAAAATCATGGAATTCCATCATTGCTTCAGATATCAAACCCTTCCTCTTCTCCAATGGCTTGATCTCCGATCATCAATTTGGATTCAGACCAGGTCATTCTACTCTGGACATGTTGCTTCTGCTGTCTCAACAATGGATGGAGGTCCTCAATGCCAAACAGGAAAACAGAGCTGTTCTCCCTTGACATATCACGTGCCTTCGATACGGTCTGGCACCCAGCTCTGCTCACAAAACTCTCCTCCTATGGTATCTATGGAAATCTCCAAGCATGGCGTGCGGACTTCCTCTCTGGCCGTAGTCAACGTGTGGCCCTGAATGGATTTCTCTCATCTCCCCTTCCTGATCTGGCTGGAGTTCCCCACGGTAGTGTTCTGGGCCCTGTGCTATTTCTGGTCTTCATCAATGATCTCTCCGACTCTCTGGAAAATCCTCTCCATCTCTTTGCTGATGACTCCACTCTCTGCTACTCCATTCCTCATCCCTCAGATCGGCAGTCTGCAGCCTCCTCACTCTCTGCAGACTTGGACAAAACCACAGACTGGTCAAACAAGTGGAACATGTCTTTCAATCCTGACAAATCTCACATGCTTACTATGTCTCTCCGAAAAGACCGACTGGAAATCCCTCCCATCTACTTTCTCAACAATCCTCTCCAAGAAGTTCTGTCGCTCAAGCTTTTGGGTCTCACTATCTGCCATGATCTTTCTTGAGGAAACCACATTTCCAAGCTGGCCGCCAAAGCCAGTCGCCGACTGGGCAATGGGCATCCTCCGTCGTGTGAAGTCCTTCCTTGGCACACCTGAGTTCCTCACCACATACAAGGCTTTCATCTGCAGCTCAATGGAATACTGTTCCCCCATCTGGGCCGGTGCTCCTGCCTCACACCTAGCTCGGCTACACGCTGTTGAAACCAAAGCTTTCAGAATCATTGGAATCTCCTGCAATGAAGCTAACTCCGAGGGCCTTTCACTCACTCACCACAGGCAGGTTGATGGTCTTTCTGTCTTCCATCGACTCCTCTCCGGTAGTTGCCCCCTCCAGCTCTCTCTGTGCTCTGTCCCCCAAATATTCCTGCAGGTCGCACAAGATCTGCCAGCAACCCTCTCATGGTTAAACTGCCAAAATCTAGGCTCTCTGCTCACCTTCACTCTTTCATTCCCCTTTTTTGCTGCCTCTGGAACAAACTCCCCCACTCCCTTCAATCCCACTCCTCCCTCCAGGTCTTTAAAACAGCTGTTCACCACCATCTCTTATCTTCCCCCATCCAAAACCTCGATCTCTGCTACCCCCGTTAATTCACCCCAGAACCACATTTTTTGAAATACCGACTTCTTTCCTCGAAGTTCTAGCAGTGTCCATGTGTTCTATACCTCTACACCAATTCCCATGCCTCCTCCCCCCCAAGCCCTCTCCCTCCTACAGATCTCCCGATGTCCGTGTTCTCTGCTGTTGTACTTGTGTGCTTCCCTCTTTCTCCTCATCTTGTCTCCCGCTCCCTTTATTGTATGTTTTGTGTGTCGTTTTTTTTTTGTTTTTTTTGTGAGTGATGTTCGCTCTTACACGAGCCTCGATCTTGTATACAAAAAAAAAGGAAAAAAAAAAAAGCTCTTTCACAAGCCTCGATCTTGTGTACAAAAAAATAAAAAATAAAAATAAATAAAATGAACAAATACCAGGATCTCAAAAAAGAAGTCAAAATATCTTAGAAGTGCGAGAATGCCAAAATTTTACCAGTGATAATTGCATCAATGGGAATGATTAGGAAGAACCGGCTATCTTAAAAACCATTCCTGGGAATATTTTCTGCAAACAAACTACAGTTGGAAGCATGTGGGATCTTGGTGAGGATCGTGAAAATAGTCTTCAGAACAAAATTTTGAGAACAAGAGCACTTCACAGTTCATGATGAATCATGATCTCTTACTGCAACGGAAGTAGATACTTTAAGGAGGTGGATACTTTGAGACCTGGTAGGTCTTCGTTCCATCTCCTGAAACCCACTCATGTGTGGATAGCAGGCAACAACTTACTTCCCACCCTCGTGTGTGTGTGTGTGTGTGTGTGTGTGTGTGTGTGTGTGTGTGTGTGTGTGCGCACGCACAGGACGGTGACAGCAGGCTCAGGTAGTAGGTCCAGCAGGTCAGCCTGAGTAGCGTTGCTGTGTGATGACCAAAATGTCGCATACTAATGAAGATGGTACTGGCTCTGCCAATCAGGCAGCGGTTCAGAAGCTAATTCCAGCTAGGTAGTTTGAATGTGGGATCAATGGAGAGGAAAGGCATCGAGGTAGTTGAGATGATAGAGATTCAGATTCTGGAAGGGAGGATAAGGAATAGTATGGAGATCGAGATCGGCGAAGAGCAATAGGTTTTCAGAAATGTTAGGACAGTGACGGATGGGATGTTCACGCTGAGACAGCCAGTGAAGAAGAGGTTGGAGGAATAAGGTGAAATGGGCTTGGGATTTGTGGGTCTCGAGAAGGCCTATGACACTTTCCCAAGAGAGATGGTGATGGCGATATTAAGATGGATGGAAGTGCCGGAAACAGTAGTTAGATTGGTGGAAAGAATGTACAAGGGAACAAAGGGAAGAGTGTTTGTTAATCCTAGGATGTCAGGAGGAGTTCAGCTTGAACATTGGTTTGAGGCAGGGAAGTTCTCTTAGCCCAATAATATTTAACATTGTGATGGATCTGTTAAGTAGAAGGGTAAAAATGAAAGGTATTATTGGAGGATATTGTACTGTATGTGTAAGATCTGGCAGTTGTAGCAGAGAGTAAGCAGGACATGCAGGAGGTATCGTGGGAGTGGAATAAGGCATTCGGGAATCATGGACTGAAGATGGGTATGGAGAAGTTGAGGTAATGTGGGTCTGGCAGCAAAGATAATAAATGAATATCAGGTTAGAGGGGAAGGCGATCAGACAGGGAAATAGGTTTGAGTATCTGGCGGGACAGTGATTGGGGAATGGATGTCAGAGGCATTGGTGCGGTGGAGTATTCATGTGGGTGTGAATGCATAGTGGAGAGTGAAGGTATAGATGGCAGACAGAAAGATGTCAAGGATTTTGAAATAATCTTTTTTGTTGTGTTGTGATACGTGCTTTCTCCCCAATCCCCGGCCACGGTGTATCTCCGAGCTTCGAAAGGAGTCACGGCAGAAAGATGTGCTATTATGTGTGTGTCCCAATGACCAATGGTAGAACCACACCAAGCAATTGATACAAAACAAATTATTGTATTCAAAACTCACACAATAATAATACTTAACGCAAGTACAAGGAAACTTTCACTTGCACATCATAAACCATACAATTCCTATGATGGTACCACCAATATGTTCCCTAACCAATAACTCGCAGTACTCCAAGGTGAGTGAACTGGAACATTCCCCAAAGTTTGTGCAGAACGACGGCAGCGTGACGTGCAGAGCGATGAGCAGAGCGACGATTGTCATGACACAAGGCCAAAGTGGATCCCCGCTCTGGCGATCAACATGAAAAGGTCGTACTAGGACCTTAACCCAGGTTGGTCGACAGTCAAAGCCGCAAAAGAGCCGTGAGGCGAGCGGTTGGGCTGAAGTCGGTCCGGTAATGATTCACCCAAAAGGTGAGTGGAAACTCACACCTTCTCTTCACCGACAGTGAAGCCGACATGAACAATCGTCGGTTCCCATGCTGAGGTCGCTCTGGGAAAACCCACGACACGTGTGGAACAGGGCGAATGGCTTGTGTAAGGGTAAATGGCGGACCGGCCGATAATGGAGGCGTCCAGCTTGCTCTCCAATGATGATTCACTCTCGGAACCAAAACCCGTCACACAGGTTTAATTGCAACTGCAATAACGACACTGTCATGGGAATCCCTTTCCCAGGAAAACCAACATTCGCTCGCGACCAATGTCCAAAAGGTCCGCTCGCCACCACAAAGCAGGGAAACCCTTCTTCTCCGATCTCTCCCGATTCCTATCCCCCACCTCTTTTTTCTTTTTCCGGCTTCTTCTCCACCCATTTCGTTTTTCTTCTGAAAAACTATATTTACCTTTGAATAAATGTATCTCCATTTCATACTGAAACCGTAACAGTAATAGTACCTGAAACTAAAAATGCTTCAAGTAGATGAAAACCATAAAGATGGAAGTGACGAATCCATAACAGTTTCATAACGCAAGAAATCAGGAGCGACATAACTGCATACCTTTACAGTCTGGAATTGGTGGCACTGAGAGAGAGATACCAACAAAGGCTGCAGTTCTGTGAGAATAACTGGGTCAGGAGGATTGCGGGAGTGGAGAGAGGGTGGTCAGACAGAGGAGAATGATGTATAAATAAGCCTAACAGGGTTGGTAAAAACACAACTGAAGTGGGCTGGACACTTGGTGCAGATTGAGGAAGAGAGAATGGCAAAGATAGTGGATAGGTTGAGAGAGCAAGGTAGGAGGAAAGGATGTTTACTAGGATTGAGATGGTAAGACTGTGAGGTGTGATATCAATAAGGTGTGGGTGGTTGGAGAGTGGAGAGAGTTGGCTGAGGAAAGAGGGAAGTGGAGGAGTATTGTGGTCAAGGCAGGGCAGGAGGTTGGTACCATTGGACCTCAATCTTTATAGAGGGTAGCGAAGAGGCAGACTGACCTTTATCAATATTCCAGAAATAAGTTGTATTCATAACATCCACTCTAAAAAACTACCTAATAGATGGAGTAAGACTTCAAAATAAATTCAATGTTGAAATAGGTATTGATTGGCCAGAAGTGATATTAAAAATAAAATCAGAAAATTCATGGGATTGAATTGACTACAAGTTTTGTTTTTTTTCCCCTCTCGTTAATAAGTATGTCTGATAGTTCTCAGACATGCATTTAATAGTCGTCGGTTATTAAGAAATTTACTTTTGTTTCAACAGCAATAAGCTAAAGTGAAAGAATTTTAAATAGATTAATTGTGTAAAAGTCATGTCATTCATATTCTGTGGAATTAAATGAAACTACAGGGAGGCCATTTGAGCCTGCGATCGTGACTCTCTTCAACTGAGAAAACCAACATGGCAGTTCAACAAACAGCCCACAGCTCCTTTCCCCATGGCACCTACTCTACATTAAGGTTACCATATTTGAACTTTCAATAAAGAGGACACTCTGGAGAGGGACACTCCAAAAAAAGAGGACATTCTGGAGAGGGATACTCCAAAAAAAGAGGACACTCTGGGGAGGGACACTTCGAAAAAAGAGGACACTCTTTTCAAGAGTTTTCTTTACGCATTGAGCAATCGTATGGACAGTCTTATTAGGTGATTTCCGGACCACGCTTAATTTTGACTGCATAGTTCTATTCTTCCAGTCGAAAAACAGAATTATTACTGGAAATATTGTGTTTGTCCAAGGGCAAATGAGATTGTAAATCAATAGCAATTGTATTTACCACAGAGGCGTATGTACCAATATTCTATATACCAAGCACTTGGCTTCCCATTCTTCTCGACCACTTCCAAAACATGGGAATTTTGTCTTAAGTTCTGCAGTGAATTTACACTTTCGTTTTGGATCGTGTTTGGGTTGAAGTAAAATAAAATATCAAATAAAGAGCTCTTGAACAAAATCAAACAAGTGTGTACAGTACGGACTCAGAAAAAGCACTGATTCATGGACGGTGAACGCCACTGGACTCTCTGACTGCAAGGTTGGACAGGAAGTGGATGTGTGAGTGTCGATGCTCGAAAACGTCAATTACGCCATTACGGAGTAGTACATACAGTACTTGTAGCAAACTGTCCTGGTCCAAACATAGCATAACCGCATTTTATCACCGTAAGAAAATGTACAAAAATGGTTGAACCATATAAATAAGGTAAAAATGTATCCCAAATCTTAAAATACATCCCTTTGAAAATGCAACAGCAGCAAAATAGCGAAATCCTGTGCATTTTTAGTAAAAAAAACAACAACCGGCCAGACGGACATTTAAGGACCGAAAAGGAGGACATGCCTGTGAAAAACGGGAAGTATGGTAAACCTACTCTACAGTAACCAAGATGGAATCAATTGCACACCGCTAATTTCCTATTCCATCTCCAGGCGCTGCATGACATTATCACTCCGGTTTATTTCTTTCTTGTTGTTATGTTTGTACGGGCGATATCTCAGCCATCCTTTGACCGAGGAAGCTGAAATTTCAGCACCATAGTGAGCACGTGCTTGGGCAAAAAGAGTATTTTTGCTTTTTGATTTATCAATTGATTGATTAATTACTTTATTATTATCGATTATATACTTATTTATTTCCCTGGTGTTGGGCTAGCGGCTAGGGTGCCGGCTTAGGATCCTGGGTTCGAATCCCGGTCGATCGCTGAATTAACGCCAGGGGGGTTGACTCAGCCTGTCATCCTTCCGAGGTCGGCTAATTGAGTACCAGTTCACTGGTAATTCCCTGTTTGTCGTTAAAGGCGGCAAAAATGGTTGGCGTCAGGAAGGGCATCCGGCCGTAAAACATCGCTTCAAAAAGGGGACCAAAAAACAACAACAAGCATGGTTCCCGAAAAAGGCCAACCCCCGCTTTGCGGGGAAAAATGGCCTCTAAAGGTGTTTTTATTTATTTATTATATATACTTATTTATTTCCTTTCTCATCTGGGCAATATCTCAGGCACCTTTTGAGCTAGGAAGCTCATATTTAGATATGACAATGACCATGTGATTTGGCTGTAAAGGGTATTTTTTATGTATTGATTAATCAGCTAATGGATTAATTATTTAATTATTCATCTTACGACTCAATTGATTAATTTTTAAAAGTTACAGATTCAGATGAAACGTTGGTGGTTTAGGTATTCTATGAGCCAATTGATTAATAATGTAATTATTTTCCGATTATTATTTAGTAATTTTCATTATTAATCACTTATTTATTTTCATTCTCATCTGGGCAAAATTTCAGGCACCTTTTGAGCTGCAGTAGGAAGCCAATATTCAGACACGACAGTGACAAGGTGATATGGATATAAAGGATATTTTTGATTTATTCATTAATCAATTAACTATTTATTGATTAGTCAATTAATCGATTAATTACTTTTTTTTCGATTACTTCTAGTATTCTCAAAAAGTTACAGATTCGGATGAATCAGTCGTGGTTTAGGTATGCTATTAGCCCATTAATTAAAAAAATAATTATTTTAGGATTAGTATTTATATATTTTAATGACAGAATTAATCAATCAATTTTTGTACACCTCTCCCTCCCAATTCCGTCTCGATGTGCTGCATGGTGGCAATGCCAGGCGCCGAAGGTATCCAACCAAAGTCGCGCTGGAGGATATGTTATATATTTATTTGGCATGGCGCATTGTACTATTAATGTATCTCGACTTGTTCACATATTTTACACATCTTCACAGTACCAAAATGACCAACACGAAAGACATGAATGGAAGAGTATTTAATGAAATTATAAAATCACTAAATCACATTACAACAATTAAATATTCTACCAAATTCATGCTTCTAACATTGTAATTGCAGATTCATGGATCTGCCAGCATTGTCCAGAGGACCTGTGGTCCAATGCACAACGAAGCACCTGCTTGCCCATGTCAGTGGAGTTTTTGGCCTTTTCTGATCCTTTGGCTCTCATTCTGCTGGCTTTTTCTGCTCTAGGTATTATGACAACCATCCTCGTGTTTATAATGATGGTCAAGCACCAAGAGTTAAATGTGGTTGAAAGGACAACATCTCTGTTTCACTTCCTGTTGCTCACTGCCCTAGGAAGCAGTTGTGCAAGCAGCATGTGGTTTGTTGGTGAACCCACACACTTGTCTTGCCAATGGAGAGAATCTGTGGCACTTGGTTTTATCACCATTACTATTATTTGTGTCCAAACCATATCATTTGAAAATCTAATTTTGCATCAAGGCAGGTGCCTTTGAATAACACGTGCTCGGAATTGTTTTTTGTATACTTGGTTGAGACTCGTATAAGAGCTAATGCACAGAACATATAATAAAGGGAGTGGGAGAGACAAGGGAGCGAGAGAGGGAAGCACAACAACAGTAAGGAACAGGGACATCAGGAGATCTGTGGAAGGGAGAGGGCTGGGGCGAGGGTTTAAATGCTGTAAAACTAGATTGGCCTTTTTATCTTTTTGTCCTGCAGGTGATATAAGTGCAACTTCATAAATGGGCCTTAGATACATTTGCTGAAAATAAAAATGCAGAAGTATCTCTGTATTCAAATATTACATTTATAACTTATCATGATATTTGTTCACTGCAGTGATAAAGCCATGTTTGGATCTCAAAGCTGAATCCTCTTGGTCAAAGGTCTTCTTGGTACTCTGTGCATCACCACAGCTAGGCTTTTGTGGGGCTTGGACAACGTTGGGCAAACCACTTCGACACAAAAACCTGAAATACCATGTGGGAACGATAGTTCTTGAGTGTGCTGGCACGTCCCCACTCTGGGTTTCTTGCGCTTTGTGCTATCTTGGGATCCTGGCGGTATCTTGCTTAGTGACGGCGTGGAAAAGCCACAAAGTGGCTCCAGATTTGAGGGAACCAAAGTTCATCATCTTCAGCATGCTCTTCTTCCTCATGGTTTCTATGGCTTTTGTTCCTGCATATTCTAGCACACAAGGGAAGTTCTTGTTCGCCACGGAGATGTTTGCTATCATTGCTATTGTCTATGCATTTCTTGGATGTATATTTCTGACCAAATGGTTTGTGATAATGCTTAAGCCTAATAAAATTAAGTGATCCATGTCTATTGATTGCGAACATGGTAATATTAAAAAATACCTCTATACTTTTCATCCACAGTTACTATCAAGAAATGGAAAGGAAATTTAAGATCCAGGGAAGAGCAATTCTCCCCATAGAGTCCAAGCAACTACCCAGCCCAACACTAAAATGCATCTATCTATAATTCCAGTAATCTCTGTCTGTACGTTTGTTTGTCTGTGACCGCTGTTTCTCGACAACCACGGGTCCGATATACTTTTAACTTGCCAGGTATATTGCTGGGGACCCGAGGATGTGCCTTTTCAAGGTTTCATATTAATCGGACAATTACTTACCGAGCTATGTCCAAAAAACGATTCAACCAATCAGAGAGCAGCGAACTATCGCGTGTGCCGAACGTGGCGGACACACTCTGCCTCGGATGGCACATTTGAGAGCGTATTCATTTATTTCACGTTTGCAAACTATGTTGGCGTTAAACTATGTTTTAAAACTAATAAAAACGAATTTGCGATTCATTCGCTTTCCTGCGCGTTTGTGCACGCGATGGCGATTTCTTTACCAAACTCCGGAAGCCGTTCGCTTTGGACCAAACCATTTCATGTAAATAGAGGGGGGGGATATAATTTTAGATATAGATATAGTACGGGCAATGCCCTAGTATTATAACAAATGTCAATTGAGCATGGCAACAGAAGAGGTTAAATCATAATTTACAAACAAACAGATTTTATTTATTTTCCATTCTCAAGAAAGGAAGGTTAAGAGAGGACACAACAAGACATACATACTAAGTAATGGAGAACAAGTCATTCAATAAGGTGTAGAGAAAGTTATAATCACAGAAAGGGTTGATAACATAAGAAGGGTGCCTCTTCTTCTTTTGCACGTATCAAGCTTTATGTTATGTAATCAATTATGCAAATTAATCAAACCGTTGGCCTTGATTGGGTCAGTGTTATTCACAATGAGGGACGCCAAAAAGTCTAATCACATGTCGAATGATAGTAAAGTTTAATCAAGCCCATCAGAGTGCATGGTACATCAGAATGCATGGTAATCAAGCATTATGTTATGTGAAAAAAAATAAAAATAGCATTACCTAATTTTTGAACGTCCTCATATTGGGGTTAAGCAATCCGTGACTGTGATGAATCCGTTTGTTCTGATATAATCGTGGGGAAGGTGACATGGATAAGATGTGTTGAGTTAAGTTTTAAGAGCGCATTAAATGTGGTTTCCCAATCGTGCTCTTCATCATTTTAGAGTTCTTTAAATGCACGTTTCCAAATCAGACCGTTACTGGATTTTGTTGCAGGTTGTGACCACAGTGTGGTCATCCCTGTTACTCTCGCCAGAGGAGTGGGTGTTGCATTTGAGTCCGTTTGTTTGTCTGTTTGTCAGTTTGCCTCCACAAAATAAATGTGCTTTTCTCTGCAACCATTGGTCCGACTGAAAGGAAATTTTCACTATAGGTGCACCTCCTCCTGTAGAATAATTTAATGATAATTATGATGTCATAGGTCACGCCATCTTGGAAAAACCAAAAAAATTTGCACCTCTATATCTCCAAAAGCACTGCATAGAAAAAATTTGAGACATGGCTCATTGTAAAGAACTCTCCATTGGGGAATAAGATATGTTAATGATGATGTCAAAACACCATTATGACTTCATAATTCGACAAGTACAAAACTTCATTCGATGAAGATGAAATTTCTTGAGCGTCATCCAGGGATAAATTGGTGGAGAAAAAAAATATTAATGATGACGTCATCGGTCATGTGGTTCGGCGGCCACATTTGTTTTAACACAAAAGCCTTAAAAACCACTCGAAGGACTCAAAACACCACAGTGACCCAAAAGACCCCGAGGATGAAAAAGACCCTGCGGAATCAAAAGACCCTGACGACAGCCTCATAAAAAATTTATATTTAAAATACAATACTGAATTCAGTTTTATAAAGAGGACATAATGTGTTATGCATGTCTGATGTAAGTGGGGCTGTACAAAATAATGAAAGAATGTACAAAACACCCGACAGAATACAACTTACAAATACGTCCTGGTGAGGGTCTGCAATCTCTGATTGCTCTTTCTTGTTTAAACATAGTTTTGAGAGATGTAGATTCCTCCAAACCCAGGAGAGACAGATATATTATGCTGGGGCACCTGTCCACAGCAGAGAACAGTATTCCAATTGAGCTTCACACAAAGGCCTTGTAGGATGGGTGTATTTTGTTATTTTCCATGGAAAGACTTGGATGAATGGAGGATGCCTTTATTAATTCTTTATTATATGTGCATACAATATTAGTCAATGTAACTGTTATAAGCTTTTATTTATTTATTTGTTTATTTTACTCAGTACAGTTTTACACCTGGAACCTTTTTTTTTTTTTTTACTGTGCTTGAACTAAAAGTAAAATGCATCGCTTCAAGCAATTTTATCATGCTGCATATACCTCATTGGATGTCAATTTTTTGTTATGCTTTTGAAAATCATATAACATTTAGGCAAAAATAAGCAACCAAAAATACCATATGATGATAAAACAAGTGCAAATATTTCCGTTACGACCGTGAACTTTCCCCGAGTTGAACTGTAAGCCGGAACAAATGCAATCAGAACTACTAACAAGAACAGCATACTGAAAGTTATGAATTTTGGTTCCTTTATGGTTGGAGTACTCGAATGTTGTTTTGCTTTGTTTGCAAGCACAAAGCAGACGATTATCATAATTGCCAAAAAAAACATTGAACCGACAGCCCATATCGAATTTTCTTCATTACAATATATAATGATCACACCGTGCTGAATATCGAGGTTTCTGGCAATTTCAAACTCACCAAAAATGTTCCAAGCCAAACACAATAACACGTGAGGCATAATTATAACAGCAATCAATGCTGGTGCACCGAAAAAATTCACAAACTTCCTCAAACAATAAGGTGAAGGAATATCTGCAAAGATAATATTTAATTGTCAATATTTGGCAAATGAGATGATATTGTGAATTTAACAAAATACCTTAAAGCAGTGCAAGGTGACTTTGTACATCATTCGATGTTATAATTTCTGGTTCATCATTCATCATGTGCTCTGAAAGATGAAGACATTAGCTTTTTAGCATAGAAACTTGCTTGTTTAACAAAGTATGTATCAACATGTAAATTTAGAAAATTTTATTTAAATTACTCTTTTTTTTTTTTCAAACTATATTTCCCATGGCTAGTCGATCAGATGTATAAAGTTTTGCATTGATCTGTTAAGCAATTCTGGAGAAGAGATTTTTGTATGTTTATATTTTCAATCCAATATGGCCACCAGACCACGTGCTTGATGACGTCATACGTTTAATTCTTCACTCACAGTGGGTTTTAGATCAGATATATGAAGTTTTCGATTTTTCAGATAAAGATTTAGATTCAATCAATTATGGCTGGAATACAACTTCACTGATAACATCATCATTATCACCCTATATACCCCATGAGAAGTTGGTGACATATGCCAAGTTTCAATTTTTTTCATGTCATGATTTTAGAGATGACCAAATTTTTCCATTTAATCCAATATGGCTGCCATACAATGTGACCTATGAGGGCAGAGTTATCAATAAAATATTATCCATAGCGAGTACCTAATATGTTTAAAGTTTTGCATCGATCGGACAAGTGGTTGCAGAGAAAAAAGAATTTAAGCAAAATTACAATAGTCTCACAACCCCTAAAGCGAGACTAAAAAGTAGTAGCAAATATTTTGAAGAATGTATACAAAAGAAAATAAGTTCAAGGTATTCCTCACACGTTTGAATAATTAAGTGTACAACCTTGTATTATAATTATTGCCAGAACAGTCTTGCAAAGTCCACAGGCCACAGACAGCGAGAGGCTAAAGGTAGACATGGCCATTTGGACCCTGCAATTCAGGAGTGTTGGTTCTCCCATAAAAGTAATACAACTAGCAAAGCAACACATTAGGGCCATTAACAGGATTCCTTCGATGCCCATTCGTGTGGACAACATGACGGGATCATCACGGTACTGGTACATCAAAATCCCCATCATCATAATAAACAACACACCGAGCAAGGCAAATGCTAAGAGCACTCATGCGATTGGATCGGCAAGTTGCAAAAACTCTTTGAGCATGGGGATGCAGCCATCATGTTTGTCATTGGGCCAATAATCTACCAAACAACGAAAACAATCCTGGGAGTCTGAAAAGAAATCAAATCTGCTATTGAAGTACACCTTAAAATGCCTTTGCATCGTACATTGTATTATGTAGAAATCAATTGTGCTTTAATTCTACAAGCAGATAATAAATCAATTAAATTATGAATAGCAGGCAAAATATGAATACAAATGGCTAAAATAAATAATTAATGAAACCATCAGGCACCTGATGGGGGCATATAGCATTTGGGATCTCATGCTTGTGCTACTTGTGAATGTCTGCAGCTGTGGAGTAACTCGGGTTGGGTTTGAAACATCAAAGGGCTTACCTAGTGTAGCTTTACTTGGTTGTTTTATGTGGCATTCTTTGGCTAGAGGGGCATAGTATTGACTGATTATTGTCCTACACACAGCTAAGGGTAATTATGTGAGAGCTGATTGTGTATTTTCTGCAATTATGGGTGAGAGATGTAATTGGGCCTTTATTATTTATATGTTGACTTCTATCTGCATTGCACATGATACATTTCAGTAGTGCGCATTGCTGTCTAAGCTGTCACTGATGACTTGCTAATAAGCAATGAAACTGGTCCTGTGGATGATGTGGGCATGCAGCATTGGAGTTCTCAAGCATGTGTAAATTGTGAATGTTTGTAGCTGTGGAGGAACCCTGGTTGAATTTGAAACAGGAAAAGGGTTTATCTCATGTAGCTTTTCTTGGTTACTTTATGTATCTTTATTTGGCTAGCATGGTGGAGTGTTAACCAATTAGAGTCCTAGGCGCAGCTAGGACAATTGATTATGTAAGTGATGATTGGTTGTTCCCTCCAGTTAAGGGTGAAAGTCTTGATTGGGCTGGGAAGATGTAAGAAGTGGGGTACCTCAGGTATCAGTACTGGGATCATTATTATTCATAATTTACATCAATGATTTGGACATTGCGGTAACATGTTGGCTTTCTAAATTCGTAGTTGACACAAAGTTTGGAGGTACGATAGATAGCAGAGAGGGTCGTGGGTGGGAAGAGGGGTGGGGAGTGACCAGATTCAAGAAAGTCCAGATACTTTCATAAACTGAGCAAAAGATTGGCAGGTGCAGTTTCAAATAAAGAAATGGAAGGTGCTGTGGATGGATAAGAATAATGAAAATAGGTACTGCATATTGCAGGGGTCCGCCAAGGAGTGTATCACACAGGAGAATAATCTGGGGGTGGTTATCGGTGTGGATTAAGCAGACAGCACAGTGCCAGGCAACTACAGGTAAAACTTACAGGAATTTAGTTTGTATTCATGGGAGAAAAAAATAGAAATAAAAAGGGGGTAGTGTTAACTCTGTGAAGGAATTTAGTGAGACCTCACATAGTATACTGCATTCAGTTTTTGTCACCATATTTGTGGAAGGACATAACTGCCATAGAGAAGGTTCAGGGTAGGGCTACTAGATTGATTCTGGGGATACCTCGACAAGGCTATGAGGAGCAGCTGAAGGATAGAGGACTTGATACAAATTATAGAAGACCAGGGGAAAGGGTGAATTTGATTGAGATGTTTAAGAAAATGAAGCTGCCGCTGATGCAATTCCTCTCTATAACCAGTCACCTGGCACTCATTTTGCCGATCACGCAAGGATGACAGGCTGAGCCATCCCACCTGGTCTTAATTCAACAGCATGACAGGGACTCAAACTGAGGACCCTAAGATCTCAAGCCAGATACCTTAACCATTAGGCCAACACCAGGCTTAGAGATTAGTTAATGCATGGAATGGTCTCCCAAGAAAGGTAGTGGCAGCAGAAAGAGTCTTTCAATCCTGACAAATCTCACACTCTTCCTATGTCTCTCCGAAAGACCGACTGGACAACCCTCCGATCTACTTTCTCAACAATCCTCTTCATGAAGTTCTGTTTCTCAAGCTTTTGGGTCTCACTATCTGCCATGATCTTTCCTGGGAAAACCACATTTCCAAGCTGGCCTCCAAAGCCAGTCGCCGACTGGGCATCCTCCATCGTGCAAAATCCTTCCTTGGCACACCTGAGCTCCTCACCACATACAAGGCTTTCATCTGCAGCTCAATGGAATACTGTTCTCCCCTCTGGGCTGCTACTCCTGCCTCACAGCTAGCTCGGCTTCACGCTGTTGAAACCAAAGCTTTCAGAATCATTGGAATCTCCCGCGGTGAAGCTAACTACAAGGGCCTTTCACTCACTCACCGCAGGCAGGTTGGTGCTCTTTCTATGTTCTACCGATTCTCTCCGGCCTAGCTCACCCAGCTCTGTCTGTGCTCTGTCCCCCAAATATTCCTGTAGGACGCACAAGATCTGCCAGCAACCGTCTTCTGGTGAAACTGCCAAAATGAAACAAGTGTGTGGCCACCCTCAGGAGAGCCAGGAAACAACATCTCTCCACTCTCAAGACTGAACTCTCAAACCTGTATCCCTCTTCCAAATCCTGGTGGCGTCTTGTCAAATCTGTTTCTGGTGTTTGTTCCCCCTCCATCCCCTCCCTTACCTCAAATGGCTACACAGCTGACTCCGCACATGAAAAATCTGAATGCCTCAACTCTGTGTTTGCCTCAAAATATTGTGTCCCAAACCCATTCCTCTCTGTACCCACCGTACCCAGTTGCTCCTGGACTCTGTGTCCTTTCCGCCTGACAAGGTGGAGAAGTTTCTGTCAATCCTCGACTCTGATTCTGCAACTGGACCAGACGGCATCAGCCCACGGGTCCTAAAATCCTGCTCTGCTGCTCTTTCAATCCCTCTCTCTGTTCTCTTCACCCGAGCTTTTACTCAAGGTCATCTGCCACCAGCTTGGAAATCATCCAACATCACCGCTTTACACAAAAAAGATGCAAAAACAGATCCTTGCAACTACAGACCAATCACCCTTCACCCAATTATCAGCAAAGTCATGGAATCCATCATTGCTTCGGATATCAAATATTTCCTCTTATCCAATGGCTTGATCGCTGATCATCAACTTGGTTTCAGTCCAGGTCACTCTACTCTGGACATGCTGCTTTTGCTGTCTCAACAATGGATGGAGGTCCTCAATGCCAAACAGGAAATTAGAGCTGTCTCCCTTGACATATCACGTGCCTTCAATACGGTCTGGCACCGAGCTCTGCTCACCAAACTCTCCTCCTATGGTATCCATGGAAATCTCCACGCATGGCTTGTGGACATCCTCTCTAGTCGTAGTCAACGTGTGGCCCTGAATGGGTTTCTCTCATCTCCCCTTCCTGTTAAGGCTGGAGTTCCCCAAGGCAGTGTTCTGGGCCCTGTGCTTTTTCTGGTGTTCATCAATGACCTCTCTCAACTCTCTTGAAAATCCTTCTATCTCTTTGCTGATGACTCCACTCTTTGCCGCTCCATTCCTCATCCCTCAGATCGGCAGTCTGCAGCCTCCTCACTCTCTGCAGGCCTGGACAAAATCACAGACTGGTCAAACAAGTGGAACATGTCTTTCAATCCTGACAATCTCACACTCTTACTACCGTATGTCTTTCCGAAAAGCCCGACTGGACAACCCTCCCATCTACTTTCTGAACAATCCTCTCCAAGAAGTTCTGTCACTCAAGCTTTTGGGTTTCACTATCTGCCATGATCTTTCCTGGGAAAACCACATTTCCAATCTGGCCACATCATTTCACATCATTTTTCTCTTTCTGTGTGTCTGTGACTATCTTTTAAGAGAATCTGTTGTCAATGAGGGGAAGAAATTGTGCAGGATCGGGGATGTTTGGAGAACTCGACTTGACTGAACTACAAAATAAGTTAGATTAGACCGAGATCTATATTTGGTTTATATGCTTGATTTAATTTCGGCTGGGGATAACCTCTTCTTCTTCGGAACAATTAGTGCAAGTCTTGTTGTTTTGTGTGTTACCCTAGTTTCTTACATAGATTTTATTAGACTTTATTAATTATTCCCGTTGTTTCTGGGATCGATCACCCGGTGCACAAACAAATTCTCAGCAGGGGTGCGTAAGTTACATTCTGGGTGTGTGCAACCAAATTGAGAATTTTAACGTTTTCCTGAGCTGCCATTATGAGTGCACTTTAAAGTAAATTAAAGCCTCCATGTTCAAGCCATCTTGCTGAGTGTTATCTGCGGTGAAACCAGGTTTATGTCCAATAAGACAAAACTGAGTGATTGTTACACTGGTGAAAGCAGTGGCATTCCAACTCTCCATAAGTGGCACTTCATTTAATTGGTGTTTAGGATCAGGATTCAAATTATACACCAGTGGCACTTCAATAAGACTGGTACTAGTAGTTTAGGATTCACACCCTGTGCTACTTAACCCTCCCCAGAGAAATTGGTAATGTTATTGTTGTGTCAGGAAAATTTCAATTGGTTTTGAATTCAGCGCATTTCAGCAAAAACTTTATTTTCTTCAAATATGGCATCAGAGTAACCTCTTTTTTTCATGTATGATGTTCATGTACAATTGTACATGAACAGATGAATTGTTCATGTATGAACGGAAAAAAGGAATTAAATAAATTTCAAGAACAAAACGACCAGATAAATAGAAGTGTTAAATAGCAGATGGAAGGATGACAGAACAAATGAAAGAACAGAATGAATGAATGAAAGAGCAGAATGAATTGAAGGGAGTCATAAAAGAGCAGATTGAAAAGATAGATAATAGGATGAAGAAACAACTCTTATTATAATAGAGCAAACGTATATTGTTATGTATGTTTGTTTGTATGTATGTTTACATGCGACCAAAACATCTTCTTCTTCTTCAACTAAAATAAACACCCTCTTAAGTGCGTTTAGACTGCTGAGATCCCGCAGACCTTTGACGACCCTTTAAGTCCCCCAAGACCCTTAAGACCACCAAGACCCCCGAAGACGCAAAATACCCTGAAAGACCAAAAACACCCCAAAGACGCAACACACCCCAAAGACCCAAAACACTCCCAAGACCTAAAACACCCCAAAGACCCAAAACACCCCGAAAACTCAAAACACCCCGAAAACCCAAAACACCCCGAAGACCCAAAACACGCCGAAGACCCAAAACACCCCGAAGACCCAAAACACCCCGAAGACCCAAAACACCCCGAAGACCCATAACACCCCGAAGACCCAAAACACCCCGAAGACCCAAAACACCCCGAAGACCCAAAACACCCCGAAGACCCAAAACACCCCGAAGACCCAAAACACCCCGAAGACCCAAAACACCCCGAAGACACAAAACACCCCGAAGACCCAAAACACCCCGAAGACCCACAACACCCCGAAGACCCACAACACCCCGAAGACCCACAACACCCCGAAGAGCCACAACACCCTGAAGACTCACAACACCCCGAAGACTCACAACACCCCGAAGACTCACAACACCCCGAAGACCCAAAACACCACAAAGACCCAAAACACCACCAAGACCCAAAACACCCCGAAGACCCAAAACACCCCGAAGACCCAAAACACCCCAAAGACCCAAAACACCCCAAAGACCCAAAACACCCCGACGACCCAAAAGACACCGAAATGGTCAAAAATGCCTATCCCTCTGAAAGGACGTGTGGTGAGGCGCACGGAGTACTCCGAGTCACGCTAGTTATAATAATAAAATAACAAATGGGGGCGATGCAAAATCAACAAAATAAAAAAGGCAGTAGAGAGTCACATCGAAATGGATATGAAAATGATTGGAATCATTGAAGGAATGACAAGGATGAGAATTGATTTTGGAAATCGAATTGAAGCAGATGGGAAGCAAATGGCTGAAATACAGTTTGAAGTGGATCCCATTATAGAGGACCAGGGTAATGCAGAAGAAAAGTGTAAGCAGATGGCAGGTGATGTTGGAAGAATGAAAATAGAGCAGAGGGTATAAATATGGGATGTGCATGAGAGTAAGGAAAACAAAACTCAACTGGAGGAAATGCAGAAGAAGGTGGAAAACTGGACAGAGGAAAGTAAAAGGAGAGATGTCTTGCATTAGGAAAGAGAGCGAAAGGAGGAATAAGGAAGTGATAAAGAATATGGAGGAGATCAGAGCAAATGTGAGCGGGGAATTGCATTAGAAAATGCAAAAAATTAGGAAAGGAAACAACAATTGCATGAGCGACCATAGCCAGTGGTCCGCTGAGCTGGTCTACAGGATGCCTGGGGAGGGCAAGGGCAAATCCTGAACTCTATAACACTTGAGTGACCTGGTGGACCAGCTACCCAGGTGCAACTGTTGAGTGCGGGGATGCAGCCAGATGGGCCGGGTGTCAGGTTTGGTGGACCGGATTATATGCCACAGAAAAATAGCCCACTTAGGGAAACCACAGAGATTAAGAGAAAACTCCATTGGGTTGCCCTGCCAGGCATGCATTCCATAATTTTGGTTACCCAAAGTCATATTTTGTTTGCTGGGAAAAAACGAAGACAGTTTTTTCACTAATTTTCTGAATAACTTCACTGTAACAAATGGATATTTATACATGCCAATAGCTGTAAAATGCAGACACATGCCTATTACAAAAAATAAGAGACAACAAATGCTTATTTCGAAAGAACTTGTATAACTCTTATTTACAGTTTCGACTTGGCAAGTAAAAGCAAGGTTATGAATAACAGCATACAGGTAAAAAAAAAAAAAACAGCAATAGCAATAAAACCATCAGCTATATATTATTTAAAGGATATTTAGGTCTGTTTTTATTTTTATTTTATTTGTGTATACAGAATCGAGGATCGTGAAAGAGCTAACATTTATCACACAAACAAATCAAACAGACAAACAAAATATATAAAAAGAGGGAGCGGTAGACAAGATGGGGAGAGAAGGGGAAGCACACAAACACAACATTTGAGAGCAGGGACATCGGGAGATGTGTGGGAGGGAGAGGGCTTGGGGGGAGGAGGCGTGGGAAGGGGGGCGTGGGGGTGGGAGAAGTATAAAAAAAAGGATACCAAGGACTTCCATGAAAGAAGTTGGTATTTCAAAAAAGTGGATTTGGGGTGAAATTAGCGGGGGTAGAAAAGATCAAGGCTTTGGATGGGGGAAGATAAGAGATGGTGGTGAACAGCTGTTTTAAAGACCTGGAGGGAGGAGTGGGATTGAAGAGAGTGAGGGAGTTTGTTCCAGAGGTGGGAGAAAAGAGGAATGAAGGAGTGAAGGTGAGCAGAGAGTCTTGATTTTGGCAGTTTAACCATAAGAGGGTTGCAGGCAGATCTTGTGCGACCTGTAGGAATATTTGGGGGACAGAGCCCAGAGAGAGCTGGGGCGGGCAAGGCCGGAGAGGAGTCAGTAGAAGACGGAAAGACCACCAACCTGCCTGCGGTGAGTGACTGAAAGGCCCTCGGAGTTAGCTTCATCGCGGGAGATTCCAATGATTCTGAACGCTTTGGTTTCAACAGCGTGAAGACGAGATAGGTGTGAGGCAGGAGCACCAGCTCAGAGGGGAGAGCAGTATTCCATTGAGCTGCGGATGAAAGCCTTGTATGTGGTGAGGAGCTCAGGTGTGCCAAGGAAGGACTTCGCACGACGGAGGATGCCCAGTCGGCGACTGGCTTTGGAGGCCAGATTTGAAATGTGGTTTTCCCACGAAAGATCATGGCAGATAGTGAGACCCAAAAGTTTGAGTGACAGACATTCTTGGAGAGGATTATTCAGAAAGTGGATGGGAGGATTGTCCAGTCGGTCTTTTCGGAGAGACATCGTAAGAGTGTGAGATTTGTCAGGATTGAAAGACATGTTCCACTTGTTTGCCCAGTCTGTGATTTTTTCCAGGTCTGCAGAGAGTGAGGAGGCTGCAGACTGCCGATCTGAGTGATTAGGAATGGAGCGACAGAGAGTTGAGTCATCAGCAAAGAGATAGAGAGGATTTTCAAGAGAGTCAGAGAGATCATTGATGAAGACCAGAAAAAGCACAGGGCCCAGAACACTGCCTTGGGGAACTCCAGCCTGAACAGGAAGAGGAGATGAGAGAAACCCATTCAGGGCCACATGTTGACTACGACTAGAGAGGAAGTCCGCCAGCCATGCGTGGAGATTTCCATGGATACCAAAGGAGAAGAGTATGGTGAGCAGAGCGGGGTGCCAGACCGTATCGAAGGCACGTGATATGTCAAGGGAGACAGCTCTAATTTCCTGTTTGGCATTGAGGACCTCCATCCATTGTTGAGAAAGCAGAAGTAGCATGTCGAGAGTAGAGTGACCTGGTCTGAAACCAAATTGATGATCAGAGATCAAGTCATTGGAGAAGAGGAAAGATTTCATATCTGAAGCAATGATGGATTCCATGACTTTGCTGATAATTGGGAGAAGGCTGATTGGTCTGTAGTTGCTAGGATCAGTTTCTGCACATTTTTTGTGCAAAGCGGTGATGTTGGCTGATTTCCAAGCAGATGGCAGATGACCTTGAGCAAAAGAGAGGGTGAAGAGAACAGAGAGAGGGAGTGAAAGAGCGGACGAACAGGATTTTAGGACCCGAGGGCTGATGCCGTCAGGTCAAGTTGCAGAATCAGAGTGGAGGGTTGACAGAAACTTTTCCACCTTGTCAGGAGGAAAGGACACAGAGTCCAGGAGCAGCTGGGTACGACTGGGTATGGTGGATACAGAGAGGGATGGGTTTGGGACACAAGATTTAGAGGCAAACACAGAGTTGAGGCATTCAGCTTTTTCACGTGCAGAGTCAGCTGTGTAGCCATTTGAGGTGAGGGAGGGAATGGAGGAGGAACAAACACCAGAAACAGATTTAACCAGACGCCACCAGGATTTGGAAGAGGGGGACAGATAAGAGAGTTTGGTCTTGAGAATGGAGATATATTGTTCCCTGGCTCTCCGGAGGGTGGACACACACTTTTTTCGGGCTTTGTGAAAGGAAATAAGATTTCCTTCCTTTGGATTTGCTTTCCAGGAGACAAAGGCAAGTTGTTTCTGGGCAACAGCCTCACCACAAGGTTCCGTGTACCATGGACGGGAGGAAGGGTATGACAACTGAAGACGAGATGGGATAAATCTGTGCATGAGAGAGAGAAATTTACTTTGGAAGAATTCCCAGGATGAGTTGATGTCAGAGGCAGTAGAGATGGGAGACCAGTCCAGATGATTGATGGCTGCTTGAAGACCGTGCCAGTTGGCCTGAGTGAAATGCCAGACTCGTCGACGCCGAGGAGGCTCTCTGAGAATGGTCAGAGAGATGTCCACTTTAACAAGCACATGATCAGATGAGCCGATTGGAGCAGAAGAAGAGCAGCAGACATTTTCAGGGAAGTTAGTCATAACCAAGTCCACAAGAGAAGATGCTCCGTTGACTGAGATCTGGGTCGGGAAATTGACAGATTGTGTCAGTCCCAGTGAGTCGCAGAAGTCCTTTGCTGAGGAGCCATGGCTGGTGAGAGAGGTACCCACACCCAGCCAACTGGCATGGTGACAATTGAAATCACCACATATGAGGAAGAGAGAGTTGGGATGGGTAGATAGAAGTTGGTCCATATTATCAGACAGCGAGATGTAGATGGATTCATCACTGTTTGGTGGATGGTACAACACACATATGAACAAAAGGTGGGAGCGAAGTGGAAGCCGTAGCCAGAGGTATTCCTGGGGGTGAGGTGGAGGGAGGGCAGTGCAGGGCGAGTGAGGAAGAGAGTTTTGTTTATAAAGATAGCAACCCCACCTCCAGGACGAGGCTCATGTCTATCATACAGGAGGAGGGAGTAACTCGGGAGAGATACTAAGGAATCAGAGACATCATGAAGGAGGAAAGTTTGTGTTAAGCAGATCACGTCTGGTTTGTCAGAAGCAACCTGTATGGAGAGATCAGTTAAGTTTGAGTGAAGGCCCTGGATGTTTGAGGTCCATACCGTTAATGACGAGGAAGGGGGAGCATCGGATACAGAACAGGGGGAGGGGAGGGGTAGGGTAAGATGTGGAAGAGGATGAAGAGGTAGGGAGAGCTGTTGAAGGTGTGTCAGAGATTTCAGAATATCTTGGAGAAAGGGAAGGATGGGGTGGACAAAAGGTTTGATGGTGATTGGGTGAGGCACAGTGAGGTGTTATTTGAGGAGGGGAAGAGCGAGGCAGAAGGTTTGGGGAGATGAAGGTGAAAGTTGGAAGGGGGAAGAAGCGGGGAGGACGCTTTGAGGAGGAGGGGTGAGAGGTGAGTCTAGGAGGGGAGGGGCGATGGAGAGTCTCGGAGGGTAGGGGTGTGGGGGGAGTTTAGGAGGGAAGGGGCAAGGGGGGAGATTTGAAAGGGATGGGTGATGGGAAGGATTTGGAGGGGAGGGGCAAGAGGGAAGATTTGAAAGGGATGGGTGATGGGGAAGATTTGGAGGGGAGGGGCAAGGGGGTAGATTTAGAGTGGAGGGGTGATGGGGAAGTTTTGGAGGGGAGAGGTGATGGGGAAGTTTTGGAGGGGAGGGGTGAGATTGGATTTTAGAAAGTGTACGATTTATGGAAAACGAACATTTATTGCAAAATGAGTTTCTTGTGACCGAGTCAAAAATACGTTTGAGGACGCTGGAGGAGGGGTGGAGTGCAGGAGAGTTTCGGGAATGTAGAAAAGAGGAACTGCAAGAGATGGAATTTTTTTTTGGAATGAATAGATTTGGTGAGAAAGTCGAAAGCATCCTTTTATAGAAGAAGAAGAAAAAGGTGTTATAATATACGACAGAATACAGCACTTCAGGGGAAAGTTTTAACATTTTAAAATTGAGCAGTGAAAACTATCTGGGGAAATGGAAAATGGAAATGGGGGTGAAACACGTGATCGAAGAACGAACGAACAAATAAGAACAATGAATAAACGAATAAGAACAACGAATAAGAACAGAGAAGGAAATATTATTATTATTATTATTTATTTTTTTTGAGTTGAGATTTTAAACAAGGAAGTATGGGGTGAAAGACTGGGACAAAAACAGAGAACGAAAGAAATTTAGCACAATCGACGGACCACTGAGAGAAAAACAAAGCCTCAAGGTAGGACACGGTAGCCTACTAGGCCTCAAAAGACGTGACATGAATTAACCGACGATTTTGTATACAGGTATGAAAAATTAACACCGAGAATCTTAATGAGGACACACTATAGGTACACACACCGAAAGATAAATACAGTTTCGACAAAAACACAATTGTGAAAAATTACTTAACTTCGAAAGCGTGAGCGCATGGACAGCTTCGAAAAGACATGACCTCGCCGACAGGAAAAGTGCTGTTCACACTTTATGCTCATTATGAGAGTCACCTCTTCACCGGTTAAGAACCTATGTTCTTGGTCCATCCTGAATTTATGATTCCGGTGAGTTAAGGGTGGCCAGTGCATTGCTTACTTAGCATTACAATTGAACCCATTATAGGCAATGAAGGGCCCTTAATCCAGTTTGGAGCATCTTGCCCATTTGGCAGGAGTTGCCACCATTACAACACACGCAAACACAAACACACACATATGGAATCAGACCACATCCTTGGCACAGGATCATTAAGGGTGAACAACGAGGTTATTGAAGCTTCGTATTCCTGTGAAAACTCCACTAACTGACACATTGACTTGTATCCACATAAACAGCACTTCTTAATCAATTACAACACCAACAAAAGTGGCAAAATAATTTGAACGCAGGGAGCACTTTGATTTGTGAGGACTTGGACCAATCCATGATGTAGAACCATCACCAACAGAACTTAAGGCAGTTGTCACCACCACACTGGTCTTAACAATTCTGAGGAAGAGAACTAACCTGTTCTCAAAATGTCGGGATTCAATAAATAATTGATCATTTTACTGCTCAGTGTTGCCCAATGGACGGAGACCATTTCCTCGAAGCTTAAGTGCCACATGATCCTCGATAACTATCTCATCAAGAAAATTGAGGATGACAATCGACATAATCAAGATATCATCTGCAAGACAGGTCATCAAATGCCATGATCAGATAATAAAACGACACACACTTATGCCAGATAAAAAAAAAAGGCCACTATTTTTCACATTTGCACTTCTTATTTCTTCCTTGTGCAATTCATCAGCAAGAGACATCGACTTGCTCTATGCATTATAGTTCTGGATAAAAACAAGAAGTGGAAAGATCCATACCTGTAACATTAGAATACTCTTCGGGATTGCACAATACACAGTCATAGCAACATAAAGGCTCGCCATCAAGTACAACCATACGCATTCCTGGTGAACATGGCTCATTGCAAGTGGAATGAGGAACCTGTGTGGTAATAAAAGGATACAATAAACTGCACTATCCAACAAAAATGACAAGGTTATTTATTGTGCTGTTATAGCCACAGCACACCACAATAGCTTGTGCAACTTGTCCTTTTAAGAATACTATTACAGAATGCACTGCCAAATGAGTTATTGCAGTGCAATGCAAAAATAACACAGACATCAGGTGTGGGATTATTGTGGAACACTGGGGAACTATTATATTGTCGTGTCCCTGGGGTTAAGACCCCAAGAGGACGAAAGGCCAAAACGAGCTTTAACTCCGAGGCATATACCCAACTTGGCGGTAGTGACACGCGCAGGAAGGTCTGAGGTCTTACCTAATTGGGAACACATGCAGGGGTTATCCGATCCCCACAGACACAGAGACAGGACAGCAAAATCCACAATACAAGGAAAGTAAAATTCGACAAATAACGATTTAATGAAAATAAATGCAAGTAACAATGAAAGGTGAGGTAAAATAACATTCCTAATTGAGGGACCATCCACTCAGACTCGTATACAGACAAGGGGAAAACGAAAGTAAAATTAAAATCCCTTTTAAAATCAGCTAAACTCCCCAAATAGCTGGTAAGGCTGCTGGTCGTCGCCTCAAACCACCGCGCGGAATCACACCCGCAGCCAGCCGCCGGCGCGAGACAAGCAGGCAGGATCCCTCTTTGTTTCGCTCACGACCCCCTCCTTTTCCACAGGCCACCACTGTCAACCAACACCTCCTCTTTCCACGTTGCAAAAAGTTCCAAAGCCCTGACACATCTCCTCACAAGTGCAACCGAAACCACAGCGTCCACTCACGGCAAGAACCAGAAGGAGAGAGAAAGATGGTGAGACACGTCGTTTTTCATTCTCCCGAATGTTCCATGCTCACGTTCACAATCTATGTCCAACCACCGAGTGCTACTCAATCATGAATGCCGTGGAGTGACCTCCCCATTACGATACATTGGGGAGGGGGGGGGGGGGGTTGGGGCAGAGTCTAATCTCTCTTCGGGAATGTTTGGATGACGTCGAAGGCCGTGAGGCGGGGCTTGGGTGCCGATCGGCAAATGTGCTGGGTGTTGGTTAGCCCTGGCTGCGTTGTGAGCGAATTAGTCCATTTACAGTGCGATCGTTGTAGTTATTGTAGCGGACCTTTCTGATGCAATAACGAAAGGAAATATCACAGGGCAATTGCACACTGGGGGTTATCCTTAAGCCCTACCTAATTAGCATAGCTCCACCCCTCGTATGGAGACACATAAATGATCTCAAATTACTAATTTAATTTACATTGAGATCTACATTTAATTTACATTGAGGTGGGTTCTTCTTCTTCGCGACACACGGAGCATTCTAAACCTACACGATTCTATCTCGACTAAGGTATTTCATCCCTACCCCAAAAACATAACAATCTTAAAGATTAATTTATATTCGACATGAGCGACAAATGTTTTTTTTTTCAGAAATACCTCTTCAGTGAATCTCAAAATATCCTTTATCTACTGCCCCTGATATTACATCAGCATGGGCAGTCTTCCACACAAAACTTATGCATAGATCCATCCCATCTCATCTTCAGTTATCCTGCCCTTATTCCCAACCCGTTGTACACTGAATCCTGTGGTGTGAGGGAATTGCTCTGTAAAAACTTGTCTTCTCTTCCTGGAAAGCAAACCCGACCGAAGGCAAATGCAGTTTATTCCACAAAGTCCACAATAAGTGTGTCCAATGTCAGGAGATCCAGAAAACAACATCTGTCCAACCTCAAAATTTAACTTTCAAAAGTGTCTCCCTCCTCAAATCAGGTGGTGCCTTGTTAAGTCTGTCTCTGCTGTATACTCCCCTCAAATCCTTCCTTCTCTTGAATTAGCACCACAGCTGAATGGCTCAAATTTGTGTTGGCTTCCAAATTTTGTTCCCAAACTCTTGCTCTCTGTACACACCCTAACTAGTCGCACCAAACTGCTCCTTGACTGTCTTTTACACATGAGAAGGTGGAGAAGTTTCTGGCAACCATCAACTCTGATTCTGCAACTGGACCGAATGGCATCAGCTCACATTTCATTAAAAAAAAAAAACTGCCCTACTGCTCTTGCACATTGTCTCTGTCTGTCTGTCTCTCTATCTCTATCTCTATCTCTATCTCTATCTCTCTCTCTCTCTCTCTCTCTCTCTCTCTCTCTCTCTCTCTCTCTCTCTCTCTTCACTTTTCACCCTATCCATATACTTCGCAATCAGCCAATATGACAAAATAAATAGCCCTGAGCAGCCATCGCTTGAGATTGTAGGTCAGGCCAGTGCTGATTTTGGGGCGGCCCCATGGGAGCCCACTTGATCCCCTGATATTAAATCGAGAAAAAATAAGATGGAGCAATCCTGTGGTCCATCAAGCAGAAGGGCTGTATGAGGTTTCAGAACAATCGGTTGGTAAATAAGGGGCGAGTAAGGATCCAAAGTTTCAGGGGGTACAGTGCCTTCAGAAAGTATTCACACCCCTTGACTTTGTTCACATGTTGTGTTACAGCCTGAATTTAAAATGGATTGCATTGAGATTTTTTGTCACTGATCTACATGTAATACCCATAATGTCAAAGTGCAATTTTTTCAGAATTTGTTTTACAAAATAATTAAAATTGAAAAGCTGAAATATCTTGAGTCAACCAGTATTCAACCCCTTTGCTACGACACTCCAAATTGAGCTCAGGTGCATCCAATCTCCTTTGATCATCCTTGAGATGTCTACAACTTTATTGGAATCCACCTGTGGCCAATTCAATTGATTGGACATGATTTAGAAAGAAACACACCTTTCTATATAAGGTCACATTTGACAGTGCGTTTCAGAGCTACCATGAAGTCCAAGGAACTGTCTGTAGAACTCCGAGATAGAATTGCAAGGAGGCATAGATCTGGGGAAGGGTACTAAACCATTTCTAGAGTGTTGAAAGTTCCCAAGCGCACAGTCAGCTCCATCATTTGAAAATAGAAAGAACAAGTCAGGAGACGACGATGGTTCATGGGCGAGCGGTATTCAATGGCAATGCTCAATGAGCAATGTTATGAGGTTAGTTAGCTACACAATACCGAAAATTCGGTTCGATTCCGACAACTTTGAAAATTTTACCTTTGTGACCTTCAAAGGTCAAAGGTCGAAGATTCTGAAATTTCTTGGAAAACTTGTATTTCATGATGTATGTGATAATATGAGATCATGTATGACATTTCACCCTATCAGGAAGCGAACAATGCAATAAAACCATCAAAAATCGACTTTTCTAAATTTTGTGACCTTGTGACCTCGATCTTGGGGCGAAAATGAAAAATCGAGCTCCGTGGGGCTAGACACATGACATTGGCCTAACCAAATACCGAAACCCCTGTCAGATTCCACCAACTCCCTCGGAGAAGATGTAGCTTGAACTCGATTACCCCCTAAGAAGACATCTTTTTTGGGCGTCGCTCCGCCCACAATGGGCGCAATACGCCCACTCTAGGCAGGACACAACTAGATCATGATATCAAACTCCCACCCAAGTTTCATCAAGATCGGATGATATCATCGGGTAGTTATGCTGTGGACAGACAGACAGACACACAGACAGGCACACACCCATGACGAATATAGTGCTCACTCTGTTTGATAACTCGTGAACCAATATGGAACTACCCAGACTCTTCCTAGAGCTGGCTGTCTGACCTAATTGAGCAACTAGGCAAGAAGGATCTTGGTCAGGGTGGTGAACAAGAACCCAATGACCACTCTGACAGAACTACAGAGTTCCTTGGCTGAGATGAAAGAACCTGCCGGAAGGACAACAGTCTCTGTAGCCTTCACAAATCTAGGCTTTATGGGAGAGTGGCCAGAGAAAAAGTCACACGATGTACAGCACGCCTGGAGTTTGCAAAAAGATAAATGGAAAAAAAAAAAGGAACCAAACCAAAAACCAAAAAAGGAACCAAAAAAGGCACAATGTTGTCTGATGAGCCAAAAATTGAACTCTTAGGTCTGAATGCAAAGCGCTACATCTGGCAGAAACCTATCACAGTTCATCACCCATATAACACCATCCCTACAATGAAGCATGGTGGTGGCAGCGTCATGCTATGGGGATGCTTTTCAGCAGCAGGGACTGGCAGACTTGTCGGATATAGGGAACAATGAATGATGCCAAATACAGGCAAATCCTTGAGGAGAACCCGCTTCAGAGTGCAAAAGACCTCAGACTGGAGCGAAGATTTACGTGACAACAGGACAATGACCCCAAGCATACATCCAAAGCAATACTGGAATAGCTTCAGAACAAGAACATGAAAGTCCTTGAGTGGCCCAGCCAGACTTAAAGCCCACTGAGAATCTGTGGAAAGACTTGAAGATTGTTGTTCACCGACGATCCCCATTCAACTTGACAGAGCTTGAGCAAATCTGCAAGGAAGAATTGGAGAAATTCACCAAATGTAGATGTGCAAAGCTGATACAGCCATACCCAAAGCTGTAATCACTGCTAGAGGTGCTTACATGAAGTAATGACTCAGGGGGTTCAATACTTATGAAAATTGGATATTGCTGTATTTCAATTTTACTTGCTGTATTTTTGTAAAAAAAATTCCTAAAACAATAAATCCACTTTGACAGTATGGGGTATTATGTGTAGTTCAGTGACAAAAAATCTCAATTTCATCCATTTTAAATTCATGCTGTAACAACAAAATGTGAAAAAGTCAATGGGTGTGAAAGCTTTACGTGTTCCTACATGTACCCTTCCTGGTTATATTCACAAAATCCAGACCTTCCACTCACCTCTACTCTGCTGCTGCTTTCTCCCTTCAGCAGGTAGTTCAAATGCATTTTCCCCTCCAGCTTCAACCAAGCAGTTCATAAGCATGAGACCCCTTCCGTCCACCCCCCCCCCCCAACCCGACTTTCTCCTCTACATCCCTTCCGAGTCTTTTCTATCCCATCCACCACCCCCCCCCCCCCCCTCCTCCCACCACTCCCCAAATAACCATTGCTAGCCCAATAATGTTATTTGCAGGTTGCGGAGTTATCTCTTCCTCTTTTCCAGTTCGTTTATTCATTCCCTGCCTGTCATATCCAACTGTGGCCCCACTGTCGGTATATTATATTTATACCTCTACCCAGGGCCGGCGCTACCATTAGGCCAACTAGGCAGCTGCCTAGGGCGCAGACATCAGAGGGGCGCATTACTGAACCTTAAAGGGTCACAGTTTTATACAAATTATTGTTTTAAGACCGGACACAGTATACCGAGTGCCCTTTAGTTCAAAATGATTTGTGAGCCAAAATATTTTCTTTTGTATTTGCGAAAGATAATTAAAGATTGATTATTTAAAATTTTGATTTTGCATATCTAAAACTTATTGCTCAAACCAAAAACTGTTTTGTTGATCTGTAATTTCCATTTACACACTCATAAAGGGACCACTTTCTTTATTTTGCATTGCAAACCACATGTAGTGTCATTTTTTTTTAAAAGTGAACCCATTTGCCCCAAAGCGTGGGGTAACAGGGCCACTGCCATATTTATGGATATTGCGCCTTTAATATTGGTGCTGTTGGCATCTTACGGTACTTATTCTTGCAAGTTAAAATAAATTTAGCAGTTTCAAGTTTTCTGCTTTTTATTTTTTCTGCAAGACATCTGTTTTTAATAATCGAAGTTGGCAAAAAAAAATTGGGGGGGAGGGGGGGATGCAAGTAGCTGGCCTTGCCTAGGGCGCAAAATAGTCTGGCGCCGGCCCTGCCTCTACCTAGCTCACCTTTCTATGAGTCTCGATTAGGAAGCAAAATAACATTTTCACATAATGGCCAGTCCTAACTCAATCAGACTGCTGCCTCTTCCATGCCCAAAGTTGTTTAGCATAACTGGAAGCAAGTTGCAACTGATATATAGATATATATATATATATTGTTACGGACATGGCTAGGATGTTGTTTGCCGAGCGGATGGCCGCCGCGCCCGAACAGTTACCCCGACTAACCCGATTCCTGAACGTTGGCCAAAATCGCGCCACAGATATTCAATGGGGAAAAGACTAAAGCGAAGGATGTGAAGAAGAAGAAGACAGAAGTAGGGAATACGGATATAATTTATTTACTATTTACAACCAAAAGAAACCAAGGGAGAAGGAAGGATAATAAAATAATTTACAGAAGAACTCAGAGACACAGTGAAGATCGCGAGCTTATCTAAACAGGCTTAATTAATACCCTGGGACAAGACACACAGAACAAACTCACGTACACGAATGGGGAAATTGCAGGCAGGAATGACAGGAGGTGGGTGGCTGGAGGGGGAGGAAGGCACGGAGCTGGCTGGAGCTTGATCCCGCACGGGACGTCGTGCTGGACCTCGACGGCCGCCGATGCCACCTATCCTGTCGTGTGCACGGGGTAACGGGTCGGAGCTGCTTGGTGGAGCCAACGCCGCTGGTGGGGGGTCTGGCGTGACGGGTGGGTGGGTTCGTTCGTTCTCTCTCTCGTTCTCTCGTTCTCGTTCTCTCTCTCTCTCTCTCTCTCTCTCTCTCTCTCTCTCTCTCTCTCTCTCTCTCTCTCTCTCTCTCTCTCTCTCACAAACTCCAGGACTCTTTCTCTCTTTGCTTCGCTTCGCCCCTTCTCTCCTCTCTCTTTCTTAGTCCAACCCAGTCCAACAACTTCCTCTCTTGCTTGGTCCAACTCTTAGTCCCACTCAGTCCAACTCTTAGTCCAACAACAACTTTCAGGCTTTCGCGCGCGCTCTATATAGCGCCTCAGGCGATCAAGCCGCTGGTGTCCAGGACACGCCCATCGGTCAGCTCGCCTTGGCCCTGATTGGTCGGCACGGCCCTCTGGCTCCGCCCTTGATGACGATGGGCGGGCACGCCCAGGAGTCGACAGCTCCTCCCCCTTCTTCTCCAAGCCGACCTCGTGGCGAATGGAGTCGCGGAGGGAACAGTTGGCAATTGTTGGAAGGGGAATGTGAATGAAAGGGGGTCTACTCTTATTTCACTTGGTGCAATGGAGTATTTAAATTAATGGAAGACAAATCCTTAGCCTAATACACATAATAAGGATATAACTACTGAACAGGGATATATGGTGTCCTTCGTGTATGCTTTATGGAATTAACTACGGGAACGCCCTTTGACCTTTATACAACAGACTGGAGGCAGGAGGGTCCAGAATAAAGCAATAATAATAATTTTAAAAACCACAATAAAAAAAACACAATCCTCATATCCACAACACTGCACCCTCCTCCTCTTAGGCACGTCCCGGGTCTCTTACCTTAACTTTTAGTGTGGCACGTAGGTGTAGTTCCCTCTACATTTAACCTGACCCTGAGTGTGACAGTTTTAAAACATAAATAAATATGTCCCGCTGCTCCATTGCACCCTACCTAACAGACTCACGCCCACAGCTAACCGAATTGCGGAATGGTCTTCAAACTATACATTTACGGTGGGGGCGCATTATTTACAATGACTCTACTTTATTTACAAAACGTAACCCAGGACCTGTGATCGTTCTTTTGGGGGGGGGAGACAGTCTGCCCTGCATTGATGCACCAGGAAGCACCCAAAACCGCACCAAAGCACCATCAAGCACCAATCGGTGCACAGTCATCACTCTTCATGAATAAAAAATAAACCGACAAACCCTGCTGGTGGTCTCTTGCTCTTCGGCTCCCTCTGCTGGCTATTGCTCTCTTCCTGATGTTGTCATCTTCTTTGCTGGCGGCCTATTTGTCATAATAAAAAGCACAGAACGTGTCCATTTTTATTTATGGCCCACAGGGCCGACTATGTGTAGTTGACCTGTGGGGCATCGGTGCCCTGTGACCAAGGTCCGCCAGCAAGATCTCGGGCCTTCATGGCCGGTTCCAGCAGAGGGGCCATGCCCCAACCCATGGGGTCCATAAGTGGTGTTCAGCCACAGACATGTGGTCCATAAGGTGGTGCATCAATGCAGACAGCTGGTTCCGGGAGTTTCGGGCGCACAATGGCGGACTCACGCACGCTCCCCTCGGCGCCCAGTGGCGCACAGGTCCTCATGTGGGAGACAAAGGGGGTGGAAAGACAGATTAGCGAGGGGTAAGGTCACAAGGGTACACATCAATAAAGGCAATGCAAGGCAAAGTGCGTACGGAGAGCGAAGTGAGAAAGCTCGTCCCTACCGTACGTCACCCCCCCTGTCACCTACTCTACCCTTGCCCTTACCCCATATTTACAAAATCTACACCTTTACAAATTCGTCGCTACTGTCACGTCTCCCCATATCTCCCCTACACCAAATTCGTTACCACAATCCCTCTAATCCAAAATTTGCCATCACCCAATTCATCATCAATCCTCATAAGGAGGAAGAGATGGAACAACAAAGCACAATGTCACACCCACGTCATGATGCATCTCACATTCCAAACATCTGCACAATAAAAATAATAAAAACCACCTGGCATTGTGTGGAGGTACGTCATCCCAGGTGAGTGGATGTAGATGGTGCAAGGAGATTTCAAACCTAACTATCTTCGAAATGACATTAACACACTTTACACTACCCGGGGTCTTTCCCTGCCAATCCATTGGCCAACTTACACTCTGGGTTCTAAAAACCAATTCCCATTGACCAAACTGTGGTGCTTCTCAATTTGGGGTCTCACTCCCCCGATTCATCTCCCGGTGCCCTTGCACAATTTCCGGGCTGGGTCATGCAGCTCTCCCAGCAGGTCTACCCACCTGCACACCTCCACCACTGTAGTTGCCACCCGAGCTTACCGAGCTCCTCACCCTAACCTATCTAACTGGGGAAGGCCCCTCCTGACTCTGTCACCCCTTGGTGCCCTCTGGCACTGGGCTACCCGGGTCCGTCCTCCGGATCCTCGGGCCCCATCCACAACAACTACCAGCTCCCAGAGCCCACCTGCGGCCTCACCTGGCCGACATCCTAACAGTGGCGGAGTGTCAACCAACTACACACACTAACATGTGTTACGTGGTCCTCCCGGTGACTACCTGGTCTCGGTGATCCCCGGACCGTGAGAGGAACTCCGCCAGAAAGATTTATTATGTATGCGCTTTCGTGACGCAATCAATATGAATTCCAACCAAGAAAAAAACCCCACACCAAGGATCCGGAATAATCAACGATATATTCCCCGAGCAATTAACCATCAACAATCAGCAATCAATAGTACAAAGATGTAAACTCATCTACATTAACTCTAAGATGGCCATCTTATACATTCCTCACGTGAGCCCCACTCCCGACTCCCTCCGTGGTCAATGTCTCTCACAATGTCTCCGTACTCCTGTAGTTTGATCTCCGCACGTGGGCGGTTGAACGGACCCTTTACGGTACTCCCTCAAAACCATCACACCTCTCTTTCGCTATCTGCATTCCAATGCTTCATTACTCTTCATTGCTTTTATCGCTTCCTCAACTTCCTTCTCAGTTATCTTCTCTGCCGGTCCTAAAACTGGGTTACTCTCCAGGTTGCCATCCCATTCATTCTCTGTATTCAACAGCATTTCCATATGTCTTTTCCAACTTCCTTGAATTCCATCTGGGTCGACAACGATTTGTCCCACTTCATCCTTCAAGCAACTCACCCCCATCACATCACACCTCTCTTTCGCTATCTGCATTCCAATGCTGAATACTGCTCTCTGACCCTCTTCCGAATCCAAGCGTTCTCCGAACATTTTCCTACATGCCTCCTGCGCCTTTGCTACCTCTTTCTTTGCAGCCTTCTTGGCTGCCTTATAACTTTCATGCTCTGCTGTTTCTGCTCCCGTATCCTTCGCCTTCTGCCACTCCTTGAACTTCTTCCTCTTCTCATCAATCCTCTTTCCTACTTCATCATCCCACCACCATGTTTCCGAGTGCCTCGGTGGTCCTTTTGTCCATCCACATACCTCACCAATGGCTCCCAACAGACTAGCTTTCATTGACATCCAACCAATTTCAAGCTCAACCACATCATCCTCTACCCTACTCAGCCTATCTTTTAATGCCTCCCTCAATGTCACCTCTTTCAACCTCCACACCTTCATTCTCGGTTGGTACTTCATCTGCTGAGCTCTCCTCGCACCTTTCACCCTTATGTCGCAGACAACCAAGTGGTGCTGTGAAATACCCTCCTCCCCCGGGATCACCTTTGTGTCCCGGAGGTGCCCCATATCTCGCCTACGCACCATCAGCTAGTCAACGGTTGTCGTCGACCCACCTGACGTGTATGTAACAAGCTTATTATCCTCTTTCTGGAACTGAGTATTACAAATCAACAAATCAGCTACATCAGCAAACTCTAAAATCCGTTCACCTTCTCCATTTCTCACACCATATCCGTAACCCCCATTAACTCCCTCAAAACCATCCATACTGCTTCCCACATGTCCATTTAGGTCTCCTCCTACAACAACAACTTCCTCATCTTTCACGTTTTCCATCAGCTTCTCTATCGCACACCAGAACTTGTCCTTCTCTTCATCGCTCCGACCAACCTGCGGAGCATATCCCGAGATGACGTTCACCAAGAGCTTTCCAATCATCATTTTCACCATCATCAACCTATCACTCACTCTAGTCACACTCACCACACTGTCTACAAACTCCTCAGAAAACAGGACACCAACACCATTCACGCCCTCCGGGCACCCTTGCCACAATGCCACATAAACTTGTATTTCTGTCCCTGCCTACCCTTCACCATTCTCACACCACTTCCCTTCCATCTCGTCTCTTGCACACAACATATGTCCACTCTTCTTCTGACCAATACTTCCACCACTTCTCCTGATCTCCCTGTCATTGTCCCTACATTCCATGTCCCAAACCTCAGAAACTGATCTCCACTTCAGGCTGTACCCTGCCCATTGTAGTTGTAATTGTCATGGTTCTCTTTTTGAGGCAATGTTTTTATGGCCGGATGCCCTTCCTGACGCCAACCCTCTTAGCCCTCTCTTATGACACGCAGGGATACGGTGTACCTATTCTAATCCAGGGTACACACTGGGAAACGTTTACAACATGGAAATTCTGTGGAGCGGTGGTGGGGAAGGGGTGTGGGGGGGAGGGGGGGGGAGGGCGGCGTCAGCATCACGGCTGCGTTTTAAACATATTTAAATAATATTTAAACAAAACCATAAGTTTTCAACTTCAATTGTTTATAAAAAGTAATATCACGTATATTACAAATACATTTGTGCATTATGATTGTTTGAATTATGATTGGTGTCAACCATGACAAAACAGCAACTCAGGTAGAGTCATTTATCTCTATATCTACATATCTGGGCAGTGTCTGTTGTCACTGAACTACTCCCTGAAACGTCTGTTTCCGTGGTTGTGAAGTGTTTTTTAATAATGTGGTGGTGGTTTTGAATCACGTGGGGATGAGGTGTTTTGAATTACTTGGTGGTGAGGTGTTTTGGATTACGTGGTGGTGAGGTGTTTAAATTTGGTGGGGGTGAGGTGTTTTAAATTACGTGGGGGTGAGGTGTTTTAAATTACGTGGGGGTGAGGAGTTTTAAATTACTTGGTGGTGATGTGTTTTAAATTAGGTGGGGTGAGGTGTTTTAAATTATGTGGGGGTGAGGTGTTTTGAATTACGTGGTGGTGAGGTGTAATCGTCCCAAACTTCCAGTCTGCACCTACCCCTCCCGTATATATGTGCTGAGGTGTTCTTTTTTGAATTTTATATATTTTTTCAACCTAAATCTTCAACCTAAATTGCTTATAAAAATGTAATATCACAAACAATAACAAATAAATTTGTGCAAAATAATTGTTTGTATTATGATTGGGGTAAATCATGACAACACAGCAACTCTGGTGCAGTCATTATCCTCAGCTAAAATAAGCCCGTTCCTCAGTAACAACGCGTGGTGAGGCTTTGCTGTGCTCGCCTCACCAAGCTAATATATATATATATATATATATATATATATATATATATATATATATATATATATATATATATATATATATATATATAGAGTCGTACCCCGTTTTACGCCATTTCGACCTACGTCAAATCCGACTTTACACCACTCTTCTGGAGTAAATTTCAGTTCAGCGAACGTCATTATGTGTGACTTTACGTCACTCCTACATCATCATCTCCTTTATCTCGAAGGAGGAGAAGACCATGCCAGGCTACAAAGTCGCGAAGGAGCGGCTAACGCTAATGCTTGGGGGTAATTGCACCGGCGACTTCAAAGTGAAGCCGCTCTTGGTGTATCTTGGTGTATCATGTGTGTGAGTACGAGGATGAGCTTTAGGTGCAAATGAGGAATTGAGTGAAATTGTTTGTGGATGAACTTGGTGAAATAAGGCATTGGTAGAGAATGGTTGTGTTTGTGAGAAACTGGTTATTGGTGAACTTGGTGAAATGAGGCATTGGTCGAGAATGGTTGTGTGTGTGAGAAACTGGTTATTGGTGAACTTGGTGAAATGAGGCATTGGTCGAGAATGGTTGTGTGTGTGAGAATCTGGTTATCGTTGAACTTGGTGAAATGAGGCATTGGTCTGGGATGACCGGAGAAAGTGTACGAGTGGTGTATTGAGGACATGTGTAATGGTGTTGAGTGATTGACTTGCATGGGGTGCAAGTGGATAAATGGAGAGAATACTTGGTGTGTGGGAATAAATGGTGTGTGGAGTGAGTAGTGTGGATTGAGTGGTGTGGAGTGCATGGTGCGAAGGAGTGGATGGGGGAGGATGGACCCCTTCACGAATACCCGGGGAGGGTAGTTTAAAGTTAGGTAGAGGGAGTAGGTAAATTGTTTGGAAATTGACATCTGTGGTGCAGGGAGTAGCAAGTTGTTGTTGATGCATATCCTTGGAAAGAACCTATCGACGTGTGGATGTGCATATGTGCATGGATTTGCAAATGCCTGCCTGTACGTCGTCGTTTCTGCGTATATCGCATTGTCCAAAAATAAAGAAGCAAGCAACTTCGGCCGCTCGAGGAAAGACGGGGCACGCCTACGACTCGGAGGCGAGCGTCGATCCCCGGGGCGGCCGGGTTCACGGAACCCTGAGCTCGTTCGTTCGTCACAGATGACACGACACGACCACCGGTGAAACTGCTCGGACACGTTGGGTAAAGCACGCCGTGGTGAAGCGGGCCGCGAAGCCACTCGGCACACAAGCCAGCTCACGGTCGACACGTCCGTGCCGGTCACACCGTTCGAGGAGAAGACCCGAACGATAGAAAACAACGGAGGGACTCCCGCAAAGATTCAGGACGAAGCCGCAGCCTCCTCCAGTTATTTACTCTAGTTTTACGAATTACGGTGTTTGTCTTCATTTTAAGGCATTTTTAAGACATTACGCCCGGTTTACGTCAAGGCTTATGGAACCAATTAATGACGTAGGCCGGGGTATTACTGTAATATATATATATACAGTCATCCCTCGCTATATCGCGGTTCACTTTTCGCGGCATCGGTACATCGCGGGTTTTTCTCGCTAGTACTGTATATGTAAATTTATATCGCGGATTTTTCGCTATATCGCGGGATTTTGCAGTATAAATGTATTTTTATATACTATTATTTTAAATATTTTTGTGGTAAAATAAGCATTTTCTAGCCTAAAAAATTAAAAAACGTAAAGAAATAAGAAAAATACAGTAATTAAAACATATTACAAGAAATAAAATACTGTACATAGTGTACAGTAGAAGGGTAGACAAAGAGTCGTGCGTATGGAAAACGCAGATGCGGCAGCTTCCACTTGCGCGAGTTACCCACGTAATGGGTAACTGTAATGCTCTTTCTGGCTATGCAGTACATTCATCATCGTCATCAGTACTGCACAGCTAATTCATCATCATCTTCATCACGCAAGTTGTAGTATTGAAGAGCCGGGGCTCTTGCTTGATACGGACGAAATGACGGGCAAGACACAAACTCGTCCGAGAAGATATTTATTCTCAAAACCAACTCGGGAACACTGAAAAGCCCGTTTTAATATCGGGCTGCATTATAAAGCACAACCAGAAACCGAAAGCCACGCCTCTCAAGCGTGGCGTGCTTCGGTGGTCACGTGATCAACAGGTGTAGCTGATTATACCCGCAAAGCGCGGCACGCTTTAGCGGTCACGTGACCAGCCACTCTCGCGCCGGGGATCCCCGCCGGTGACGTCACCGGCTGGAGCAAGGAGATTCTGATGCTGGTCTTGCTTGGGGGACCCATGGGTAGCTACAGTATCTTCAATGGTGAGTACCCATTAGAATTTTATATGTTGTTAAAATTACGTATGTTTAAGAGTGTAAAAAGTGTTTAAGAGTATAGGAAGTGTTTATAAGAGTATGGGAAAGGTTAATAAGAGTGTGAGAAAGGTTAATAAGAGTGTGGGAAAGGTTAATAAGAGTGTGGGGAGGGTAATAAAGCTTTAAAATATATATAAATAATAAAATAAAAATATGGTCGCTACTTCGCGGATTTTCGTCTATCGCGGGGGGTTCTGGAACGTAACCCCCGCGATAAACGAGGGATCACTGTATATATATATATATATATATATATGTATATATATATATATATATATATATATATATATATATATATATATATATATATATATATATATATATATATATATCACTATAACAACAATGGCAGCAATATGGGATTACTCAATCTACCTTTTCCCATTGTACCCTCTTTTCCACTCTATATTTGTGGATTATTACCCATTAAACATAAATATCTGCAAATAAAATATCAACTGTTTTTCTCAGTTACATCCATATTTTTGCCGTTTATCAGAAAGGAATTCAAGGAATTGCTCCAAGTCAGCATCCATACCTATCTGTTGGTAAATGAGTGAGTCGTGTATTACAGGTATAGTCTCATGGAAGGCAATGCATATCCCATATTTTTCAGCCTCTGTAACAAACTGCATTACACCATTGTAACCATAATCATCATCAACCTCCAAGGTTCCAATGTATGACCAATCAAAATGCTTTACCAAACGTGCCAAAGCTGATGACTGGTGAACATCACTTGGAACGGTTCGAAAATGAGAAGGAAAGTCATTCTTGTTACTATAACATTTGCAAGTTCCCATGAAATCCACCTGAAAAAAGACACATGACACAAACCATTTACACTTTTGACATAGCTCATTAACCTTAGTTTAACACTGCAATGTTTTTGCACAACTGCGGCAGGTAGGAATATTTTCTCAACATTCTATTCATTACAACTCGTTTGAGGCTATTAGTTCTCAAAGTCAAACGAGAAAGCATCTGAAAATGCAAAGTCCGTTTGTACTCAGATGTCTTCTTCCATATGCTCAAAATAACGAAACCAGTTAAAAAAAAAATACAGAAATGAAAATTGATGATTTTATGCAACCTTGACTTTTGACCATTTGATCTAAAAAAAAACAAAAAAAAAACAATCGATTCCTACCTTTTGATTAGTGAACCAATTCAGTGACTCGATATGCAAATTCTTTAAATTTCATGTCAATTTAGTGAAAATTGTGATTTTACGCAAACTTGACCATTGACCTTTAGATCTAAAAAAAACAATTGGTTTGTAGCTTTTGATTGATGAGCCAATTCAATGACAAATATGCAAATTCTTAAATTTTCAGATTAATCAGATGAAAATTGATGATTATCTGTGATTTTGTGACCTTTGACCTTTTCACCAAATTATTATTTTGTTTTCTCCATATTCTCATAATAAAGCTATGTTGAAAATTTGATGACAAAATTCAAATGGTAAATTGAAATTTCACATCAATTGGATGAAAATTGAATGTATTGCTGACGTTTGACCTTTTTGACAAAATTATTAATATGCCTTCTCCGTATTAACATAATAAAGCTTTGGTGAAACATCGATTACAATAGCTTAAATGGCAAAAACGTTATAGCCTGGACACACACACACACACACACACACACACACACACACACACACACACACACACACACACACACACACACACACACACACACACACACACACACACACACACACACTTGCAAAATCGCGTCTCGAGCTAATTAATCAACTCATTTAATCAATCACAATACACTCTCATGCTATAACTCAAATTTTTGATAATTAGAAATGCAGGTTGAAAGTGTGCCAGCACGGTCCTTCATTTACTCAGTCTTGCACATTGCTACCAGTTGTTGGAAATAAAATTCGTATGAAGATGGCCCCCTGGGTTGATGGCAAACTCATTTGTTTCCCATTGCAATCAGCAATTTTTCTGTATTCCAGATGAACACATACAGGATGTATGCAAAAATTGTTCCCGCAATTGAAAGGTACAATGCATTCAGAAAGTATTCAGACCCCTTCACTTTTTTCACATTTTGTTATGTTGCAGCCTTATCCTGAAATCGTTGAAATTCATTTTTCCCCTCATCAATCTACACTACTTAAAACTAGAACGGCACTCTGCAGAGCGCATACCTCCGCCAGGCTGAACAGTTTGTTTTGTATCCCAATGATAGGCCGGATCTGGATTCGAACCTGAAACAAAATATATTCAGCTTGATCTTGTCACCTGACCAACTCGTCCACCAAGTTTATTCATAACTCATTCATAAAAATTTTTAATATGACACTTGTTCATCTTCGGTGGCGGAGGTAATGGAAAACAAGTATAAAACTAGAACGGCACTCAGTAGAGAGCATACCTCCGCCTGGTTGGCCATATCACTCGATGGTGAAGAATCACTTAAGCAAATATACTAGCTGGATCCGGAACCGGATCTTCACCAAAATTGAATCGATTCTTTCTTGACACACACACAACCTGTCCAACAAGTTTAGTCCAAATCCGTCCACAACGTTTTGAGATATCCTGCTATGTATCGTTTTTGGCATTATCTCCCAATGAGGAAGAATCACTTAAAAAATTAAATAATTCTCATATCAGAATCCATATTCAGATCTTCACCAAAATCGAATCGAATCGTCCTTGTCAGACACCCAACAGGTCCACCAAGTCTCGTCCGAATTCGTCCTCAACTTTTTGAGATATCCTGCGATGTATCGTTTTTGGCCCTATCTCCCAATGGTGAAGAATCACTTTTAAAATTCTAGTAGCCGGATCCGAATCCGGATCTTCACCAAAATCTAATAATTTCGTCTTTGTCATATACGCTACATCTCTGCCAAATTTCGTCCGAATCCGTTTCACAACATTTTGAGATATTTTGTTCACAAACAAACGGACAGGGCTGAAAACATAACCTCCATCCACCTTTGGTGGTGGAGGTAATTATTAGACAATTTGGAGGATAATAGCTCTCGTATAAAATCAGAACATTTGATATGCAATATATTTATATGCAAATGTAATGCAATATCATACCTCAGGTATGTATGAATACCCCGTGTGTTCATATAAAGCTCCTATGACAGCACGTGGTGCCATGCGATCGCGATGTTCCGAAGCCATCTCTGGACCCAGCACACTCAACACAGCGATCATCCGCCGGACAACCACAGAACAAGTGTCATATAGTATGTATGAAAGAGTAACATTGGGAAGAAAAAGATGATTTTTGTTGATTTCTTCAATTGCATATACCATGGCTAAGACCCAGCGAAATCCATTCATGTTAAAACTGCCAATGAAATTCAACATGTCAAAAAACATCTTAAATCACATTGTCTTGAGTGGTGAATGCAATGGAGGATAAACAAGAAAAAGTTTAACAATGAAGTATTGAGTTTATACACAGTCCACATTATGTGCGATGCAACAAATAAAATCTGAAGGTAAAATTAAAATAAACTAGCAACTGTACCCGCCCTACGGGCGGGGCTTCAATTGGGAAGCCCAAATGAAAAGGTAATATATCAGGAATTGAAGGCTTTTTTTTTTTAACCGATTCATATAAACATCCGTTGAATCATATCACACGCAAATCATCAAAATCTAAACAGTACATGGCTAAACAGGACATGGACGATCACATATCACTAACACAAGTGCGAAAAGTGGTTTTTCCACACTAATACAAGTGCAAAAGTGGGTTCCTGCACCAACACAAGTGCGAAAAGTGGTTTTTCAACACTAACACAAGTGCGAAAAGTGGTTTTTCAACACTATCACAAGTGCAAAAAGTGTTTTTTCCACACTAATACAAGTGCAAAAGTGATATCACGTACGTCTCGCGTCTCGCTCACTCTCATGTTGTCCCGATAATGATCCTTCCGCAGGTTCACCGACGGAAACCTTGTTACGACTTTTACTTCCTCTGGACAGTCAAGTTCGCTCATCTTTTAGGTGCACCGGCACGAGCTGAGAACGGCCCGTGCAGGGGCTGATCCGAGGATCTCATCAAACCATCCGATCGGCAGTAGCGACGGGCAGTGTACAAAGGGCAGGGACTTAATCAACGTGAGCTGATGACTCGCGCTTACTGGGAATTCTTCGTTCGTGGGACAATGTCTCAAGCCCCAGTCCCCATCACGGATGGGGCTCAGCGGTTTACCCGAGCATGACGGCATAGGGCAAAGTACACACTGGCCCATCCAGTGTAGCGCGCTTGCGGCCCCGGACATCGAAGGGCATTAAACGTTCATTAAACATTAAACGTTCATTAAACATTAAACGTTCATTAAACATTAAACGTTCATTAAGCATTAAACGTTCATTAAACATTAAACGTTCATTAAAGGATTACGAAACGAAAAACATTACGAAATTACGTTCACACCGTCAGGTCAAACACTACCGTGAACACATACATCGTCACAATGAGAACGTCGTCACAATGAACGTTATGCGAACGCGAATGTTATGTGGGAGTCCAAACCTGAGAATGCTGGAGACCAAAGCTGAAATTGGGAAAACTAAATAGCCCATTTTACTCCTGGAGATCCCAGGATTACCCACCCAAAATATCTTTGCGATCGGTTCAGCAGTTTTTATGGTACCTTCGAACAGACAGACAGACGGACATTTGGTGAATTATAGTAAGATTGTCACAATGAGAACATTGTCACAATGAACGTTATGCGAACGCGAATGTTATGCGGGAGTCCAAACCTGAGAATGCTGGAGACCAAAGCTGAAATTGGGAAAACTAAACAGCCTATTTTACTCCTGGATATCCCAGGGTTACCCACCCAAAATATCTTTGCGATCGGTTCAGCAGTTTTTACGGTACCTTCAAACAGACAGTCAGATGGACATTTGGTGAATTATAGTAAGATAAATAAAATTAACGATTAGGCTTCAATTACTTTTTCCATCCGTGGAAATGAGGCTGCTGCTCGAAAGAAGCTTTCTTAACCTCGATTCCAAAGTGAACTTTGAATATTCCAGCAAGGACTATGTTTTATTTCATCGAGTCACCCTCACGAGTACGATCTCCAAGCTGGCAAAGGGCTTCAGTGGTGCAATAGAATTGCATCCACAATGTCAAAGCAAAAACCAAAGAAAAAAGTTGAAGCCCCTGAACTACAAAGGACAGTCAAGTGAGGCACTTGATACGACATAAGGGCAAAAATTCTCCCCATTGTAAACTGCTGAACTCTCTGCACAAGATAACCTTATTGCATTGCTGTGATATTTATATAACACTACAACGGCCAATGGCAGGCCTTTTGCTGCTCTGAGAACAAATTAACCAAACAATCTACAAATTATTTTCTGCATTTATAGCAATTGCACATTTCAGCAATGACATATGAATGAAGTAATCATTTTAAATATCCAATACTGCATTTAAACCATCTATTTAAACTAAAGCAAATTGCCTCATTCCATGCAGAATCAACTAACAGCATCATAAATGACAAACCAGAAAATATCAGATAACAAGTCTGCAGCTAGTAAGGAAGACCTAAGAGAAAATCCATTCTGATAACAAAAGCGAATTTAATGAAGGTAAACAATGTACAACTAGAAACAGAACAATGTACAATTTCAGCTGTCTTGACTGGGTTCAAATCTCGATCCAAGACCGAAGAGAAAATCCAACTATAAACTGGTGTTTTAGGTGCATCAGTATGTGCACTATCCATTGGAAAAATGTAAAGCCTGATGATTCATCTTCCAGCACTCATTCTTGATGGATCCTAAAGATCTCACTGTGTTTTCATAGAGTAGGCGAGTTAAAGCCGACGGTGCAGAGTAAGTTTGTTGGGTAAAATCTGCTTTTTACAAAGGAGGCTGTGTGAAGAGTTGGGATCAATGCACAACTCCAAAGTGCATGGCGATTCAAGAGGAAACAGCATGGACTGTTTGGCCGGTATACCACAGGCCATGGTGGTGAAATTGGCTGCGGAGAATCGGAGAGGGGGCACAAGACATTTTATTGGGTCCCACATAAGGAATGGTGCAAAGTAAGGGGCGTGGCCACAGTCCATTGTGATGTCAGGGTGGTTGTCATGGTTACAATAGGGAACATTAACGAATGAGATGCATCGTGGAAGCCCCAGTAGCTTGGTCGGCTTGCACCAGAGATGACGTGCTTTCTTATTGCGGTCTTGTTGGTCCTCGGGAGGAGAACATCCAAACCACCCCAGCAGGTAAGCGCGGAAGGTAAAAGATAACAATGTACTCAAGATAGGTATGCCTTTCATTTGTTTTCTTTGGTTCTCGGTTGTTTTCTAGTTTTAGTAGCTGATGGGAAAGCAAACAGTTGGTGTACTCCATGTTAAATTTCTCTTGTTTTCTTGTTTTTGATTCAAGAGAGAATTTTATTCGACCAAAATGTTATGCAAAGGCGTGTGTGGATGCAGCAATTGTGATCCAAATATAAAACGTTTTCCAAAAATATATTTCATACACTAAAGAGTGTTCGATGGAGCAAAGGAGATTTTTTTCTGTGAGTGTTTAACTCAAATTTTCTGCAAGGTTTTTACACAAAACGTGAACATATTCAAATCGATAAACAGAGCATTTTTTCAGCGATGGTGGTGGTGGGAGTGATGTGATTTTGGTGGTGTGAGAAATGGAGGGTGTGATGTGATTGTGTTGGTGTGAGAAATGGAGGGAGTGATGTGATTGTGGTGGTGTGAGAAATGGTGGGAGTGATGTGATTGTGGTGGTGTGAGAAATGGAGGGAGTGATATGATTGTGGTGGTGTGAGAAATGGTGGAAGTGATGTGATTGTGGTGGTGTGAGAAATGGAGGGAGTGATATGATAGTGGTGGTGTGAGAAATGAAGAGAGTGATATGATTGTGGTGGTGTGAGAAATGTAGGGAGTGATGCTGGGAGGACTCCTTCCATTGTCGGAGTGGTGTTGGTGTTAATACGGGTAGTTGTGATGGGTATGGTTGTGATACTGGTGGTGTGACCAGTATTGTGGTGAAGAAGAATTTCAAATTTATTTACAGTCACGTGAAAAAGTGAAGACACCCCATGTAAAGTTTTGACTTTTTCAACATAGTTCAACATACAGCTATTTGATCTTCATTTCAACAATATTGATAGATAAAGGTGATATAATATAACAAATATCATGAAACATTTACATTTTGTAGTCCATTGTATAATTTAAATAAACATAAATGCAAATTTCGCTTGTGGAAAAAGTAAGTACACCCCTACATTTATCACTATTTCAAATACCTAAAATTAGAATCAGGTCCTCCAGCTCAGGTGAAAATGATTAGAACATCATTAGAGAGGATCTTGGAGGAACCTGTCTTATTTAAACCTCAGACATTTTGTTTGGTTTGCTCTTTGTTGTTGAAGTGTGCGGCGTCACCATGCCGAGATCAAAAGAGCTCTCTGAGGCCTTCAGAAAGAAGGTTATAGATGCCTACGAGTCTGCGAAGGGATTTAAAAAGATCTCCAAACAATTTGAAATCAAGCATTCGACTGCCCGGAAGATCATAGACAAGTGGAGAAGATTCCAAACAACTGCCAACTTGTTCAGGCCAGGCCGCCCCAGCAAGTTAAGCCCGAGAGCAGACCGCAAGATGCTGAAAGAAGTCTCTAAGAACCCCAGAATGTCATCACGGGACCTACAGATAGCTCTTGCCACTGTTGATGTCAAAGTGCACGAGTCTACCATTATAAAGAGGCTGCACAAATTTGATCTGCATGGGAGGTGTGCCAGGAGGAAACCTTTGCTGTCCAGAAAGAACATCAGGGCAAGACTAAAGTTCGCCAATGAACACATAGGCAAAGACCAGCACTTCTGGAACAATGTGCTCTGGACAAATGAGTCAAAGGTAGAGCTATTTGGCCACAGTACCAGAAGACATGTTTGGCGAAAACCGAAGACAGCATTTGACCACAAGAACCTGGTACCAACTGTAAAGCATGGTGGTGGAAATATTATTGTTTGGGGCAGCTTTGCTGCATCAGGGCCTGGGCAGCTCACCATCATATAATCCACTATGAATTCTTCATTGTACCAGAGGATGCTTGAGGATAATGTGAGGCCATCTGTCGGAAAGTTGAAGCTCAACCGAAGGTGGACCTTGCAGCATGATAATGACCCTAAACATTCCAGTAAATCCACCAAGGAATGGCTGAAAAGAAAGAAATGGAGGGTTCTGGAATGGCCAAGTCAAAGCCTGGATGTAAATCCCATCGAGATGTTGTGGGGGGATTTGAAACGAGCTGTGCATGCAAGAAACCCCTCAACCATCGCACAGCTGAAAAAATTCTGCATGGAGGAGTGGGCAAAAATTTCTCCCAGTCGATGTCAGAGACTGGTAGACAGTTATAAGAAATGCCTACTTGAGGTTGTTTCTGCCAAAGGGGGGCAATACCACCTATTAGAGCCAAGGGTGTACTTACTTTTTCCATAGAAGGAAATGGCATCTCTGTTAATTTTTTGTTGAACAAATTATTGCAAAGTCAATTTTTCATTGTTTTTTGTTTAATTAGATCACCTTTATCTATAAATACTGTTTAAATGAAGATCAAATATTGATATGTCCACATATGTTAAAAAGATTAAGAACAGGTATAGATACATTCAAAGTTCACCGCCCCCATGCCAAATAATTAAATATCCCACAGCGCGGCATTGCCGGGGCGCCTCCAGCGCCCGGCAATACCGCAGTGCAGCCCATAGAGAGTGCATTCATTGGGAGGGAGAGGTGTACAATAATTGATTGATTAATTGTATAATTAAAATCAATTAAAAATTTTCACAAAATATTTTCTTAATCAATTGGCTAATAGCATAACTAAACCACCAGTGCTTCATCCGAAGATGTATCTTTTAGAAATTTAATTAAATAAGTAATTAATAAAAAAAAAATTAAAAAATTGATTAATCAATAAATAATTAATCAATGAAATGATTAATCAATAAATCAAAAATATCCTTTATGGCCACATCACCTGGTCACTGTCATGTCCAAATATAAACTTTCCAGCTCAAAAGGTGCCTGAGATATTGCCCAGATGAGAAAGAAAATAAATAAATGATTAATAATGAAAATAAATAAATAATAATCATAAAAAAATTAAATAGTTAATCAATTGGCTAATAGAATACATAAACCACCACTATTTCATCAGAATCTGTAAGTGAAAAAAAAATTTTTTTAGACATTAATCAAATAATTAAATAATTAATCGCTTAATTAATTAATTGATTAATGAATAAATGAAAAATATCCTTTGCAGCCAAATCACTTGGTCATTGGCATGTCCAAATATCAGCTTCCTCGCTCAAAAGGTGCCTGAGATAATGCCCAGAAGAGAAAGGAAATATGTAAGTACTTAATTAATCGCTAATAATTAAATAACTCCTCAATTAATTGATTAATCAAAAAACAAAAAATAACGTTTTTGACAAAGGACTTGCTCACTATTGTGCCGAAATTTCAGCTTCCTATCTCAAAGGATGGCTGAGATATCGCCCGGACAAACAAACAAACAACCAAGAAAACAAACAAACAAACAAACAAACAGAGTGAAAACTGAGTACTCCCTTTCATTGTGCATCACTGCTGAGCCTCCTTCGGTGCCCGGCAATGACATTTTGCAATGCCTGGAGATGGCATAGGAAAGGAGCGGTGTACAAAAACATTTCATGGGATGTACTTACTTTTTCCACATGTGAAATTTGCATTCATGGTTATTTAAAATATACAATTGACTACAAAATGTAAATGTTTCATGATATTTGTTATATCATATTGTTGTAAGAATCAGTTACAACATTGGCTCAGATCATGAGTTTAATATCATTTGATCCCTAACAATACCTGTAAAGAGAACCAGCGAACATCATATCAATATTCAGCACACATCAGAACTAGTAATGAGTTTACATATGAGCACAAGCAAGCCGTAACAAAGTGACGGTACGTACCATCGAGTTATGCACCAGCATAGCATACAGTTAATGTCTCAGTTATGATCATAGCGCTGAATGACCGAGTTCTTATAACGGCCGCGTAGCGGGCAAAAGACGCATGACACCTGGGTTCAGACGTTCGACAGAATTTCATGACATTCTCCCCGGCGTTAAATCTGACTACCCCTAGGGGTGAAAGCAGGCGGAATAGCAGTATAGAAACTCAGGTAGCAAAAGAGTACATAGAGCAGCAAGTCATGTCAGTCCCAGCCGTAGCGATCGGGGCGTCAAGTTTCTCTTCCGACGCGTGTTTGGTAAGCTTCGGGAGCGTCAACCGCGAGACCAAATTCCCCCACGTCGGAAGAAACGCCTATCTCGGGAGACGGCGGCGGCGGCTCAGGGCCGACCGGATCGGGCGTGTGCGGGAACGGAGCCGATGGTGAATTCCCCATCAACGGGTCGCCGTGGCTGAATTCTGGCTGAACGGTATCCCCGCATGGAGCAAAATGACGCACCGTGACTGTAGACTCGCGTCCATTAGGCAGCAGCACCCGAGCGTGCTTGGGATTGGCTTGGAGAATGTGAACCTTGTCGACAAGCGGGTCATATTTACTTTGACGAACAGCGCGTTTGAGAAAAGCCGGTCCGGGCTCAGCTAGCCAGCCCGGCAAAGGTCGAACAGCCCCAGAACGTCACGAGTAACAAAACAGACGGTCATGAGGCGTTTCATTAGTAGCTGTGAATAATAAAGTCCTGATCGAGTTTAACGCCCCATGCACCATCCAGGTCCATCGGTCCAGTCCTAGTCCGCGAGACTTAAGGCCCAGAGTAATGGCCTTCCATATAATGCCATTAAATCTTTCCACCTGACCGTTCGCCTGTGGTCTGTACAGGGTAGTATCGCTTGAAGCTATATTGCGCTGAAGCAAAAAGGTCCTCACATCCTGGGACAGAAACACAGCACCTCGATCGGTGTGTACATAAGCCGGATTCCCGAACATGGAGAACAAAATCTGCAGACACCGGATAACTGTCACAGCGGACATATCATTGCATGGGAAAGCAAAAGGGAATCTGGAGAACTCATCAACTATCGTGAGGAGATAGCGAGAGCTATCCGAGGCCGGTAGGCTCAGACTAGCAGAGAGACACGAAGCCGGTAAAGGCCCTTTAAAGTCCATTGCCAATCTCTCCCAAGGCCGAGTAGCCTGAATCAGTGTACCCATTGGCGGTTTGTAGAAACGAGGTTTGAGTTCAGCACAAACGGACCAAGTGTGACACAGCTGCCGAATGTCCTCAACAGAGTAGGGCAAATTGTGACTGTGCACATCATGAGCGAAACGCGTCACTCCGGGATGGCACAACGTTTCATGAAGAACACGCAGATCCTCAGAGGAGGTGAGACACGCACACACCGAAGGGCATGCTAATGCGTCAGCAGAGAGATTATCCCACCCTGGGCGATACTTAATAGTGAAGCAAAAATCGGCTAGCTCAATCCGCCAGCGAGTGATCTTTTCATTCTTAATGCGTTGGGCATGGCGCGTGTCATACATGAAAGCGACGCTTTGCTGATCAGTAATGACCTCAAAACATTTGCCAAACAGATAGGGTCTCCAACACATAATAGACTCAACGATGGCGTACGCCTCCTTCTCGACAGATGAATGACGTTTCTCCGCGGAGGAGAGAGTCCTTGAAAAGAAGGCTACAGGTCGCCCGCTTTGAGAGAGCGTGGCAGCTATCGCGTGGTCGGACGCATCGCTTTCCAAAACAAAGGGTTGACTGTCATCTATAGACGTCACAGCGGTGCCAGCTATGTCGGACTTCAGGCCATGGAAAGCGGCCTTGGCGGCATGACCAATGGGGAACACTTTGCAATCTACAAGCGGGCGGAGCTTTACAGAAAAATTTTGAACCCACTTCGAGTAATGTGCAAATAGTCCGAGGTCACGCTTCAACGAAGCGCGATCATGCGGTGGGGCCATGTCGAGCAAAGGTCGCAGCCGCTCCTTGGCTGGAGTGATAGTGCCCTGGGTAACGGTGTACCCCAGGAGATCTATCATGCGGGCGGAATAGCGACATTTAGCCTCATTCAGAGTTAGCTGATACGTGCGCGCAACCTGGAGGAAACGCTGCAAATTAGCATCATGATGGGCCTGTTCGTACCCACAAACTGTTAGATTGTCCAGGTAAACAAAGACATCGGTTAAGTGTTCCTTAGCGATTATGTCATCTATGGCCCTTTGAAAGCATTCCACCCCATTTGTGACCCCAAAAGGTAAGTAGGTGAACTGGTACAACCTCTGTCCGGATTCAAACCCGGTGTAGATGCGATTGGCCTCCGCGATAGGGATCTGGAGATACGCGCTTAGGAGATCTAATGTGCTGTAGATCGAGTACTGGGCCACCTGCCGAACCGGAGAATCCAATACCGGGAGTGGGTAGGCGTCCAGTTGTGTAAACCGATTAATCATCTGCGAGTAGTCGATTACCATGCGTTTGTGATGATTTTCTGTCTGGACTACCAGAACTTGAGCCCTCCAATGCAATCGACTAGGTTCGATTATACCCTTCTTCAGAAGTCGGCTAGTTTCCTCCGCTATAAATTGCGTGTCATCCCGCGAGTATCGTCGCGATTTAACGGCAACCGGGGTACAGTCAGGAGTCAAATTGGGAAACAGCATCAGGGGTTCAATTTCCATCCCGGCCAGAGCACACACAGAGAAAGTTTTGTCACCTCCAAATTCCATTTCCAAGCGTCCATGTCGACTGAGAAAATCGTGACCTAGTAGCACTTCTGCACATAATGTTGTTAAAACCATTGAATGCACATCTGGAAACATTCGGCCATTGATCACTAGCTTCAGCTGGCATTCGCCTTTGGTACGCAGCCAAAGAGCTTGGGAAGCCATGAAAATCCTGCGCGTTGTCCCGAGAATCGGCCAGCCATGCTTCTGGACGAGCCGCAAGTCAACATAGCTATCAGTAGAGCCCATGTCGATCAAGGCATTGGCCATCTGTCCCTCAATCATGACAGGAATAACAGCGTTGGTTAACCCGGGTGGACCTGTAGTTGTTGAAACATCCAGAGGTGGCGATCGAGCCACGCGCGTAGGTCCGACGCCAGCTATTGTTGAGCATGGCGTAGTTTGCAAAACATCCAGAGGTGCCGATCGAGCCATGCGCGCAGGTCCGACGCCAGCTAGCATCAAGCGTGAAATTGCCGTGGGTGATGAAAGAGTTCCCGTCAAGGGCGTGCGTGCCGCGCGAGGTCCGTGTGGGGAGATCACAGTCAAGGGCGCGCGACGGCGCCTCGCAGGCTGCGAGTGGATCCTAGTCAAGGTCGCGTGAGATGCAGATTGTGCCCAGGACCACGCGAAAAGCATGGACAATGTCGGGCGAGTTCGCTGGCCCATTCGCTGGCCTCGTGTCGATCGGCATACCTTTGAGAAATGACCTTTTCGTGAGCACGAATGGCACGTCGCCTCACGCGCGGGGCAAACTGTCCTCAAATGATTTCGATTTCCACAAAAATAGCACTTTGCGGTACCCCCGGTAGATGGGGTCGTGGCAGCAGCGGTGGTCATGCTCGAGCCCGAAGCCTCGAGAGTGTCCGTTGTCCCTGATTCCAGCGGAGGTTCAGCATCCGCTCGCTCCGCTGCAGCAGTCCTCTCCGGTCGGTCACCGGTTATCCCCGCAGTGACGTACTGATGATCATGACGATCGTATGCCTCAGACTGTCTCCTCGCCTCGTCGTAAACGATCGCTGCCTTATGTGCAGTCTCAAGAGTTAAACGGCAGTCTCTATCAATCTTTGACGTATCATCGGTAAGTATACCCCGAAAACAAATGCATCTCTCATTAAATCATCACAGACCTGTTCATGGGTCATAGGTTCACCTGTACAGTCCTTCGCTAAACGGCGGAGATCCTGAACGAAGTGATCGATGGATTCCGAAGGGTCCTGCCGTCGTGAGGAGAGCAGATACCGGGTGTAGACCGTGCTTCGTGTCTTGATGTAGATCCAGCGTAGTCCGCTTCGGCCGTATCGTACGTGACGCACTGAGAGATGTACTGATAGACAGAAAGGGACACGCGTGAGTTAAGCACCGCGAGCTTTGTCTCATCCGTGAGTTCAGCTTGGGCTCCGAGGTAACTTGTCAGCAGTCGGAGCCAGTGCTGTAGCTGGGCAGCCGACTCCGGGGCTTGTGGATCCGCTCTGAAAATCGGGACGAGTATTAGCTTAAGAATCATCATTGTCGATCAGGACAAGAGATGAATGATATTAATTGTTGTAAGAATCAGAGTTACAACATTGGCTCAGATCATGAGTTTAACATCATTCGATCCCTTACAATACCTGTAACGAGAACCAGCGAACATCACATCAATATTCAGCATACATCTGAACTAGTAATGAGTTTACATATGAGCACAAGCAAGCCGTAACAAAGTGGCGGTACGTACCATCTAGTTATGCACCAGCATAGCATACAGTTAATAGATCCCTGGTGTTGGGCTAGCGGCTAGGGTGCCGGCTTAGGATCCTAGGATCCTGGGTTCGAATCTCGGTCGATCGCCGAATTAATGCCAGGGGGGTTGACTCAGCCTGTCATCCTTCCGAGGTCGGCTAATTGAGTACCAGTTCACTGGTAATTCCCTGTTTGTCGTTGAAGGCAGCAAAAAGGGTTGGCGTCAGGAAGGGCATTCGGCCGTAAAACATTGCTTCAAAAAGGGGACCGAAAAACAACAACTACCACGGTCCCCGAAAAGGCCAACCCCCGCTTTGCGGGGAAAATGGCCTCTAAACGGTGGTTATAGCATACAGTTAATGTCTCAGGTATGATCATAGCGCTGAATGACCGAGTTCTTATAATGGCCGCGCAGTGGGCAAAAGACGCATGACACCTGGGTTCAGACGTTCGACAGAATTTCATGACATATATCGCCTTTATCTATCAATATTGTTGAAATGAAGATCAAATAGCTGTATGTTGAAATATGTTGAAAAAGTCAAAACTTTACATGGGGTGTACTTACTTTTTCACGTGACTGTATTGTGTCGAAATTATGTGTGTGAATTTCTACTCACATGTGGTCATACGGTGGTTAGGTGCTTGCTGGCAATCCTCCGTCTCCATTACGCTCCACGAACATGTTGAAACAGGAGTAAAAGTGAATATTCCACCGAGATGCAGCCATTGCTTCCCAGAAGCTGTTCAAAGTTCTCCGCGGGAAAACCTGTCATGAAATGTTGATTTTGAGGAGATGAAAATACCAATGTTTCGGGATGACCAGAGCGGTGGTTAAAACAAAATGAATATTCCACCAGGAAAAGGTGATCCCAAATGGCGGAAGCAAAAGTAACCACCGGTACGTAGAATAGTTGGTAAGGTTGTCGTGAACAGCGAGCGGCTGGTGAAGTATTTACCCACTCCACGTCATCGCGTCTTTTACTTTAGCTCAAAAAACGCCGAGAGAATCCGCGGAAAAACAACGACCATCTTCTTCTTCCTCGTTGTAGTTCGTCTCGGAAACAGAGTTGATTGGTTGTTCCTAGTTTTAAACCACGCCCCACTCACTGAACATTTGTTAGCAGAGCATCATTCTGTGAGGAACAAGCTTGGTGAAGTGAATCTACCGGCACCCTGTATTCATGTAGAAAATTATGGAAGTAAAACCAGAAGTCACCACAATTGCATCATTTTGATAATCTCGCAGTAATTTCCCTTCATGATGAAAATGAAAATCTTTTGCACTTTCCTGTATTTTGGATATGCCCTCATAAGGTTTTAATAAATTGTTTAAGAAGCACAAAGAATGATGCAATACAGGGACCGTGGTCACATTGCGTGATGACGTCACATGATAGAACCATGCAGAATCTATATATTAAAGTAGCAGCAGTTTTTTTTTTTTTATTGGCGCGTCAATGGAGGAGTATTCTCATTCCACTTTGTCTATCTATTACAGACATTACAGTTGTTTGTGGAATCGAAATTCATCGCTGGATAACACATCTGAGCTGGCAGGATCACTTATATTGCAGGTATGCACACTCACCGTTGAGCTGTCTTCACTGGGTTGAAATGTCGATCCAACTTTAAAAAAGTATGGAAACTTATTGACTAGTACTGAAGCTCACCAAAAATTTCACCCTCTTTTGGGACAACCTATTTACAAATATTAAATCCTCAATAGACCAACTACTACTCATAGCTCATCCTCTATCACCCATTCTCGCTCGCTATGGGGGAAGAGAGATTGATTATTATAGATACTAGCAACGGTACACGCCCTTTGGGCAGGGCTTCAATTGGGAGGCCCAAATGAAAAGGCAGAATATCAGAAATTGAAGGCTTTTTTATTTTAAACGATTCATATAAACATCCGTTAAATCATATCGCTCGCAAATCATCAAAATATAAACAGTACATGGCGCCCATTTTGAAAAAAGATTGAATTCTGCAAAACGGAAGCGGCCGCTATACGTTTTTCTCAGTCGCACGTTTATGTGTGAAGAGTGCGCGCCGAATCTGTAACACGGTAGCGGCCGCTAGACCTGTTTCTCAGTCGCTTTGCACACGCTGCCGTGTTACTTCGGAGCCGCATGTTTATATTGGAAGAGTTCGTCAGGAGTCGATCTACTCTCTCCTGGTACGTAGAATTTCAACAAAAGCCACATCACTGTTCATATCGGTAAATACTATTCCATCGTGTTTGGAATAACTGGAAAATTGAAAAATTTGAAAATGGGAAAATTGAAAAAACATCATAGCCTATTTTACTCTGAGTGTTCCCAGGATTACCCACCTAAAATATCGTTGCGACCGGTTCAGCCGTTTTTGCGGTACCTTCGAACGGACGGACAGACATTTGGTGAATCATAGTAAGATACTCATAGACATCCAACAAATATTTCCTCCTGTTTCACTTTTGGGAATAATTTAATTTTCGGATGGCACTCATCACCATCCAAAATATTAACAAATATTTTATTGGAATTTACTTGGCACTACTCTTGAGCCAATATGAAATGTGAAACTTCTCTTAATGATCTCGTCTGAGCCCCTCCTGAGCCACATATCATTTTGAGATTGTAGTAAATTATTTTCCCATTGATTTTTTTATTTTTTTTGTATACTGAATCGAGGCTCGTGAAAGAGCTAACATTTACTTCACAAACAAATCAACCAGACAAAGAAAATATATAAAAAGAGGGAGCGGAAGACAAGATGGGGAGAGCAGGGGAAGCACACAAACACAACATTTGAGAGGAGGGAGCTGTGTGGGAGTGAGAGGGCTTGGGGGGAGGAGGCGTGGGAAGAGGGAGGCGGGGGGGGGGGGCGGTGGGAGAAGTATAAAGCACAAGGACACCAAGGACTTCCAGGACAAAAGTTGGTATTTCAAAAAAAGTGGAATTGGTGTTAAATTAGCGGGGGTAGAGAAGATCAAGGTTTTGGATGGGGGACGATAAGAGATGGTGGTGAACAGCTGTTTTAAAGACCTGGAGGGTGGAGTGGGATTGAAGAGAGTGAGGGAGTTTGTTCCAGAGGCGGGAGAAAAGAGGAATGAAGGAGTGAATGTGAGCAGAGAGTCTTGATTTTGGCAGTTTAACCATAAGAGGGTTGCAGGCAGATCTTGTGCGACCTGTAGGAATATTTGTGGGACAGAGCCCAGAGAGAGCTGGGGTGGCAAGGCCAGAGAGGAGTCGGTAGAAGACGGAAAGACTACCAACCTGCCTGCGGTGAGTGAGTGAGAGGCCCTTGGAGTTAGCTTCATCGCGGGAGATTCCAATGATTCTGAATGCTTTGGTTTCAACAACGTGAAGACGAGCTAGGTGTGAGGCAGGAGCACCAGCCCAGAGGGGAGAGCAGTATTTCATTGAGCTGCGGATGAAAGCCTTGTATGTGGTGAGGAGCTCAGGTGTGCCAAGGAAGGACTTCACACGACGGAGGATGCCCAGTCGGCGACTGGTTTTGGAGGCCAGATTTGAAATGTGGTTTTCCCAGGAAAGATCATGGCAGATAGTGAGACCCAAAAGCTTGAGTGACATAACTTCTTGGAGAGGATTATTCAGAAAGTGGATGGGAGGGTTGTCCAGTCAGTCTTTTCGGAGAGACATCGTAAGAGTGTGAGATTTGTCAGGATTGAAAGACATGTTCCACTTGTTTGCCCAGTCTGTGATTTTGTCCAGGTCTGCAGAGAGTGAGGAGGCTGCAGACTGCCGATCTAAGGGATGAAGAATGGAGCGACAGAGAGTAGAGTCATCAGCAAAGAGATAGAGAGGATTTTCAAGAGAGTCAGAGAGATCATTAATGAAGACCAGAAAAAGCACAGGGCACAGAACACTGCCTTGGGGAACTCCAGCCTGAACAGGAAGAGGAGATGAGAGAGCAACCCATTCAGGGCCACACGTTGACTACGACTAGAGAGGAAGTCCGCCAGCCATGCATGGAGATTTCCATGGATACCAAAAGAGGAGAGTTTGGTGAGCAGACCGGGGTGCCAGACCGTATCGAAGGCACGTGATATGTCAAGGGAGACAGCTCTAATTTCCTATTTGGCATTGAGGACCTCCATCCATTGTTGAGAAAGCAGAAGCAGCATGTCCAGAGTCGAGTGACCAGGTCTGAAACCAATTTGATGATCAGAGATCAAGACATTGAAGAAGAGGAAAGATTTCATATCTGAAGCAATGATGGATTCCATGACTTTGCTGATAATTGGGAGAAGGCTGATTGGTCTGTAGTTGCTGGGATCTGTTTTTGCACCTTTTTTGTGCAAAGCGGTGATGTTGGCAGATTTCCAAGCAGATGGCAGATGACCTTGAGCAAAAGAGAGGGTGAAGAGAACAGAGAGAGGGAGTGAAAGAGTGGAAGAACAGGATTTTAGGACCCGTGGGCTGATGCCGTCAGGTCCAGTTGCAGAATCAGAGTCGAGGGTTGACAGAAACTTTTCCACCTTGTCAGGAGGAAAGGACACAGAGTCCAGGAGCAGCTGGGTACGACTGGGTACGGTGGATACAGAGAGGGACGGGTTTGGAACACAAGATTTAGGGGCAAACACAGAGTTGAGGCATTCAGCTTTTTCACATGCGGAGTCAGCCGTGTGGCCGTTTGAGGTGAGGGAGGGGATACAAACACCAGAAACAGATTTGACCAGACGCCACCAGGATTTGGAAGAAGGAGACAGATAAGAGAGTTCGGTCCTGAGAACGGAGAGATATTGTTTCCTGGCTCTCCTGAGGGTGGACACACACTTGTTTCGGGCTTTGTGAAAGGAAATGAGATTTCCTTCCGTTGGATTTGCTTTCCAGGAGACGAAAGCAAGTTGTTTCTGGGCAATAGCCTAACCACAATATTCCGTGTACCATGGACGGGAGGAAGGGTATGACAACTGAAGACGAGATGGGATAAATCTGTGCATGAGAGAGAGCAATTTACTTTGGAAGAATTCCCAGGATGAGTTGATGTCAGAGGCGGTAGAGATGGGAGACCAGTCCAGATGATTGATGGCTGCTTGAAGACCGTGCCAGTTGGCCTGAGTGAAATGCCAGACTCGTTGACGCTGAGAGGCTCTCTGAGAATGGTCAGAGAGATGTCCACTTTAACAAGCACATGATCAGATGAGCCGGTTGGAGCAGAAGAAGAGCAGCAGACATTTTCAGGGAAGTTAGTCATAACCAAGTCCAGAAGAGAAGATGCTCCGTTGACTGAGATCCGGGTCGGGAAATTGACAGATTGTGTCAGTCCCAGTGAGTCACAGAAGTCCTTTGCTGAAGAGCCATGGCTGGTGAGAGAGGTACCCACACCCAGCCAACTGGCATGGTGACAATTGAAATCACCACATATGAGGAAGAGAGAGTTGGGATGGGTAGATAGAAGTTGGTCCATATTTATCAGACAGCGAGATGTAGATGGAGTCATCACTGTTTGGTGGACGGTACAACACACATATGAACAAAAGGTGGGAGCGAAGGGGAAGCCGTAGCCAAAGGTATTCCTGGGGGTGAGGTGGAGAGAGGGCAGTGCTGGGCGAGTGAGGAAGAGTTTTTTTTATAAAGATAGCAACCCCACCTCCAGGACGAGGCTCAGGTCTATCATACTGGAGGAGGGAGTAACCTGGGAGAGATACCAAGGAATCAGAGACATCATGAAGGAGGAAAGTTTCTGTTAAGCAGATCATGTCTGGTTTGTCAGAAGCAACCTGTATGGAGAGATCCCGGATGTTTGAGGTCCATACTGTTAAAGAAGAGGAAGGGGGAGCATCGGATACAGAACAGGGGGGGGGGGGGGGAGCGGTAGGGTAAGATGTGGAAGAGGAGGAAGAGGTAGGGAGAGCTGTTGAAGGTGTGTCAGAGATTTCAGAATAGCTTGGAGAAAGGGAAGAATGGGGCGGACAAAAGGTTTGATGGTGATTGGGTGAGGCGCAGTGAGGTGTTATTGAGGAGGGGGAAGAGTGAGGCAGAAGGTTGAGGGAGATTAAGGTGAAAGTTGGAAGGGGGAAGAAGCGGGGAGGATGCTTTGAGGAGGAGGGGTGAGAGGGGAGTCTAGGAGGGGAGGAGTGAGGGAGAGTCTCGGAGGGGAGGGGTGTGTGGGGAGTTTAGGAGGGAAGGGGCAAGGGGGGAGATTTGAAAGGGATGGGTGATGGGGAAGATTTGGAGGGGAGGGGCAAGGGGGGAGATTTGAAAGAGATGGGTGATGGGGATGATTTGGAGGGGAGGGGCAAGGGGGTAGATTTAGAGGGGAGGGTGATGGGGAAGTTTTGGAGGGGAGGGGTGGTGGGGAAGTTTTGGAGGGAAGGGGTGATGGGGAAGATTTGGAGGGGAGGGGCAAGGGGGAAGATTTGAAAGGGATGGGTGATGGGGAAGATTTGGAGTGGAGGGGCAAGGGGGAATAGTTGAAAGAGATGGGTGATGGGGAAGATTTGGAGGGGAGGGGCAAGGGGGTAGATTTGGAGGGGAGGGGTGATGGGGAAGTTTTGAAGGGGAGGGGTGATGGGGAAGTTTTGGAGGGAAGGGGTGATGGGGAAGTTTTGGAGGGAAGGGGTGATGGGGAAGATTTGGAGGCGAGGGGTGAGATTGGATTTTGAAAAGTGTACGATTAACGGGAAACGAACATTTATTGCAAAATGAGTTTCTTGAGACCTTCGAGTCAAAAATACGTTTGAGGACACTGAAGGATGGGTGGAGTGCTGGAGAGTTTAGGGAATGTATGAAAGAGGCACTGTAAGAGATGGAATTTTTTTTTGGAATGAATAGATTTGGTGAGCAAGTCGAAAGCATCCTTTTATAGAAGAATAAGGAAAAGGTGTTATAGTATACGACAGAATACAGTTCTTCAGGGGACAGTTTAAACATTTTTTAACAACGTGATCACGAACAACGTGGTCGAAGAACGAACAAACAAATAAGAACGAACAAACGGATAAGAACAGAGAAGGGAATTTTTTTTAATATATTTTTTTGAGTTGAGATTTTAAAACAAGGAAGTATGGGGTGAAAAGACCGTGAAAAACAGAGACCGAAAGTAATTGCAGCGCAATCGAAGAACCGCTGAGACAAAAACAAAGCCTCAAGCCAAGGTCGGACACGGTAGCCTACTAGTACTACACTAGGCCTCAGAATACGCGACACGAACTAACCGACGATTCTGTACACAGGTATGAAAAACCAACACCGAGAATCCTATTAAAGACACACCAATAGTTACACACACCGAAATAAAGATACAGTTTCGACAAAAACACAATTTTGATTTATTGGCAACCATCAAAATTTCCTGTCTAATCAAGGATATTGCCTCCTCTGGGAGGAGCCTCCAACCTACTTGTATTTAATTTTATTCGCTTATTTGTTTTATTTACCTTTACCCCTGTTATGCCTTCAATAAAACTTATTTGGTATTTCTTACATTCGCTATGTTTCCCATTTATATACCAAGATTGATTACGTCTCCATTCTTTCGTTTGATTATGGCTTGGTTCAATAATTTACATACTCATAAAAAAGGGGGTGGTGGCCCGTTAAAATCCCTAACCCCCCTTTTATGAAATATCTTATCACTTTTATTGATCTTATCACTTATACTTATCTTAACACTTATATTTATCGTATCATTTCTTTTATCTTGGCACTTATATATTTATCGTATCACTTATACTTATCTTAACACTTACAACCATAAGGGAGACTATCAAATCCGTTTTCTAAAATAAACCTCATCATCAAAAGCCCCATTATGCCTTCTTATTTACCTCCTCTGTATATTAATTGATGTTTATAACTTCTTATTGTATTCATTTTGCTGTACTTTTCTTTCTTGTAGATCAAACAATTTTAATAATTTTCAAAGTTTATTTTCTGTTTAATAACATTTTTCTTTAGTCCTTTTAACTTTTTATCACACTTTTCAATATTATTATCAATATAATATTAGAATAAACCTTAGATCTCAAACCTGTAAATTCACTCATTACCTTACTGTTACGGATTCGGCCCTAATTATTGTTGGTATTATTATTATTGTTGGTTCTCAGTAAGGGTTATTGTGGTTAAAAGGTTTAAAAGTGCTCATGACAAAAATGATGCCGGAAATCAGATAGGGCACCGGAAGAGGTGGAGCGAAGAAGAAGAGCACGTGAGGCAGAGGCGAAACGAGGCGTTTGGTAACAGCTCCGCACCCAGCATGGTCGAGCGTCCATGGAGAGGGAACTTTGATTCTTGGAAAGGAATCTCGTGCGATCGTTGATAGCGCTAATGTCGGGGAAAAGCCTGCGAAGCCAGGTACAGGTGGGAGATTCCGGAGAATCTTCGCCTAGAGGCTGCGGCCCGAGGAAGAACCGACCGCCATTTCGGGGACCTCGCGTGTCGTTCGCGGACCCTTGGTTAGTCACGTCCGCTGGTCCCGCCCTCCGGTGGTTTGCCGGGGATGTGTGTGCACGACCGCGGCCTTTGAAGAATACGGTGCGGTTCGTGATTGCACGGTGTATGTGCACGTTTGGATAGCGTCTTTGGGATTCCTCTTTCCACCGCCCGTTGGGGTTGGCTGGGACCACGTGACGGTCCCCGCCTTACATCTCCTGACCCACCTCATCGCCATCGCCTCTTCGCCGGGAGCACCGTTGTGTTCTAGAGACATTGAGAAGGGCTCTGCTTTAGTCCCTGGGGGTGCCGTGAGTCTGAGCAAGGGGACCATCTTAAGATTGGATTGCAGGGGTGATTGCCCCATCGTTGTATGGTGCATTTGGTGTGCTTTTAATATATTGTTTGTTCATAACCCTTGGTGTGGTTTCATTATTGGTTAATTTCAACCAAGGATAACATATCTTTCTGCCGGGGACCCTCTCGGGGTTCGGAGGTTTACCGAGACCAGGGGATAGGGGAGGACCCCGTAACACTTACCCCCCCCCCCCCCCAATTCATCCTTTAACTTTCCAATAACCTTTTTATTCTGTGAAGAAAACAACTTATCATCCAACTTATAATTACTTGTATAATACATATCAATATCATCAATCATATCTGAATAAACATCTTTTGTATCAATTTTCAAAATAAAACTATCTGTATCCATACAAAGTAGATTAACATCATTTTGATATTTCTTCCTTAAGTTATTGTAAAAGTAATCATACATTAATGACTTTGATAAATCGAGAATTGATGTTCCTATATAAATAGGTTTATCCATTTCAATACTCTCTTTTTTCATATGAACAACACAAAAGTTTTATGAAAACACCTCCGCTCGCTGAAAACTTGGTCTATTAATAATTAGCTTTGAAGCTTGTTTTCAAGATGTAGAAAGTCTTATGTTTTGGCTATTCCTAACATTTTCCATTGTCTTTCCAAATACAGCATTATTCATTAATTTATAAAAGTTTTTCTCAAAATCTGTTTTTGTTTCTGTTCTCCTTTTTGTATTAAAATCAATATTGGTCTTTAACCGATGACTTTGTCTGAACTTCAAAATTCTGTGAATTTTCTTCACTCTTAACCCTGGTGATAAACATGGTCTCAAGTTCCTTTGATGTAAAACATAATTTACTTTATTATATAATGTAGTAAGTAATTATTCTGTTGATTTACCTTTTGTATTAAATGATTGTTGATAATTAATAATCACTTAACCATTTTTTTATTGGACTTTCTTAATCAGGAGCATAAGGTAGCTCTTTATGTTTATTATGAAGTTCTTCAGGATACTTCATAATCAAACTCAAAATAATATCCAATTTTAGCTTTATCCAATTATTTTTGTGTAGAGATAACGATATCCTGTAAAACCTTTTCATAATCTTTCTCTTTAACCCATTCAAGTTTCCCATAAGGTAGGGATTGAGACATTGCCCATCCATACAAATTATTAGCATCATAATACATTAAGTAAGAACTATCTTTTGTCACATCATAATTAGGAAGATATTTGTTGTTAGCTTTAGCATATCTCTTAGAACATACTTGAGATATTCCACCTCTTTTAGCCTTTTCTATCATCAAAAGCATATCAACATCACTGATTAATGCAAAAGCCTGTTTTGTCATTTTTAACTTAGCACTCCTAGCTAAACCAGGAGCAGTGTAATAGTGAGCGGGGTCGAATCCATTGGAATTTTTATTATGGCAGATTGTTCTAAAAGTCTCAAATACAACAGCCAATAGTAATACATCAGTTTTAAGATACAAGTCGTGATACTCTCCAAGGTTCTTTATATTATACACTACTGGTCAAAAGTTTTAGAACACCTCAATTTTTTCAGTTTTAATTGAAATTTAAGCAATAAAAGTCCAGTGAATAACCTGAAATGGTACAAAGGTAAGCGGTAAACTGCTCGAGGTTGAAAAAACAAGTTTAGGTTAGCAAAAACGGGAAAATAATGTAAATTGCACAGTTATGTTGTGAAAAAAAAAAGGCCTTCTTCAGCGAACAAGTAATGGATTAACAACTTAAAGCTGTTCTGCAGCAATGTAAGTAAATTAAGCCTTGAAAGTTTATGCAAATAATTCCTGCAGGTGTCCCAACCTCTGCTGATTAATTGATTACAAACCCCGTCTGTATAAAAGCAGTATTGGAACAAACTGTTATTACACCCTCTGAAGCATTATTTGGACAATATTGCACTGCAGGAAGTAGTATATTGGTATCATAATGGCGAGAAAAAGGCAATTAACAAAGGAAGACTCCGAGATCTCGGAGACGGTGGGAGGGATTTTCGAAGCTCCACACGGTCTCCACGTTTTTCGAAGTTAAGTCTGTTCACAATTGTATTTTGTCGAAACTGTATTTCTCTTTCGGTGTGTGAAGTTATTGTGTGCAACTTTGGTTGTTTCTCGGTGTTTATCTTTCATAAATTGATCGTCTGTTTGCCGTGTCGTGTCTTGAGGCCTTGTACAGTGTGCACTGTACAACCTTGAGGCTTTGTTTTTCTCTCAGCGGTCCGTCGTTTGTGATCCAATAACTTTCGTTCTCTGTATTCCCAGGCTTTTCACCCATAGCCTACTTCCTTGTGTAAATCTCAACTCAAAAAAACCAAAAAACAAACAAAAAAAAATTTTTCCTTCTCTGTTCTCATTCGTTTATTCATTCTTATTCGTTCGTTCGTTCTTCGACCACGTGTTTCTCCCCCATTTCCCCAGATAGTTTTCACTCATTAACCTTCAATGTTTACACTTTCCCCTCAAGTTATGTATTCCGTCATATTTTATAACACCTTTTTCTTCTTCTTCTTCTTTAAAAGGCTGCTTTCGACTTGCTCACCAAATCAATTCATCCCAAAAAAAATATCCATCTCCTATAGTGCCTTTTTTCTACATTCCCTAAACTCTCCTGCACTCCATCCTCCATCCAGCGTCCTTAAACGTATTTTTAACTCGAAGGTCACAAGAAACTCATTTTGCAATAAATGTTAGTTTCCCATAAATCGTACACTTTCAAAAATCCAATCTCACCCCTCCCCTCCAAATCTTCCCCATAACCCCTCCCCTCCAAATCTTCCCCATCACCCCTCCCCTCCAAATCTTCCCCATCACCCATCCCTTTCAAATCTCCCCCCTTGCCCCCTCCCTCCTAAACTACCCCCTCACCCCTCCCCGCCAAGACGCCCCCTTGCCCCTCCCCTCCTAGACTCCTGCCTCACCCCTCCCCTCCAAATCTCCCCCATATCCCATCCCTTTCAAATCCCTCCCCTTGTCCCTTCCCTCCCAAACTCCCCCCTCACCCCTCCCCTTCAAATCTCCCCACCCTCATTGCTTCTCAATTTCCCCCCTCTCACTCCCCCCTCCTCAAAGCGTCCTCCCCGCTTCTTCCCCGTTCAAACTCTCACCTCCATCTCCCCCAACCTTCTGCCTCGCTCTTCCCCCTCCTCAAATAACACCTCATTGTGGCTCACCCAATCACCATCAAACCTTTTGTCCGCCCCATCCTTCCCTTTCTCCGAGCTATTCTGAAATCTCTGACACACCTTCAACAGCTCTCCCTATCTCTTCCACCTCTTCCACATCTTACCCTACCCCTCCTCCCCCCTGTTCTGTATCTGATGCTCCGCCTTCCTCTTCATTAACGGTATGGACCTCAAACATCCGGGGCCTTCGTTCAAACTTAACTGATCTCTCCATACAGGTTGCTTCTGTCAAACCAGACGTGATCTGCTTAACAGAAACTTTCCTCCTTTATGATGTCTCTGATTCCATAGTATCTCTCCCGGGCTACTCCCTCCTCCGGTATGATAGACCTGAGCCTCGTCCTGGAGGCGGGGTTGCTATCTTTATCAAAAACTCTCTTCCTCACTCGCCCTGCACTGCACTCTCTCCACCTCACCCCCAGGAATACCTCTGGCTACGGCTTCCCCTTCGCTCCCACCTCTTGTTCATATGTGTGTTGTACCGTCCACCAAACAGTGATGACTCCATCTACATCTCGCTGCCTGATGATATGGACCAACTTCTATCTACTCATCCCAACTCTCTCTTCCTCATATGTGGTGATTTCAATTGTCACCATGCCAGTTGGCTGGGTGTGGGTACCTCTCTCACCAGCCATGGCTCTTCAGCAAAGGACTTCTGCGACTCACTGGGACTGACACAATCTGTCAATTTCCCGACCCGGATCTCAGTCAACGGAACATCTTCTCTTCTGGACTTGGTTATGACTAACTTCCCTGAAAATGTCTGCTGCTCTTCTTCTGCTCCGATCGGATCATCTGATCATGTCCTTGTTAAAGTGGACATCTCTCTGACCATCCTCAGGGAGCCTGCTCAGCGTCGACGAGTCTGGCATTTCACTCAGGCCAACTGGCACGGTCTTCAAGCAGCCATCAATCATCTGGACTGGTCTCCCATCTCTACCACCTCTGACATCAACTCATCCTGGGAATTCTTCCAAAGTAAATTGCTCTCTCTCATGCACAGATTTATCCCATCTCGTCTTCAGTTGTCATACCCTTCCTCCCGTCCATGGCACATAGAATCTTGTGGTGAGGCTGTTGCCCAGAAACAACTTGCCTTCGTCTCCTGGAAAGCAAATCCAACGGAAGGAAATCTCATTTCCTTTCACAAAGCCCGAAACAAGTGTGTGTCCACCCTCAGGAGAGCCAGGAAACAATATCTCTCCGTTCTCAAGACCGAACTCTCTTATCTGTCTCCCTCTTCCAAATCCTGGTGGCGTCTGGTCAAATCCGTTTCTGGTGTTTGTTCCCCCTCCATCCCCTCCCTTACCTCAAACGGCTACACAGCTGACTCCACACGTGAAAAAGCTGAATGCCTCAACTCTGTGTTTGCCTCTAAATCTTGTGTCCCAAACCCATCCCTCTCTGTACCCACCATACCCAGTCGTACCCTGCTGCTCCTGGACTCCGTGTCCTTTCCTCCTGACAAGGTGGAAAAGTTTCTGTCAACCCTCGACTCTGATTCTGCAACTGGACCCGACGGCATCAGCCCACGGGTCCTAAAATCCTGCTCTGCTGCTCTATCTCACCCTCTCTCTGTTCTCTTCACCCTCTCTTTTGCTCAAGGTCAACTGCCATCTGCTTAGAAATCAGCCAACATCACCGCTTTGCACAAAAAAGGTGCAAAAACAGATCCTAGCAACTACAGACCAATCAGCCTTCTCCCAATTATCAGCAAAGTCATGGAATCCATCATTGCTTCGGATATGAAATCTTTCCTCTTCTCCAATGGCTTGATCTCTGATCATCAATTTGGTTTCAGACCAGGTCACTCTACTCTGGACATGCTGCTTCTGCTGTCTCAACAATGGATGGAGGTCCTCAATGCCAAACAGGAAATTAGAGCTGTCTCCCTCGACGTATCACGTGCCTTCGACACGGTCTGGCACCCCGCTCTGCTCACCAAACTCTCCTCCTTTGGTATCCATGGAAATCTCCACGCATGGCTGGCGGACTTCCTCTCTAGTCGTCGTCAACGTGTGGCCCTGAATGGGTTTCTCTCATCTCCTCTTCCTGTTCAGGCTGGAGTTCCCCAAGGCAGTGTTCTGGGCCCCGTGCTTTTTCTGGTCTTCATCAATGATCTCTCTGACTCTCTCGAAAATCCTCTCTATCTCTTTGCTGATGACTCCACTCTCTGCCGCTCCATTCCTCTTCCCTCAGATCGGCAGTCTGCTGCCTCCTCACTCTCTGAAGACCTGGACAAAATCACAGACTGGTCAAACAAGTGGAACATGTCTTTCAATCCTGACAAATCTCACACTCTTACTATGTCTCTCCGAAAAGATCGACTGGACAACCCTCCCATCTACTTTCTCAACAATCCTCTCCAAGAAGTTCTGTCGCTCAAGATTTTGGGTCTCACTATCTGCCATGATCTTTCTTGGGAAAACCACATTTCCAAGCTGGCCTCCAAAGCCAGTCGCCGACTGGGCATCCTACGTCGTGCGAAGTCCTTCCTCGGCACACCTGAGCTCCTCACCACATACAAGGCTTTCATCCGCAGCTCAATGGAATACTGTTCTCCCCTATGGGCCGGTGCTCCTGCCTCACACCTAGCTCGGCTTCACGCTGTTGAAACCAAAGCTTTCAGAATTATTGGAATCTCCCGCGATGAAGCTATCTCTGAGGGCCTTTCACTCACTCACCGCAGGCAGGTAGGTGGTCTTTCTGTCTTCTACCGACTCCTCTCCGGCCTTGCACCCCCAGCTCTCTCTGTGCTCTGTCCCCCAAATATTCCTACAGGTCGCACAAGATCTGCCAGCAACCCTCTGATGGTTAAACTGCCGAAATCTCGGCTCTCTGCTCACCTTCACTATTTCATTCCTCTTTTCTCCCGCCTCTGGAACAAACTCCCTCACTCCCTTCAATCCCACTCCTCCCTCCAGGTCTTTAAAACAGCTGTTCACCACCATCTCTTATCTTCCCCCATCCAAAACCTTGATCTTTTCTACCCCCGCTAATTCACCCCAGATCCACCTTGTTTGAAATTCCAACTTCTTTCCTGGAAGTCCTGGCAGTGTCCATATGTTTTATACCTCTCCCACCGCCCCCTTCCCATGCCCCCCCCCCCCCCAAAGCCCTCGCCCTCTCTCAGATCTCTCGATGTCTCCATGTCTCTCGGTCCCTGCTCTCAAATTTTGTGTTTGTGTCCTTCCCCCTCTCTCCCCATCTTGTCTACCGCTCCCGATGTTATATGTTTTATGTGTCGGTTTGTCTTTCTGTGTGATTAATGTTCGCTCTTTCACGAGCCTCGATCTTGTATACAAAAAAAAAAAAAAAAAAAGACAGACAGACCATTATAACCCTTAAAAGTGTCGGTCTTTCCTTGAGGGAAATTGCAAAGAAAGCCAAGATGTCAGTGAGTACAGTTTCCTACTTCATCAAAAGGCACTTGGAAACTGGAGGAAGCCACAACAGAATCAGAAGACAAGTTTCTGAGAGTCAACAGCTTGTGTGATAGGTGGCTCACAGCTTCAAGCACAGCTTAACACTGGTCGAAGTAAGCAAGTCTCAGTTTCAACTGTGAAGAGAAGACTTTGAGCTGCAGGTTTGACAGGTTGAGTGGCAGTAAGAAAGCCATTGCTAAGATGGCAAAATAAGAAAAAGAGGCTTGCCTGGGCCATGAAGCACCGCCAGTGGACTACTGAATACTGGAAGAAGGTCTATGGACCGATGAATCAAAATTTGAAATCTTTGGTTCATCACGCAGGGTTTTTGTACGCCGTCGAGTAAGCGAAAGGATTGTTCCTCAGTGTGTGACACCAACTGTAAAACATGTAGGAGGAAGCGTGATGGTCTGGTGCTCTTTTTCTGGATCCAGAGTTGGTGACTTGCACAGTGTGACTGGCACCCTGAACCAAAAGGGCTACCACAGTATTTTGCAGCGCCATGCAATACCCTCTGGTATACACCTAGTTGGTCAGGGGTTCATCCTACAGCAAGATAATGACCCTAAACACACCTCCAGACTATATAAAATCCACCTTCGAGGAAAAGAACAAGACGGTAGGCTTCAAATCATGGAATGGCCAGCACAGTCTCCAGACGTAAACCCCATCGAGCTGGTTTGGGATGAACTGGACAGAAGAGTGAAAGCAAAGCAACCTACAAGTGCAACACATTTGTGGGAACTTCTGCAACAGTGTTGGGAAGAACTTCCCAAACAATATTTGATTTCCATTGTAGAAAGAATGCCACGAGTGGGTTCGGCGGTTATATCTGCAAAATGTGGCGACTTTGCTTAGTCAAAAATTTAAATTAAATTTTGTTAAACAAAATGATTCTATGATTTCTTTTTTATCTCCAATTGTTTATTTGTTCTATGCTTAATTTCAGAGTATATTGAGACATTAAACTGCATAAATTTCAATAGAAACTGGAAAAATTGAGGTGTTCTAAAACTTTTGACTTGTCGTGTACATTTTCCAAACATTTTGTGATTGTATATAATCTTTATCAGTTATACGTATGGCTTTTATTTAGCTCATTATAATAACTTTCCTTTTATGGAAGTTGTTTTTCTTTAAACCTCTCAAATGAATCCATATAATCATATGGATATATTTCCTTTTGTGATAAGAGATCAAGCTCTTCTTGATCAAAACACCCCGATGACCCAAAACACCCCGAATATCCAAAACACCCCGAAGACCCAAAACACCCCGAAGACCCAAAACACCCCGAAGACCCAAAACACCCCGAAGACCCAAAACACCCCGAAGACCCAAAACACCCCGAAGACCCAAAACACCCCGAGGACCCAAAACACCCCGAGGACCCAAAACACCCCGAGGACCCAAAACACCCCGAAGACGCAAAACACCCCGAAAACGCAAAACACCCCGAAGACCCAAAACACCCCGAAGACCCAAAACACCCCGAATACCCAAAACACCCCGAAGACCCAAAACACCCCGAAGACCCAAAACACCCCGAAGACCCAAAACACCCCGAAGACCCAAAACACCCCGAAGACCCAAAACACCCCGAAGACCCAAAACACCCCGAAGACCCAAAACACCCCGAAGACCCAAAACACTCTGAAGACCCCAAAGACCCTTAAATACCCCGAATAACCAAAATACCCCAAAGACCCTCAAACACCCAGAGGAACCAAAAGACCCTTAAGACCCAAAAGCCCCTGAAGACCCAAACCACCCCAAAGACCCAAAATACCCTCAAAGACCCAGATAACCCAAAATACCCCGAAGACCCCAAATACTCCAAAGACCCTTATAGACCCGAGATACCCCAAAGACCCAAAATAACCCAAAGATCCTTGAAGACCCAAAATACCAAAAAGACAAAAGACCCTTAAAGACCCAAAAGGTCAAACAGACCCAAAGACCCCAAATACCATTAAAGACCCCGAAGACCAAAAACACCGCAAATACTGAAAAGACCCCAAATACCTAAAAGACTGAAAAGACCCTGATTACCCAAAAGTCCCTTAAAGGCCATGGTCCATGGTGAAGACGCCCTGTAACATGTCCATTGTCCATGGTCAAGATGCGAGTAACATGTCCATGGTCCATGGTGAAGACGCCCTATAACATGTCCATGGTGAAGACGCCCCGTAACATTGCCATGGTCCATGGTGAAGACGCCCCGTAACATGTCCATGGTCCACGGTGAAAATGCCCCATAACCATGGGCGTTGATCGCTATTGAAAAGTCGTGGGACATTTTCTGGGAAAATTATTTTGAAGTGGTTATGAGAAGATTATTATGTTTTTTGTCATCTATCTATAATTCCAGTAATCTCTGTGTGTATGTTTGTTTGTACGTTTGTATGTTTGTATGTCTGTGACCGCTGTTTCTCGACAACTACCGGTCCGATATACTTGAAACTTGCCAGGTATATTGCTGGGGACCCGAGGATGTGCCTTTTCAAGGTTTTAAATTAATCGCAGAAGTAGTTACCGAGCTATGTCCAAAAAACGATTCAACCAATCAGAGAGCAGCGAGCTATCACGTGTGCCGAACGTGGCGAACACACTCTGCCTCGGATGGCACATTTGAGAGCGTATTCATTTATTTCCCGTCGGCAAACTATGTTGGCGCTATGTTGGCGTTAAACGATGTTTTAAAACTAATTAAAACTAATTTGCGATTCTTTCGCTTTCCTGCGATATGCGACCTTCCGGAGCTCCTGTGAGAGCGTGCGCCATTACGGATAGTACGGGTACGGGCATGCCATATGTTGGCGTTAAACTATGTTTTAAAACTAATTAAAACCATTTCATGTAAATAGAGGGGGGGGGGGGATTGTCACTGTACTCGCAAGCCGTTCGCCGTTCGCTTTGGCGTTGCGAATGGACCAAAACATTTCATGGACCAAACCATTTCATGTAAAGCGTTCGCCGTTCGCTTTGGCGTTGCGAATGGACCAAAACATTTCATGGACCAAACCATTTCATGTAAATAGAGGGGGGGGATATAATTTTAGATATATATATATAGTACGGGCATGCCCTAGTTTTCATAAATTTGATATAATCGCACAAATAGTGTTCAATTTCAAATCTGATATCAAATTTAAAATTGAAATGGCGATATATCAGGAAGTCGGAGGACTTCCGATGGAGGGATAACACACAATTCCTCAATAAATTAAACCTAATAACTATAAAAGTACCAAGCAATCAGTCGTCTTTGGAGGATTTCACGTCAAATAACACTCATTAACCCTTTGTGTGCTGCATATTTTTTTTTCATTAAAAAATTACATAATTTTTTGTCATTTTCCAAAAAAAAAAAAAAAGAATTTTCATCTTGTTACCTACCAATCTATGACAGCAGCACACAAAGGGATAAACGTTGCGACAGCATCGCTGAACTACAAAAAATTGACAGAACAAAAATAATCCATTTGTAATTATTTTTTTCAGAGAGTAACTCAACATTGGGTGAATCTCAGTACTTTGTCCAAACGTGATTCTACTGCATTTTACAATGGGAAGGTCCATGACACCTTATTTTTTCATAACTTGAAAAGATTCCACGAAAAGTTGGCATAACTGCATATTTGCACATTGGGAAATGAAGTGTTAAGCGGTGTGGGCGAGACGACAACTGTCAATCAGCCTGATGGGGCGGGGCCGCAAGACACATTTGACCATTTGTGCTAATTAGAATGTGAGATCCTCTATACAGTATATACAGTGCTGAGCCTTTACAATGTGAGTACGTCAATAAAGTTTGGACTACATTACTGGGGTTCTTAACCTGGGGTATCCATACCCCTTGGGGGTATACAACAACAACAACAACAACATGCATTTTAAAGGCCATTTTCCTTGTGAGAGCGGGGGTTAGCCTTGCGGTCCCCATGACAATCTTCTCCATTTTGCCCTATTTTCTGCATCTCTCCTTGTTAACCCCCTTGCCCACATTTCTTCTTCCACCATCTTGAGCCAAGTCTTTCTCGGTCTTCCCCGTCCTCTGCTTCCTTCTACATTCATTTCCATCACTCTTCTCAACCAGTCATTTTCATCCTTCCTCAACACATGACCAAACCATCTCAACCTGTTCCTCTTCACAGCATCAATCACAGGCTCTATTCCCATCATCTTTCGCAATTCATCATTTCTCTTCCTCTCTCTCAACGATACTCCGCACATCCGTCGAACCATTCGCATTTCCACCCTTTCCAACCTTCGTTGCTGCTCTACGTTCATTACCCATGCCTCGCTCCCATAAATCATAACACTTCTCACACATGCAGCATACACCTTTCCCTTCAGCTTCAACGACACTCCCCTCATCATCAGCACGCCACTCAGTTCCCGAAACTTCTTCCATGCACATCTCACTCGAGCAACCGTTGCCGAGTCTGATCCACCTTCTCCATTCAGCATGTCTCCGAGGTAGCAAAATGTTTTCACACCTTCCAGCTTCATACCGTCTCCAAGATCCAACTCAACATTTCCTCCATCTGCAGCTCCCTCTGTGCACACCTTACATTTGAATGTAGCTGCCACACTGGTTAATGACCCTCTCAGACCACTACATTTTTGATGAACCCACTCAGAGCACATTGTACATTGAATGGAGTTCACTCCGACACCCTTCCTACACACAGCACAGGGCCACTTCCCAGTTCTTTCCACCTCACCACATGCTTTACCACTTGCCATCACCTTCGTCTTTCCGATATTCACCTTCAGACCTTTTGTCTCCATACATTCCTTCCACGTGTTAATCTTTTCCTTCAGTCCATCCATACTTTCCGCAATCAACACCAGATCATCTGCATACAACAACTCCCACGGTAAACCCTCCTTTACGTTCTGAGCCAGCACCTCCATCACAGCTACAAATAGTAGTGGACTTAGTACCGACCCCTGATGCACTCCCACCTTCACCTCAAACTCACCACTGTTCCCGTCCTTCGTCCTTACAGCTGTGCGCGCTCTTTTGTACATTGCCATCACTACTCTGATCAACCATTCCTCCACTCCTAACTTCCTCAATGCCCATGTCAATACTTTGCGTGGTACCCTATCGAATGCTTTCTCCAGATCAACAAACCCAAGAAACAACTTTGTCCTCTTCTCCATGTACTTCTCCTGCAACTGCCTCACAATGAAAAGCACGTCTGTCGTTCCTCTTCCTGGCATGAATCCAAACTGCATTTCATCGATCTTCACTTTCTTCCTTATCCTCCTCTCCAACACCCTTTCCAATACCTTCATTCCATGCTCCAATAACTTTATCGCTCGGTACGAGCCACACTCCAGAGGGTCACCTTTCCCCTTGTATAGAGGGACGAGGGTACTCAGTTCCCAATCCACTGGAATGCAGCCTTCTTTCACCACCAGATTACAGATCTCTGTCATTCTCTTCACACCCCAACTTCCTGCTGCCTTCAACATATCTCCCACAACTCCCGTCGGCCCTCCCGCTTTTCTACCCTTCATTGCTTTTATCGCTTCCTCAACTTCCTTCTCAGTTATCTTCTCTGCCGGTCCTAAAACTGGGTTACTCTCTATGTTGCCATCCCATTCATTCTCTGTATTCAACAGCATTTCCATATATCTTTTCCATCTTCCTTTAATTCCATCTGGGTCGACAACGATTTGTCCCACTTCATCCTTCAAGCAACTCACCCCCATCACATCACACCTCTCTTTCGCTATCTGCTTTGCAATCCTGAATACTGCTTTCTGACCCTCTTCCGAATCCAAGCGTTCTCCGAACATTTTCCTACATGCCTCCTGCGCCTTTGCTACCTCTTTCTTTGCAGCCTTCCTGGCTGCCTTATAACTTTCATGCTCTGCTGTTTCTGCTCCCGTACTCTTCGCCTTCTGCCACTCCTTGAACTTCTTCCTCTTCTCGTCAATCCTCTTTCCAACATCATCATCCCACCACCATGTTTCCGAGTGCCTCGGTGGTCCTTTTGTCCATCCACATACCTCACCAACGGCTCCCAACAGACTAGCTTTCATCGACATCCAACCACTTTCAAGCTCAACCACATCATCCTCGACCCTACTCAGCCTCTCTTTTAATGCCTCCCTTACTGTCACCTCTTTCAACCTCCACACCTTCATTCTCGGTTGGTACTTCACCCGCCGAGCTCTCCTCGCACCTTTCACCCTTATGTCGCAGACAACCAAGTGGTGCTGTGAAACAGCCTCCTCCCCCGGGATCACCTTTGTGTCCCGGAGGTGCCCCCTATTTCGCCTACGCACCATCAGGTAGTCAACGGTTGGCGTCGACCCACCTGACGTGTATGTAACAAGCTTATTATCCTCTTTCTGGAACTGAGTATTACAAATCAACAAATCAGCTCCATCAGCAAACTCCAAAATCCTTTCACCTTCTCCATTTCTCACACCATATCCGTAACCCCCATGAACTCCGTCAAAACCATCCATACTCCTTCCCACATGTCCATTTAGGTCTCCTCCTACCACAACAACTTCCTCATCTTTCACATTTTCCATCAGCTTCTCTATACAGTATATACAGTGCTGAGCCTTTACAATGTGAGTACGTCAATAAAGTTTGGGCTACATTACTGGGGTTCTTAACCTGGGGTATCCATACCCCTTGGGGGTATGGGGTCCAAAATCTGGGGGTATGGGACTTGTAAGTTTGTTTTTAGCTTAGTTTGTTTTGTTTCTTTGTTCACAAGCAAAGAAATAAATAGGGATAAAATCCTAATGATTTTCTTTCCTGTTCTGTTCCTAATTATCGATATGTAAAACTAAGCTATTGAGATATTTTGAAGTCACACTGGAACATAATGGGACTGGTAATCAGGCGCGGATCCCCGAACTTGGCCCATTTTCTGCGTAATAACTAATAAGTCACCAATTTTCATCCAAAAAAATAGGCATTTAAAGAAAAACACCCATCAGAATGCACGACAGAGCACCTAGAAATCGAGAAAAATTATAGGGGGACATGCCCCCAGTCCCCCCTAGCTATGCGCACCTTTGGTGCGCCTTAGTCAGTCAGCAGTCTGGCGAAGGGGGTATGGGGACATCGTGGGCAATCCGTTGGGAGTCTTGACAGGGAAAAAGGTTAAGAACCCCTGGCACTACAACATATATAAACTAGAGAGCATACATCAGCCAGGGTAAACAGTTTACGTTTTGTTTACCTCTGATAGGTCAGATCTGGATCCGGAACTGACCCAAAATCGAATTGGCTTGTTCTTGTTGCCTAACCAACTCATCCAACAAGTTTTGTCAGAAGTCGTCCACAACTTTTTGAAATATAGTTTTTGGCCCTATCACTCAATGGTGAAGAATCACAACATAAAAAAAAAAAAAACTCCTTTATCCGGATTTGAATCTTCACCAAAATTGAATCAATTCTGGCTCAGTTAGCACTTTCTCCAATGTAACAACAACTAAATAAAATTTTCTTACCGAACAATTTCACTATGGGCGAGCAAAGAGGCTCCTTTGGAAGAAAACGTGAAGGAACATAGTGTTGCGAATATGGAATTTGGCCTCCATATCCGCTTGTAAATATTCCCCTATTTTCCCCAATACTCCCCAACTATCCCCAATCCCCCATTCCCTAGTCCCATTGTCTGTAAACAACAATCAGTAGAGCCGACCTTCCCCTTATTCCCCCATTAAATGTCGTGCCCAGGTCCACCGCACCACACGTAGACAACTTTCGGACATCTTGCTAGTTATTCTTAGTCTATGTCAGTTAAGGCCTCATTTCCATTAATTATGACTCTTCGTTGCACCAGAATGTGATTATATGGCACCAGTAGTGAGTTTAGGACCTTTCCCATACCTCCTCCCATCTTCTTCCCCGTCTACAACAACAGAGGGGCACGGCGCTGCGCGGGGGGGAGTGTGCGTCCTCCCACCGGCTCGGTTCGCCGCCATCGACAATGCGCTCCAGACGATGCGCTCCAGACCATGCGCTCCACGGGGTTACCACGAAGGGGCTCCTTGTCAGCTCCTCGTCAAGGGCGGAGCCTGGTAAACCCCCCCGCACGCACCCAATGAGAAGCAACGTGCCGATTCCACGAGGCGGAGCTAACGAGCCGAGGGCGTGTCACTCCCCGCCGGATATACGCGGCCACGCGCCGGATGTGACGTTAGATGCGCCCCCAGCTGGAGAAAGAACGTTGCCTACGACCGCTGAGAGGAAGAGAACCCACCTGTGAAAGAACGTTACCACCTCGAGCGCTGTGCAACCTTCCGCATCTCTGGACCGGACCGGGTCGACCCTGTCCTTGAGCCAAGAGTGCACCTTGAGCCATCGATACCCGCTGTCCTTTTCATCAACCCCCGTGTGAGTCAGCCTTGTCCCGTTTGCCTGTCGTCTGTTGGGGAATAATATAAGATTGTGTCTAAGTGCTTGTCTTTCTATGTTGTACCTCTCGTCCCTGTAATCTGACCTTCCGCACGAATATAATCTCCTCCGGAGGTCTTGAGAACCGTATCCCTGGTGTCTGTCATTATAATTCAGCCGTGTGTCTTCTTTTTCCTTATTGAGCCAGCGTGGCGCGGCTTCGTCAACGTTCGAGTACAATCGGGTAATTTGTGCGGACACGACGGCCATTCCGCTCGGCCCACCTTAACATCAAAGTCGTGTCTGTAACAATTGGTTGTCAGGAGTTGGATTCGAACCTGGGACTAAATTTATTTAGCCCAAATTTTGGACACCAATTGTGTTAGTACGGTAACAATTGGTGTCGAGGAGTGAGATTCGGACCCGGGACTAAATTAGTTAGGCCCAAATTTTGGGAGGGAAAATCGGTTCGGAGCGCGTACTGCGCTCGACAAAATCGAGCCGGAGCGCGGTCCCGCGGTTACTGCGCTCGCCGAAATTATAACGAAAAAAAAAAAAAATTTGGATTCGTTTTACGAAACTCGAATTTTGCAAGTCGCGCTATGGCGGATCAAGACGGCTGGGGTCCGGTAGCGGAGAGTGAAGCAGGGTCGGTCCAGGACCAAATTGAGGGACATGAGGGACATGAGGAGAGCGAAACAGCGAGGGTAGCAGGTGCACAAAATGGCGCTCTAGCGCACGTGATTACAGCGGCGCCACATTTAGCCACGCCCATGGTCGCGGTAGTCGAACCGGAGATGCCAATGGATTTGAACCTTTTTTTTATACAAATGAAGGCCCTTATGGCCCAGAATAGTGAGCGATTGGAGGGCCGGATGGATGCTCAGAGTGAGCAATTGGGGGTAATGGGGAACCGGATGGATGCTCAGAGTGAGCAAATGAGGGTTGATAGTGGGCGATTAGAGGGCCAAATGAGGGGTACCGGTGAGGGATTAGAAAAGAAATTTGAGGAGTTAGACAACGGGATAAAAGAAGTAAAGAATGGGTTAACGGGGGTAGAAAACAGAATGGCCGCTCAAGAGAATCAGATAGAGGGAGTGAAACATGGGTTAACGGGGGTAGAAAACAGAATGGCCGCTCAAGAGAATCAAATAGAGGGAGTGAAAAATGGGTTAGAGGGGTTAGAAAACAGTATGGAAGGCAAATTGAGGGACATGAGGGACCAAGCGGAAAGGGAAGTTAAACAAATGGAGCAGCAGATAGAGGGGGTCAGAATGGGGGTAGAAACCAAACTGGATGCTCACAGGGAGGAAATGGAGCAGATGAGGGTGGCATCTGGGCAGGAGATGCAAGTGATGGGAGAGGAGATCAGAAGAGGAGTGGGTGAGGAGGTCGGAGGAGTGCGCGAGGAGGTGAGGCACTGTAAGGAGCACATGGAGAAGGAGGTGAGAAAGGGGACTGTAAAATTGCAAGGGGGCATAGAGGACCTGACGCAGGAGGTGGAGCAGCTGACGGTGGGACAGACGGAGTTAGTGGAGCAGGTTCAAAGGAACACTGCGGTATTAGGAGGTTTAAAAGCGACACAAAACGACATAAAAAACGACCTGATAGCGACAAAGAGGGAATGTCAGATGGTACGTGAGGGACTGACAACGAGGTTGGACGAGGTGATAGAGGTAATGGAGACGAAGGACCGGCAGGTGAGGACGCACCTGGAAACGGTCAAGGTAGCCTTAGAGGATGAGCTTGAGGAGACGTACCGGGGAATAAAAGAGGTGAAGCACAAATTAGAGGAAGTGGAAGAAGGGATGAGCGAAATTAAGAAGCGACGGAGAGGGGATAAGAAGGAGATAAAAGAGGAGATAAAAGAATTGGTCCAAAGTCTGTGTTTGGATCGTGATGATGTGCTCATTAACCGGATGAGGGATTCGCAGGTGATGGAGGAGAAGCGAAGAGGAAGAGGACCCGGTGTAAGTGGTGACCAATATGGTCGTGCGTATGATGCGCCAGGGGATTTAAGAAGCTTGGGGATTGGTTTGGATCCGGGTGTTCGTGAAAGGCCGTTGGTGAAGTGTGCGACAGGTCTGGTGTGCGAAAAAGGAGGTGTGCGAGAAAGTCCGACTCTGGGGTGTGTGAGGAAAAAGTGCGTGCCAAGGAGTGAGGGTGCTGGCGAGAGTGAGTCGGTCGTAGCGCGGGTGCGAGGAAGCACGTGGAAGCGCGGTGTGGTAAGTGTTACAGAGGGTGTGATGGGAGAGTGTGCGCGAGAAAGGTGTGTGACGGACAGGTGCATGGGGAAAGAGTGCGCTGTCAAAGGCAAGGAAGAATGCACACCTGTGGTGAGTGTTACAGAGGGTGTAACGGGAGAGTGTGCGCGAGAAAGGTGTGTGACGGACAGGTGCATGAGGAAAGAGTGCGCTGTCAAGAGGAAGGGTGAGTGCGCTGTCAGGAATGGAGGTGAAAGTAGTGAGAGTGACATGGAGCATGAGTTAGTTGTGACAGGTGAGCGAGGATGTACACCTGGGATGGAAGGATGCACACCTGGAATGGTAGAGCGTGAGTGGGAATGCACGCTGGAGTTGGTGGTGAGGCACGTGGTTGGGTGTGCGAATGAGGGCACACCTGTGATTGTCACAGAGGAGGTGACCGAGGTGGGGGCGCGAAGAGGTGTATTGGTGAGGTGTGCGAGCAACGAATGTGTGCCAAAGTGTTCGGTGGTCAGGTGTGTGACCAAGGCTGTGAGTGGAATGGGTGTACCTGGGTGTGTAAGGAAAGGTACGAGGAGCATGGGCACGGCTGGATGTGTGAGCAAGGAACGGGCTGCGGGGTGTAAGCATGCAGGTGAAGCATCGACATTAAACGGGATAGAGTTTAGAACGACTTATAGCCGAATCGGGCCCTCGGTGCGTGCTGGGCCTCGCTTTGAACGGCCGCGTCCGTGCTCCACTAGGCGGAGCTGGCAGCCCGATAGGAAGGGTCGTTATGGCGACCACGTTTTGTTGAGACGTGCCGGCAGGTCGAGATCGGGACATTGGATGGCTCCACGCCGAGGTGATGCGTGGGATCTCGGCCCGGGTAAGCCCCCGTCCCTGCACCGAGTGCCGGACGCATCCAGCCGCTGGCACAAAACAACCAGCATCCATTGCTTGGCTTTACGAAGACGGGCTTTGGACAGGGATTGGCGCACCGAGAGGTATTAGTGAGTCGACTGGGTGATGAGGTTAGTGTTTTGGATCCAAAATTAGAGAAAAACAAAATTTGATGATTGGCAAGGGATTGGCAGTAGTGATTGGCAGATGATGAGTAGTGATTGGCAAATTTTTGATTTGTTGAAATTTGATGTGCAAAATTGGTAGTGAGAGACCCCCGATGGGGTGGGATGGCAAATCTGCCACCCTTCCCATGCTGGGGGGCAAAGGAGCAATAGCTTATGGGGTGTATGGCAGTGAAAACTAGCCCGGGTGGGTTAGGATATTGTGTGTAGGGATCTAGAGAAGATGACCTTAGGTGACGTTAAGTTTAGTTAGTGACTGATACCTGTAGTGGGGACGCAGGTAGATTAGTGTGGATGATAATGACGTGGGAGCGCAATAGTTTAAAGGGACGACTGGGAAGCGCAAGTTTCAGAAGGGAGTAGTTAGCTGAGATGATGCCGTGTTTGTGAGGATGGAACAGGTGTGATTGCACAGGTGTGCAATTGGACAGGTGTGTGGAGCAGTGTATGAGTAGTGAGTGTGTGGATCAGCGCGAATGCGCTTGGGGAGAGAAGGGTGCAGGTGGCACCAAGTGTGAGAGCACAGGTGTGCAAGTACAGGTGTGTGGAGAGAGTTGGAGTAAGTGGTACGGAGTGGTGTGCATGGTGCGAAGGTGTGGATGGGGGAAGAGTGGACCCCTTTCACGAATACCCGGGGCGGGTAGTGTAAGTGTTAGGTAGAGGGTATAGGTAAGTTGTGGTTGGATATTGGCATTTGTGGTGCGGTTGCAGAATGGTGTTGTGAATGGGTGCATTAGTGTTGTGGAAATGGCGGGGCGTGTAGCCTGTTAGTGTGTGTAGTTGGTTGGGCACTCCACCACTGTGAGGATGTCGGCCAGGTGAGGCCGCAGGTGGGCTCTGGGAGCCGGTAGAGTTGTGGATGGGGCCCGAGGATCCGGAGGATGGACCCGGGTAGCCCAGTGCCAGAGAGGGCACCGAGTGGGGAGAGTGCCAGAGGGCCTTCCCCTGGTAGTTAGGTTAGGGTAAGGAGCAGGTAAGCTCGGAGGCAACTGCAGTGGTGGAGGTGTGCAGGTGGGTAGACCCACTGGGAGAGGTACACGTCGCAGCCCAGAAATTGTACGAGGGCACCGGGAGATGAATCGGGGGAGTGAGACCCCAAATTGAAGAGCACCACAGTTTGGCCAATGGGAATTGGTTTTTAGAACCCATAGTGTAAGAGGGCCAATGGTTTGGCCGGAGAAAGACCCCGGGTAGTGTAAAGTTGTTAAAGTCACTTAGGAAATAGTTAGGATTGATGAACCTGTCGCACCATACGCAGCCACTTACCTGTGGTGATGATGATGACTCCACACCTGTGTTTTCTTTGTTTTGTGTTGCAGGAAGTAAGAATTGTTGTGAGGATTTGTGAGACGCATCACGACGTGGATGAGACATTGGGGTGATTCCATCTCTCCCTCCCTAGGAGGGACTGATGATGAATTGGTGATGGCAAATTTTGATGTTCAGTTGAAAATGGCAAATTTGATTGGTTAGGAGGGAGAGAAGACGAATTTGGTATATGGGAGGAACGGGGAAGACAGTAGGGATGTTTGTTGATTTGTAAAGTAGATGTTTATGGGTAGTGTTGTGTTTTGTGGATACAGTAAGGGGTAAGGGAGGGGCCATGTAGGTTACCTGGTGGGGGGGGGCGTACGATAGGAACGTACCTGTCTCACCTGGTTCCCATGTGCCCCCAGTGTGCATCACCTTACATTGCGTGCACTTTTGCGCCCTTACCACCTTACTCACTTGTCTGCTTCTTTTGTCTCCCACCTCCGAGGATCTGGCTTTGGGGTAGAGAGAGAGGAGAGAGAGGTGCTGGCTGCGCAGTTGTGGGCCTGCACTTTCGCTGTTTGCTGCCGGGATCGATACACCATATGGACCGCAATGTTTGTGGCCACCCACAATGGACCGCAGTTCGTTTGCGGCCAAGCACCACCCGGGGATGGACCTATGGGTCAACGTGGCACCTATGCCATACAGGTGAACCACTTTTAGTTAACACCAAGTGCACCACAAGAAGAGCAAGAGACACCTGCAGGGTTAGGGGTTGTCGAATTTATTTTTATTCCAATGAACAATGGTGACTGCACCGATTGGTGGTGGGGTGGTGCTTTTGATGCTGGGAAAGGGTGCTCTGCACGTTATTAAAGGCCGTCGGCCACAGAGCACTCGTGGGTTGGTGTATCGATGCTGGCAAGCGCGCTCTCTCTATGCATAACATCTGCATGTGTTCCTCCAAAAACAGGTCCTGGATCGTAGTGTAAATAGCAGCGTAGTCGTGTAAATAATGCTCCCTACCGGCTGTATGTTTAGTTTGAGAATTCTTTCCGGATTCGGTTATCCTGTGGGTGTGTTTCTGTGAGGAGAAGGGTGCAACGTCGCAGGGGGACATATTTACTCATTTGTGAATATCTGTAAAACTGTCGCACTCAGGGTAGAGTTAATAGTAGAGGGAACTACATTGCGTGCCACACTAAAGTAGGTAAAAATTTATCGGGTCGGGAAGCCCCGAGGGTAGAGAAGGGTGCAATGTTGCGAATATGGAATTTGGCCTCCATATCCGCTTGTAAATATTCCCCTATTTTCCCCAATACTCCCCAATACTCCCCAATCCCCCATTCCCTAGTCCCATTGTCTGTAAACAACAATCAGTAGAGCCGACCTTCCCCTTATTCCCCCATTAAATGTCGTGCCCAGGTCCACCGCACCACACGTAGACAACTTTCGGACATCTTGCTAGTTATTCTTAGTCTATGTCAGTTAAGGCCTCATTTCCATTAATTATGACTCTTCGTTGCACCAGAATGTGATTATATGGCACCAGTAGTGAGTTTAGGACCTTTCCCATACCTCCTCCCATCTTCTTCCCCGTCTACAACAACAGAGGGGCACGGCGCTGCGCGGGGGGGAGTGTGCGTCCTCCCACCGGCTCGGTTCGCCGCCATCGACAATGCGCTCCAGACGATGCGCTCCAGACCATGCGCTCCACGGGGTTACCACGAAGGGGCTCCTTGTCAGCTCCTCGTCAAGGGCGGAGCCTGGTAAACCCCCCCGCACGCACCCAATGAGAAGCAACGTGCCGATTCCACGAGGCGGAGCTAACGAGCCGAGGGCGTGTCACTCCCCGCCGGATATACGCGGCCACGCGCCGGATGTGACGTTAGATGCGCCCCCAGCTGGAGAAAGAACGTTGCCTACGACCGCTGAGAGGAAGAGAACCCGCCTGTGAAAGAACGTTACCACCTCGAGCGCTGTGCAACCTTCCGCATCTCTGGACCGGACCGGGTCGACCCTGTCCTTGAGCCAAGAGTGCACCTTGAGCCATCGATACCCGCTGTCCTTTTCATCAACCCCCGTGTGAGTCAGCCTTGTCCCATTTGCCTGTCGTCTGTTGGGGAATAATATAAGATTGTGTCTAAGTGCTTGTCTTTCTATGTTGTACCTCTCGTCCCTGTAATCTGACCTTCCGCACGAATATAATCTCCTCCGGAGGTCTTGAGAACCGTATCCCTGGTGTCTGTCATTATAATTCAGCCGTGTGTCTTCTTTTTCCTTATTGAGCCAGCGTGGCGCGGCTTCGTCAACGTTCGAGTACAATCGGGTAATTTGTGCGGACACGACGGCCATTCCGCTCGGCCCACCTTAACATCAAAGTCGTGTCTGTAACAATAGTTACACTGCACTGCACTGCAGCGGGAATGTCTACCTGTATCACACTTTCAGTAATCACCAATCACGTGGTGCATTTTTAGCGCATACGTGCACCGTCCACGGACGGACCAATGAAATCCAGCACGACATGCACGAGCCTAAACCGTTCTCTGTTATTAAAAAATGCCTACCAGCGCAGTATCCATTTAAGAGATAACTTATTTGGGGCAAGTTAATATTCATTTATACACAATTAGATGATGTATTTGGAGAACATCCCGCATCCGGGCCTGTGTGGATTGTACAGAGCAATGCATTTTATGTTATATTTGAGTAGAAAGTGGAGGGGGTGGGAATAATCCCCCCTTGTCAAAAAAGTGGGGGTGTTATGTCTATCCCGTTCCCGACCCATCGACACCCATGTCCATAACATGTCCATGGTCCACGGTAAAGAAGCACCATAACATGCCCATGGTGAAGAAATCCAGCATCACTGAAAGGACATCTTTAATACAGATCAATGCTTCTTCCAACACATATTCTGACTGACATAACGAGTCATATCAATACATCAATATCCTCTGGGATGTCCACCAAAATAGCAGTCATTTATGACAGATCATAATGTAAGATTTTACAAAAGTGACTCCATATACATGTCACAGGGTCAAAATAGGTTTGCCGGTGCCTTGTACGTGCATGTAAAGTTATCAGCTGTAAAGTAATCAGTGAATGCATGAGATCATTGATATTTTTGATGTCGCAACATGGTTTTCAGAATTCTGAGTCATTTTTAAATACATCTCAGTGAGACTGTGAAATAAATCAAAATTTCTGGAGTCTCAGTGAATGTTTACCACTTGCCTGCCAAGTCTCATGGAAATTGCATGAGACATGGCCGGTTAGCGTTAAAACTTACCAAAAGCTAGGTTTATGTGATATATTTAATTGCAAAAACAAAGCCATTTGTACATGAAATAAATAAAAAACGTTTTAATCCAGGGTTCTAGTTCAAAATCAAAATGAAATTTTGTTACAAATACCTTGCATGTTATTTAAAAAAAAAATACAACAAATAAATGCAAAAGCAGAATGAACATACACGTGTGCACACACGCACACAAACACCTCCAATCAAATCATCCATTGATCTTGATCTTCCGCCCCTTCCATTTCCACCTATAAAATGAGAAAAATTCAAATGTCAAAAACATGTGAAATAAATTGGATAAAAGGTCATTTTAAATTCGTACAATTTCATTTTTTAAAGAGGTTGCATGCAGACTCATTCTTCTCTTTAATATACCACTGATGCGTTCCATGAGTTTCGTGTCCATTTCAAATAATGGTTGTAATTAAACGTAAAAACGTAAAAAATAAAAAACGTAAATAATTAAACGTCCATCTATATTTATATAAAACACAGTTTGTGTGTGTGTGTGTGTGTGTGTGTGTGTGTGTGTGTGTGTGTGTGTGTGTGTGTGTGTGTGTGTGTGTGTGTGTGTGTGTAATGTTACCGGTAGACTCCTAAACGGAGAGGCTCACATACTTGATATTTGGCACAGACATGGCCATTGAGCCTGGTAAGAACATGGCCGACCTAAAAATTGATTTCATAATATTTTTTAACCATATTTTTACCTCAGCGCGGAATATTATGACTGGAATCTGACCGGTAGCAGAGCAGCGCGCTGATTCGCTCAGAGCGATCACGTGATGTTCGTTGCCGCCATTAACTCAGTTACGCGTTCGCGCGTATTTCAGAGCGAAAAACGATTGCGTTTTTGCCGGGTACTTCTGCATGATTAGCATTTAGCATAATTTAGCATGTTTCACATAGATTTGTTTTCAGCGAGCAGAAGTACCCGGCATTGTACGAATAATATATCGATAGTGCCGTGTAGGGCGGAGTGATGCCGCTGTGGGCAGGACCGAGCGAGGTCGCTGTGGGCGGGGCGGGGCCGAGCGAGGCAGCTATGGGCGGGGCCGAGAGAGGTCGCTGTGGGCGGGGCCGAGCGAGGTCTGCGTTAGTGCGTTGCCGTTGCCGTTGCCTGGTATAAAAAGATGGTGCTTGATGCTCTGCGTCAAGATACGGACTTGATGTCCGTATCTTTACAACAGACATTCCAATGATGATGATGATAAATGTAATACCACTCAAGGAAGGCCCACAACTCAAGAGAGTGGGAAAAAAGAATAAAATGAACAAAAATACGGGGAAGGAGAAGCAACCACTCAGAAGAATGACAGAAAATCATTTCCCTTAAATGTACCGTGTTCACCAACTAGCACGACCAGATACAGGACACCAAAATAATTGCCCTTACACATATCGTGTCCACCAACCAGCAAGACCATACCACTTACCTCTGGATCAAACTGTATTGCAAATATTCAAACGGTTTTTACATGCTGCCGTCTCCTAGCAACCAATGAAATTTTTCAAAAATATTGTAGCTTCACTTTTCACGGAGTATGAGCGTTCTATATATTTTCAATTCAGTGCGCCCGACTCGCTCACGTACTTGATTTGTGGCATAGACATGGCCATTGGGCCTTCACGGTGTAATTTGTGCGAGGCTTTTGTCCGAGTGAGCTTGAGTCGAGAGGGCGAATGTATGGGTTGGGAATGTACGGGTCTCCCTTCCCCCGCCCGGCAACGCCGGTACTGGAGGGCGTCACAGGATCGGTGAGGCTCCAAAATCCGCTTCGTGCTGTTGCGAAGATTCAGGACGATGTCGCGATTGTTGTGCTGCTCTCCGACCATTAGAACTGCAACGTCATTGTTGACTGGCCCTCCCCTTCCCTCCCCCATCCCTTTTCCCCCTCCCCCATCCCTTTTCCCCCTCCCCCTTCCCCCCTACCCCTTCCCCTCCCCCTCCCCTCACCCTCCCACCCCTCTCCCGTCCCTCCCCCTCCCCCCCTCTCCTCCCCCTCCCCCCTCACGTTTATACACGGAATGCCGGGTACTTCCCACCCTCTTCTCCCCTCCCCCCTCTCCTCCCCTCCCCCCCCCCCCCATTCCCCTCCCCTCCTCTTCCCCCTCCCCTCCCCCGCCCGGCAATGCCAGGTACTTCTGCTAGTATATATACATATATATATATATATGTGTGTATATATATATATATATATATCTCTATATATAAAGGAGGAGTGTCTGTCTGTGTGTGTATGTGTGTGTCTGTCTGGATGTCCGCTTAAAACTCAAGAACTACACATCTGAGAAAAGTTTTGGACACAGATTCGGAATCAGCATAAAATCCCGGTGGTTTTAGGCTACGTTTTATTTTAATATCAATGGTTTTAAAAAACCGCGCCAGCTGCAATTCCATGGTGTAGTTTGTGGCGGCGCTAGACGTTCGGGGTGTATAGCAATGGTTTGTCGGGTTTGGCTGTGGGTCCAGAATAGCTCCAATTTCCTTTTGTGCTTCTACATTTATTTTGATTCTTCTGTTACAACGCCTTCCTTATCTACCTTATATCCCCCCGACGAGGCCTCTACATAATTTCATGTGGCAGAATTTCGTGCATTTTGAGTGAAAGAAGTGAGACGAAGTTGAAGGAGGAAGAAGAGGCGCGATCACTCTGGAGGCCTTGATCATGAGTGGAAATGGCAGGAATTGCGTTTGTATCGCAAAGTAAAGGATCTGCATTCATTTCTGAACTTGCATTGGTGGATTGTTATACATCTGCATTATTTTTCATTAAAAAAAACTTTATGTTGAACTTTAAGGCTCCAAGCACGGACTATATATATATAGCCCTCATTGAGGTAAAAATAAAAGTAAAAATCCTGCTATCGCTTCCCAAGCTAGCCATTCCCCTCTCCCCCTCCCCTCGCCTCCTTCCCCTCCCTCCTCTTCTCCCCTCTCCTCCTCCCCCTCCCTCCTCCCCTCCCCCCTCTTCTCCCCTCCCCCCACTCCTCCCCTCCCCCCCACTCCTCCCCTCCCCCCCAACTCCTCCCCTCCCCACCACTCCTCCCAACTCCTCCCCTCCCCACCACTCCTCCCCTCCCCTCCCCTCCCCTCCCCCCACCCTCTCCTCCCCTCCCCCTCCCCCCCACCCTCTCCTCCCCTCCCCCCACCCTCTCCTCCCCTCCCCCCCACCCTCTCCTCCCCTCCCCCGCACCCTCTCCTCCCCTCCCCGGCACCCTCTCCTCCCCTCCCCCCCACCCTCTCCTCCCCTCCCCCCACCCTCTCCTCCCCTCCCCCCCACCCTCTCCTCCCCTCCCCCCCACCCTCTCCTCTCCTCCCCTCCCCCCCACCCTCTCCTCTCCTCTCCTCCCCCCCCACCCTCTCCTCCCCTCCCCCCCACCCTCTCCTCCCCTCCCCCCCACCCTCTCCTCCCCTCCCATTCCCCTCCCGTTCCCCTCCCCTCCCCTTCCTTCTCCCCTCTCCTCCCCCTCCCTCCTCTTCTCTTCTCTCCTCCCCCTTCCTCCTCTTCTCCCCTCCCCCCCTCTTCTCCCCTCCCCTCCCCACCCTCTCCTCCCCTCCTCCCCCATTCCCCTCCCCTCCCCTCCTCCCCCATTCCCCTCCCCTCCCCATCCTCCTCCGACTGGCAATGCCGGGTACTTCCCATGGCCAGCTGTACATGGGCTGCTCGAGGGTTGGAAAACCAAGCAATCTTTATGTCTTGGCACCAAGTAAGAAAACCAGAAATGTTGTATACCAAGAGGTTTTGAGAAATTGAAAATTGACAAAACGTCATGTCGGAAATGTACTGTGATATTGCTCTAAAATATACATGTTCTTTTCATCATATATTTGTATTATTCTTATTCAACCCGGGCGAAGTGGGGTACCTCAGCTCGTATGTATATATATATATATATATATATATATATATATATATATATATATATATATATATATATATATATATATATATATATATATATATATATATATAGATAGATATATATATACATATATATTGTTGTGGATATGAGAATGTTTTTTATATTTATTGTTGTGTAGTGAATAGTTGTAAAATGTCACCCTCCTTCCTGCAATTGTTGTTGTATAAAGATCAAAGGGCGTTCCCGTAGTTAATTCCATAAAGCATACACGAAGGACACCATATATCCCTGTTCAGTAGTTATATCCTTATTATGTGTATTAGGGTAAGGCCTTGTCTTCCATTAACGTAATACTCCATTGCACTGAATTACATAAGATAGATCCCCTTTCAATTCCCTCAAAGCCTCCATTACCAACTGCATTCCCCTTTTTGCATCCTTTGCCGACTGAATTGGGCGGTTTGCTGCAATTGCCGCCATTGAACATGTGCTCGGGTCGGGGAAGAAAGGCGTGTCCCCACCTCGTCATAGAGGGGAGGAGTGAGTCAGCCCCACTCCACCAACCACGAACAGGGGGTTGGACTTGGAGAGGGTGTGGAGAGAAACATCAAGGAGGTTCGCGAAGGTTCAGGGGCGTGGCATATATAACCTGCAGAAGACGCCCCCACCTCAGACGAGTCCTGGCCAAGCATGCGACGTCCCCACAGCGGCACGAGCAGACGAGTGAGGCAGCAGATGAGTTCGGAGAAGTGCGAGAGAAGCGCGGGGAAGCCTTTGACAGAAGTGCGAAACAGAAGCGCGGGGAAGCTTTGACAGAAGTGCGAAACAGAAGCGCGGGGAAGCCTTGATAGAAGTGCGAAACAAGAAGTGCAACAAAAGAGTTGCGCCCCACCAGTAGTTTTGGCTCCACCAGCAGTTGACTCTACCAGGCCGCTTCGACCCGTTACCCCACGGGAACCAGATTGCGGTGGCATCGGTGGCCGTCGAGGTCCAGCCCGACGTCCCGTGCGGGATCAAGCCCGAACCATCTGCCCCAGCTGAACCTTCCCATTCCTCCTTCCAGCATTCATTCCTGCCATTCCATCCTTCTTGTGTACGTGAGTTTGTTTTGTTTGTCTTGTCCCAGGGAATAAGTTAAGCTTGTATAGTTAAGCTAGTATTTTCACTGTGTCACCTGCTTTTTCCATTTTCCCTGTATATAACCTTGACTGCTTCTTTTGCTTTAGTGTGTGTAAATAATAAATCCTGTTATTCTTCTGTACGTCTTCTTCTTCCTCTTTACATTCGGTCGCTTTAGAGGTTTCCATATTGAATATCTGTGGCGCGATTTTGGCCAACGTCCAGGAATCGGGTTAGTCGGGGTAACTGTTAGGGCCGCGGCGCCATCCGCTCGGCAAAACAACATCCTATCCACGGTCCGTAACAATATACAGACTTGGCATTTAATATGGAATATATATTTTTTCTCGACTTGGGTTTACTTTCTGAACTCAGTATATCAATCTGGTGAGTTTCTTTTACCCTTCGGTGATGTCTTTGTTGAAAGAACCATGTCACTGACTGTCTTTTGCAGCAATAAGTCAATAACAGGATTATATCACAGGTGGCGTGACAAAATGTAAGGACAGGTACATTTGACGATTGGCTTCACAATCGGGTATATAAGGGTTGTTGCGTTCTGTATTAGTGGAAAACAACTGCTGCACGTCTACAAAAGTTATTGCGGCTTCCTCTGGAGCTGGTCCATCAACTTGACAATGCTGTTGGTCATGGAGTGGTGGCTTTACGAAATTCTGGCATGAAACAGCGTGCTATTGCTCGGCAGTATGGCATCACTCAAGGTCACGTGTCAAAGATCCTGAAACGAAATGCTCAGAGGGGTGTCCCTACTCCAATACCGAGGCCAGGACGTCCACGCAGAACCACAAGGAGAGATGATCGCCAGCTGCACCGGTTAGTCTGCAATGGCCGTACCAAGTCAGCTAATCGGCTTAGGGCTGAGTGGCAGCAACTGACAAATGTGCCTGTATCCAGAAGGCCAGTATTAAAATAAAAGAGCGTTTTGGATCTCTAGATAATTAACCCGTCCCCCATGCAGCGGGAGACTCGGTTGTGCAATCACTTAGGTATGTGTATTTGTGTGTCTGCCTGGGCCTTAACTGTGCGTCTGTCCGGACATTTGAGCTCGTGTAATGAAATTTTTAACAAAACTTTATTATGAGAATATAGAGAAGATAAATTAATAATTTGGTCAAGAGGTCAAAGTCATATAAAATCGTCAATTTTTCATCAAATTTACCTGAAATTTACATGCTTGGTCACTGAAATGGTCAACAATCAAAAGTTACAAGCCTTTTTTTCAGATCAAAAGATCAAAGGTCAAGGTTGCATAAAATATCAATATGTCAGTCATATTCCTGTGTGTATGTCAGTGACGTAATATAACCCAATTAAGAGTGTAGCCTGTGTTCTGTCAAGATGGTGAAAAGTCATCGTCACAAAATCATCAATTTCCAGCTGATTGACTTGAAATTTGAGATCAACACTGAAGCCTATAGGTCAAAAGGTTAAAGTCGCCTAAAATCGTCAATTTTTATATGTATTTTAGCCTTTTTCGTCACGTTTAGGGTACGAAAGAAGAAATCCAGATACAAATCCTCTCTACAGATACAAATCTTCTCCCCCACAAATCTACAAATACAAATCTTCTCCCCTCTCCCCCTCCCCCCCCCTCTTCTCCCCTCCTCCTCCCCTCCCCCCGTTCGCCTCCCCTCCTCTTCCCCCCTTCTCCTCCCCTCCCCCCCGTTCGCCTCCCCTCCTCTTCCCCCTCCCCTTCCCTCCCCCGCCCAGCAATGCCGGGTACTTCTGCTAGCCGGCATAGTATTAAATATTTGGAATCTACATATTTGGAACCCGGGCAACGCCGGGTACCTTTGCTAGTATTTTATAAAGTTCATATTATTTTTGGAGATTCACATTTTTGTATGTGATGTAAATAAAAACTTTAAGTTCATATTATTTTTTGTGACAATAAATAGACTTATTGAGACTTATTCAAGAAATTCGCATGCTCTAAAGATTTTTTTTCCACACTTATGATGTACTACGTCAAGGTTACGTGAGCGAAATTTTAAGGTCACATTCGGATTCGTGGGCACCAAATTAGTTAGAAACAGTTGAAAATAAGTCAGAACCAATTTGTCTGTTGACCAGTGTGACCCTGGAAGACTGTGCAACCTTGAGGAGCTAGAGATGGTCAGAAGGATAATAGAGCAGACAGAGCAGAAAGAGAGAGAGAGAGAGAGAGAGAGAGAGTTCGGACGGAGGAGAGGCGGTTAAATAAAAAACAAAAATCCCCTTTAAATCCGGTATTTTGAAGTTGTAATACAATGTTAACATACCTCGTTTATTTCTCCTTCACCATGGGAATCCTCATAGCCATTTACATCATCATCAATATCAGCTTCTTCTTCAGAGTCTTCTTCACTTTCTTCTTCCTCTTCCTCCTCTTCCTCAAAGGTCTATTACATGGAAAATATAACTTTTATGAAGATTCCTCCTGCTATTATGAAGAAGATTAATAATAACCAAGCACTTCATAATAACCAATAAACTTCAAAATTAACCCAAGCAGTCATTAAAATATCATTAGTGCACCATACTTCTAAAGGTTAGACAATGGATAAAATCAAGAGGGCGTTTCGTGAAGTATATGTTGTAATGTTTGACGTTTTGGGCGTTAGAGCAAAAGAGATACGGGATGGCGGTGAGGGTTGGTATAGGGTAAGAGGGAGTCAGAGGTGGGTGTGTCAGATTGGGATCAAGTGTCAGGGTCCATATGGGGGTGAGAACTGTTTTTGACAGGTATGTCAGGGTTAGGTGGTTAAAAGTGAAGAGAACGGGGAGAAAAATGAAAATATGGAAAAGAAAAAGCTATACAGAAGATTGGATGAATAAAAGCGCCTGAAAAATAATACAAATAAATTTAAAATAAAATGTAAATATATATATATATATATATATATATATATATATATATATATATGTATATATATATATATATATATATATATATATATATATATATATATATATATATAATTATATATATATATATATATATATATAATTATATATATACCGGCAATCATAAAAATAATTGTAAAAAAAAACAAAAGAAATTGATCCCCCCATGGACAGTTATGCCCCCATGGACAGGATCCATAACAATAGCGATTATCACCCGTCTAATATAGACACTGCCCGGAAAAAAGCAATTGCTAACCACTTCTGTAAAGGCCAATCAGAAATCCCAGAGATAAAGCTATGGCGTTGGGTGATCTGTGTGGAGAATGATCTCATCATTGGAAACGCATGGTTCAAAACAGCCCAATTGCAGATTGTACACATTGACTTCACCCGATGGGAAACACAGAAATCACATTGGCTACATTCTAATCAACAGAAGACAGAGAAGTGCTGTGCAGTTTGCCAATACACTGGCAGGTACAGACTGTGGAACAGATCATTAACTCATTATGGTTAAAAGCCAAATCTAGTCAAATAGAGAAAGGTGAAAAAAAAACAACCAGACACTCAGACCAGATATGACCTTAAAACATATACATGTGATATGTAATGAAGGTTTAAAAAAAATGTAATAAAAATAACGTTCTGCAGAGCTGGAATTGGTTGACATTTCCGACATTTGTTTTTAACAGCGAGGCGACTCGTCTCCCTCAAAGTTTCCTCCTCAAACTCCCGCCACCGGGGCAGCCCACTGTTGCTCCAGCTGCATCTGTTCCTCGTTGGCGAGGTCTTCCTCATGGCTGGCCAGCACTTCCTCCACATATTTTTCGTTAACCTCCTCAAAGCCAACATCCCATGCCAATCTGACAATTTCCTGCGGGAGTTGAAGAACTGTTGAGGATAAGCTACAGAAGGCATTGACGCACACTGGCCAGATGCTGTTTTATTGTGGCCTCCGTGACTTCTTTCCATGACCGAGATGTTGGTGATGGCGTGCATGATGTTAAAACCATACCATAATTCCTGGATGGTGGGCTTGTCATCCCTATCAGTCTCAAGTATTAATAATAATAATAATCTTTATTGTCCCATATCCAGGGAAATTATACTTTGGTGACATCATAAGTTTAACCATCATAAAAAACATCAAAGGGAATAAGAAAACAGGGTAAAAAATATGGAAGATGGATTAAACAGCAAAATGGCTGGGAATTGAATTTAGCACTTGAATTGCACATGGAACAAATGACTTTTTGAAAATGTTCTTCTTCATCTGCCTAACAGAGCGTCTCCCTGATGGCAGTTTTTCAATGTCCGTTCAAGAAGTGACTTTCATCAGTATATACATGCATCGACTTCCTTTCCAATGCTCGCAAGTATAGAGACCCCATACTGATTGCCCCATACTGAGAGCCCACCCACTTTGAATGCCAGTGTAATGACCTTTCTCAATCGTGACGTATTCCACATATTTAGATAAATGTACCAGGAAACCAAATTAAAAGACAAAACACTGATCAGTAAGGATTTTTTTTAACTGTGCAAATGTGCGCCTCAGCTAATATGCCTTGAATGTGGCGATTGCCCCTTGATCCATTGTTTGGATCAGCAACGTGGTGTTTTGTAATGGAAAAAGCTCCATCCTTAAATATTCGGAAAGCCTTGTCAGAGTGTGGTGTGGAACATTGTCCAGCAGAAAAGAACCTTGTGGAAAAGGCGGTTACCTCCGCCACCGAAGGTGGGCCTAGGTTATGTTTTCTTTCCTGTCGGTTTGTCTGTGAACAGGATATCTCAAAAATTTATGAACGGATTTGGATGAAACGTGGTGGACAGGTCGGGTGTGTGAAAAGGAAGAATTGATTAAATTTTGGTGAACATCGTTTATTCACAGAAAATATATTCAAACCTCCACTAAACTTTTCCAAAGTTGTCTTGCAACTTTGAAATCAATGAGCTTTGTGTGGCACGCACGCAGGCACACAAAAAGCTGCATTCATCAGATGTCGTTTATAAATTTTCATCCCAATTCATGCAGACAGTATTTCTTTACCCAGATGTGAAATATGAAAACCCACCATCAAACTCCTCTCGAATAATTGGGACTATTAAACATGAATGTAATCAACATTCTCGGTTCCCATTACATCTCAATGATCATACCTCAGATGCTGTTTTTCCAATCGGAAGCAGGTTATTGTCCTTTTCTGCAATACTTTGAAGCTGTGGAAGGACAAAAAAAAAAACATTAAAATGATTACCCATTGCTTGTAACATTGTTATTGTTTCAAAAATGCTGATATTGTAGACCAATCATGAACTTTGAGCAAATGGAAGAGGCAGGCAGGCAGAATTCAACAATTCAAGCTCTTTTATGAAAGGTTCTATCAAGTTTTTCTCTGGGGTGATTCCATGCCAACTAACCTAACTTTGCAAAAGTTTATCACATGACCATGTCAGTCTCTATCAACTAAATATTTCTTTATAATGTGCCTCTACTGTTAAAACAAAGCAAGAAAAACATGGTTCAGTCCACAACTCAGTAGTTTGGTGTTTATTGACCCTAAAAAGAGGGCGTTAAGATGATCTTTGCACTTAGAAGTAGCCAAGTAGTGTCTCCATTTGTTGACATTTTGGAAGGCTCATATCTTGCCAGTAGTTAAGTATGTCAAGCTGGAACCTTGTGAATCCAAGGTAATACTGACCAAATATTTAAGAGATCAGCGGTCTGGAAGGTCAGCAGTTTGACTCCAACCATGGCCTAGTAATACCAAAGACTAAAAATGGTGCGGGGTGATTTATCACTTGTCACTCAGCATTTCGGAAATGGAGCATGATGATCAGACACCGTGGCTTGACATCCCTTGGAGATGGAGTTTTCACACTAAAAGTGTACGCTCAATGGGGAGAATAAAGAACTGCCGCTAGATAGTGCCGCCAGCCAGCAGCCAGGGTCTTTGGGAGGGAGGAGGACAACATGGTGGTTCTCTGGAGGGACGATGATGATGTCGTTGTCCTCCTTCACCTCCACCTCTGGTTTCACGGTTCCAATTATCTCATCAATAGCTGAAAGTTGTGCAGAGTTTTATTTTGGAAAACCGCAATAAATGGATTAATATGTGAAGAAAATTTTCTTCAGCAAACATTAAAATTGTCCGAGTATTATTTCGCTGTAAGTTGTTGTGTGTGTGTGTGTTTTTTTTTTTGTTTTTTTTTGTATACAAGATCGAGGCTCGTGAAAGAGCTAACAATCACACAGAAAGACAAACCGACACATAAAACATATTAAATAAGGGGAGCAGTAGACAAGATGGGGAGAGAGGGGGAAGGACACAAACACAACATTTGAGAGCAGGGACATCGAGAGATCTGTGGGAGGGAGAGGGCTTTGGGGGGGGGGCATGGGAAGGGGGGTGGGAGAGGTATAAACCATATGGACACTGACTGCAAGGACTTCCGGGAAAGAAGTTGGAATTTCCAAAAAAGTGGATCTGGGGTGAATTAGCGGGGGTAGAAAATATCAAGGTTATGGGTTGGAGAAGATAAGAGATGGTGGTGAACAGCTGTTTTAAAGACCTGGATGGAGGAGTGGGACTTATAGTTAGTAGGTAGATTAGTAGGTAGATTATATATTGAACAGCTGACTGCGATACTGTTGACTGCTGACTATACGTATACGATACTGCTGACTGTGATTGACTTCGGTCGTGTTCTGCGATTACGAGATGCGAGGTTGGTGGTATGAAAATTTGAGAACTAAAAGAAAACGTCTATCTATTTATTACATACGCAATATGGCTAAATTTTTGAACACTGCCCCCCTCCTCCCTAATGAAATACGATTCCATCATTTCGACATTATTCGTCATTGTGCACTTTCCTCTGCAAATAATGAAATATAGGTGAAGTACAGCATAGTATTGCCGATGACATAGACTTTCTTCTCTCATTAATCATTCATCTTTCTCAGTTATATTTTTATTCAATTTTTTCACTTCTTTCTTTCCACGGAAGCACATAATATTAATAAACAGATGGCCCAAGGTTTCATAAAGAGGCCCAAGGTTTCATAAAGAGGTGTAGGGATGAGAGGTGTGTAGCCATACCCATATTGCATATTGCTGTTCTTGTTTCTTCAAATCACATTCTCTTTCTGCAGGTAAATCTGATGTGAACCAAGGGCCTGTCACAGCGTGTGGAAGCAAACTTGGAAATAACGTCGACATATCTAAGCTAAACGGCAGAAACCAAAGGAGGGGAGAAAGAAACAAAAATATTACCTGAAAAGGGTGCGTTATTTTTGAATAAAATTGTTTTAGTGAAAGATTACATTAAGAGCTGTATTTTTGTCCACAAAACAGTTAAATAAGTTAAATAAGCAAAGCAAATAACAAAACAGCTAAATAAGCAAAGAAGAATAAAACACGATAACGAAAGGCACTAGTATAGCTAAACAATATATTTATATACACCTCAATCGTTTCAATGGAATATACGGAATACCTGCTGAAAATTTTGTCAATCAAAGGAATACACAATAAAGAAATAAATGATAAATTTAAAACAATATCATTAGTTGGATTTATCGATGCAGCGGTTATTTATCACGAATATTAAACATGGTTAAACAATAATTGTTAAAAATAAAAAGGTACTAGAACATATCGTTTTAATTTTACAATTAAATATTTTTACGATTTCATGAGAAACATATGCGAATCTTAATTTTGAAAATTAAATTGTAAATTTAATGCAATGTGTTTCTGTAGAAATAGGCATTCAACAACTGAGCTATTAATAATTTGTGTACACCTCAAAAACTCCAACGATGATTATAATATTTGAACATTAGTGGACAAGATATGAAGCTGAACAAAAGAATACTATTGTTCTTAAGTATTACCACCAGTTAACTATACATTCATACACCGCGATACACTACAGTGCATTTAACATTGTATATACCGTGCACTGTATATTATACCACGCACATACAGGTAAGCAATTAAAAACTTATGCTTATATTATTTTGTTTGTAATTTATCTCAATGCAATCTCTGATAGAATGATTTAATTAATATAATTTATGTAAAAGATGAAGTAAATTGACGTTTGTGACGTCATTTGCCCTTGCGAGCCATTTCCTGTGAGAGCTGGTCAGGTCTTCGTTGGACCTGCTTCCTTCTTCGCCGTGAGTTTGCCTCCAACCACGGTCCACATTTTATATTCACCTTGCTCGATGTGTGTTTGTATTACTGTCGTTGCTCACCGGTTGAAATATTCATCATTCTTACTTATAACGAACGCCCACACGTTCAAGGTGTATCCCGGTGTACGTACTTCGTTGATTTGATACAAGTTTGGCTTCGACAGAGGAGATCAAAGATTGTAACCATAGTAAACATCGCTTCTGAACCTTTTATAGTCGATCTTTGTCCTTTTTAGACCAAGGACTCTAGGCTGGACGAGAATCCTCAAGACGTGTTCTGTTAGCAAGCGGCTTGCTATCGCTTGCTTGATTCAAAGCGCTCAAGCAAGAATTCCAACGGAACGGAGAGCTCGGCAACGCTTAACAACATGGCGGTCTCCATGGAAACAATGCTATCGTGGTACTAGAGGAAATGCTGTCCATGCCGTCGTTTTCAGGTTCACTCGACTCTCTTGTGACTATTTTTTTTTTTTTTTTTTTGTATACTGAATCGAGGCTCGTGAAAGAGCTAACATTTACTTCACAAACAAATCAACCAGACAAACAAAATATATAAAAAGAGGGAGCGGAAAACAAGATGGGGAGAGAAGGGGAAGCACACAAACACAACATTTGAGAGCAGGGAGATGTGTGGAAGGGAGAGGGCTTGGGGGGGGGGGAGGAATGGGAAGGGGGGGGGGGAGGGAGAAGTATAAAACACAAGGACACCAAGGACTTCCAGGACAGAAGTTGGTATTTCAAAAAAGTGGAATTGGGGTGAAATTAGCGGGGGTAGAAAAGATCAAGGTTTTGGATGGGGGAAGATAAGAGATGGTGGTGAACAGCTGTTTTAAAGACCTGGAGGGTGGAGTGGGATTGAAGAGAGTGAGGGAGTTTGTTCCAGAGGCGGGAGAAAAGAGGAATGAAGGAGTGAAGGTGAGCAGAGAGTCTTGATTTTGGCAGTTTAACCATAAGAGGGTTGCAGGCAGATGTTGTGCGACCTGTAGGAATATTTGCTGGACAGAGCCCAGAGAGAGCTGGGGGGGCAAGGCCAGAGAGGAGTCGGTAGAAGACGGAAAGACCACCAACCTAACCTGCCTGCGGTGAGTGAGTGAGAGGCCCTTGGAGTTAGCTTCATCGCGGGAGATTCCAATGATTCTGAATGCTTTGGTTTCAACAGCGTGAAGACGAGCTAGGTGTGAGGCAGGAGCACCAGCCCAGAGGGGAGAGCAGTATTCCATTGAGCGGAAGACAAAATAAACAGAAAACGGCAAGGGAAGTTCAATGTAAACTTGAATGGACAATGTAAACTTAAATTTTTACTATTTTATAATTACACTTCCACGATGAAGTAGGCTACGTTAATTGTATTTACATTGTACGATCGGCACTTTGTGTGCCAACTGCTCGAGGTTTTCATTTAATTTGGCTCTTCTGCACAAAAGGTTGCCGACCACTGCACGAGCTGGACATCTTCTGTCCTGCCAGTTCTTTTCTTGGCAAGTCTGAACTTCTAACAGCCTACACAACCTTCATCAGCAGCTTTATGGAGTACTGCTCACTCCTTTGGGCTGGCCCTCCAGCTTCGCCATCTCTCAAATCTTGATGCCGTGGAGACCTAGGCCCTCTATATCAATCTCTTATGATGTAGCTGAATATCTGTGCCTGTTGCTTCCACACCAAATCAAAAATGTAAGATCAAATACTGCATTGGAGTCATCAGAAGAAACCCGAATAAGTAACGAGGAAATAAGGAGTTATCAGGAGGAGCCTGGCTAGGATTTGGATTTCAGCTTCACATCCACAACTCTCAAAGCCATCCATCCAAGAATTAACTTTTCCTAGATCAGGGGCGGGCAACCAAAATATTTTCCTGGCCATGGGTATGTATGGCCAGTCGATCACAGAAATGGACACACTGTTAATAAAACAGAAAATTTTCGCAAAATAAATTTATTTCAGCATTCTAATGACAGTAAAGGTCAATTATAAGCATAACACAACACAACACAAAAATACAAAAAATAAGATTTTTCAAAATTACCAAAGCTGAAACTTCAATGAGAGATTTGGTATTCTTTTTTTCTCACCAATTCAAGAAACTGCAGCTAAAAATTCGAACATAACGCACATCTTAATTCTGCTTCCAGATTCGCACCAATGAAGCTTCGACGTTATCTGTCATCGAAGAAAAAGTTGACCCGTACAGCCGCGTACCCGGAACATTGAGCACAATTTGGCAATGACGGCTTTCAGGGACAGTTAGTTCATCTTCCAAGAGGTTTTGCCACATTTCAGCCAGAGATTAATTGCGAATTTGCGGATGTAACTGCTGGCTCTGTAGTAACAGCATGTCAGGCTCAAATCTCTCGCTTGTTCACACCAATTAAATGTAGAAGTTCTTCGGAAGACTTCAGTACTGAAACTAAACAGATCTTTCAAGAACTGAATTGTCAGGTTGAAGCTGTCGAAGTCAGTGAAGCGCTGTTCAAATTTTTGCGTCGAATTCCTGAGCCAATCTACATTTTGCTGCAGCTTCTCCAGTTCAAAATCGATGTCTTCAGTCTTTTACAGATAGCTTTCCAGGTATGGAACAGGGGTAAAATCCTGTTTCTGGATTTGTACAAGCAGCAGATCGAAAAATATTGTCATTAGGTGTATTGAAAAATACATTTCTTATATATAACACTAAAACATTAATATTCTAAAAATATAAAAATATACGAGTATAATACTAAAATGTAAAAATTAACAATTTACAAAAAAAACAACACTAAATCATAAATTTTTCTCAAATGTGATTTTCTTTGCCTTTTGCAACATAAAAAGTTTCATTGAAAGGTGTACAATGCAATAGAACCTTGTAATCCAGCTAAAAACAAACACTATCGATGATTCTACGAGTTGGCCACACATTTTTGTGAAATGGCCACATCCTAGACAGTTAAAGATAAAGAAAGAGAAATGAAGAGAAAGGGACAACTTCCCCAAACAAATTTGTTGTTAGCAGCAGATGCAGAGGACGATGAAGAGGGAAAGAAAGATAAAAAGATGAGGCGTCAGAAGGAGGAGCCCCCTGCTATGCTTATCTGTTGACCTACAACTGTACATTTTGGGGGAGGTGGAAGAGTTTTGCATGTTTGCAGATGTTGAAGAATTATGATGAAAAGTAGAAGTAACTAGAACCACACTCTTCGACGTCACGACGTCGACTGATATGCCTTTGCCCACATTATTACATCATTATAATACTTGTACCAAGTTTGATTAAAATCCATTCAGCTATTCTCATGTTATCACATTTTTATCTGACATGACCTTTGACCTCTTGTCCCCAAAATTTTATCAGGTAATCTTTACATCATTATACATACCTGTACAAAATTTGTATTAGATTCATTTAGCCGTTCTCAAGTTATAGACCTATTAGACTTTGACCTTTGACCTCTTGAGCCCAAATTCTCATCAGTTAATCTTTACATCATTATACATATCTGTACCAAGTTTGAATTAGATCACTTCAGCCGTTCTCAATTTATAGACCTTTACAGACTTTGACCTTTGACCTCATGCCCCAAAATCTAATCATTTCATCTTTACCTCATTATACATACCTGCACCAAGTTTGACTAAAGTCCCTTCAGCCGTTCTCACATTATTGCGGTCACGAAAACCTATCTCTAAATTTGGACGAACTATAAATTTGTCCAAAGTTTCAACTTTTTTCAAAGCAAATCCAGTAAAGCATCCTTTTGTCCTTCTTGTTTTTTTATCTGCCTTTTTTAACAATAGCTGCCACATGACCACTCGGTGTCAAATCGTTGTCAAATCGTTCCCAGGTCCTTCTGCTGTTTGACTTCTGTAAGAAAGTTTCCACTCGTAGAGTAGGTAAAATGGACAGGATTACACATTTCTTGGAATTAAATCTGAGTTTCCTTGACTTAGATAATGCACACACAATTTAAATCTTCCTATAACTCCACAATCCGAGCGGCTGTTAATCTCCAAATAAATCCTCGTCGCGTTGGCAAAAACCTTTACGATATATTGAACACTATCAGGAATATCATTAACAAATGCTACGAAAGCTATAGTTTGTAGAACACCTTACCCCATGCAGTATTGAGAAAACAGACATCAGAAGGGTCTATTCATCTCTTGTTTTGCGTTCCTGAGCACGATCTATATATTAGCTTTGTTCGTGAACTTTGAATAACATGCCTGATGGTAAGCAAATTAAGCCGAAAGGTCAAACCGAACAGTCCAGAGCTGAACCTCCTCCTTCTTCTCGGAGAAGCTTGCAATTTTGGAATGATCTTTGAGAAAAAGATGCACTAATCAGAGATATTTTGGATAAAGTTAGCTCTGTAGTTGCATTGCTAGATGCCACCATTTTTATCTGAAACTCGCTGTTACAATGCCATCAGCAAATCTGATTGGTTGAGACTGTGGAAAATTGTGCCAAAGTACTGCTAAACTGATGTTTTTTGGAAGTGCAATCAAGGTGATTTGTGTTCTACACTGTTCAAATATGTATGTTGAAATTTAAATAAAATAAAAGTTTTAAAGGTTGTAGGAATAAAACGTGTGTGTGTGCGTGTGTGCGTGTGTGCGTGCGGGTGCGGTCGGTCGGTCAAAAAACCCCTAGTGGGTGATCCATCAATGTGAGTGTCGTCTCTCAGATGGTGTTCAGTTGGTGTTCCGTCTGCCAGTATTAGTGGATGTGAAAAAGATTCCACAATGTCCTTACCGAAGAGTTGTTGAGCTATCATCAGCACTAGGTCCAAATTCCAAATCCCAATTGTACTGTGGTCAGCAAGTGGTCTGTTCCTCTCAATGAGCTTTCTTCACACCAAGTTACACCGCTTGCTATCTCAGAGTGTGGTTTCTGTCTGAGCAGCGAATTCTGCACTCTAAGCAAATTGACAAGGTGACTTTCATGTTTCATATGAACAGCCATTCTTGGCCACGAAAGGAAATAACTGACACATGTTCCGATTCTCCTTGCTTTACAAGCTTTTAAAATATGTTTTGAAATATAAAATAATTTGTATATTCATGTTCCTACGTGAACCTCTCATTCACTGGTTTGTCTTTTTGGCTAAAGTCATTTGTTCCGGGATGAAAAGATTATTTTGAATTAATTACCTTCGCCACCAAAGGTGGATGGACGTTATGTTTTCACCCCTGTTTGTTCGTTTGTGAACCAAATAGCTCAAAAAGTTGTTGACGGATTCGGACGAAATTTGGCAGAGATGTGGCATATGTGACAAGGAAGAGATGATTAGATTTTGGTGAAGATCCGGATTTGGATCCGGCTACTAGGATTTTTTAAGTGATTCTTCACCATTGGGAGATGGGGCCAAAAACGATACATAGCAGGATATCTCAAGAAGTTGTGGATGGATGATTTTGATTAAATGCGATTCTGTATTGTGATTTTCAGGTCTACTCGAGGATACAAAACATAAACTGTTCACCTGGCGGAGGTACGCTCTCTACTGAGTGCCATTCAAGTTACCCCCTGTTCCAATTGTCTAATGTCTGTGCCATAGATGGGAAAAACGTTTGGACAGCTGGCATACATAAGGCACATCATCACCTTCACCCTATCTCCTTTTGAACAGCGGGCTTTTCCCAACTTCATCTCCGATGGATTCCCTAATCTGGTTCGTCGTCTGCGGGGCCAGATCTTTCGAATTGGTCCACGTAAGTAACACGTGTGTGTTGTGTTGTGTGTGGGCACATGCATGAAGCACAAGAGGTATTGCAAAAGTTTTTTTTTAAGCAATGACCATGGCCACCTCCAGTGGAGGCCTAATCTTTCAATGCTCTCACGATAACCTTCATATTCCAGTTAACCTACAAGTGAATAAAAAAAATTATGCTAAATTAAAAAGGTAATGTAGGAATGACAAACTACAGTCTAAAAAAGGTCCTAAACACGATAGGGATGATGTTGGTTTCGAGAGGAGCTAACAGTATTGCCATCACATAACAATCCCTACATCACCGCCTCATTTACACTTCATCAGTTATTGCTTCAAGCTTCTACAAACACTTCACTGGTTACAGCAGTACTTGATTACTCTTGTCGCCACATAATGAGACTGTACAAATTAGCAGCCTGAGTACAATGTTATAATATCAGTACATGATCACCAACTTCTTACAAACTGCATGAACATCTCTAATAACAGCATTCTATAATTATCTCCATTTGTGATTTGTTACTCTAAGTTGATAAAAAAAGAAAAGTAGGAAAGACAACTGAAGCTGCAAGAAGTCCCTGAAATTATACTGGAGCTTCTTATACTTATGCAGAAATGAAATATAGGAGCTTCTCATACTTCTAGCTAGGCCTAGCCATAGACAATAGTATGGAGGCGGTGATGTAGGGATTGTTATGTGATGGCAATATTGTTAGCTCCTCTCTAAACAAACATCATCCCTATCTTGTTTAGGACCTTTTTTAGACTGTAGTTTGTCATCCCTACATTGCCTTTTTAATTTGTCATAAATTTTTTTATTCACTTGTTTCTGTAATTTTTTACAATGTGGAATAACACAATGGTATGGTACTCAGAGGATACCCAATCTCGGAGCAAAAGTGCCAAGATATCTGAGGCAGCAATGTGAAACACTGCACATGTGTTCCTATATTGTCTTACGTAACCCTGACTGTATCTTGCAGCTCTGTCTTATTGCTCGTTTCTCAAAGAGTAATGTCTTCATCCAGCCTCAGGCCACACAAGGACCTGCACTTAGAAATGCCCAAAATTTATGTAGTTATCTAGTTCTGTCAAATCAAGTTGGACTTCTAGTGGAATTTATCATCGGATTTCTCCAAACATCCATATCCTGCACCACTTCCCGAATCTCTGGCAGAGACAGCTTGGTTGCAGCCTTTACCCTCATCCATCCGGCACATACACTGTCTGCCTCTTCCTCTTCTTCCCTCAACCATAGGCAGCATTGTTGATTTCTCCAGACTTTCGTTTTTCAGCCATTCCATGTCAAATCATCAAAGAATCTGCCGTCATCTCTCAGATTTTTGTAAAACTTTGGGAACCAATTGGGACCCATGAAAAACGGCAAGAACTCAAATATTTTTGCTAACAGCCTCTTAATTAGTGAGATACAGACTAACGAACTTTGGACTAATTAGCGCGACGTCGCGAATTCAAATGGCCATATCTCTAAAAGTATAACACCTAGAGAGCTGGTTTTGGTGTCATTTTAAAGGTATTTTCATGCCCTATGAATTTGTCTGGGCAACATTTTCCTACCTCCAACCACAAAAAAGTTATCACAAAATATAAACTTCAATTGTGAATCCCCAAAAAATGTATCCTTCACATTTCCTCAAATTAATCCCAGAGGTACCTTATGATGTCAAGAAGCTTCCACATAAATTTTGTGATGGGCACTCCAATAGTTTCTGAGATATGAGCAATAATGTACATGTACGTATGGCATATAGGTTCGAAAATCAGCATTTGTAATGTATTATACAATCAATAAGTGAGTTCAAGTACACAGTGTTCACTAACCTGACTTAGGTTCACTAACCAATGTCACCGATTTTCTTGGTTTTGGATTTCACATATTTATCTGCAGCAAGTCTCTTTTTTGGAATAGGTGATTCTCCAATCAATCCCAAAGACTCATTCAGTGTATTCAGTTCCATTTCAGGAGAATGAAATTCAAACTCCCCTGAACTGCCTGGTATTGGTGATTCACCTCCACCATCATTGTCCTCACTACTGCTAATAGCGCTGCTGGTCACTGGTAATGGTATTTCACTCTGAGTCTCTACCACACCTGGTTGTCTTTTTGCCAGTTTCTTACGACACTGGGTACAGATTTTCTGTGCACTTTGCAGTTTGAGGCTTGGATGAGCGGCTATGGCTTTTTGGCTAACAGCTCTCAAGTCAGACGACTTTGGTTTTTCATGAGCTCCAAAGGGATTGCAGCAGGATTTCTGCTTCAAGATGAACTTTTCCTTGGCAGTCGTCATTTTTCTGCAGCTCCTTCAGAAGTGAACTGCCAATTTCTGTTGGTGGCAGGCCTAAGCATTACACTAAGCCAACTTGGACTTTCCCTGGGGATCTTAGACTGTGAAAGTTGCATCACCTCGACTTACCCACATGGGAAATCCCAGTTGGAATTCCCCAGATGAGAATTCCCCTCAGGCCCAGTTGAAAATGAAAGTATATGATACTTCAAAGCAATTGATGGTTGTTCCCTGTGTTCCCTGTCATGGCTAGGTTAGAATGATTGTATAATACATTACAAATGCTGATTTTCGAACCTATATGCCATACGTACATGTACATTATTGCTCATATCTCAGAAACTATTAGAGTGCCCATCACAAAACTTATGTGGAAACTTCTTGACATCATAAGGTACATCTGGGATGAATTTGAGGAAATTTGAAGGATACATTTTTTTTGGATTCATGATTGAAGTTTATATTTTGTGATAACTTTTTTGTGATTGGAGGTAGGAAAATGTTGCCCAGACAAATTTATAGGGCATGAAAATACCTTTAAAATGACACCAAAACCAGCTCTCTAGGTGTTATACTTTTAGAGATATGGCCATTTGAATTCGCGACATCGCGCTAATTAGTCCAAAGTTCGTTAACCTGTATCTCACTAATTAAGAGGCTGTTAGCAAAAATATTTGAGTTCTAGCTGTTTTTCATGGGTCCCAATTGGTTCCCAAAGTTTTACAAAAATCTGAGAGATGACGGCAGATTCTTTGATGATTTGACATGGAATGACCCTTTTTTGCATGTATGATGTGTCCAAACTATAACAGTTTCTGTTTTAGCATCAGTGCTTCCAATGTACACCTGAACCTTTATATACATACTCGTAAAAAGGCCTTCATCTACAGCTTGATGAAGTCCTGCTCTAAACTCTATGCTGGCGCCCCAGTGTCACACCTTTCTCAGGTTGAAGCCGTGTAAACTAAGGAATTATAATTGATAATTATAATATTCATAATAATTGGAATCTTTCTTGATGCAGCTGAGTAACTCGACCGATCATTATCACATCGCAGACATGTTGGTGGTCACTGTCTTCTCCCATCTCCTTTCTGGTCTAGTACCAGGCCGTGAGCCAGATAGGATCAACGTGCCCCCCCCCCCCCCCCTCTCCCACAACAGAACAAAATTGTATTTTTCTGAAGCCTTGACATGTACTGAACATGAATTGAAATTTAATGGCAACATTTAAATTTCAGTGATACACTAACTATCTGAGCTCTTTTAAGGGAGGTACCATAAAAATGAGAATTGTGGCTCTGCGTTGAACGTGAATTCCGAACCAGAGTAAACAGATGATTTTTAAGAATCTCAAAATATTCTCAAAGGCAAAAGTTATTGTGACACACAAACAACAAACAGAATCAGTGTTAAACATTTACTGCCACGAATGAAATGTTATTACATGGAAAGACAAATGTTTCAAGGTGTGGTAACGATCAACAGTCCATAAGAACAGCGCACCTGGCATATGCAAATGAGCCACAACACAAGAGGGGGTTCACAAGCAAGTTCACACGGTCAGTGGCGAGTGTGTCCACCTTGTGCATTGATGCAAGCCTGTCACCTTCGCCTCATTGAGGCCACGACACGTCGATGAAAGTCCTGGGGAAGATCATTCCATATCAACAACAACAACAACATGCATTTTAAGGCAATTTTCCCCGCTAGAGCGGGGGTTAGCCTTGCGGTCCCCATGACGATCTTCTCCATTTTGCCCTGTTTTCTGCATCTCTCCTTGTTAACCCCCTTGCCCACATTTCTTCTTCCACCATCTTTAGCCAAGTCTTTCTCGGTCTTCCCCGTCCTCTACTTCCTTCTACATTAACTTCCATCACTCTTCTCAACCAGTCACTTTCATCCTTCCTCAATACATGACCAAACCATCTCAACCTGTTCCTCTTCACAGCATCAATCACAGGCAATATTCCCATCATCTTTCGCAATTCATCATTTGTCCTCCTCTCTCTCAACGATACTCCGCACATCCATCGAACCATTCGCATTTCCACCCTTTCCAGCCTTCGTTGCTGCTCTACGTTCATTACCCATGTCTCGCTCCCATAAATCATAACACTTCTCACACATGCAGTATACACCTTTCCCTTCAGCTTCAGCGACACTCCTCCTCATCAGCACGCCACTCAGTTCCCGAAACTTCTTCCATGCACATCTCACTCGAGCAACCGTTGCCGAGTCTGATCCACCTTCTCCATTCAGCATGTCTCCGAGGTAGCAAAATGTTTTCACACCTTCCAGCTTCACGCCATCTCCAAGATCCAACTCAACATTTCCTCCATCTGCAGCTCCCTCTGCGCACACCTTACATTTGAATGTAGCTGCCACATTGGTTAATGACCCTCTCAGACCACTACATTTTTGATGAACCCACTCAGCGCACATTGTACACTGAATGGAGTTCACTCCGACACCCTTCCTGCACACAGCACACGGCCACTTCCCAGTTCTTTCCACCTCACCACATGCTTTACCACTTGCCATCACCTTTGTCTTTCCGATATTCACCTTCAGACCTTTTGTCTCCATACATTCCTTCCACTTGTTCATCTTTTCCTTCAGTCCATCCATACTTTCCGCAATCAACACCAGATCATCTGCATACAACAACTCCCACGGTAAACCCTCCTTTACGTTCTGAGCCAGCACCTCCATCACAGCTACAAATAGTAGTGGACTTAGTACCGACCCCTGATGCACTCCCGCCTTCACCTCAAACTCACCACTGTTCCCGTCCTTCGTCCTTACAGCTGTGCGTGCTCTTTTGTACATTGCCATCACTACTCTGATCAACCATTCCTCCACTCCTAACTTCCTCAATGCCCATGTCAATACTTTGCGTGGAACCCTATCGAATGCTTTCTCCAGATCAACAAACCCAAAAAACAACTTCTTCCTCTTATCCATGTACTTCTCCTGCAACTGCCTCACAATGAAAAGCGCATCTGTCGTTCCTCTTCCTGGCATAAATCCAAACTGCATTTCGTCGATCTTCACTTTCTTCCTTATCCTCCTTTCCAACACCCTTTCCAATACCTTCATTCCATGCTCCAATAACTTTATCGCTCGGTACGAGCCACACTCCAGAGGGTCACCTTTCCCTTTGTATAGAGGGACGAGGGTACTCAGTTCCCAATCCACTGGAATGCGGCCTTCTTTCACCACCAGATTACAGATCTCTGTCATTCTCTTCACACCCCAACTTCCTGCTGCCTTCAACATATCTCCCACAACTCCCGTCGGCCCTCCCGCTTTTCCACTCTTCATTGCTTTTATCGCTTCCTCAACTTCCTTCTCAGTTATCTTCTCTGCCGGTCCTAAAACTGGGTTACTCTCTATGTTGCCATCCCATTCATTCTCTGTATTCAACAGCATTTCCATATATCTTTTCCATCTTCCTTTAATTCCATCTGGGTCGACAACGATTTGTCCCACTTCATCCTTCAAGCAACTCACCCCCATCACATCACACCTCTCTTTCGCTATGTGCTTTGCAATCCTGAATACTGCTTTCTGACCCTCTTCCGAATCCAAGCGTTCTCCGAACATTTTCCTACATGCCTCCTGCGCCTTTGCTACCTCTTTCTTTGCAGCCTTCCTGGCTGCCTTATAACTTTCATGCTCTGCTGTTTCTGCTCCCGTACCCTTCGCCTTCTGCCACTCCTTGAACTTCTTCCTCTTCTCGTCAATCCTCTTTCCAACTTCAACATCCCACCACCATGTTTCCGAGTGCCTCGGTGGTCCTTTTGTCCATCCACATACCTCACCAACGGCTCCCAACAGACTAGCTTTCATTGACATCCAACCACTTTCAAGCTCAACCACATCATCCTCTACCCTACTCAGCCTCTCTTTTAATGCCTCCCTTACTGTCACCTCTTTCAACCTCCACACCTTCATTCTCGGTTGGTACTTCACCCGCCGAGCTCTCCTCGCACCTTTCACCCTTATGTCGCAGACAACCAAGTGGTGCTGTGAAACAGCCTCCTCCCCCGGGATCACCTTTGTGTCCCGGAGGTGCCCCCTATCTCGCCTACGCACCATCAGGTAGTCAACGGTTGTCGTCGACCCACCTGACGTGTATGTAACAAGCTTATTGTCCTCTCTCTGGAACTGAGTATTACAAATCAGCTCCATCAGCAAACTCCAAAATCCTTTCACCTTCTCCATTTCTCACACCATATCCGTAACCCCCATGAACTCCCTCAAAACCGTCCATACTCCTTCCCACATGTCCATTTAGGTCTCCTCCCACCACAACAACTTCCTCATCTTTCACGTTTTCCATCAGCTTCTCTATCGCACACCAGAACTTGTCCTTCTCTTCATCGCTTCGACCAACCTGCGGAGCATATCCCGAGATGACGTTCACCAAGAGCTTTCCAATCATCATTTTCACCATCATCAACCTATCACTCACTCTAGTCACACTCACCACACTGTCTACAAACTCCTCAGAAAACAGGACACCAACACCATTCACGCCCTCCGGGCACCCTTGCCACACAAACTTGTATTTCTGTCCCTGCCTACCCTTCACCATTCTCACACCACTTCCCTTCCATCTCGTCTCTTGCACACAACATATGTCCACTCTTCTTCTGACCAATACTTCCACCACTTCTCCTGATCTCCCTGTCATTGTCCCTACATTCCATGTCCCAAACCTCAGAAACCGATCTCCACTTCGGGCTGTACCCTGCCCATATGTACTTGTGATTGTCATGGTTCTCTTTTTGAGGCAATGTTTTCATGGCCGGATGCCCTTCCTGACGCCAACCCTCTTAGTCGTCTCTTACGACACGCAGGGATACGGTGTACCTATTCTGACCAGGGTACACACTGTGAAACGTTTAAAACATGTAAATTCTGGGGGGGGGGGGGAGGGGGGGCGTCAGCATCACGGCTGCGGTTTAAACATATTCCAGCAATATCCAAACAGAACCATGAAAAAAAAAAAAAAAAAAAATCCAATCAATCCGGGAAAAGTCTCCAAGCAAGAACGTGGATTTGAGAAGGAAGGAGCAGAGGCGGAAGAAAACGAGATACAGGGGGCGGGGCACAAGCCGAGATGAGGAGGAGAGCGAACAAGCACGTGTCCGTGAGGAGAGAAAGAATCAATATACAAGTACACATACATTCAAAGTACACCGCCCCATGCCAAATAATTAAATATGCTGCAGCGCGGCATTGCCGGGGCGCCTCTGGCGCCCGGCAATACCGCAGTGCAGCTCATTAAGGCTGCATTGGGAGGGAGGGGTGTACACTAATTGATTGATTAATTGTATAATTAAAATCAATAAAAGATTATCACAAAATATTTTCATAATCAATTGGCTAATCGCATAACTAAACCACTAGTGCTTCATCCGAAGATGTATCTTTTAGAAATTTAATTAAATAAGTCATTTATAAAAAATTAAATAATTAATTGATTACTCAATAAATAATTAATCGATTAATCAATAAATAATTAATAGATGAAATGATTAATCAATAAATCAAAAATATCCTTGATAGCCACATCACTTGGTCACTCATGTCCAAATATTAGCTTTCCAGCTCAAAAGGTGCCTGAGATATTGGCCAAATGAGAAAGAAAATAAATAAATGATTAATAATGAAAATAAATAAATAATAATCATAAAAAAATTAAATTATTAATCAATTTGGTCAGAGAACACATAAACTACCACTATTTCATCAGAATCTGTAACTTTAAAAAAAAAAATTTTTTTGTCATTAATCGAATAATTAAATAATTAATCGATTAATTGATTAATTAATAAATCAAAAATATCCTTTGCAGCCAAATCACCTGGTCATTGGCATGTCCAAATATCAGCTTCCTAACTCAAAAGGTGCCTGAGTTAATAATGGTCAGAAGAGAAATGAAATTTAATTAATTAAATAAGTACTTAATTAAACGCTAATAATTAAATAACTCCTCAATTAATTGATTATTCAAAAAACAAAAAATACCGTATTTGACAAAGGACTTGCTCACTACTGTGCCGAAATTTCAGCTTCCTAGCTCAAAGGATGGCTGAGATATCGTCCGGACAACCAAGAAAGAAAACAAACAAACAAGAAAACAAACAAACAAGAAAGAAACCAGAGTGAAAACTGAGTACTCTCTTTCAGCGTGCGTCACTGCCGAGCCCCCTTTGGTGCCCGGCAATGACGATTTGCAATGCCTGGAGATGGCATAGGAAAGGAGCGGTGTACAATAATTATTTGTCTCGGGAGGTGAGGTGAGGGGGAGAAAACAAAATAAAAGAAACAAGCAATACAGCGAAGGAAATAACCCAAACCGACAAAACACCGACGGGGGGAGGGAAGCCCCAAGTTACCAGGCCGCGCACGAGGTACGACTCAGAAAACGATTAACTACACACAAGTTTGCACGAACCACAAACCAACACCAACTAGAAACCCACAATAACACGTACACAGCAAAATAACCAGTGGAAATTTGGCAAAGACAAGAATGGGAAAACACTCAAACTTCGATGCCGTGGAGAGCTCGAAGTATGCCTCACTCGCCCGAGGAACCGGAAGTCCTACCGTGCGACGTGGTCGTCTGGTTGTCTGGCCTTTAAAATTGAACATTGCTGGCCATTTTTCTCGAATGTCATGCTTCTTGCAAATTTCGTGCAATTCGAACAACAACTGCTTGATTGCATTTCTTCGACCATTTTAACACACTCTTTCTCTGGTTCAAATCCAAAAATTCATTCACAAGATTACCAATGAAAAAATTCCATGTCACAATAACTTTTGCCTCTGAGTATAATTGAATAGGTGCATATTATATATTAAAGTAAAGTCTTATTTCCTTGTGCTTCATCCTTTATGTTTCGTAGGTTGATATCTTATTCATTGATTTGGTTTGTGGACTTTGAGTGGCTTCACCAATACCTGTCATACCTGTCATACATACGGATGTAGTTCTGTAGAGCATCATCTGCTCGTGTTGCGTTCAAGGTATCTGTGGAGGGAGAGTGTAATGCATCATTCAGCACTTTTCTTGATCGTTATGGCAGTGATGCAAGCACCTCGTCATCACCTTGGTCTGTGATGTATCGTAACAGCAACAATCTTTCTAGGAGCTCCAACATAACTTTGTGGCAATGCATGGCTCTGTCATAATGTTTTCCAGAGATAACTTCCTCAAAAGAACCTGAAGCAATCAAGCCTGCTTCAAGCAAAATGTTAGAGAGGCCCGATCCATACATCTTCTTGCCAATCATCTTCATATAATCGCATGCCAAGTGGAAAGTTCCTGTCATGATAATGTGTCATGATAATGTCATGATAATGTCTTGGTAATCCCAGACGAGAGGATATGCCTTCATCGACACACCTAGTTTGAATGTTGTAATTGTGTAAGGTTGGTTGACCTCCATGGTGACTTTTTCAGCATACCTGAGACACTCCTGCACTTTCTTGTAATCGGTGATTGGACTAGCAATGGCAGGGTAATCGGCGATGGTCGTCAGACTTTCTGGTGTTCTGTCAGTGAGAAAGAAGAAACTTGACCATCCAGGAACTTCTTGTTGTGACATGCAACTTCTCATCCAAATCAGCACCCACAACCAAATCAGTTTACCTCCACACGAAATGTTTACGATAGGAGTGACTCCGCCTGTATAATTTTTTATTCATAATTATGACGTCATAGGTGCGTTAATTATGACCTCATAATTCAACAAGTACAACGCTTGAACTGATCAGTTTGAAATTTATTGAGCATGATCTATGCAACAATTATATTAGAGAATATAAATTTATGATGTCATCGCTCACGTGCTCAGTGGTGAGTTTGAGGTGAAGGTGGGAGTGCATCAGGGGTCGGTACTAAGTCCACTACTATTTGTAGCTGTGATGGAGGTGCTGGCTCGGAACGTAAAGGAGGGTTTACCGTGGGAGTTGTATGCAGAAAGTATGGATGGACTGAAGGAGAAGATGAACAAGTGGAAGGAATGTTTGGAGACAAAAGGTCTGAAGGTGAATATCGAAAAAACGAAGGTGATGGCAAGTGGTAAAGCATGTGGTGAGGTGGAAAGAACTGGGAAGTGACCGTGTGCTGTGTGCAGGAAGGGTGTCGGAGTGAACTCCATTCAATGTACAATGTGCGCTGAGTGGGTTCATCAAAAATGTAGTGGTTTGAGAGGGTCATTAACCAGTGTGGCAGCTACAGTCAAGTGTAAGGTGTGCACAGAGGGAGCTGCAGATGGAGGAAATGTTGAGTTGGATCTTGGAGACGGCATGAAGCTGGAAGGTGTGTAAACATTTTGTTACCTCGAAGACATGCTGAATGGAGAAGGTGGATCAGACTCAGCAACGGTTGCTAGAGTGAGATGTGCATGGAAGAAGTTTCGGGAACTGATTGGTGTGCTGACGAGGAAGAGAGTGTTGTTGAAGCTGAAGGGAAAGGTGTATGCTGCATGTGTGAGAAGTGTTATGATTTATGGGAGCGAGACATGGGTCATGAATGTAGAGCAGCAACGAAGGCTGGAAAGGGTGGAAATGCGAATGGTTCGGTGGATGTGTGGAGTATCGTTGAGAGAGAGGAAGACAAATGATGAATTGCGAAAGATGATGGGAATAGAGCCTGTGATGGATGCTGTGAATAGAAACAGTTTGAGATGGTTTGGACATGTGTTGAGGAAGGATGAAAGTGGCTGGTTGAGAAGGGTGATGGAAATGAATGTAGAAGGAAGTAGAGGACAGGGAAGACCGAGAAAGACTTGGCTAAAGATGGTCGAAGAAGAAATGCGGGCAAGGGGGTTAACAAGGGGAGATGCAGAAAATAGGGCAAAATGGAGAATATTGTCATGCATGTTATGCAATGTCATGGGGACCGCAAGGCTAACCCCCGCTCCTGCAGGGGAAAAAAAACAAAAAACAAAACCTTTAGAGGCCATTTTTCCCCGCAAAGCGAGGGTTGGCCTTTTTCGGGCACCGTGGTTATTGTTGTTTTTGTTGGTCTCCTTTTTGAAGCGATGTTTTATGGCCGGATGCCCTTCCTGCCGCCAACCCTGTTTTTTTTTTTGTTTTGTTTTTTTGTATACTGAATCGAGGCTCGTGAAAGAGCTAACATTTATTTCACAAACAAATCAACCAGACAAACAAAATATACAAAAAGAGGGAGCGGAAGACAAGATGGGGAGAGAAGGGGAAGCGCACAACCACAACATTTGAGAGCAGGGAGAAGTGTGGGAGGGAGAGGGCTTGGGGGCAGGAGGCGTGGGAAGGGGAGGTATAAAACACAAGGGGACCGAAATTAGCGGGGGTAGAAAAGATCAAGGTTTTGGATTGGGGAGGATAAGAGATGGTGGTGAACAGCTGTTTTAAAGACCTGGAGGGTGGAGTGGGATTGAAGAGAGTGAGGGAGTTTGTCCCAGAGGTGGGAGAAAAGAGGAATGAAGGAGTGAAGGTGAGCAGAAAGTCTTGATTTTGGCAGTTTAACCATAAGAGGGTTGCAGGCAGATCTTGTGCGACCTGTCGGAATATTTGGGGGACAGAGCCCAGAGAGGGCTGGGGGAGCAAGGCCACAGAGGAGTCGGTAGAAGACGGAAAGACCACCAAACCTGCCTGCGGTGAGTGAGTGAAAGACCCTTGGAGTTAGCTTCATCGCCGGAGATTCCAATGATTCTGAACGCTTTGGTTTCAACAGCGTGAAGACGGGCTAGGTGTGAGGCAGGAGCACCAGACCAGAGGGGAGAGCAGTATTCCATAGAGCTGCGGATGAAAGCCTTGTATGTGGTGAGGAGCTCAGGTGTGCCAAGGAAGGACTTAGCACGACGGAGGATGCCCAGTCGGCGACTGGCTTTGGAGGCCAGATTTGAAATGTGGTTTTCCCAGGAAAGATCATGGCAAATAGTGAGACCCAAAAGCTTGAGTGACAGAACTTCTTGGAGAGGATTATTCAGAAAGTGGATGGAAGGGTTTTCCAGTCGGTCTTTTCGGAGAGACATCGTAAGAGTGTGAGATTTATCAGGATTGAAAGACATGTTCCATTTGTTTGCCCAGTCTGTGATTTTGTCCAGGTCTGCAGAGAGTGAGGAGGCTGCAGACTGCCGATCTGAGGGATGAGGAATGGAGCGACAGAGAGTAGAGTCGTCAGCAAAGAGATAGAGAGGATTTTCAAGAGAGTCAGAGAGATCATTGATGAAGACCAGAAAAAGCACAGGGCCCAGAACACTACCTTGGGGAACTCCAGCCTGAACAGGAAGAGGAGATGAGAGAAACCCATTCAGGGCCACATGTTGACTACGACCAGAGAGGAAGTCCGCCAGCCATGCATGGAGATTTCCATGGATACCAAAGGAGGAGAGTTTGGTGAGCAGAGCAGGGTGCCAGACCGTATCGAAGGCACGTGAAATGTCAAGGGAGACAGCTCTAATTTCCTGTTTGGCGTTGAGGACCTCCATCCATTGTTGAGAAAGCAGAAGCAGCATGTCCAGAGTAGATTGACCAGGTCTGAAACCAAATTGATGATCAGAGATCAAGCCATTGGTCATCAGATCAGAGATCAGAGATCACGACAAACAGGGATTTACCAGTGAACTGGTAATCAATTAGCCGACCTCGGAAGGATGACAGGCTGAGTCAACCCCCCTGGCGTTAATTCAGCGATCGACCGGGATTCGAACCCAGGGAAAATGGCCTTAAAATGCCTGTTGTTTTTGTTGCTCACATGGTCGAGCAGCCATATTGGATCAAAGAAGAAGAAAAAACCTTCAAAAACAGAAGAGTTGGCTCACACAAAGTTGACTGCGTAGGGTAAGTATTCTATGAATACCATCTAGTTTGATTAATGTGTCTAAATAAGCTGTTCTGAATAGTGTTATGTTTTCTCTGAAATGTCCACCTGGAAAATAAAAAATATTTGAACATTTGGGTAAACTGCCTTTGGTATCGAAGGAAAATGAGGATGTAGCCACTCAAAGTCCACTAACCGAATCATTGGACATGATATCAACCTACAAAACAAACAGAATGATACATAAATAAATAATCTTTAATTTGATATCTAATATGTGGATATTCAATCATTTTGAGTAGCATCTTTACTCTGGTTCGGAATTCATGTTCTCGACGCAGCGCTGCGATTCTCATTTTTATGGTTCCTCCATTAAAATGGTTCAATTAGTTAGTGTATCCCTATATTTTCATTGCTAACATTGCATTTCATGCTCAGGACATCTCAAGGCTTCAGGAAAATGCAATCTTGTTTAATTGTGGGTGAGGTTGGGGCGGGGGGCGGGGGGGAAGGGGTGCACGTTTACCCGATCTGGCCCACGGCCTATACCCTCTGCTCCTTCTGCGCTCTCTAACCCCTCTCCCCAGCTAAAGTAGTCTGTATGCATTCTGCCAGTCACCCCCTCCCCCTGCTGAAACTCCCAAATTGCAGAGCCGCTGCTCGGCTTCACTCACTTGTTCCTCTTTTTTCCCCTTCTGTGGACCAAAATTTCCCCAGTCTCTTCAATCTCGTTCTTCCTTCTAGTGATTCAAGACTGCTGTTCACCACCATCTTGGGTATATCCCCGATCCACAGATATTTTCTATCCTGAATAATCCTCCCGAAGCAGTTCACTGAAGCCGACTTGCAGGCTGACTCTTTGCGAGTTTCCAGTGTTTTTCTGCCAATTATCTGATTGTAAGTTTGCCGCTGTATCCATCCTCTTCGCCCCCTGTCCTCCCCCTTGCCATCATTCTTCCACACATCCTTTATTTCTGCAAGTCTCCCTTTACTTTGGTCCTCAACCCTGCTATTAGTGTGTGTCCTCCCCATCCCCCTTCTCTTCCTGCTTTTCTTTTTTGTGCTATTTCATTGTCCATTGTGTCTGAGTCTCGACACTTTATTCAAAAACACAATCCATTGCAAACTTTGCTGTGTCCTTTCTGTTTCATGTGATTGCCATCATTGTGGAAACACTTGTTTCGGCCCATAAAAGACTCTCAGTGCTTAGCAAACCCATATCCATGCTGCCCACATCATTCCTCCAACCACTGGTTGTAAATGTTCCACAAGAGAGTGTTCAAATTGAGATAAAATATATATCGCTTTACTTGTGAATTCCCCACCACTGCCCATTTTCGGGTGAATCCTGAAAAAGAAAAGTTGCAATGAAACCCCTTTCCCTCAATCAATATCCCAGTACTTAGCCTTCAGGTTGTCGGAATAAATTCTTCCCACATTGTTATCACCCGCATGCACCACAACAAATGTCCTTGCACCATGACTCAACGCAACATCATCCACTAATTCATCGATATCCCTCACCCCATCCCTCTGAAATAAAACAAATTCCCATTGTTTTTTTTTATTTATCCTTGTCACACAATGGACTGTCCAGATGGGACAAATAGGTCCTGCTGATGGGACATATAGCCTCATCTCCAACAAAAAAGGTCTCCTTGTCTTCCCTCTCTCTAATGGCCACCACACTCTCAATGCGCACCTGCCGCACTCACGCCACTGCCCGCATCATCACACCCCAACAATCACATACAGTCACGTGAAAAAGTAAGTACACCCCATGTAAAGTTTTGACTTTTTCAACATATTTCAACATACAGCTATTTGATCTTCATTTCAACAATATTGATATATAAAGATGATATAATATAACAAATATGAAACATTTACATTTTGTAGTCCATTGTATAATTTAAATAAAGATGAATGCAAATTTCGCATGTGGAAAAAGTAAGTACACCCTTGGCTCTAATAGGTGGTATTGCCCCCTTTGGCAGAAACAACCTCAAGTAGGCGTTTCTTATAACTATCTACCAGTCTCTGACATCGACTGGGAGAAATTTTTGCCCACTCCTCCATGCAGAATTCTTTCAGCTGTGTGATGTTTGAGGGGTTTCTTGCATGCACAGCTCGTTTCAAATCCCCCCACAACATCTAGATGGGATTTAGATCCGGGCTTTGACATGTTGTAAATATGTTGAAAAAGTCAAAACTTTACATGGGGTGTACTTACTTTTTCACATGACTGTACATGCAGTGCCCCCATCAGCACCCGCATCTGCAGCACCTCCAAAGCCAACCGCAACTCCACTGCCGTTATCTTGATTTGAAGCACCCCCGACGTCGTCATTAACCGCTCCACCCCAACCTGCACATTCTGTAACCCGACCGCCGCTCACACTCCCACTCTTATCCACCACACCGAGACACGTCCTCGCCCATCATACTCGGTCCATCACCCTTCCCCTCTATACCCCCATCTCGGAATATATTATTAGCACATGCACCACAACAAATGCCCTTCCACTTTGACCCACAAAATGCCATCCACTAGTCCATCAATATCCCTCACCCTATCCTTCAGAAAAAAATTTTAAAACCTTTTATTTTCGATCCCTGCTGTAGAATGTATAGTCTGCATACCCAATGGTGTCATCTCCAGCATAAACCAGCACAATCCACACTCACACTGTCATTCATACCCTCCACATCCCCATATGTAAATACATGTTCCATTAGAGATTATTCAAATTGGTAAAAAAAAATTTTTATTGAAAATTAAATCGGGTGTTGGTATCACTTCCTGTGCTATAAACCATTCAGAAAAATCAACCTGTCAATTCGCGTTTGCTGCTTTAACATTCAATAGGTCCTGCTGATTGGAGCTTCCAGCACCTCCAGAATTGATGGACATACAGACCCAGGATTTGATGGAAAAAAATTTGAATAATTTTATTTTACCTGCAATTACACTGATAAGATAAGATGTCATGTTAGTGATGTCATGTCATAAGATGTCAATCGACTCTTGGGGTGATAAAGCCGTTGTGGAGGATGGTGATGTTTAAACGTCTCAAAAGGGCATGGCCATGGTTGGCGCAATTTCCAAACGGCAGTGTCAGTACCAGATTAGACTTATTTATTTGGGGAGATTGAATACACCTGCAGTCTATGATGCTGAACGTGCATGTTATGAATTTGGGGAGTCTGGGTTCATCGATAGTGCTTTTGGCCTCAGATGAGGCTGTGGGCATCTTGATTGCCAATTTCCAGTAATATTTTCTGAAATTGGCACTGATGGCCTAATCCCTTTCGGGATAATCTCATAGGTACAGGACTTTAATAATGAATTGACCAAGGTTGTTGGATCAGCATGTACCATTGTACCTACATGTTTGCGGTGTTTTTTTGCAGCCTTTGCACTGCTGTACGTCGTCTATGACTGGACTGAGAAAACGCATAAAGCATCACTTCGTAAGAACCCAGAAGACTATATCAACGATGAATGAAGATCTGTCAATCACTTTTGCCATCCTTGTACCCTGGTACACCCAAAAATGTTTAATTTACCATTTGATGCAGTTTGATGTGCGTGTATGAAATTCATCCAATAGGCATGTGCTGCAAACTATCTTGCAATGCGTTTTTATTGTGGGGAGTTACATTAAAATTGAAAAAGTACTCCCTTGTTTGGTTGTTTTGTTTTGTAAAATTCCCATGTACACAAGTGCTTTAATTCTGAGCAAAAAACAATTTGTAGTGCTGTCAATGTAACATTCATTAGTCAAAGCGTTTACTTTGTGAATGGTGCCAGCATTTTACTAATTTCAACTCATTGTTCTTTCAGCCAGCACGGTTGGCAAAATGGGGGAATTTACTTGTGCTCGAAGGGGGAACCAAAGCTTAAAATACCGGTCCACCAATTTGTTAAAAAGCTAATAGGTTTCATCAATAAATCCTGGGATGGGGTCATGGGAACTAAAATGCAATCACAAGACAGAAATAATCGGACAGCGTGCTTAAATGGCTGTAACACTATCACATTTATTCTTAGCACCAATCCTACTCCAGGCCAGACACATTGTCCAGAGTGCTCCAAAAAGATCTGAACAACTTTGCTTGTTAATATATTTAGTACCACAAACTATACAACGATACCATTTGTTTTATATGATACAGAAACTCATAAAGTTTTCTTTATTTTCAGGTCTGGTGGTTTATTGTAAAATATAATGGCGACTCCAAAGGAGAAGGCTCAGTGCGTCAAATGGTTAATCGAGAAGAGATCCAACACACAAGTTCAGCATAATTTCCGTATCCGCCATCGTGGACTAGTGTCCGAGAGTGGAACAAGGGGTTTAAGGAGATTGGAAGTTGTCAGAAACAGAAAAGTATGGATCGACCAAGCACAAGTGCAGCAGATGTTGAACGAGTGCGTGAATCATTTCAACAAAGCCCCAGAAAATCAATCCGACGCACATCCAAAGAACTGGGACTACCAACCATCACTGTATACATGGTTTTACTTAAATAGACTGAAGTTTTATGCCTATAAAGGTGCAGATTCTGCAGGAACTCAAATCAAATGACAGACCCAAAAATGCAAGGTGTTTGCTTTGGAAATGCCAGGAAGGAGGAAACCAGGAAGAGGAAGGAAGAGGAACGACAGACGCGCTTTTCATTGTGAGGCAGTTGCAGGAGAAGTACATAGAGAAGAGGAAGAAGTTGTTTCTTGGGTTTATGGATCTGGAGAAAGCATTCGATAGGGTTCCACGCAAAGTATTGACATGGGCATTGAGGAAGTTAGGAGTGGAGGAATGGTTGATCAGAGTAGTGATGGCAATGTACAAAAGAACGTGCACAGCTGTAAGGACGAAGGACGGGAACAGTGGTGAGTTTGAGGTGAAGGTGGGAGTGCATCAGGGGTCGGTACTAAAAAAAAAAAAAAAAAAACACCTTTAGAGGCCATTTTTCCCCGCAAGCGGGGGTTGGCCTTTTTTGGGAACTGTGGTTGTTGTTGTTTTTCGGTCCCCTTTTTTAAGCAATGTTTTACGGCCGGATGCCCTTTATGACGCCAACCCTTTTTGCCGCCTTTAACGACACACAGGGAATTACCAGTGAACTGGTACTCAATTTGCCGACCTCGGAAGGATGACAGGCTGAGTCAACCCCCCTGGCGTTAATTCAGCAATTGACCGGGATTCGAACCCAGGATCCTAGGATCCTAAGCCGGCACCCGAGCCGCTAGCCAACACCAGTCCTAAGTCCACTACTATTTGTAGCTGTGATAGAGGTGCTGGTTCAGAATGTAAAGGAGGGTTTACCATGGGAGTTGTTGTATGCAGATGATCTGGTGTTGATTGCGGAAAGTATGGATGGACTGAAGGAAAAGATGAACAAGTGGAAGGAATGTATGGAGACAAAAGGTCTGAAGGTGAATATCGGAAAGACGAAGGTGATGGCAAGTGGTAAAGCATGTGGTGAGGTGGAAAGAACTGGGAAATGGCCCTGTGCTGTGTGTAGGAAGGGTGTCGGAGTGAACTCCATTCAATGTACAATGTGCGCTGAGTGGGTTCATCAAAAATGTAGTGGTCTGAGAGGGTCATTAACCAGTGTGGCAGCTACATTCAAATGTAAGGTGTGCACAGAGGGAGCTGCAGATGGAGGAAATGTTGAGTTGGATCTTGGAGACGGCGTGAAGCTGGAAGGTGTGAAAACATTTTGCTACCTCGGAGACCTGCTGAATGGAGAAGGTGGATCAGACTCGGCAACGGTTGCTCGAGTGAGATGTGCATGGAAGAAATTTCGGGAACTGAGTGGCGTGCTGATGATGAGGGGAGTGTCGTTGAAGCTGAAGGGAAAGGTGTATGCTGCATGTGTGAGAAGTGTTATGATTTATGGGAGCGAGACATGGGTAATGAACGTAGAGCAGCAACGAAGTTTGGGAAGGGTGGAAATGCGAATGGTTCGATGGATGTGCGGAGTATCGTTGAGAGAGAGGAAGACAAATGATGAGTTGCGAAAGATGATGGGAATAGAGCCTGTGATTGATGCTGTGATGAGGAACAGGTTGAGATGGTTTGGTCATGTGTTGAGGAAGGATGAAAGTGACTGGTTGAGAAGAGTGGTGGAAATGAATGTAGAAGGAAGTAGAGGACGGGGAAGACCGAGAAAGACTTGGCTAAAGATGGTGGAAGAAGAAATGCGGGCAAGGGGGTTAACAAGGAGAGATGCAGAAAATAGGGCAAAATGGAGAAGATTGTCATGGGGACCGCAAGGCTAACCCCCGCTCTAGTAGGGAAAATGGCCTTTAAAATGCATGTTGTTGTTGCTTTGGAAATGCTCGGTCACATAGAGGATGATGAAGATTACCTCAAAAAGATCATGTTCACAGACGAAGCTTGCTTTCGTGTATCAGGGAAGGCCATCCGGCACAATGTGAAGATAAGGTTGCTCGGAAAACCCCCCATGTGCTCATTGAACACATACGCGACAGTCCTAAGGTCAATATATGGTGTGGTCTTCTCCATGGCTGCTTGGTGGGTCCATTTTTCTTTGCAGAGGATACAATGACCTCCATAATTTAAAAGAAATTGTTGAAACGAAATGTTGGAAGGGTTCTCCATCCCACAGATTGAAGACCGACAAACAAATATCATTTTTCAACAGGATGGTGTTCCCCCTCATTGGTCGTTTGAGCCACCCTGAATGAAAAATTTTGGGTCGCTAGTTTGGCCAATACTGACCAACTGCCTGCACCCCCCCCCCCCCTCCTCACCAGACATAACCCTCCTTGATTTTCTTTTTTCTGTGTGGGTTTGTCAAAGATGTTCTGGACAACACCAAGGTGGAAAACCTGCAACATCTTCATTCTCGAGTTACATCTGCATGCGCATTGTTGGTACGCAAACATGCTAAACTGAACATTTCAAGAACTTCTGTACCGCCTTGAGGTCCTGCTCTCGAAAACCAGAGCTCACATTGAAGTGTATTGATGGTGTTCACAAAACTTTGAGTTTCTTTATCGTATAAACCAAAGAGTATCGTTGTATCACTTGTGCTAAATATAGTTACGGACGCAGTTTAGATGTTATTTACCGAGCGGTGGTATTGCCGCGACCGAACAGTTATTCCCCGACTAGACCCAGATTCCACCCAGACGTTGACCAAATCGCGCTATGCCAAATCAATGATGGAAAGGACGCGACGACTGGGAAAGAGGAAACGACGCAAGGGGTACAGTTCTCAAGACCTCTGGAGGAGGGTATAATTACAGTGGTGGAGAAAAGGGGGTAGATTACACGGCAGAGTGAGGTAAAAGACACAGAAGAGATGGGCACTTAAATACAATCTTATCTATTCCCGGACAGACCACAGACAAACGGAACAAGGCTGACTTACACAGGGATTGATGGCAGGGAGGGACAGGTAGTTCGATGGTACAAGGTGCACCTTGGCTCGGGGACAGGATAAAGCACGGTCCAGTCCAGAAGATGCGGGGAGGCCTCACAGCGCTCGGAGGGTACGTCTTCCTTGTTCCAAGCTCAGCGCGCATCTGACGTCACCTCCCTCTCCCTGCGCATGCTCAGCGGGGAGTGACACGCCCTCGGCTGGTTGGCTCCGCCCCACTGGGGCCGGTCCGATGCTTCCATTGGGTGCGGGGGATACCGGGCTCCTCCCTTGACGAGGAGCTGACAGGGAGCCCCTATTTGGTAACCCCGTCGAGCACATGTTCGATGGCGGCTCGTTGGGAAGGCCTGATGCCCTCCCAACACCCCCTACCAACCAAGCCGGAGTGAGGACGCGCACTTCCCGCGCCCGCCGCTGCCGTTGCTGTTGTTGTTGTTGTTGTTGTTGTTGCTGAACCGTGAGGAAGAGCTGCGGGGAGGTATTGGGAGGTCCTAAACTTCCTAACGGTGCCATACAATCACATTCTGGTGCAACGAAGGGTCAGAATTAATGGAAACGAGTCCTTAACTGACATAGACTAAGAATAACTAGCAAGATGTCCTATAGTTGTCTTACATGAGATGCGGTGAACCGGGGCACGACATTTAATGGGGGAAATAGGGGGAGGTCGGGTCTACAGAGTGTTGTTTACAGAAAATGGGACTAGGGAATGGGGGATTGGGGATAGTTGGGAAGTATTGAGGAAATAGGGGAATATTTACAAGCGGATATGGATGGATGCAAATCCCATATCCGCAACATTGCACCCTTCTCTACCTCGGGGCGTCCCGACCCGATAAATTTTTACCTACTTTAGTGTGGCACTCAGATGTAGTTCCCTCTACTATTAACTCAACCCTGAGTGCGACAGTTTTACAGATGTTCACAAATGAGTAAATATGTCCCCCTGCGACGTTGCACCCTTCTCCTAACAGAAACACACCCACAGGATAACTGAATCGCGGAAAGCATCCTCAAACTAAACATACAGCCGGTAGGGAGCATTATTTATACAACACTGATATTTACACTACGATCCAGGACCTGTTCTTTGAGGAACACATGCAGATGTTATGCATAGAGAGCGCACGCATGCCAGCATCGATACACCAACCCACGAGTGCCCTGTGGCCCTACGGCCTTTAATAATGTGCAGAGCACCCCATCCAAGCACCAAAAGCACCACCCCATTACGCAGAGTCAGCACCATCCGGTGCACCAATAAAGTGTTCAGTAACAATGCACCATCAAGTGTCCATGGTCACCGGTGGTGTCGCAGCCGGCCGATGTTCTGCCGCTGGTCTTGCCTTCTTGGAGTGCACTTGGCCTTCTGGCTTCTTTAGAAATAAAGAAAGGCGCCAACCGCGTCCATTTCTTAATTGTGGCCGTCAGGGGGCCAATTAAAAGTGGTTCACCTGTATGGCATAGGTGCCACGTTGACCCAGAGGTCCATCCACCGTTTGCCCTTCACGTGACTCGTGGTGGTCCCTCTCGGCTCTCCCCCCGTTGGTATTTTTGTGCACATAAGATTGTTCACGGTTCTGTTTAAATATTATTTAAATATGTATAACCTTTCCCCTTCAGTGTTTTACTCAGTGGTATTTTACAACACGCTGTTTTTCTTCCTATTTAAAAGGCTTTTCTCAATTTCCTCTCCAACTCATTCCACCTCAAAAAAAAGAAATTCAATATCTTATACGTCTCCCTCACTACATGGTCTAAATTCACAATCATTCCATCCCTCCTCCATCATTCTGAACCGGATTGCTAACTTGAAAATCACAACAAACCCAATTTGTTTTCAATGTTCGTCTTTCATTAATCATCCACTTTCTAAACTCCCCTCTTGCCCCTCCCATCCAAATCCCTCCCCTTGCACCTACACTCCTAAACTCCCCCCTTGCCCCGCCACTCTTAAACTCCCCCCCTACCCCTCCACTCCTGAACTCCCCCCTTGCCCTTCCACTCCTGAACTCCCCCCTTGCCCTTCCCCTCCTAAACTCCCCCCTCACTCCTCCCCTTCAAAACTCCCCCCCAACCCCTCCCATTCAAATCTCCCCCCATACCATTCCTCTCCAATTCTCCCTCCTCCCCCCTCCTCCTCAAAGCTGCCTCCTCCCCACTTCGTCTCCCTTCTATCTCATACCTCCACCCCCCCCCCCCAACCTTCTTCTTTCCTCTGCCCCCCCTCAAACAACCCCTCTCTGTGCCTCATCCCTTCACCTTCAAACCTTTCATCCTCCTCATCCTTCCCTTTCTTGGAACTCTTCTGCAATCGCTGACACACTAACAACTGCACTCCCTACCTCCCCCTCTCATCCTTCATCTTACCATACTCCTCCCCTCCCCTGTCCTGTACCCGATGCTCCCCCTCTCTCTTCATTAACGGTATGGACCTCAAACATCCGGGGCCTTCGCTCAAACCTGACTGATCTCTCCATACAGGTTGCTTCTGACAATCCAGACTTGATCTGCTTAACAGAGACTTTCCTCCTTCAAGATGTCTCTGATTCCTTAATATCTCTTCCTGGTTACTCCCTCCTCCGGTATGATAGACCTGAGCCTCGGCCTGGTGGTGGGGTGGCTATCTTTATCAAAAACTCTCTTTCCTCACTCTCCTTGCACTGCCCTCTCTCCTCCTCACCCCCAGGAGTACCTCTGGCCACGGCTTCCTCTCCGCTCCCACCTTTTGTTCATATGTGTTCTGTACCGTCCCCCAAACAGTCATGACTCCATCTACATTTCACTGTCTGACAACATGGACCAACTTCTATCCACTCATCCCAACTCTCTCTTCCTCATATGTGGTGACTTCAATTGTCATCATGCCACCTGGTTGGGTGTGGGTTCCTCTCTCACCAGTCATGGCACCTCAGCAAAGGACTTCTGTGACTCACTGGGATTGACACAATCTGTCAATTTCCCGACCCGGATCTCAGCCAATGGAGTATCTTCTCTTCTAGACTTGGTTATGACTAACTTCCCTGCTAATGTCTGCTGCTCTTCTTCTGCTCCAATCGGTTCTTCTGATCATGTGCTTGTCAAAGTGGACATCTCTCTGGCCATTCTCAGAGAGCCTCCTCTGCGTCGACGAGTCTGGCATTTCACTCAGGCCGACTGGGACGGTCTTCAAGCAGCCATCAATCGTCTGGATTGGTCTCCCATCTCCTCTGCCTCTGACATCAATTCTTCCTGGGAATTTTTCCAAAGCAAACTGATCTCTCTCATGCACAGATTTATCCCATCTCGCCTTCAGTTGTCTTACCCTTCCTCCCGTCCATGGTACACTGAATCTTGTGGTGAGGCAGTTGCCCTGAAACAACTTGCCTTTGCCTCTTGGAAGGCTAATCCAACTGAAGGAAATCTCAGTTCCTTCCACCAAGCTCGGAACAAGTGTGTGTCTACCCTCAGGAGTGCCAGGAAGCACTATCTCTCCTCACTCAAGAATGAACTCTCAAACCTGTCTCCTTCCTCCAAATCCTGGTGGCGTCTGGTCAAATCCGTTTCTGGTGTTTGTTCCCCCTCCATCCCCTCCCTTACCTCAAATGGCCACACAGTTGACATCGCACGTGACAAAGCCGAATGCCTCAACTCTGTGTTTGCCTCAAAATCCTTAGTCCCAAACCCATCTCTCTCTGTTCCCCCCTTTCCCAGTCGAACCAAACTGCTCCTGGACTCTGTGACCTTCTCTCCTGACAAGGTGGAGGAGTTTTTGTCAAACCTCGACTCTGATTCTGCAACTGGACCAGATGGCATCAGCCCACGGGTCCTAAAATCCTGCTCTGCCGCTCTATCTCACCCTCTCTCTGTTCTTTTCACCCTATCCTTTGCTCAAGGTCATCTGCCAGCATCCTGGAAATCAGCAAACATTACCGCTTTACACAAAAAAGGTGCAAAAACAGATCCTTGCAACTACAGACCAATCAGCCTGCTCCCAATTATCAGCAAAGTCATGGAATCCATCATTGCTTCGGATATGAAATCTTTCCTCTTCTCCAATGGCTTGATCTCTGATCATCAATTTGGTTTCAGACCAGGTCACTCTACTCTGGACATGCTGCTTCTGCTGTCTCAACAATGGATGGAGGTCCTCAATGCCAAACAGGAAATCAGAGCTGTCTCCCTTGACATATCACGTGCCTTCGATACGGTCTGGCACCCAGCTCTGCTCACCAAACTCTCCTCCTATGGTATCCATGGAAATCTCCATGCATGGCTTGCGGACTTCCTCTCTGGTCGTAGTCAACGTGTGGCCCTGAATGGATTTCTCTCATCTCCCCTTCCCGTTCAGGCTGGAGTTCCCCAAGGCAGTGTGCTGGGCCCTGTGCTTTTTCTGGTCTTTATCAATGATCTCTCCGACTCTGGAAAATCCTCTGTATCTCTTTGCTGATGACTCCACTCTCTGCCGCTCCATTCCTCTTCCCTCAGATCGGCAGTCTGCAGCCTCCTCACTCTCTGAAGACCTGGACAAAATCACAGACTGGTCAAACATGTGGAACATGTCTTTCAATCCTGACAAATCTCACACTCTTACTATGTCTCTCCGAAAAGATCGACTGGACAACCCTCCCATCTACTTTCTCAACAATCCTCTCCAAGAAGTTCTGTCGCTCAAGCTTTTGGGTCTCACCATCTGCCATGATCTTTCTTGGGAAAACCACATTTCCAAGCTGGCCTCCAAAGCCAGTCGCCGACTGGGCATCCTCCGTCGTGCGAAGTCCTTCCTAGGCACACCTGAGCTCCTCACCACATACAAGGCTTTCATCCGCAGCTCAATGGAATACTGTTCTCCCCTATGGGCTGGTGCTCCTGCTTCACACCTGGCTCGGCTTCACGCTGTTGAATCCAAAGCTTTCAGAATCAGTGGTATCTCCCGCGATGAAGCTATCTCTGAGGGCCTTTCACTCACTCACCGCAGGCAGGTAGGTGGTCTTTCTGTCTTCTACCGACTCCTCTCCGGCCTTGCTCCCCCAGCTCTCTCTGTGCTCTGTCCCCCAAATATTCCTACAGGTCGCACAAGATCTGCCAGCCACCCTCTGATGGTTAAACTGCCGAAATCTCGGCTCTCTGCTCACCTTCACTCTTTCATTCCTCTTTTCTCCCGCCTCTGGAACAAACTCCCACACTCACTTCAATCACACTCCTCCCTCCAGGTCTTCAAAACAGCTGTTCACCACCATCTCTTATCTTCCCCCATCCAAAACCTTGATCTTTTCTACCCCCACTAATTCACCCCAGATCCACCTTGTTTGAAATTCCAACTTCTTTCCTGGAAGTCTTGGCAGTGTCCATATGTTTTATACCTCTCCCACCCCGCCCCCCACCTTCCCATGCCTCCCCCCAAAGCCCTCTCCCTCCCACAGTTCTCTCGATGTCTCCATGTCTCTCGGTCCCTGCTCTCAAATGTTGTGTTTGTGTCCTTCCCCCTCTCTCCCCATCTTGTCTACCGCTCCCGATGTTATTTGTTTTGTGTGTCTGTTTTGTCTTTCTGTGTGATTAATGTTCGCTCTTTCACGAGCCTCGATCTTGTATACAAAAAATAAAAAATAAAAAAAAATAAAAAAATCCACGGGTGGTGCTTGACCGCAAAAGAACTGCGGTCCATTGTGGGCGGCCACAAAAATTGCGGTCCATATGGTGTATCGATCCAGGCAGCAAGCAGCGGAAGTACAGGCCCACAACTGCGGAGCCAGCACCTCTCTCTCCTCTCTCTCTGCCCCAAAGCCAGATCCTCGGAGGTGGGAGACAAAATAAGACAAGTGAGTAAGGTGGTAAGGGCGCAAAAGTGCACGCAATACAAGGTAATGCACACTGGGGGCACATGGGAACCAGGTGAGACAGGTACGTTCCTACCGTACGCCCCCCCCCCCCCCCCACCAGGTAACCTACATTGCCCCTCCCTTACCCCTTACTGTATCCACAAAACACAACACTACCCATAAACATCTACTTTACACATCAACAACGTCCCTACTGTCTTCCCCGTTCCTCCCATAAACCAAATTCGTCTTCTCTCCCTCCTAACCAATCAAATTTGCCATTTCCAACTCTCATCAAAATCTGCCATCTCCAACTCAACATCAAAATCTGCCATCACCAATTCATCATCAGTCCCTCCTAAGGAGGGAGAGATGGAATCACCCCAATGTCTTATCCACGTCGTGATGCGTCTCACAAATCCAAACAGCAATTCTCATTTCCTGCAACACAAAACAAAGAAAACACAGGTGTGGAGTCATCATCATCACCTCAGGCAAGTGGCTGCGTATGGTGCGACAGGTTCATCAATCCTAACTATTTCCTAAATGACTTTAACAACTTTCCATTACCCGGGGTCTTTCTCCTGCCAAACCATTGGCCCACTTACACTATGGGTTCTAAAAACCAATTCCCATTGACCAAACTGTGGTGCTTCTCAAGTTGGGGTCTCACTCCCCCGATTCATCACTCAGTGCCCCGCACAATTTTGGTGGCTGGGTCGTGTGACGCTCCTAGCTGGTCCGCCCACCTGCACACCTCCACCACTGTTGTTGCCTACCGAGCTCACCTGCTCCTCACCCTAACCTAACTAACTGGGGAAGGCCCTCTCGCACTCTCACCCCCTCAGTGCCCTCTCTGGCACGGGCTGCCCGATCCACACCCGGGATCCTCAGGCACCCACTGACACTAACGGCTCCCAGAGCCCACCTGCGGCCTCACCTGGCCGACATCTAACAGTGGCGGAGTGCCCAACCATTCACACTCATACTAACAGGCCACACGACCAGCCAATTTCACCACACCAATGCACCCATCCATAATACCATTCTGCAACCGCACCACAAATGCCAATATCCAACCACAATTTACCTATACCTTCTAACTATTCTTTAAACTACCCTCCCCAGGTACTCATGAGAAGGGGTCCACTCTTCCCCCATCCACACCACTCCGTACCACTTACTCTAACTCTCTCCACACCACTCATTCTCTGCTCCATATATTCCACACACCTGTACTTGCACACCTGTGCTCTCATACTTGGTGCCGCCTGCACCCTTCTCTCCCCCAAAGCTCCTTCATTCATTCAATACAATGCACAACCACAATCGTTCCTCATGCACTGCTCCATACACTTCCACGCTCAAAACCATTCACAATCACCTTCTCAAGCATTGCCTAGCAATTCCTCATTACACCAAGCCCGAGAGGCACCCATCGGCTGCACCACGGACGCACCCATCGGCTGCACCATGGACGCACCCACAGGCTGCACCACGGACACACGCACCGGCAGCACCACGGACACACCCACCGGCTGCACCACGGACACACGCACCGGCGGCACCATGGACAAACCCATCGGCTGCACCACGGACACGCACACCGGCGGCACCACGGACACACCCACCGGCTGCACCACGGACACGCGCACCGGCGGCACCATGAACACACCCATCAGCTGCACCACGGACACACGCACCGGCGGCACCACGGACACACCCACCGGCTGCACCACGGACACGCGCACCGGCGGCACCATGGACACACCCATCGGCTGCACCACGGACATACCCAACAGCTGCACCACGGACACACCCCCCGGCTCCCCCTCGGACGTACCCACCAAGCGTTCCACACACCTGTTCGTCACTTGCACCCCATGCAAGCTCATTCACTCAACACAATGTCACTCATCTCACACTTCTCACAATACGCTTCTGAATACACCTCCAACACTCACATGGCATCATCTAAACTACCTGTTGCCCTGCTAACTTAGTGCTCCCCGTCTTCCCTTTAAACTAAGCACATACCACGTCATTATCATCCACACTACCCTCTCTGCGTCCCCACTACAGGTGTCATTGTCACTACCTAATCTTAACTTCACCTAAGGTCATCTTCGCTAGATCCCTACACACAATATCCTAACCCACCCGGGCTAGTTTTCACTGCCATACACCCCATAATCTATAGCGCATCTGCCCCCTATTTGTGAGGGATGACAGAGTTGCCATCCCACCACATCGGGCATCTCCCACTACCAATTTTGCACATCAAATTTCAACAAATCAAAAATTTGCCAATCACTACCCATCATCTGCCAATCATTACTGCCAATCATCAAATTTTGTTTTTCTAATTTCGGGGCCAAAACACTATCCTCGTCACTCGTCTACTTATTAGATCCTCTCGGTGCGCCAATTCCCTTCTAAAGCTCGGCTTCGTACAGCCGAGCAATGAATGCGGGTTGTTTTGTGCCAGCGGCTGGATACGTCCCGCATTCGGGGCAGGGACGGGGGCTTACCCGGGCCGATGATCCCACGCACCACCTCGGCGTGGAGCCATCCAATGTCCCGATCTCGACCTGCCGGCACGTCTCAACAAAAAGTGGTCGCCATGACGACCCTTCCTATCGAGCTGCCCGCTCCGCCTAGTTGAGCACGGACGTGGCCGTTCCAAGCGAGGCCCAGCGTGGATCGCGTACGGCGGTCCCTTCGAACCCGCCGTGGCTCGGATCCCCGCTGGTTCTCGCGGCACGCGAAGCCCGGCACGCACCGAGGGCCCGATTCGGCTAAAAGTCGCTCTAACCGCTAACCCGGTTACCGTCGATGCCTCACCTGCATGCTTACACGCATACGCTACCCCTTTCTTGCTCATACCTCCAGCTGTTCCCATGCTCCTCGTACCTTTCCTTACACACCTCGGTACACTCATTCCGCTCACAGACTTGGTCACACACCTGACCACCGAACACCTTGGCACACATTCGTCGCTCGCACACCTCACCAACACACCTCTTCGCGCCCCCTCCTCGGTCACCTCCTCTGTGACAATCACAGGTGTGCTCTCACTCGCACACCCAACCACGTGCCTCACTACCAATTCCAGCGTGCATTCCCACACACGCTCTACCATTCCAGGTGTGCTTCCTTTCTCACCTGACACAACCAACTCACGCTCCGTGTCACTCTTACGACTCTCACCTCCACTCTTGACAGCGCACTCACCCTTACTCTCGACAGCACACTCTTTCCTCATGCACCCGTCCGTTACACACCTTTCTCGCGCACACTCTCCCGTTACACCCTCTGTAACACTCACCACAGGTGTACACTCTTCCTTACTTTTGACAGCGCACTCTTTCCCCATGCACCCCAGAGTCGGACTTTCTCGCACACCTCCTTTTTCGCACATCAGACCTGTCGCACACTTCACCAACGGCCTCTCACGAACACCCGGGTCCATCTCGACCCCCAAGCTTATTAAATCACCTGGCGCATCATACGCACGACCATATTGGTCACCACTTACACCGGGTCCTCTTTCTCTTCGCTTCTCCTCCATCACCTGCGAATCCCTCATCAGGTTAATGAGCACATCATCACGATCCGAACACAGACTTTGGACCAATTCTTTTACTTCCTCCTTTATCTCTTTCTTATCCTCTCTCCGTCGCTTCTTAATTTCGCTCACCCCTTCCTCCACTTCTTCTAATTTCTGCTTCACCTCCTTCATCTCCTCGTGCGCCCCTTAAGTTCTTCCTCTAACTCCACCTTATTTTTTTCTATGTGCTCCCGCACCTCCCGCTCTTTAACCTCCATCACCTCTACCACCTTTTTCATTTTCCTCGTCAGGTCCTCATGTACCATCTGACACGCTTTTTTAATTACCCCTACGTCCTTTTTCATCTCCTTCTGTGTCGATTTTAAACCCTCTATTACCGCTGTGTTCTTCTTTACCTGGTCCCCCAACTCCTTTTGTCCCACTGTCAGTTGTTCTACTCCCAGCGTCAACTCCTCTATACCACCTTGCAATTTTACAGTCCCCTTTCTCACCTCCTTCTCCATGCGCTCCTCAGTGCCTCACCTCCTCGCACACTCCTCCGACCTCCTCACTCACACCTCTTCTGATCTCCTCTCCCATCACTTGCATCTCCTGCCCAGATGCCACCCTCATCTGCTCCATTTCCTCCCTGTGAGCATCCAATTTAGTTTCTACCCCCATTCTGACCCCCTCTATCTGCTGCCACATTTTTTTAACTTCCCTTTCCGCTTGGTCCCTCATGTCCCTCAATTTGCCTTCCATACTGTTTTCTAACCCCTCTAACCCCTTTTTCATCCCTTCCATTTGATTCTCTTGAGCGGCCATTCTGTTTTCTACCCCCGTTAACCCCTCCTGTATTTCCCCTAATCTATTGTCTAATCCCTCTATTCTACTCCCTAACCCTCCGATCTGGGCCCCCATGTCATTCCTCAATTTCTCGCTATTGGACCCCATCCTTTGTTCTAACCGTTGGCTATTGGCCCCCATGTCCTCCCTTAATTGCTTGCCCATTCTTTGTTCCAATTGTTCGCTATTCTGGGCCATAAGGGCCTTTATTTGTATTAAAAAAAGGTTCAAATCCACCAGCGGCGCTGCTACGGTCGCGGGCGCGGTCGCCGTAGCCATTTGCGAGGCGCCATTTTTCGCGCCCGTAACCTCGTGCGCGAGGACGCCATTTTGCGAACCTGCCGCCCTCACTGCTTCGCTCTCCTCATGTCCCTCAATTTGGTCCTGGATCGACCCTGCCTCACTCTCCTCTACCGGAACCCAGCCGTCTTGATCTCCCATAGAGCGACTTTCAAAATTCGGGTTTTTTGTAAAACAAAATCAAATTTCGGTGACTTATAATTTTGAGCGCGTTAAGCGCGCTTCGGGTCCGTATCTCACTCCCGGCACCAATTGTTACGGACACGGTTTAGATGTTATTTACCGAGCGGTGGTATTGCCGCGACCGAACAGTTATTCCCCGACTAGACCCCGATTCCACCCAGACGTTGACCAAATCGTGCTATGCCAAATCGATGATGGAAAGGACGTGACGACTGGGAAAGAGGAAACGACGCAAGGGGTACAGTTCTCAAGACCTCCGGAGGAGGGTATAATTACAGTGGTGGAGAAAAGGGGGTAGATTACACGGCAGAGTGAGGTAAAAGACACAGAAGAGATGGGCACTTAAATACAATCTTATCTATTCCCGGACAGACCACAGACAAACGGAACAAGGCTGACTTACACAGGGATTGATGGCAGGGAGGGACAGGTAGTTCGATGGTACAAGGTGCACCTTGGCTCGGGGACAGGATAAAGCACGGTCCAGTCCAGAAGATGCGGGGAGGCCTCACAGCGCTCGGAGGGTACGTCTTGCTTGCTCCAAGCTCAGCGTGCATCTGACGTCACCTCCCTCTCCCTGCGCATGCTCAGCGGGCAGTGACACGCCCTCGGCTGGTTGGCTCCGCCCCACTGGGGCCGGTCCGACGCTTCCATTGGGTGCGGGGGTTACCCGGCTCCTCCCTTGACGAGGAGCTGACAGGGAGCCCCTATTTGGTAACCCCGTCGAGCACATGTTCGATGGCGGCTCGTTGGGAAGGCCTGATGCCCTCCCAACACCCCCTACCAACCAAGCCGGAGTGAGGACGCGCACTTCCCGCGCCCGCCGCTGCCGTTGCTGTTGTTGTTGTTGTTGTTGCTGAACCATGAGGAAGAGCTGCGGGGAGGTATTGGGAGGTCCTAAACTTCCTAACGGTGCCATACAATCACATTCTGGTGCAACAAAGGGTCAGAATTAATGGAAACGAGTCCTTAACTGACATAGACTAAGAATAACTAGCAAGATGTCCTATAGTTGTTTTACATGAGATGCGGTGAACCTGGGCACGACATTTAATGGGGGAAATAGGGGGAGGTCGGGTCTACAGAGTGTTGTTTACAGAAAATGGGACTAGGGAATGGGGGATTGGGGATAGTTGGGAAGTATTGAGGAAATAGGGGAATATTTACAAGCGGATATGGATGGATGCAAATCCCATATCCGCAACAATATTAACAACCATAGTGATCTGGGTCTTTTTGGAACACCTTGTAGAAGTGTTATTTTTTTGTTAATTTTTACATCCCCCCCCCCCCCCCCCCCCCCTCTGAAGTGCAATGAGCATGATGTTGGCATGCTCGTGGGCACCTCTCCTGAACTTGTCTCACCTTTGACTATCCGTTCCTGTAACAATAGTTGTGCACCCGTTTGAGGCTCCATAGTTACATGTGGAGCAGCTATTAGTGAGTGATTTATGTACTGTTTAATGGTGCAATTCAGGTGATTTATAGATTAAACACGAATGGGAGAAAGTGATACACACGAGGATAAAGGAAAGGGTGCCAGAAATCTAACTATACACATGGTTCTGATCAATGCTATATGACATTTAATAACGCTTATTCTGACATTCATTCGTTTGGAATCAATAACCCTTGTCATTTTGGGGATGGCTCTAACATAACTAAATAAATTCACCATGGAAATTCCACGTATTGTAAAATGTAACTTCAAGACCTCAACTGCCCCCACCTCCACCCTCACAAACCCCAAGTCCTCAACATCTGGCTCCCATCCCCAAATCCTCATGTTCCCCATCCTAACCCTGAGGCATCAATCCTCTGCCCCAACCAAGCCTTCAAACAATCCCCCACCCGTCACGGTTGCCTTTCCAACTCAATCCCACGAGATATGTGTCCATGAGCAGGTCATGTCCCATCATGGTCGACTGTCCAATTCACAGTCCCACAATATATGCACAGAAGATATGTGACCATGAGCATGTCATGGTCCATCACGGATGCCTGTCCAACTCACAATTCTTTTTTAAATTTTTTTTGTATACAGGATCGAGGCTTGTGTAGGAGCTAACATCAATCAAAAAAAACCCAAAAACGCACAAACAAAACATACAATAAAGGGAGCGGGACGCAAGATGGGGAGAGCGAGGGAAGCACACAAGTACAACAGCAGAGAACAGGGACATCGGAAGATCTGTGGGAGGGAGAGGGCTTGGGGGGAGGAGGCATGGGAAGGCGGGGGTGGGAGGAGGGGGTGAGAGAAGTATAAAACACGTGGACACCGCTAGAACTTCCAGGATTTGAATTAACGGGGGTAGAAGAGATCAAGGTTTCGAATGGGGGAAGATAAGAGATGGTGGCGAACAGCTGTTTTAAAGACCTGGAGGGAGGAGTGGGATTGAAGAGAGTGAGGGAGTTTGTTCCAGAGGTGGGAGTAAAGAGGAATGAAGGAGTGAAGGTGAGCAGAGAGTCTTGATTTTGGCATGGCAATTTTACCATGAGAGGGTTGCTGGCAGATCTTGTGCGACCTGTAGGAATATTTGGGGGACAGAGGACAGATAGAGCTGGGGGGAGCAAGGCTGGATAGGAGTCGGTAGAAGAAAGAAAAACCACCTACGTGCCTGCTGTGAGTGAGTGAAAGGCCCTCGGAGTTAGCTTCATCGCGGGAGATTCCAATGATTCTGAAAGCTTTGGTTTCAACAGCGTGATGACGAGCTAGGTGTGAGGCAGGAGCACCAGCCCAGAGGGGAGAAGAGTATTCCATTGAGCTGCGGATGGAAGCCTTGTATGTGGTGAGGAGCTCAGGTGTGCCAAAGAAGGACTTCGCATGACGGAGAATGCCCAGTCGGCGACTGGCTTTGGAGGCCAGCTTGGAAATGTGATTTTCCCAGGAAAGATCATTGCAGATAGTGACACCCAAAAGCTTGAGTGACAGAACTTCTTGGAGAGGATTGTTCAGAAAGTGGATGGGAGGGTTGTCCAGTCGGTCTTTTCGGAGAGACATAGTAAGAGTGTGAGATTTGTCAGGATTGAAAGACATGTTCCACTTGTTTGACCAGTCTGTGATTTTGTCCAGGTCTTCAGAGAGTGAGGTGGCTGCACACTGTATGATATGACAATTGTATTGAATGTCAATTGTATGATATGCAAAGAAGCTATGTGAGCATGAGCAGTCATAGTCCGTCACGGTTGCCTGTTCAACTCAAGAATCTCACGAGATATGCACAAAATATATGTGACCATGACCATGTGACATGGCACGTCTTGGGCGCCTGTCCAACTCACAATCCCACGAGTCATGTGACAATAAACGACCCAAGACCAATTATCTTCTTCCTGATGTGTATATACACATCGTTATTAAGTAAATAATGACCTCGGAGAAATTTATCATGACATAGTTTTAATCTACGCTTGAGAGAATACCACATACAGTCGTGGCCAAAAATATTGGCACCCTTGCACTTTTTTCAAATAACTCACAATTTTCTCGAAAAATATGCTGAAATTGACAAAAGTATTTGGTCTCCACAATTCTTTATTTCACTGTTAAAATTAAAAAACCTTTGTTTTTTTTATTCAGAACTTCATATATCCTTTTAAATCAGAAAATGAAATGAAATGGCATTGACAAAATTATTGACACCCGAGACTTAATATTTGGTAGCACAGCCTTTGGACAAAATAACTGCAGTCAAGCGCTTTCTACACCTCTCTACTGGCAGTTTGTCCCACTCTTCTTGTGCAAACTGCTCCAGTTCTCCCAGATTTGAAGGGTGCCTTCTCCCAACTGCTGTTTTCAGATCTCCCCACAGGTGTTAAATGGGATTTAGATCTGGACTCATTGCTGGCCACTTCAGAACAGTCCAGCGTTTTGTCTTGAACAATTCATGGGTGCTTTTTGAAGTGTGTTTGGAGTCATTGACCTGCTGCAAAACCCATGACCTTCGACGGAGACTCAGCTTTCTGACACTGGGTTGAACATTGCGCACCAAAATGCCTTGGTAAACTCCTGATTTCATGATGCCATGCACACATTCAAGGCACCCAGTGCCAGAGGCAGCACAGAAACCCCAAAACATCACTGAACCTCCATGTTTGACTCTAAGGAAAGTGTTCTTTTCTTTGAAGGTTTCATTTTGTTTTCTATAAACATGGAGATGATGTGATTTACCAAAAAGCTCTAATTTGGTCTCATCTGTCCATAGGACATTCTCCCAGAAGGATTTTAGCATGTTCAGTTGTGTTTTGGCAAACCCCAGTCAGGCTTTCTCAGCAGTGGGGTCCTCCTGGGTCTGCTACCATAGAACCCCTTTTCATTGAGTTCGCGACGGATGGTGCAAGTTGAAACTGTCGTACCTTGTGTCTGAAGGTCAGCTTGAATCTGTTTGGCGGTTGATCAAGGTGCTTTCTCGACCATTCAAACAATCCTTCGCTGCCATCTTCGATCAAGTGTTCTCTTGCGGCCACATCCAGGGAGGTTGGCTGCAGTGCCATGGGCCTTAAACTTCCTGATAACATTGTGTATGGTGGACACAAGATCAAGGTCTCTGGAGATGGACTTGGAGCCTTGAGATTGTCTATGCTTGGCTACAATCTTGTGTCTGACCTCCTCAGAGAATTCTCTGGTTTTCTTTCTTTTCTCCATGCTCATTGCAGTACACACAGTGACACAAAACAGCAGAATAACTCCTTTTTTCTATTCAAACTGGTTTAGTGAGTGATTTTGATATTGCAGGCACCTGCAACTCACCACAGGTGAGTTAAATTCCAAAGTAAAGGAGAATCACCTGCTTGAAATCTAATTATTTCTCACAACTTCTAAAAGCTGCCAATAATATTGTTACATGTATGGGGGTAGGTAATGAAATACCGTAGTCGAGATAGAATTGTATAGACGAGCATGCTCCGTATGCCGTAAAGCCACCTCAATGTATTTAAGTTAGGACCAGATGTCCGTGTAAGCGTTAAGTGTCTCCATGTGAGGGGTGGAGCTATGCTAATTAGTTTTGGCCTATGGATAAGTTCCCAGTGTGTAATTGCCCTTGTGATTTTTCCCTTCATTCTTACAAAGCACACTCGGCTAGCCATGCGACCAGCCCATGATTAAAATAACATAATCGCCGACGGTACCCAGACACTGTGACACCACCCAGCCGAAACTTCTCGATGGGCGCCAAGTGTGGTTGTGAGGCCACGCCCCGAAGGATGATTGGGTGGGACGAATGGAGCGCAGGTGAAATCAGAGAGAACGTTCGAGACATTCGGAGCAAAAAAAAGGAAAGCACCGCCATTTTGCCTTGCTCCTGGTCTGGGCTCTGGGCACGAGCAGTCGCATTCTCTCACGCTGTTCCTCGCATGGTAAAAGGCAGTCACAATCGCATTCGCTCTCTCTGTTCTGGACGTTGGTGAAGACAGACGCATCCCTCTCTCTCTCTTGGTGTTGGCTCGTGACGGCTGCGTTTCGTGTCGTGGTTTGCGACACAGTCCTATGTAACAGAGTGGCAGAAGTTGGAAGTGGGGATCCGGATGGGATGTATCATTTCCCCTATTTTGTTTGTGCTGGTTATGGAGATTTTGATACGTGCGGTGAGTGGAAAGCCCGCTTGGAGTTTGCAAAAAAGCACCTAAAGGACTCTCAGACTGTGAGAAACAAGATTCTGTGGGCTTTCATGTGTCTTTCACTGAGGAGAGGCTTCCGTCTGGCCACTCTGCCATAAAGCCCAGATCGGTGGAGTGTTGCAGTGATGGTTGTCCTTCTGGAAGTTTGTCCCATCTCCACACAGGATCTCTGGAGCTCAGCCAGAGTGACCATCGGGTTCTTGCTCACCTCTCTTACCAAGGCCCTTCTCCCCCGATTGCTCAGTTTGGCCAGGCGGCCAGCTCTAGGAAGAGTCCTGGTTGTTCCAAACTTCTTCCATTTAAGAATTATGGAGGCTGCTATGCTCTTGGGAACCTTTAATGCAGCAGAATTTTTTTGTAGGCTTCCCCAGATCTGTGCCTCGACACAATCCTGTCTCTGAGCTCTGCAGTCAGTTCCTTCGACCTCATGGCTTGGTTTTTGCTCTGATATGCATTGTCAGCTGTGAGACCTTATATGGACAGGTGTGTGCCTCTCCAAATCATGTCCAATCAATTGAATTTACCACAGGTGGACTCCAATCTAGGTGTAGAAACATCTCAAAGATGATCAAGAGAAATGGGAGGCACCTGAGTTAAATTTCAAGTGTTGTAGCAAAGGGTATGAATACTTATGTAAATGTGATATTTCAGTTTTTTCTTTTTAGTAAATTTGCAAAACTTTCTAAAATCCTGTTTTCTCTTTGTCATTATGGGGTATTGAGTGTAGATTGATGAGGGAAAAAATGAATTCAAACGATTTCAGCATAAGGCTGCAACATAACAAAATGTGAAAAAAGTGAAGGGGTCTGAATACTTTCTGAATGCACTGTATATACATATATATATATATATATATATATATATATATATATATATATATATATATAACTGTAAGAAATAGTAGAAACTCCAAAGTACGAGCAGGGCGTCTCATTTGTATTGAATATATAATCGTTAGATTAAATAAGACGCGGACGTAGCTTCAGGACGTCGATCTTTAATTGTCGACCAAGCTTTCGACCAACAAAGGTCTTCTTCTGAGTCTACAAAAACAGCAGGCATGTATATCAGTCAAGCGTGTATGGTGATATGTGTGTGAGATGTGTGACGTGTGTAGAAAATGCATACAGAAGGAAGAGCCACGCCAAAGCTCACTCACCAGCCCCAAGTTCAACGGAAGTGACCGTTTGCGTTACGGTCACTTCCGTTAGGGTGCACGTGCATATACAAATATAGAGATATACATACATAAACACACAAGCATATATTCATATCCCATTTATATTCATATAATATATTTATATATTTATATAAATGACATATAAAGGTAGAATGAATGAATGAATGAATGATGAATGAATGAATGGGTTACGGTTAACAATTTGATTGGGTTGATGTGGGAACATGCTTTAGTCATCAAAATTTATGCCATGAGGGACTTTTGTCCGAAGTTTGTGTATCCAAAAGGACTCACGTTTCAGAATCGTGGTGTGTGATCGATTTGTGATTGATTCAATGGCAGAGATCTGAATGTCATTTATAGAGTGATCCGGTTGATTAAAGTGTATCGTGTAAGGTAGAGATTTGCCCTGACTGGTGTGGAAGTTATTGATTTCTGACCGGGTGTTATTAAATCGTGTGTAGAGTGTATTTTCAGTTTTTCCAACATATTGTTTGGTGCACTTTTGGCAAGTGATTAGGTATATACATACATACATATGTATGGGGTTAAAGTCCCCAGCAATGTACAGTATCACCTCCATCTCCGCCACTCTCATCATCCCCTGTAGTGCGTCCCTGAATTATTTTTCCTCCACCCCACTCCTTCCCATAAACCATAAACCAACATAACACACACATAATTTGCCTCTATCACCACCCATGACAGAACTATCTGACCCTCCCATATTTCCACTCTGATCACCTGCTTGCTGATCTCTTCCAATGTTATTATTCCCACACCACTACTCCTTCCATCCCCAATTGCGTGCAACATCTTGTATCCTCCTACCAACCTCCTTGCCCTGTCTCCTTTCCATCTAGTCTCCAGCATGCTCAACACTTCCAAATCTGCATCATCTCTACCACCTCCTCCCCCAACCACATTGATCCCACATTCAAACGACCGAGCCTGACCTCGCCTCAGAACTGATGCCTTCTGGCAGAACTAGTACCATCTTGATCAATGTGGGACACTCAGGTCATCAACAGCAGCATTGCCCAGGTTGACCTGCTGGACCTACTACCCTTACCTGTTTTTTTTTTGTTTGTTTTTTTGTTTTTGTATACAGAATCGAGGCTCGTGAAAGAGCTAACATTTATCACACAAACAAATCAAACAGACAAACAAACAAAGTATATAAAAAGGGGAGCGGTAGACAAAATGGAGAGAGAATGGGGAAGCACATAAACACAACATTTGAGAGCAGGGACATCGGGAATGTGTGGGAGGGAGAGGGCTTGGGGGGAGGCGGTGTGGGAAGGGGGGGCGGGTGGGAGAAGTATAAACACAAGGTCACCAAGGACTTCCAGGAAAGAAGTTGGTATTTCAAAAAAGTGGATTTGGGGTGAAATTAGCGGGGGTAGAAAAGATCAAGGTTTTGGATGGGGGAAGATAAGAGATGGTGTGGAACAGCTGTTTTAAAGACCTGGAAGGGGGAGTGGGATTAAAGAGAGTGAGGGAGTTTGTTCCAGAGGCTGGAGAAAAGAGGAATGAAGGAGTGAAGGTGAGCAGAGAGTCTTGATTTTGGCAGTTTAACCATAAGAGGGTTGCAGGCAGATCTTGTGCGACCTGTAGGAATATTTGGGGGACAGAGCCCAGAGAGAGCTGGAGGAGCAAGGCCGGAGAGGAGTCGGTAGAAGACAGAAAGAACACGAACCTGCCTGCAGTGAGTAAGTGAAAGGCCTTCGGAGGTAGCTTCATCGCGGGAGATTCCAATGATTCTGAACGTTTTGGTTTCAACAGCGTGAAGACGAGCTAGGTGTGAGGCAGGAGCACCAGCCCAGAGGGGGGAACAGTATTCCATTGAGCTGCGGATGAAAGCCTTGTATGTGGTGAGGAGCTCAGGTGTGCTAAGGAAGGATTTCACATGACAGAGGATGCCCAGTCGGCGAATGGCTTTGGAGGCCAGATTTGAAATGTGGTTTTCCCAGGAAAGATCATGGCAGATAGTGAGACCCAAAAGCTTGAGTGACAGAACTTCTTGGAGAGGATTATTCAGAAAGTGGATGGGAGGGTTGTCCAGTCGGTCTTTTCGGAGAGACATCGTAAGAGTGTGAGATTTGTCAGGATTGGAAAACATGTTCCACTTGTTTGCCCATTCTGTGATTTTGTCCAGGTCTGCAGATAGTGAGGAGGCTGCAGACTGCCGATCTGAGGGATGAGGAATGGAGCGGCAGAGAGTGGAGTCATCAGCAAAGAGATAGAGAGGATTTTCAAGAGAATCGGAGAGATCATTGATGAAGACCAGAAAAAGCACAGGGCCCAGAACACTGCCTTGGGGAACTCCAGCCTGAACAGGAAGAGGAGATGAGAGAAACCCATTCAGGGCGACACGTTGACTACGACTAGAGAGGAAGTCCGCAAGCCATGCGTGGAGATTTCCATGGATACCAAAGGAGGAGAGTTTGGTGAGCAGAGCGGGGTGCCAGACCGTATCGATGGCACGTGATATGTTAAGGGAGACAGCTCTAATTTCCTGTTTGGCATTGAGGACCTCCATCCATTGTTGAGACAGCAGAAGCAGCATGTCCAGAGTAGAGTGACCCGGTCTGAAACCAAATTGATGATCAGAGATCAAGCCATTGGAGAAGAGGAAAGATTTCATATCCGAAGCAATGATGGAATCCATGACTTTGCTGATAATTGGGAGAAGGCTGATTGGTCTGTAGTTGCTCAGAACTGTTTTTGCACCTTTTTTGTGTAAAGCGGTGATGGTAAAATCCTAACACGATGGTAAAATCTATATGCATAGAAATACCAGGAAATAAAATCTGACCTTCTGGACTCATATGCATCTTTTGATCTCGAATCCACATTTGTTGAGTATACAGCAATAACAAATTTGACTTCATTGTTACAATACTTATGGAGGGCACTCTACGTCCATGTGTGTGCACACACACCTTTAGGGGGCTTTTGTTATTTCCCTTTGTGTTAAGTATAATTATGTATTTACTGTGTCTTCATATGCAGGATTTCAGTTTCTGTTGTCTTGTGTTGAATAAAGTGTATTTATTTCCCAATGTCCTCCATGCATCTTCCTGCCTTCCCTCCCCATAAACTGTTTATATAAGTCGTTAATTAATTATATAAGTTGTTTACAATAGATCAAATTAGGGGCACTAATGCATTCTCCGATGGGGTTTGTTTTGCGGCCAAATTCAGCCTTAAGCCGGCCATCCTCGAGGGGAACGACCTTGGTGTGTTCGATCCCCGCCCAACATCGTTTGCGGTTTTGGGTGGGAGCTGTTCACAGAACGTATATACACAAACATTTGAACTGAGCTCTGAGTCGATTAATCCCATCTTTATTGGTCCAACCTGTGGAATGACAGTGTTCGCCGATCGCACACCCGAAGGCAATGGAAAGAGAATAACAACAAAAGTGACTATAAAATAAAAACACATTGCCCCACCACATATCTCTGTAATTGGGTTTTTATTACATTGTAGTTATTTTGGCACTGTGTGCCATGACTCAAGTGTGAGTTGTTTGGTGAACTGGCAAGAAACTTTGCTTCAATCAAAAATGACTACTGCCAAAGTCATTTTGTGGTCTTTTAATGATTTTATTTGTGAACAAAATTTTGGCAAACTTTAATTTATGATTAGCCAGCAGGTTGACCGGATGTGAATTATGAGACATGATCACTCATGTTATAACATTCGCTTCAAATTCCTCATTTTAGGCTTATGACAAGCAATATTATTATGTAATCTGAAGGCAATCTCAAAGATTTCACACTTATTCCGAATGAAAAAACATCTCTTGAACCAACGAGCGATAATTATTATTTTTGCAAGGTTAGGAAATAGTTTTCTTGACAATCATAGGGGATGACTTTTGTTTGCCATTTATGATTTATTGTGATAACGATCAATGTAACTATATATGATTGTCAAATACAACAACTTCAATGGAAGAAATGTGTAACTGCATCTCTTCTCATTCCTCTTACTCATTGCTCTTTTTCAAGATCATCCTCTTCATAGCAAAATTCTGCAAAAACAAGTCACACAATTGTCACACAATGTTGTATTATAGTTTATTGATAAACATTGTGATGTGTTCTGCATCAATATATTTACATATATGTGAAAATATGTTTGGTCACAATCCCTTCAACGGTTTCGGAGAAGAAGTTGCAAGTGTTTACGGACAGACTGACGGATGGACGGATGACGCACCATTGCATGAGCTCCCCTGAACCTTGTTCCAGGTGAGCTATAAATCGGACCCTGAGGGGTCTACTGGTGGGGTTGACCCCCCAAAATAGGTATTTGCTTTTTTCTCAGAAACTACACACACAATTGCGACGAAACTTGACCTTTATAAATGTGCTCACCAGTGGCGTCCTGAGGGTGTGTGGCATTAAAAAAAATTTTTTTAAATAACGTAATTTTTCCACTCCCCCTCCCCCAAACCTCCTCTCGTCCATCCTCCCCCCCCTCTCCCACCCCCTGCTTCCACGTCCCTCTCCCAAATTATCAACCGCAGTAGCTGTTGGTAATAGGGCATAGACATAAGGAAACTAGGTTATTTATATTTCAATATTAATTAATTGACCATTGACCATTCCAGGCGATGCAGTGTGCCAAAACAAAGATGAAAAGAACACTTAATGTCAGTTCAAATATTTATTAAACTAGGGGGCCCGTTGGTCCATTGGACCAAATTTTAATTGGGCACTTTTGGATCTTCTGGGACTTTTGGGTCTTTGGGGACTTTTGGGTGTTTGTGGACTTTTGAGTCATCTGGGTCCTTGGGAGAGGGAGGGGTGAGGAAGGGGGTAGGGGGAGTGGAAGGGGGAGTGGAAGGGGGAGTGGTGCGAGAGGTGAGGGGAGAGGGAGGGGAAAGATACACTACATATACATCTATTTTTGTGGGGGGGGAGGGAGGAGAGGAGGTGGCTTTGACAGGCCCCTCCGTTTGACACGGTACACATTTACATAGAGAATTTACGCCCCTCTCCTGGTCTCCAACACCCCCGCATGAGGCCGCACCCACATAGCCTATGTTACCCCCCAGACAAAGTTGTATTTGTATTTGTACACCGAGTAAAGTATATAAGCGTTTATAGCTAGAGTACCTGGCGTTGCTGAAGCGAAAAAGAAACATCAACATATTTGAAATGAGGGCAAATACAATGGAAAAGCAATTACATCCAAAACAGAATCCATCACAAATGTCAAATCAGTAATAATATGTTTGGTCACAATCCCTTCAACGGTTTCGGAGAAGAAGTTGCAAGTGTTTACGGACAGACTGACGGATGGACGGATGACGCACCATTGCATGAGCTCCCCTGAACCTTGTTCCAGGTGAGCTATAAATCGGACCCTGAGGGGTCTACTGGTGGGGTTGACCCCCCAAAATAGGCCGGCCACCCGAGTAATAAATACTGTAAATACTATAAATAACAATCTATAAACTAAGAAAAAGAAGAAGTCTTCCCACCAACTGCGTACACTTCCGGAATTGTTTGATTCATTTGTGTTCAAATGTTTGCGAATTGTTTTGTATTTATTTATGTGAATGTGTACTTGAATATAATTTATTATAACTGTCATTAATCAAAAAGGCTTAGGCACTATATAGCGATTTTTTTTTTAAATCCCCAAAAACGAACTTTTTAATTTTCAATTTTTGGGGGGGGTTTTCTTTTTGCCTAAAACACTCCCAGGCCCTCACTGATGAACCTCTGAAAGTTTGACGAAGATCCATTCAGCCATCTCTGAGAAAAATTGTGACAGACAGACAGACAGACAGACAGACCAACTTATGGTCTCTTATGTAGTAGGTCTACATAGGGTCTTACTATTTAGGTCTTACTACTTAGGGTCTTATTTAGGTCTTACTACTCTTACTACTTAGGGTCTTACTACTTAGGGTCTCTTATGTAGTAGGTCCAATAACTGGATCCCTTGTTCAGGCTGTTTTATACGACGGCATCAGTGATGCGTTGACGTAGCGAATCTGCCGCTGAGAAAGCGTGACTCGAGATGGTTATTTATCACATGGTTTGTTTTTACCTTCACATGTGACTGGAGGGTTTGTGATCACGTGTCCCGTGTGCGGTGTGTAGCACTGGTACCTCACAATTATTTTATTGTAGCGGCTACCGCTGGGTTTTCACAATCGCCTTGCACCTACCAAGGACGCGGAGCGATCACCATGCCGGGCTCGTCCAGGACGCCCGGGCAGGCCCGCGCTCAACTTGCCAGGCCTCGTCCGGGACGCCCGGGCATGCCCGGGCATGCCCGCCCTCGACTTGCCAGGCCGTGGCCAGGACGCCCGGCCACGCCCCCTCTCGCCGTTCTCGGGCAAATGCTCCGGGATAATGTGTGTATATATATTGCTGCCCGATAAACGGGCTTTTCAAAGTACCTGAGCTGTTTTGTTTGAATAAAGCAACTCGGACGAATTCCAGCTTTTTGTCGCGTCCATTCTTCCGATCGATGTGGGAGCACCGCTCCTTCATTGGTGACCTACCGACATGGACACGGCAGTTGCCCTTAAACTGCCTACCTTCTGGGAGGCTCACGCGGCGGTTTGGTTCGCCCGGGCGGACTCCCTGTTCGCCCTGCGAGGCATCATGGCCGACGACACCCGCTTCCACCATGTGGTAGCAGTGCTCGGTTCAGCCACCGCGGCCCGCGCCCTGAGCCTCCTCGAGAGCCCGCCAGCCGCTGACAAACACGGTGCGATTAAAAAGCTCCTCCTCGACGCTTTCACCCTCCCATCGGCGGAACGCGCACGGCGCCTGCTCGACCTGCCCGAGCTCGGCGACACGCGCCCGTCCGAGCGAATGGACTACATGCTTTTGCTGCTCGGCGAGCACTCTCCGGCATTCCTGTTCCGGGAGCTGTTCCTCCGTCAGCTGCCTAGCCCGGTACGCCTCGCCTTGGCAAGCACGACGATCACGGATCCACGTGCCCTCGCCAGGGAAGCCGACAAGATCTCCGGGGCAGGACAACGCATTGCAGCAGCAACCTGGGGCCCACCGCCGTCCGACGCAACACCCATGGCGCCCGAGCACCCGGCACGGTCGACGACCGAACTGCCGACGCAATCGGCGACCGCTACGCCGAGCCGACCACCTCCAGCACGACGACCGGGGCCTCCACCTGACCAAGCGTGGTGTTACTATCATGCCAGGTTCGGACAGAAGGCCCGGACATGCCGACCCCCGTGCACCTTCGGCAGGCCGGGAAACGGCCGGGCCGGCGTTCATTACCAGCCATGAGCGCCGGCCACACGGGCAACTTACTTTTCATCACAGACAAAGCGTCCGGACGGCGCTTCCTGTGCGACACCGGCGCCCAACTGAGCGTCATACCCGCCTCTGACCAGGACAGGCAGTCCGCGGTTTGCAGCCCCTCCTTGGTTGCGGCCAACGGATCGGCCATCCGCACCTTCGGCCCACGCAACGTCACCCTCTGCTTCGGCGGCCAACGCTTTACTTGGACGTTTGTAACCGCAAACGTGCCCATGGCTCTGCTAGGCGCCGACTTCCTCTGTGCACACGGACTGCTGGTGGACGTCCAACGGCGTCGCCTAATCAACGCCGAAACCTTCAGCTCCCTGGTATGCACATTGAGCAGCTCCGCTCCGACCGAGCTGGCATGCGCCCTCCCGGCGGTGAACGAGTTTGCTCGCCTGCTCATGGAGTTCCCGGCCCTCACGCGGCCGACGTTTTCGGCCGTCGCAGTACGACATGGGATCGAGCACCACATACCAACCACGGGCCCGCCGGTCTACGCCAGAGCCCGCCGCCTCGAACCAGCCAAGCTCGCCGTGGCCAAAGCCGAGTTCGACGCTTTAGAACACCTCGGCATCGTGCGGCGCTCCGATAGCGCGTGGGCTTCGCCACTACACATCGTCCCAAAGCCAGGGGGCGGCTGGCGCCCATGTGGCCACTACCGCCATCTTAACGACGCTACCACCCCTGACAGGTATCCGATCCCGCACATCCAAGACTTCTCCGCCCGTCTGGCGGGACGGGTCATTTTTTCAAAAATCGACCTCATACGGAGATATCATCAGGTACCTGTCAGGGCGGCCGACGTCCCTAAAATGGCAGTCATCACGCCGTTCGGCTTATTCGAATTCCTACGGATGCCGTTTGGTCTCAAGAATGCGGCTCAGGCGTTCCAGCGCTTGATGGACGGCGTGCTGCGTGACCTGCCGTTCCTCTTCGTTTACCTGGATGACATCCTCGTCGCCAGCATGTCCCGGGCCGAGCACCTCCTCCACCTCCGAACACTGTTCAGGCACCTCAGCGAGCACGGCCTCATCGTCAACCCGGCCAAATGCCACTTCGGCATGACGGCCGTTGATTTTATGGGCCACCACATCACCAAGAACGGGACCGTGCCGCTGCCAACCAAGGTCGAGGCCATCACCACGTTTCCGCGTCGCCGCTCCATAAAGGCCCTGCAGGAATTCCTGGGAATGGTGAATTTCTATCACTGCTTCGTGCCCCGCGCTGCTCAACTCATGCGGACCCTCTACGAAGCCCTCCGGGGCAAGCCGGCCAAGCACGACATCGTCTGGTCCGCAGCAATTGACGCGGCCTTCCAAAGCTCAAAGCGGGCCCTCGCCGACGCAACACTGCTCGCTCACCCAGTGCTCAACGCTCCCATCGCCCTCACCACGGATGCCTCCGACTACGCGGTGGGCGCCGTACATGAGCAATGGGTGAATGGGGTTTGGCAGCCACTCGCTTTTTTCAGCCGGCAGCTCCGGCTGAACGAGCTCAAATACAGTACGTTTGACCGTGAGCTCCTCGGTCTACACCTGGCCGTTCGCCATTTCCGCCACCTCCTGGAGGGCCGACCCTTCACGGCGTTCGTCGACCACAAGCCGTTGGTTTACGCAATGGCCAAGGTCACGGAGCCGTGGTCGGCCCGCCAACAGCGCCACCTCTCCGTCGTGTCGGAGTTTACCACGGACATCCGGCACGTCGCCGGCAAAAACAACGCCGTGGCCGACTGTCTTTCTCGGGCCAGCGCGAACGCGGTCCACCTCGGCGTGGACTTCGCGCTTATGGCGGCGGACCAAACCACCGACACCACGGTGCAAGCCCTCCGGGCGGCGGACACGGGCCTCCGACTGGCCGACATCCCCTTCGCGGACACTGTCCTGCTCTGCGACGTCTCCCAAGGCCAGCCTCGCCCCATCGTGCCCATTACCTGGCAATGCCGCATCTTCGCCTCCCTCCACGGCCTTTCCCACCCGGGCCGGAAAGCTTCCCAGAAGCTGGTGTCGGCGCGATTCGTCTGGCACGGCCTTCGACGGGACGTCCGCGATTGGACCAGCACCTGCACAGCCTGCCAACAGGCCAAGGTCCACCGACACACCCAGGCCCCGCTGGCACCTTTCACCGTGCCCGAACGACGTTTCGACCACGTCAACGTGGATCTGGTGGGCCCCCTCCCCCCATCATGGGGGTTCACACACCTGCTCACCATGGTGGACAGGACCACCAGGTGGCCGGAGGCCGTTCCCCTCGTCTCCACCACCACCGCCGACATGGTGCAGGCTTTCATCGCCACCTGGGTCGCCCGCTTCGGCGCACCGGCGGACATCTCATCAGACCGCGGACCACAGTTCACCTCCGAGCTGTGGGGCGCGGTCGCCCGCAACCTGGGGGTCAAGCTCCACCGTACTATGGCCTACCACCCCCAAGCCAAAGGGTTGTGCGAGCGATTCCACTGCTCCATGAAGGCCGCACTCATGGCCGGCCTTCAGGACGGCGGTTGGGCAGACCGGCTACCGTGGGTCCTTTTGGGCCTCCGCACGGCCCCCAAGGAGGACCTCCGGGCATCCACCGCCGAGCTTGTCTACGGCCAGGCGCTACGCGTCCCGGGCGAGTTCTTGCCCGATGCTACCAGTCCCTGGTCTGCAGCTCGCCAGCGCTCGGACCTCCAGGAGGCCGCCCGACGGTTTGCCCCCGTGCCAACATCCCACCACGGTGACCCCCAGTCCTACGTCCCCCCAGCACTTCGCACAGCGGAGTATGTTTTTGTGCGTCATGACGCACATCGGGGGCCACTCCGGCCGCCGTACGACGGGCCCTTCCGGGTCCTGCGACGGGACGACAAGTCGTTCGTCATTGACATCGGCGGCAGGTCGGACCGGATTGCGGTGGACCGCCTCAAGCCGGCGCACGTGGACATCGACCAACCGCCACGGTTGGCCCTTCCGCCGCGGCGAGGCCGCCCCCCGTCCACGGTGCCCCCCACTCGACCGCCCACCACCACACCGGACCTCCCCCCCCCCACGACCCGCCAGGGGTCGCTTCGGCCGGGTCATCAGGACCCCCCTCAAATTGACCCTGCCGGTGCAAGTCGATTCTGGGGGGACGTGTGTAGCAGTTACCGCTGGGTTTTCACAATCGCCTTGCACCTACCAAGGACGCGGAGCGATCACCATGCCAGGCCGTGGCCAGGACGCCCGGCCACGCCCCCTCTCGCCGTTCCCGGGCAAACGCTCCGGGATAATGTGTGTATATATATTGCTGCCCGATAAACGGGCTTTTCAGAGTACCTGAGCTGTTTTGTTTGAATAAAGCAACTCGGACGAATTCCAGCTTTTTGTCGCGTCCATTCTTCCGATCGACGTGGGAGCACCGCTCCTTCATTATATTTATAAATGTAACAATGAAAAACAAGGCATTTTCCAAGGCAGGATCTTTCTGCTGATATTATTTAATTCCACATTATCACCCATAGCGCCGACACTGAGGCAAATGTGTCTAGCGGCTCCGCCCCCATCAAGCTGATTGACCGTCATAGCCATGCCTACCCCGGTCCTATTCTTTTACAATAGAATGTAGTTTTACGTACTTTTCATGGAATTTTCTCAAGTTATTAGAACTTGCAACGGTACCTGCCATAAGGGTCGGGCTTCAATTGGGAGACCCAAATGAAAGGTAAAATATCAGAAATTGAAGACTTTTTTTATTTCAAACGATTTATATAAACATCCGTTAAATCATATCACACGCAAATCATCAAAATCTAAACAGTATTTGTAGAATTTCAACAAAAGCCACATCACTGTTTATATCGGTACCGGGTTTGACCGATCTCGTTTTTTCGATTTATTTTTGCTTTTTCCATGGTCTCGAGAACTGAAAAGTGATCCCTGCCTCGACAATCAGCTGAACAGACCAAGTGGGCTCTCATATGTAGCCTAAGTGACTTTTTAAAGAAGATAATCCAACTTTAGTTTTGTATGCAGCAGACGGGACCGACATTTTTTTCCACACCATCCCTACATCGAGAGTACAAGCGTACGCTCTGATATCATTATGGGGCCGAGCATTGTCCTGCTGCAGGAAAACACCGGTAGTGAGTAGTCCACGACGTTTTGATCTGTTTGCTGGTTTTAGATTATTTTTAAGGAGGTCGCAGTATAATGCACAGGTGACTGGGGTCCCTCTGAGCATGTCATGCTCCACAAGTGGGCTTCAGCTATCCCAGAAGAGCGTCAGCATCACTTTTGCAGCGGACGGCTGTGTGATGAATTTTTTTTGGCTTCGGTGAAGTTGAATGGCGCCACTTGCTTGCCCTCTTCGTTTCTGGCTGAAAGTAGTGGACCCAGCTTTCATCCGCAGTCACTCCGCATGATAAGAAAGTGTCGCCTTCTGTTTTGTAACGTCTCAGAAGTTCTTCACATGCGTCCACTCGCCGTTCTTTCAGTTCAGTTGTGAGTTGTAGTTAAGCACCCGCCTGGCAGACACTTTGCGGAACCCCAGCACATTGTGAATTATATGGTGTGCTGAACCATGGCTAATGTTCAATTCGGAGACCACTTCATCTGGCGTAATGCGACAGTTTTCCCTTAACACGAGCTCAACTCCTGCAACATTTCTGATGTGTCGGCTGTGCGAGACAACAACTAGGCCGGCCCGAGTAAGCAGCGCCTGCCACACTGGACACTCCACTTTTAAACTTCCTGTCCCAGTCGTACACCTGCTGCAGCGATAAGCATGCGTCACCATATTGCATCTTCATTCTGCAATGGATTTCACTGGGATTCACACCCTCACTTCCCAAGAAATGGATGACAGAACATTTCTCCTCCCTGTTGCATGCTTCTAAGGGAGCCGCCGTCTTGGAACTGCTCTCCTGACCTCATACACTCAATGTTGCCAGATCTAAAACAGGCAAAACATGACTGTTACCCATAGATATAACATATGTCGTCTACAATGACACATATTACATTCTCGAATTTATATCGCCATTTTAAGGTTACTTCATAACCGGCCCTCGTGTGTATATATATATTTGGTCAAGTTTCATCGAAATTGTGTGTGTAGTTTCTGAAAAGAAAGCAAATACCTATTTTGGGGGGTCAAACCTGGATCCACTTTGACCCCCGGTAAACCCCCTTAGACCCAGATTTTTCTAATGCCGTGAACAAACTTAGGTCACAACACAACAAATATAATTTGTGCCAAATTTGGTCGCAATCCCATCAGCGGTTTCAGAGAAGAAATTTCAAGTGTTTACGGACGACTGGACTGACGGACGGACGGACAATGCGCCATTGCATCAGCTCCCCTGAACTTCGTTCCAGGTGAGCTAAAGAACAATAGAATATTCGATTTCGCAAGTAACAAACAAACCGACAGGGATGAAAACATAGCCTCCATCAGGATAAAATCAATAAGTAATTGGGAGATGACAATCAATAGGTTATATTCAAATAAGAATGGGGGACATGACAACAATCCAGTTATATTCCAGTATATTACAATACATACGGTTTCAAAAACTCCCCAAAAATTGCAGTAAAATTAATTTTTTTTCTCTAAACAAAATCGAAATATCACGTAGTTCTGCCAATATTAAATAAAGAAAATTCCAAACCAAACTACATGCGCCATAGCAAGTGAACATAGCGTTTTGATTACATACTCACCATTACTTGGAGGCTTCATGATACCTTCTTTTGAAATTCCAAATTTCTTTGAAATTGCTGCTAATTTTTCGAAAGCACTTTCAGGAACAGGTTTCTTTCGTGCTGCGATGAAAATAAAACAATGGTAATTGTGTTCAGAAAATGATTTTCTTGCATATGTGTGTGCGCACATCAAGATCAAATATTTTTGGAAAACAAATGAAGCATTTTGTTTTTTCCCCTGTGCATCACTGGATATTATTCACTTTTTTTAAACTTGTTTTCAAAATCAGAAATAATGCTCGAAATTGAGTTCCATGAAGTTTGGTCGTTCTTTGGGGGATTGGCATCTTAGGTATTTCCTCTGAGCACTCTCCTGCCTTTTTAAGAACATGTGTTAACATTTATTCATTTTATGTCTCCGAACATTCTTATAATTCATACAAATGTACACACATGCCCATGTAATGAATGTACTAATTTTTACCCTCGCCTGAAGAGAGGGTATTGCATTTGAGTCTGTTTGTTTGTCTGTCTGTTTGTTTGTCCACATGGAATAAATATGATTTTCTATGCAACCGTTGGTCCAATTTATAGGAAATTTACACCACAGGTGCAACTCCTCCGTGGAATTGTTTAATGATAATTATGACGCCATAGGTCACGTGGTACGGGCGCCATCTTGGAAAACCAAAAAAATTGCACCTCCATATCTCCAAAAGCACTGCATAGAAAATTTTGAGACATGATTCATTTAGTCCATGAGCCAGGCCCCTACATTTTGGCCACCGGTACCATCTGAGGGGAATAATGCTCACAGTGATTTTTGACAAGGTATACACCCCTAGAGTTGGAAAATATGTGATAGCATTGCTGCAGTGGTAGCTTTTTGTGTGATATCACCCTTTTTGTAACCCTACCCAAAAATAAACTTTCCTGAAATGTGCCTCGCACAAAATAAAACATGCAACTTCAAACTAATGGTTCTCCCTTATTATAGACCATATCTCCTTGAAAATTGTTCGCCATGTAGCTCAGCCCATTTGCACACATGTGGGCAATGTCTATTTGACATTTCAACTAAAAGATGGTGTGGTGGTGCAATATGGATAAATTCCAACATGGCAGGCCCCAGTCCATTTGCTGCAGGTTAAGGTCTAACAACTTCATCATAAATATACAGCAATGTTTGACATTTTGATAGGTTGGTATAATGCAACAAGACTAAGAACATGTAAGAGAATATAAATAAATCAGATAAGTTAAGTGTATGATGGGTATTTGAGCTGTTTCATGTGAACTAACATTTTTGTACGTTGTTGTGGAGAATTGTGCAAATTGATTGCTATCTTTCATGTATACGCTGTGATCAAGTCGTTCTTAGACCAGGTGTACAACATGGTTGATGATTTGAACCAACAGGAATATAACAATCTGGTGCAAAGTCCACTGTTCGCTGAGCTGATGACCCTGTGGAACGACTTCCTGGAACACCTACGTCACAATAATGGAGAGCTATCAGCATACTGGATGTGCTACATAGACATGGTAGAGGTTGTAGTACTTGGCCTTCTGCGTGCTTCTCGTGAGGGGAACTGGGACTTGCACCTCAATGCCATAAGAACTATGATCCCATGGTGTTTTGCTTACGATAAGATGAACTATGCCAGGTACATGTCCGCATACTTTGCTCAGATGACAAATCTGCAAGAGAATAATCCTGATGTGTATGGAGCCTTCAGGACTGGCCAATTCTCTGTGCAGATGTACAGCAACAACCCCTTTGGGCAGATCCCAGTGGACCAGACTATTGAGGTCACAGTAAACAGAGACACTCAGACCCCTGGAGGTCAGCTGGGTTCAGCCTGAAAGCTGGAGCTATCAAACGGTACTACATAACAGCTGAGCACCGCAGTGCATTCCTGGGACAGTTGAGAGACATGGTGCAAGCTAACAAATCAGAAGTCCACCATGCAGAGCTACAGGGGCCAAGACTCCAAAAAGATGAGGAAGCAGTATCAGCAGTCGTTGGCCTCATCCAAGGCTGGGTCAACCCATTTGCAAAGAATCAGGACATCATTTGCATCGCTACTGCAAAGGCAGCCCCCAAGGCCATTGCCTGTGAACTGATGAAGGCATACGAGATTGGTGAGCAATGCTATGCTACCTTCAAGGATGTGAGACTCGAGAAAGACCCATCAGCAAAGAAATTCCATGACCCAATGAAAACTAACAAATTGAAGACATTTAGCAATATGTGTAAGAAGAAGGAAGTGAAATTCAGTGGGAGGGTGATCATCTTGAAAGCAGACAGGTCTCTGTTTGGACGCATCATAGTTATGGCTCAAGGGCGCAGTCTCCAGATGGAGGATATCCTCTCTCATCCCCTTGGACCATTACCCTGGGCCCTGTCCACACCAAATGGATTGCTGAGAAAGACAGACAAAGCTACTTTAGCCACAACAATTCAGAAGAATGTGACACTAGTAGAGCAACTCCCAGGAAATTCTGCATCTGTGGTTGATGGAATGAACTTAGTCCAAAGAGTACAAGGTGATCAGGCTACTTTTGGAAATGTTGCCCCTACAGTTTTGTCTATGGCACTGCGGGAAGGAAGTCAGAGCAACAGAATAGATGTTGTGTTCGACACATACCGGGAGAACTCTATCAAGAACAGTGAGAGATCAGCACGAGGTGGAGAGACTGGGCACCAGTTGCAGGGTATCACAGGCACACAGATTGTGAGGCATTGGAGGAGTTTCCTGACATGAGTCAATAACAAAACCAGTCTCATTACCTTCATAGTCAGTGAATGGAGGAAGGCAGAGTGCAGAGAAAAGCTACAGGAGAAGGTTCTATATGTGACTGTGAATGACAAGTGCTACAGAATCACATCTCAGAACAGTGAAGAGGTGCCAGCTCACCAGTGCCACCAGGAAGAAGCAGACGGGCACCTACTTCTACATGCTGCCCATGCTGCTAGAGAGGGCTATCAGGCCAAAGTGATCTTCTCAGATGACACGGATGTCTTCATCATGTGTATAGCATTCCATGACAAGATACGAGTACATTGTTCCAGAAATGTGGCACGAGATCCAGGACAAGGGGAGTTGATATCAGGAAAATCGCTGCCACTGTTGGCGTAGATGTCTCTAGAGCTCTCATTCGATTGCATGCATACGCCGGATGTGACACTGTCAGTGCTTTTGCAAGCAAAGGGAAGGCAAAGGCCCTGACACTCTTGACCAGCAACAGGGAAATCAAGGACACATTCTTAGAGTTGGGTCAGGAATTGGACTTCTCTGAAGAACTGATGGACAAACTAGAGGCATTCACATGCCTCCTCTATGCCCCCAAAGCATCATCCACCACGGTAAATTATCTCAGGCACCACCTGTTCTGTGCTAAAAAAAAAAAAAGAAGTGAGATAGAGAGTCATCAGCTTCTACCATGCAGGGACTGCTTGGTGAAACATGCACAAAGAGCCAACTACCAGGCTGGAGTATGGAGAAGATGTCTGGAACAGGATGCGCAGGTGCCAAGCCCTGTTGGCAGAAGGTGGAAGATTGAGAAGGAAGAAGGAGCTGGACAGTTGGTAGTACACTGGATGGATGGTCAGCCAGCACTTAAGGCCGTCCTGGATCTACTGGCCTGCAACTGTCCAAGAAAGTGTGAACTGCCAAAATGTGTGTGTATGGTAAATGGACTCAAGTGTACCGATATGTGCAGACTGCCAGACTGTGAGAACCAGGCATATCCACCTCAGACAATGAGGAAAGTGCAGAAGAGCATGAGGATGAGCTGGAAAATGATTCTGATTATTAGTTTCAGCTTGAACAATTTACATTGCTTATTACACTTGGTGCATATTATATGAAACTAGCAGAAGTACCCGGCATTGCCGGGCGGGGGAGGGGAGGGAAACGGGGGGAGGGGGGAAGGGAAGGGGAGGGGGAGGGGAGGGAGAGGGGGAGGGGGTGGGAGAGGGGGGAGGTTGAAGGGGAGGGAGGGGGAGGGGGAGGGGAGAGGAGGGCGAGGAGAGAGGAGGGCGAGGGGAGGGGAGGGGGAGGGGAGGGAGGGGAGGGGGTAGGTGGGGGAAGGGGAGGAGGAGGGGGAGGGGAGGGGGAGGAAGAGGGGGAGGGGAGAGGAGGGGGAGGGAGGGGGAGGAGAGGGGAGAGGAGGGGGAGGGGAGGGGAGAGGAGGGGGAGGGAAGGGAGGGAAGGGGAGTGCGAGGGGAGAGGAGGACGAGGGGAGGGGAGGGGGAGGGGAGGGAGGGGAGGGGGTAGGTGGGGGAAGGGGAGGAGGAGGGGGAGGAAGAGGGGGGAGGGGAGAGGAGGGGGATGGAGGGGGAGGAGAGGGGAGAGGAGGGGGAGGGGAGGGGAGAGGAGAGGAGGAAGAGGGGAGGGAGGGGAGGTGGGGGAAGGGGAGGGGGAGGAAGAAGGGGGAAGGGGAGGGGGAGGAAGAAGGGGGAGGGGAGAGGAGGGGGAGGGAGGGGGAGGAGGAGGGGAGGGAGAGGGAGGGGAGAGGAGAGGCGGGGGAGGGGAGGGAGGGGATGGGGGAGGTGGGGGAAGGGGAGGGGGAGGAAGAGAGGGGAGGGGAGAGGAGTGGGAGGGAGGGGGCCAAATATCAAGTACGTGAGCCTCTCCGTTTAGGAGTCTATCGGTAACATTACACACACACAAACTGTGTTTTATGTTCAATGGTTCCTCCGGCGGGGATGGAACATCACGTGATCGCTCTGAGCGAATCAGCGCGCTGCTCTGCCACCGGCTCAGATCCGTGTATAATATTCCTCGCTGAAATGCGCTGAGGTAAATATGAATAAAAAATATGGATCTCATCAAATATTTTGAGGTAGGCCATGTTCGTCCCAGGCTCAATGGCCATGTCTATGCCAAATATCAAGCACGTGAGCCTCTCTGTTTAGGAGTCTATCGGTAACATTACACACACACACACACACATGTCAAGTAGTAGATTTGTTATTGCCTAAAGTTCAGTTATAGACGTTGGGTGCTAATGTGTTATGATTTATATGATGTTTAAAAATGCTATTTTCATGAAGTTAATAAAGGGTTTTTGCTTCGTTTTAGTTTTGGATGAGGAGAGGCTCGCTGAGGTCATGCTGAACAAATTGTATACGTGTGCTTTTTTCGAGGCTGGTCATAAAACCACGCCCACATGCGCTTGTTTTTGCGTAATGCTAGTAGAATGACATGAACCTATCGTTAACTATATATATTTTGTTTTAATCTCAGCAACGCATGACTCTGTATAAACATGCTTTGGATTACTCATGTACACAAACCCATAAAATATATGGGTTTGTTTGGCTAAGCATACACTCTTCTCTTTGTGAGTTACAGTTCTGTTTTCTCGGAGCCCAGAGAAACAATTGGTCCAAATGATAAGGAAAGGCTGACTCCCCCGAATGATAACGGTGGGAGGGACTCTCGCCAGTCGCTTCGTTCTCTCGGAGATTTTCTGATAAATCGTATTCGTATATAAGTGAATGAGAATCAATGCGTTTTCAGGAAGGCTTGACGTGGCATGAGACTGGCTCTTGCTATAGATGTCTTGGCCTCCTCCGGATCTGTATAAGTTGGTTCTTTAATAAAGCTGCGCCATTCCAGGCTATTGTGGACTTCTTTTGCAAACGAAGAGCTGATTCTTCACAGATGGTACCAGGAGTGGGGTGTCAACAGACGCGGAGGACGGGAAACGGAGCCCGAGGGACAGGAGGAAGGCTGACCTGAGGCCGGCGCCGGCACGTTGATTTGATTAAAGGTGGGAGTTGTTTTATATCAGAGGGCTATTATTCCAAATTCGTACCTTCCTCCTTCGAGCGGGTTCAGTCTCCTTGTCTTCCGCGCTGTCTGCACTCGAACAGAAATTGTAAGTAAAGGCTCATTTAGGCCTCAGAATGACGTAGCTTCGTTAAAGCCAGGATAAACAAGTAAGGATAAACCAGTAAGGACTTAACAGTAAGCTTAAAGTTACAGTTAGCACCAGGAGGGGAAAATGAGGTCGGACAGCCATATAGGCTGAAACCAGGTGGCCAAGATTTTTCCAGGAAGGAACAGCCCAGAGACAAGATGGGGTATGCCATTGCATGCCAGGGAACGAAGGGCTGTGGCTAAACTTAGACGGCCAAAGGGACATGGCCAGGAAGGGTGAAATGCGTAGGTACCAGGTAGGTTTGACAAGAAGGTAGTGACAACTACGAGGTCAAGCCAGGAAGCTCTAGACTAAGTTCTAGACAAGAGGTCCAGATAAAGCAGGCCAGGATCTGGTGGACAAGAGAAAATAAATAAGCTCACAGGAAATGGGCCAGGTGGCCACAGGGTGAGAAGGACAGGTTAGGTTTTGAAATATTGAAAATTGAAGCAGGAGCTGCATTGTAGGAATTTGAAGCTTCAGAGCCAAAGGAAGCAAGTTCAGGAAGCAAAGTTCAGGACAAAACAATTAAGGAGGTAGTTAAACAAGTAAAACAGCGAGTGATGCCGCTGGACCAGATACCAGACCAAGACCCCCCAACCCCCCAAGACCTGAGCTCAGTCCCGGGGCTCTAGGCAACACCCCCCACCCCCCCAAGACCTGAGCTCAGTCCCAGGGCTCTAGGCAACACCCCAACACCCCGCCCTGCCTTCCCTTTTTTTTTCACCTCAACCCACCCCCCGTCCAACCAGTCCCAAAAATCCTTTTCCTTGAATGAGAGACGTAACATGAATGAGCAAAGATTGTTTGGGAGTGGCTGGAGAAAGGCATGATTTGAGTCGATCTGAGTTTCGCGCGAAGTCTGGGAGACTTCTATGAGTATATGAATGAGGAATGAATGTATATTGGGATGTTAATTGACGTGTGTATCTAGCCAATGTATTTGTCTGTATGACATATGCAAAGCAGAGGGTTTCGGTGTGAAGCTCTGTAAGTGATCTGCTCGACTTGGGGGAAATTCAGGCCGGGAATGTCCATTCTAACGTCTATCCGAGAGAACAGGCGAGGTCCTGAACTGAGTCCGGGTTTTCATCTGTTTGGGAGTTGTTTGGGAAGCGAATTGATATAAATCGGGTCAGGAAAGCACCCGGAGTGCCCTTGTCGATTTACTGTTGATATGAAGCGGTTTCTTGGAGATGGTTGCAGAATTCGAATCAATATGTGTGTTTTACTTGAATTGAAGAGTTCATTCAATGGCAGATATTGTGTATTGTATGTGTGGGATGTATCGCTGAGGCAGCTCACCTTTGGAATTGGTGTCATATAGTGCATTTTGGATCAGAGAGGTCAAGCGTCGGAGATCCTGTTTTTTTGCGATGTAAACCCCGCCGCGAACGCGAATAGAGCGGCGTGCAGGGAGTGTTGGGATTCGTGTGGAGGCACGAGGGTGCGCGCCAAGACGGGGGGGGGGGGGGGCGGCGTGGCGTCGTCGCGTTGAGATGGTTGTGCCAGGTCGATCGGCGATCTCTGAATTTAAATCGGATTTTTGTCATGTGTGTTGTGAAATTAAACGTCTATCCGAGAATCCTGGCAATGTTCGTTTAATTATCTGCTCAGAGTGCCGGCGATAACTCGCCCACTCTCAGAGGAGGATGTGTGCCCAAATGCATTGTGGGTCATTTCGACTTTGCTGGATGTCGGACGTTCATGTCAGACGAGCCATGTCGGAATAGTGGCCGGCTGCGACATATATGCCAGGCAATGTCACAGGACGAATACGTTACTTATAAGATGGATTTTTATTTAAGATGGATTTATAAGATGGATAGATGGATGGATTTATTTAAGATGGCTAAAATAAACGATTTCAAGACAGAATAAGTAATTTCCGGAGCCAAGTTCCAACAGGAAGTCTTGTTCATACAGTAAGGTACAGTGCGGAGTGGCGGCTGGAAGATGCATCGATGCATTTGTGTTGACCAATTCGAAGTTTGACCTTTTAAAGTTTAGTTGACCTTTGTTCGAGATTTGTAAGGGAAAGAGGTCAGAGGCAATTCACTAACCTTGGAAGAACGACAGGCGGAGTCAGTCTACAGGGTGTTGCTTTAACGACAGGATATATAGGACTTAAATCTGGAGAATATCGGGACATTATATTGTGGGTAAAACCAAAATCATGTACATAATTAGTGGACAGAGAATACAGTACGCTTGGAATTTAATTTAACCGGGCCGAGCGGTGGGGATTTGAGATGGATTTGAGTCACGTTAAATGGAGGACATTTGTGAGGATGAAGAGATGCAAGTAACGTGGATTAAATTGTGGTATCACGAGTTGGGTGCCAGAGATATTGTGGTTATTATAACTCACTGATTATAGGGGGCGCCGGGCGCACCGAGTACAGATCGGGTTGCATGATGGAGCACGCATGCATGGATTTTGGCTTTGCGAGGCCCCGGATAGAAATTGGCATTTCGATGCTGTGGATTATATTGTACCTGCCCGGAAAGGGGATGTCCTGTGCTGGGGCTGGCGACATGCCTCTGTTATTTGTCTGTCTGTCGGTCTGATTGTAAGTCTTTGGTACTGGGAGGGCTAATTGAGTGCTTAGGCGTCATTGTTCCATGGAGGCAGGTCCAGGGGTTTTGGTCCAGCCTGCAAGGAGTCCAGGGGCTTGTTTTAGGGCTGGGTCGCCAAAAATGGGATGCTGTGCCCATCTGGATGTAAAATTATCCATCAAGGACGGGGAATAATGTGCAGTGTGATTGGGTAAGAGGTAAAGGCCATAAAACACCAACCCCATGAGGAACGAAATAAATGGAGAGATGTTGGGATCACATGATGGTTGGGATTGAAGAACAACCTACTGGGATTTCAAACCTGTGTTTGGGTCTGGGGCAACTGGGTGATGGGCAACAGTGTATGAGTGAGTAATTATGATCTGTTTAAGTGTAAGAGGCGGTGGAGAAGAAAGGGGTGATGAAAAGTTATTTGTTTAGTGTGAAGTAGGTTGGTTGCTTATTTGTCACAGTAAGATGAGAGTTGTGTTTTTAAGCTTGGTCTTTGAATGAATTGTTGATTGGAAAAGTGATTTTTGATCGCTGATCCGATCTGGTTTTGAATTGTTTGATTTAATTTTGAATTGATTGGAGGTAATAAGGATTTGTGTTGATTTCCTGATTTGAGTTCATCTGGAAACAAAGACAGATGGGATTAATGTGTATATCAGGAACAATTTGGAAAAGAAATATGGATATATGACATTACTAAAATATAACCAAGCAATTGAGAGTTCTTGGGTTAATGGGATATAAATAAATGCATCTACAAGTTGATGGTTTATAAAAATTTAGTTCTGGATGATACTTAAACGATGAACAATGTTGGCAATATACAAAGAATGTGACTTGTTTTTTGGGGGGCAAAGTTATGGGTGAATTTGGTGAGTGGGTTTGGGGCAAACGAAGATTAATTTAGATTTATCATAGTTAAGTTCGAGGAAGTTGATTTGAAGCCAGAATTTTATTTGGATGCCAGAAAGGAGAAAGGAGATGCTGAAAGCCAGAAAGGAGATGCTGTTGTCTACTCTGAATGACAGGTGGCGGTATCCAGGGCGCTGAGGAGTTTTGTTCACGTTGTAAAGTTTGTTTATTTAGTTTGTTTATTGTAGAGAAGAGTGCTTTTGGGATTCCGGAGCCAGAGTGGATAATTTGAGGGTAGTAGGTGGAGTAGAGGACATCTTTGCAGTGCTGTAGGTGGTCCTTGTAGGCTTGGGGGTGAACTAATTTGGGTTTAATAGGCACAAGCTGGTCTAAACAGGGTGAGGAGGATGGCGTGATTGATGATGTCAAAGGAGGCGTTGAGGTGAGGAGGATGAAAATGTTGAGGTTGCCGGCATCAGAGGAGAGAAAAGGTCGCTGGTGATTTTGAGGAGAGCAGTTTCAGTACTGTGGCTGGAGCAGAATCCGGATTGGAATGTTTCATACAGGTTATTGGCAGAGTGGTGATGTTTGAGTTGAGTGGCCACAGCACGTTCCAAAACTTTTGACAGAAAGGGTAGGTTGGAGATGGGTCTGAAGTTATTTAGGGTGTCAGGGTTTAGTCCAGGGTTTTTCCAGAATGGGGGTGAAGTTTCACGAGTTTTGGGGAAATCGGTATGTGAAGCTGGATTAAGTTGGAACTGCTTGATGAGCCATGGAGATGGATTGGGTTTTGTTGTTGGTTGTCTGGGAGTTCGGTTGTTGCATTGCCAAAGGTTTCTGTGTGGTGGACACACTCGTTGGCTGTTGTCTTGTGTGACGTGCATGGAGATGTATGTGGCTGTGTGTGGCTGCCTGGAGGGGAAGGCGGCTACAGTGGTTGATATTGGTTGTGGGTTGTCCGGGGTGCTTCGATTTGCATAAGGGGTGAAGATTGGGATATTACACTATTTTGAGTAAGTATTGGCATGAGTAATTACAGAAGTAATTATGAGTTATTATGAGTAATTAGTGGTATGAGTATTAGTTATGAGTTCCAGGTGTTGAGCTAGTTATGCTAGTTATCCAGCTAGTTATGAGTAAGTGATTATTTTAGTAAAATTACATGTTTCGCTGTGTTGTTGATCTGGGGACAAGCTAGTTTGATGGGTACCCTGGGGTCTTCAGCGTGTCTATGTGTTTGTCTGGCTGTTACACTAGACTCTGGGATGTGTTTTCATGAGACGAATTTCAGAATTGATGACAATTCAGTGAGTATGGTGGACAACGTAAAGTGGCTGGTGTGAAGGAAGGGGTTGGGAAAGATGGACCCCCTTCACGAATACCCAGTAGGGTAGCTTAATTTCAGACATAACAGTGAGAATCTATTGTGAGCGAATCACAGTGGGTGAGGAAAACATTGTGTGTGACCAGACACCAGAACTGACCAGAATTGAAATTGGAAGTAGACCAGGTTATTTCTATTATTTGTTTATTCGTGAAAATAAATAAATAATAGGGGGAGGTTCATGGAGGTTAATGGTGGTTTGTTTGTATTAATCGAGGTTAATGGTGGTTTGTGTTTGTGTTAATGGAGGTTAAAGGTGGTTGGTTTGTGGTAATTCTAGTTGAAACTCTCGCTGAAGTAATTTTCGTTTATTTTTATTTTTTTGATTCGATTTGAGAGTTGAGATGATTGATTTTTTATTAATTTTATAATTTTATTTTTATTGATGTTGGAAACAGGTAATGGGATGCTGAGAGAAGGATTGAATTTAATTTGAATTGGACTGGATTAAATGGGATTGAATTTAAAAATTGAATATTGGATAAAATTGGATCCACTTGAAAAAAAGTGGATTAGGAAATTGGAGAAAAGGTGTTCTATGAAACTATGAATTGAATGAATTGAATCTATGAATTGGAGACCTGTGGACCAGGCGTTCCCAGGAGACTTGTGGACCAGGTGTTCCACCAGAGGAAAAAGACCAGGTGTTCGTGGAGCACTTCACCTGCAAGAACGCCTTGGAACCAAGGTGGAAGAGACCAGTCCAGGCGTTGCTGACTACACCAACGGCAGTCTTTTGCGAGGGCAAGACTTCGTGGATCCACGCCACGCACTGTAAGTTGGCCATACAAGCACCAGACACTACACCACAGCAACCACAGTAAGGATGGGCCTAATCATAGGTACAATACTATTGATAGCGACAGCAGCTAGGGGAAACTCCGATTCCAATAGATGCGAAAACGAAACCCGACACCTCACCGTAACATGGGGACAAAGAGTATCACTACCATGTTTCGAACAGAAAGCCCTGCACACAAATTGGGTGAACATAAATTGGCTAGCACTGTCGGCAGGGCCTGGACGCGTTGGCATGGTACTACAAAAGCAACGAGAGTTCCGGGAAGACGGGCAAGCTAGCATTAAGACCTTGGCCCAACCAGGATACAAATGGGGAACCCCTGATTTTAAGCTACAAACACGCACGCGCCTAGAGAAAGGCATGACTATGCAGGTCCGGTGCAGCGTCTGGACCCCTGGCGCGGCCGGTGGCGAAAAGAACTACATACCATGCATCGAATACATACTCACGCCGCAACCCCAGGATAAGGCCCCAAAGAGGGGGGAAAACACATATTGGAAAGTGGCCAGGGAGGTGGCAACAATTCAAAATAGGACACACTGCTGGTCGTGCATGCGCTTTCCCCAAGCAGGCACCACAGGAATACACATGATAGTGCTACCTCTGTCCCTCAATGACCTCTGCTCACAACCTATCGATTCCCCATGTTTAGTCACCACGCTGGAAAGAGAAGGGGTTGACAACGGCAAGAGTTGCAATCGACAATTTAATTATCGCCCGTCAATGATTGCCCATGTGGCCGAGAGGCCTGCCCCCGTCTGGGTCAAACCACAGAAAGGGAGGGTCTGCCTCCAGGGTTCCGGCCACTTGCGTATGGGAGAATCAGAATGCGCCTACACTCTCCCCGGGAAGCTGGGACAAGGGAGCTCGGGGATTACATTACGAATAGTACTGCAAGATAAACGCAACCACAACATAACGGCTATAACATTCTCTAGGGGGGTTAGTAGGATTAATGGGGTGGTAAAGGGACTCCAGTGCTTATCCACCCACCTGGTCCCACCCCATGGGACAATGTTTATATGCGGCGACAAGGCTTACCCCTATTTACCAAATAATTGGGGGGGCACATGTTATCTGGGTTCAGTCCTTCCTGACGTTGAGATACTGGATGAGCTAGACCCAAAGTCCTTGGACAGGCGTTATAAGAGGTCAGTCATGAACGAAGATGGAACCACTAAACTACACGGGAGTCTATGGGAAAAGGTGTTTGGTTTCTTCTTCCCAGGAGCGGGCACAGTCATGGATAGTTTCCGGATAGATAAATTGGCTTTGGCCCTAGAAAAGGTGGCAAACGACACCGCTACGGCTCATGACATACTATTGGACACGGTAATTCACATGCGTACAATGGTGATGCAGAATCGGGTGGCTTTGGACATGCTCCTGGCAGAGAAAGGAGGGGTATGCGGAATTATAGAGGGAAAATGTTGCACTTACATACCCGATCCATCTGAAGGAGTGTCAGCCGCAATAGTGAGACTAAGGGAAACTAGCCACGCCCTGACGATCGATCGGATCGCGCGTGAAAATTCTTATACATTTAGCTGGCTCACTGACTGGTTCCAGGGATGGACGGGCACCATAGTGAAGTGGTTATTGACCGCACTGGCTGTGATAATCGGGGTAGTAATTTGGGGGGCACTAATGAAATCTCTAGTCCTCCTCTGTATGAGAAAGTATTTTACAGGATGGAAAGTGAAGAAGCCGCCGACAACAACTATGGCTCTGACCACAGAGGCCGTCGACCTGAACGGGTCCTTCAACAAGGCAGTTGCGACCGGCGCTCCAGAAAATTGCATTGAATTTTGTAATGACTGTGATACTTGTGTGGATCCCATGTGGGAACTGGCTGCTGCCTGTAACGGTGTATGTGATGACTGTGATACTTGTGCTATAAACCCCTTGCGTGTACTGGCTAACGCTGCTTATGTATTACAAGCTGACAGCTGCACGCCCCCTTCTGACCCAACTATGGATCTGATTGCGACACTGGGTCTGGCGGTTGAGGGACCCGACGCGGATGTCCTAGACCCGCAAGCCGACCAGGCGCCCAAGGGAGACTTTGACATAAAGGAAGTTCCTCTCTTTGCTTCATATGTATTAAGTTCAAATGCTTCAAGTGAATCGGATTTTTACGCTCTGTACCCTGACCAGGAAATTGAGACACAAGATACTGACAATATTATGTATTCCCCAGAACAGCAGCACGTGAGGGACCTCATGGGCATGATCGTTGATTAACCTCGAAGATCTGCAAGGACTGGGTCTGCAAAGGGTGGGGGGAGCAAGTTCCGCAGGGGAGGTGATGGGCCCTCTGGCGGAGCAGAACCTCATCTGGACCAGACACCTTCGTTGTGGATCCGAAACGTTAATGGACTTTCATGTTCTGAGCCCTCAGGCTCCGAGCACGCACCACACGACACGTTCGCCAAATGCACGGGCGAGGCGCTTTGGGCGCACGATATGCCCTTGGGAGATACCCGCATTACACAATTATTTTTTCAATACCCGCATTACACAATTATTTTTCAATAAAACCCGATGTGGCACGTTGTCTCTTAAGATACTTTGTCTCGACGAGACAAGAGGAAGGAATGTCAAGTAGTAGATTTGTTATTGCCTAAAGTTCAGTTATAGACGTTGGGTGCTAATGTGTTATGATTTATATGATGTTTAAAAATGCTATTTTCATGAAGTTAATAAAGGGTTTTTGCTTCGTTTTAGTTTTGGATGAGGAGAGGCTCGCTGAGGTCATGCTGAACAAATTGTATACGTGTGCTTTTTTCGAGGCTGGTCATAAAACCACGCCCACATGCGCTTGTTTTTGCGTAATGCTAGTAGAATGACATGAACCTATCGTTAACTATATATATTTTGTTTTAATCTCAGCAACGCATGACTCTGTATAAACATGCTTTGGATTACTCATGTACACAAACCCATAAAATATATGGGTTTGTTTGGCTAAGCATACACTCTTCTCTTTGTGAGTTACAGTTCTGTTTTCTCGGAGCCCAGAGAAACAATTGGTCCAAATGATAAGGAAAGGCTGACTCCCCCGAATGATAACGGTGGGAGGGACTCTCGCCAGTCGCTTCGTTCTCTCGGAGATTTTCTGATAAATCGTATTCGTATATAAGTGAATGAGAATCAATGCGTTTTCAGGAAGGCTTGACGTGGCATGAGACTGGCTCTTGCTATAGATGTCTTGGCCTCCTCCGGATCTGTATAAGTTGGTTCTTTAATAAAGCTGCGCCATTCCAGGCTATTGTGGACTTCTTTTGCAAACGAAGAGCTGATTCTTCACACACACATACACACAAACTGTGTTTTATATATATAGATGTTAAAATAAATTATACCATTACTAGCAGAAGTACCCGGCATTGCCGGGCGGGGGAGGGGAGGGGGCGGGGGAATGGGAGGGGAGGGGAACGGGGGGGGTGGAGCGAGCCCCTTGGCAAAGCGAGCGATTTTTTTTTTCATAGCGTCATAGCGTCATAGCGTTCATAGCGTCATATCGTTAGAGCGTCATATCGTTGATAGCGTCATAGCGTTCATAGCGTCATAGCGTTTCATAGCGTCATAGCGATTTTTTTTTTCATAGCGTCATAGCGTCATAGCGTTCATAGCGTTCATAGCGTCATATCGTTCATAGCGTCATAGCGTTCATAGTGTCATATCGTTCATAGCGTTTCATAGCGTCATAGCGATTTTTTTTTTTCATAGCGTCATAGCGATTAATTTTTTTCATAGCGTCATAGCGTTCATAGCGTCATATCATTCATAGCGTTCATAGCGTCATCGCGTCATCACGTGATCGCTCTGAGCGAGCTCTGAGCGTCATAGCGATTTTTTTTTTCATAGCGTCATAGCGTCATAGCGTTCATAGCGTCATATTGTTCATAGCGTCATATTGTTCATAGCGTCATTGCGTTCATAGCGTCATAGCGTCATCACGTGATCGCTCTGAGCGAATCAGCACCCACCTGCTCTGATTCCGTTGATTCCGTGCGCTGAAATGCGCTGAGGTAAATATGAATAAAAAATATGGATCGTCAAATATTTTTAGTTCGGCCATGTTCGTCCCAGGCTCAATGGCCATGTCTATGCCAAATATCAAGCACGTAAGCCTCTCCGTTTAGGAGTCTATCGGTAACATTACACACACACACACACACACACACACACACAAACTGTGTTTTATATATACTAGGGCATGCCCGTACTATATATATATCTAAAATTATATCCCCCCCCTCTATTTACATGAAATGGTTTGGTCCAAAGCGAACGGCTTGCGAGTACGGTGACAATCCCCCCCCCCCCTCTATTTACATGAAATGGTTTGGTCCAAAGCAAACGGCTTCCGGAGTTTGGTAAAGAAATCGCCATAGCGTGCACCAACGCGCAGGAAAGCGAAAGAATCGCAAATTAGTTTTAATTAGTTTTAAAACATAGTTTAACGCCAACATAGCGGCAACATAGTTTGCCAACGTGAAATAAATGAATACGCTCTCAAATGTGCCGTCCGAGGCAGAGTGTGTTCGCCACGTTCGGCACACGCGATAGCTCGCTGCTCTCTGATTGGTTGAATCGTTTTTTGGACATAGCTCGGTAAGTACTTGTCCGATTAATATGAAACCTTGAAAAGGCACATCCTCGGGTCCCCAGCAATATACCTGGCAAGTTTAAAGTATATCGGACCCGTGGTTGTCGAGAAACAGCGGTCACAGACATACAAACATACAAACATACAAACAAACAAACAAACAAACATACACACAGAGATTAGTGGAATTATAGATAGATAGATACCAATATATACCATTAAGTTATTTTGATTCCTCAATAAATTTTCTACAAACCCATGTAATCATATGTATCCCAGAATTGTTATTAACTTTTTCAAAATAAATGATACACAAATACTTCTCCATTTTTTATTTTTTTTTTAGGATAGTGTTACAAAAATGGTGATAACTGATAACACACAAAAAGCTACCACAGCTGCAATGCTGTCATATATTTTTCAGCTCTAGGGGTGTATACCTTGCCAAAAATCACGATGTGCATTATTCCCTTCAGATGGTACTGACCAATCCTAGTGGCTCATGGCCTAATTGTAAAGAACTCATGTGGATTTAACATATTTTCACGATGATGTCATAGGTGTCTCCATAATCACGTCATAATTCGACAAGTAGAAAACTTCATCCGATCAAGAAGAAAATTTCTTGAGCATCATCTGGGATAAATTGGTGGAGAAACAAAAATGATGACGTCATAGGTCACGTGGTTTGGCCGCCATATTTGTGTTAACACAAAAGCCTTAAAAATACACGTCCTGGCGAGTGTCTGAAATCTCTGATAGCTCTTTGTTTAATCTGTAGATCTAATTTTTGATATATTATTTAGCACCTTTACACAACTGCCTCCATTTTCATATAAGTTTGGTAAAGGGACTTAAACGTAATCTCTGACAGTAAATACATTTTATCTGATCACTCTCCTTCCTTGTGACCTTGAATTAATCACTTTGAGGATTCGTGACCGAGGCTCCACACACACAAAGCTGGCAAAAACTATCATTTTGTATAAACTACCTTTTCACAAACTAAATATTCAACAATTGTGTTTGAAAATACCTTTGTGTATCTTCATTGATCTGTGGATTGAAAACTCAATTGAATGTGTACGTTAAAATGCACATGCTAAATCACATGTCGAGTCCACTTAAATATTAAATCCATGATTCATTCTTTATCGATTAAATTTCACGATTCATCAAAGTGTTTCCACAAATGTAGTGCAACATACTTACCAATCAAATAAATAGCGTTGAATGGGATCTTGTGGATTCGGCCATAAAAAGTAAGAAAACCATAATTTTCATATTCCAAATCAATGCAGCCATAATGATAATCCGTGAAATTGGTGATGGTATGAGTTGCAAAAGTATGTTTCACTGTGAGAGAGACAATCAGTTCGAACAATCATTAAGAGTTCAGTGACATAAAAAATTATAAGGATAGTGTTCTGATATAGTGCTGTCCCACACTTGATGAGCATGAGCTTCCATGAAGAGAGGTGATGTAAAGATGGTGTGGAGGGCACTACATTGGTTGCGCAATTGTTGGAAGCTTACAAACTCAATGAGAATTTGACCCTGAAAACTTTATCCCGGAGGTCTTTTGAAATCTCCTTGGTGCTCATGGTTGAGTCTTTGCTGTGAAATGCACCACCCAGCAGAGGAAACCTACAGGAACAGCTGACTTTATTCTGAAATAATCAGAATCACCATAATTTAACACAGGTGGAGGCCAATTAACTTGGTGTGTGATTTTGAAGGTGATTGGTTACACCTGAGCACATTTAGAATTGCTATTATACTAGGGGGTGGACACTTATCCAACCAAGATATTCTAGTTTTGTGTTTTTAATGAATTTTTTAAAATTTGTAGAATTTGTTTTTCACTTGGAAGTTATGGGTTATGATGTGTAAATAAAGGTGGAAATAGTCTGAATTATTACAATTTAATTTCAGGATATAGGGCTAAGGATATAGATATATAATTTCAACAGGTGAAATTTTTGAAGGGGGGGGGGGGTGAAATAGGCACTGTGTATAAGCATTCTGTAGTTGAGAGTATCACTATTACTGTTTGAAACCAAAAATAAATGTTGACCTGGGACATTTTATGAGTATTTAGCAACAGCTCTGACATGAAATGGATGTGTAGACAAGCAAAGGTTCACCTGGTGTTGCTTTCCCAGATGTTTCATTGATTTTGGTGGTGAAAACAGCTTTTGCACACGTTCCATTGCCCCTGGAATAAGGAATCAAAGCTAACAATGTCATGGCAATTTTATACTTTAAACACATTGAAGGGAAATAAAAAATATTTGTTCAAAGGAATATTGGTAGTAGGATTGATAATGATTTCAATTAAGTGTAGAAAAGCTGATATATATCATAACTGTCTAACCAGTAAGAAGCAACATGGCCAATAGTTTTATCGCATTATACGTCAGAGTCAACACACTATGTATATGTTCATTGAATTCGGTGAGTAAAGATATCTCTAATCAGCACACTTTTTTGTTGTTCGAGTGCTATTCTCATGTAGTATGTGTTCAATTAATGTTGAATGTGAAGGAAATAGAAACATCACTTACATGAGTATGTTGCCTTTTACAATAATTGTATTTTCAAAGGAAGAAACTCTGTGGACAATCTGGTGGCCTGATTGGAATCTTTCCAATTCAGCAACCATTACAGGATTATCTGCTGCCATTGCGATTGTGATCCAGTAACCTACATACTTTTTGTTAAAATAAAACAGAAAGTATTTCGCAATCAACTGCACAACATATTTGAAACACTATTTACAGTCACGTGAAAAAGTAAGTACACCCCATGTAAAGTTTTGACTTTTTCAACATATTTCAACATACAGATATTTGACCTTCCTTTCAACAATATTGATAGATAAAGGTGATATAATATAACAAATATCATGAAACATTTACATTTTGTAGTCCATTGTATAATTTAAATAAACATAAATGCAAATTTCGCATGTGGAAAAAGAAAGTACACCCCTACGGCCTACATTTATCACTACTTCAAATACCTAAAATTAGAATCAGGTGCACCAGCTCAGGTGCAAATGGTTAGAACATCGTGAGAGAGGATCTTGGAGGACCCTGTCTTATTTAAACATCAGACATTTAGTCTGGTTTGCTCTTTGTTGTTGAAGTGTGCGGCGTCACCATGCCTAGATCAAAAGAGCTATCTGAGGCCTTCAGAAAAGGTTATAGATGCCGACGAGTCTGGGAAGGGATTTAAAAAGATCTCCAAACAATTTGAAATCAATCATTCGACTGTCCGGAACATCATTTACAAGTGGAGAAGATTCCAAACAACTGCCAACTTGTTCAGGCCAGGCCGCCCCAGCAAGTTCAGCCTGAGAGCAGACCACAAGATGCTGAATGAAGTCTCTAAGAACCCCAGAATGTCATCACGGGACCTCCAGGTAGCTCTTGCCACTGTTGATGTCAAAGTGCACGAGTCTACCATTAGAAAGAGGCTGCACAAATTTGCTCTACATGGGAGGTGTGCCAGGAGGAAACCTTTGCTGTCCAGAAAGAACATCAGGGCAAGACTAAAGTTTGCGAATGAACACCTCGGCAAAGACCAGCACTTCTGGAACAATGTGCTGTGGACAGATGAGTCAAAGGTAGAGCTATTTGGCCACAGTACCAGAAGATATGTTTGGCGAAAACCAAAGACAGCATTTGACCACAAGAACCTGATACCAAGTGTAAAGCATGGTGGTGGAAATATTATGGTTTGGGGCAGCTTTGCTGCATCAGGGCCTGGGCAGCTCACCATCATAGAATCCACTATGAATTCTTCATTGTACCAGAGGGTGCTTGAGGATAATGTGAGGCCATCTGTTGGAAAGTTGAAGCTCAACCGAAGGTGGAACTTGCAACATGACAATGACCCTAAACATACCAGGAAATCAACCAAGGAATGGCTGAAAAGAAAGAAATGGAGGGTTCTGGAATGGCCAAGTCAAATCCCGGATCTAAATCCCATCGAGATGTTGTGGGGGGATTTGAAACGAGCTTTGCATGCAAGAAACCCCTCAAACATCGCACAGCTGAAAGAATTCTGCATGGAGGAGGGGGCAAAAATTTCTCCCAGTCGATGTCAGAGACTGGTAGACAGTTATAAGAAATGCCTACTTGAGGTTGTTTCTGCCAAAGGGGGAAATACCACCTATTGGAGCCAAGGGTGTACTTACTTTTTCCACATGCGAAATTTGCATTTATGTTTATTTAAATTATACAATGGACTACAAAATGTAAATGTTTCATGATATTTGTTATATTATATCACCTTTATCTATCAATATTGTTGAAATGAAGATCAAATAGCTGTATGTTGAAATATGTTGAAAAAGTCAAAACTTTACATGGGGTGTACTTCCTTTTTCACGTGACTATATAGAAAAGATTTGTACTGAATTGGAACTTGATGCAATATATGGGGGTTTTCTTTCTTTACGTTTTCATCATGAACTATCCTTACCTTGTCTATACTGAAGGGATCTTTACCACAATTGGTTTTCTCATAATGAACTGCAAGAAGAAGAAATGCAGATCATCATGAGTTGAAGTTGCACGCTGATTTTGTTACAATGGAAGGTAAAAACGATGTATTTACAGAGATATAGTAAGTTATAGGGTAAGGAAGAGAAAGAGTGGTTTCAATTGCATTTGTTGCTAATAATGGCTTTTTGAGATTGGTTGTTTCACATCGACCTAATTATTACCTGGACAGTCACGAAGGTGGACAGAGCTCATGCCTTCACCGCTGACTTTTGTCTGTTTGTTTCTTTGTCTTTTGTGTCTATCTGTGAACAGGATATCTCAAAAAAGTTGTGGACAGATTCAGATGAAACTTGGTGGACATGTTGGGCGTGTGACAAGGAAGAATTGTTTAAATTTTGGTGAAGATCCCAATACGGTTCCGGATACAAGATTTTTTTATTTATTTCAATGGTGGGCTGATTGGGGCAAAAACGATATATCGCATGATATTTCAAAAAGTTGTGAATTGATTATTACAAAACTCGGTGGATGAGTTGTTTAGGCAACAAGAGCAAGCCGATTCGATGTTGGTTCAGTTCCCGATCCAGATCCGGCCTATCAGTGGGATCCAAAATCTAAACTCTTCAGCCTGGAGGAGGTATGCACTCCTTAGGATGCCTGGATTCCGAAGGGTGACCAAGTAGTAAAAACATTGGCAATTACTAGAGCTTGTGGGTTCAAATTTAGCCTCTGGGATCACCAGTATCCTTATATAGTAGTAATACATTTTGTTTTCTAAATTTCTTGAAAGTGATACGTCATCTCAAATGAAAGAGAATTTCTCGGGACAATGGCTTGAAAATGTGAAATGAATGATCCAATTCCTAAAAGCAGAATTTTATATTTCTATACATTTTCTCAAACAAACAACCCACGTAGATAATCACACATTCATACATGCATAGATCAAAAGTAATGAATGGGCCTAAATGACAGAGTACAGCATGGATGTTCTCAGGCCAGTAGAGAATCAAGGAAGAAGAGGGAAACAATGACATCACACATCAGTGGGTGAGTGGCAGAAAGGAGAAGGGCAGGAGGTATGGGGTCAGCGAGAGTAAAGGAGATGAAAAATAGAGTGGTTGGATATGGGAGAAACCACGAGGTGACAATTGACGGCAATCTTGCAGGACGAGATGGATGGGCACAAGACAACAGGTACATGAAGTCGGTTCCACAGATGAGAGAGTTAAATGATGAAGGAAAGGAGGTGAGCCCTCAGATTATAATTTGGGAGGCTAACAAGATATGTGATTCTTGAAGACCATGTGAGTAGTATATACTGTATTTGTGGGGGATTCCCAGGCTTCCCACCATGAAATGATATTTAAATATTACTGAAGTACTATAGTATTTGAGTGCGTACGACAATTTCAGTACTCAAATGTGAATATAATAATATATTTCTTCACAAGAAAATAAAAATTTTCAGTAAAATATGAATGCAAGAAAAGCTCATTAAATATTTACATCATATATGAATGTAAGCATATATTGTGCTTATTAATAATATTAATAATAATATAAAGCCATCTTACCTTTGGTGTCATTACAAAAATCTGCCAAAAGAAAAGAGTAAGGGAAAGAGTCACGCTTTACATCACCGCTTTACACCACTTTACACAAACATCACCGCTTTACACAAAAAAGGTGCAACAACAGATCCTTGCAACCACAGACCAATCAGCCTTCTCCCAATTATCAGCAAAGTCATGGAATCCATCATTGCTTCAGATATGAAATCTTTCCTCTTCTCAAATGGCTTGATCTCTGGTCATCAATTTCGTTTCTGACCAGGTCACTCTACTCTGGACATGCTGCTTCTGCTGTCTCAACAATGGATGGAGGTCCTCAATGCCAAACAGGAAATTAGAGCTGTCTCCCTTGACATATCACGTGCCTTCAATACGGTCTGGCACCCCGCTCTGATCACCAAACTCTCCTCCTATGGTATCCATGGAAATCTCCATGCATGGCTTGCGGACTTCCTCTCCAGTCGCAGTCAACGTGTGGCCCTGAATGGGTTTCTCTCATCTCCCCTTCCTGTTCAGGCTGAAGTTCCCCAAGGCAGTGTTCTGGGCCCTGTGCCTTTTCTGGTCTTCATCAATGATCTCTCGGACTCTCTTAAAAATCCTCTCTATCTCTTTGCTGATGACTCCACTCTCTGCCGCTCCATTCCTCATCCCTCATATCGGCAGCCTAAAGCCTCCTCACTCTCTGCAGACCTGGACAAAATCACAGACTGGTCAAACAAGTGGGACATGTCTTTCAATCCTGAAAAATCTCACAGTCTTACTATGTCTCTCCGAAAAGACCGACTGGACAACCCTCCCATCCACTTTCTGAATAATCCTCTCCAATAAGTTCTGTCACTCAAGCTTTTGGGTCTCACTATCTGCCATGTTCTTTCTTGGGAAAACCACATTTCAAATCTGGCCTCCAAAGCCAGTCGCCGACTGGGCATCCTCCGTCGTGCGAAGTCCTTCCTTAGCACACCTGAGCTCCTCACCACATACAAGGCTTTCATCCGCAGCTCAATGGAATGCTGTTCTCCCCTCTTGGCCGGTGCCTGCCTCACACCTCGCTCGGCATCACACTGTTGAAACCAAAGCTTTCAGAATCATTGGAATCTCCCACGATGATGCTAACTCCGAGGGCCTTTCACTTACTCACCGCAGGCAGGGTGGTGGTCTTTCTGTCTTCTACCGACTCCTCTCCGGCCTTGCTCCTCCAGCTCTCTCTGGGCTCTGTCCCCCAAATATTCCTACAGGTCGCACAAGATCTGCCTGCAACCCTCTTATGGTTAAACTGCCAAAATCAAGACTCTCTGCTCACCTTCACTCCTTCATTCCTCATTTCTCCCGCCGCTGGAACAAACTCCCTCACTCTCTTCAATCCCACTCCTCTCTCTAGGTCTTTAAAACAGCTGTTCACCAGCATCACTTATCTTCCCCCATCCAAACCCTTGATCTTATCTACCCCCGTTAATTCACTCCAGAGCCACTTTTTTCAAATACCAACTTCCTTCCTGGAAGTCCTTGCAGTCTCCTTGTGTTTTATATTTCTCCCACTCCACGCCCCACCCTTCCCACGCCTCCTCCCCCCAAGTCCCCTCCCTCCCACAAATCTCCCGATGTCCCTGCTCTCAAATGTTGTGTTTGTGTGCTTCCCCTTATCTCCCCAACTTGTCTTCTGCTTTCTGTTATAAATGTTAGCTCTTTCACGAGCCTCGATCCTGTATACAAAAAAAATAAAAAAAATAAAAATGTCATTGCATGTTTTTATGATTATTTCCATTACACTGTCATTTTGTCCAATTACTGCCTTAAGCCTCAGTTTACTGGCAATAATCACTTTCCAACATTCCCCTCTTTTGACCAACTTTTACTGCCTTCCCCTCATTAACATTAACATCATTTTCAGGGAGTTATGTTTGCCTCCTGCCCAAATTGCACAATGATCCCTTGCTCAGTTCTCAAACAGAGCAGCGAAACTCACAATTCACTTTGCAGTGTTAAAAGGGACCCTTGTTACCCTGCGCTCCCGAAGCGAAAAACAGGGTTAAGCAATCGGGTATGTCCGTATGTGCGTAAGTGTGGCGTACGTGTCTGCATTTAAAAAAATCCTTTTCTCGCCAGCTGTTGGTCCAATTGACACGAAATTTTACTATAGGAGCGCCTCCGCCTGTAGATTGTTTTTATTCAGAATTATGACGTCATAGGTCATGTGATACGGACGCCATTTTGGAAAAACGTTACACCTCTATATCTCCCAAACCACTCGATGGAAAAAGTTGAAACAGGCTCATTATCAAGTACTCACCATGGGGAATAAGATATGATGATGATGATGACTTAATCATCATTAATTATCATTCTTAATCATGATGCCTTCATTATGACATCATAATTCGACAAGTGCACTGCTTGATCTGATCAGTATTTAAAAAAAACAAATTTGTCCTCTGCAACTGTAAGTCTGATGGGAACGAAATTTGTACCATAGGAGCGACTCCTCCTGTATAATATTGTAATGATAATTATGATGTCATAGGTCACGTAGTTCAGGCGCCATCTTGGAAAAATGAAAAAATGGTGCACCTCCATATCTCTGAAACCGCTCAATGGAAAGAATTGAAACATGGCTCATTGTAAAAAAACAACCTATGGGGAATAAGATAAGTTAATGATGATGTCATCAGTACCTTATTTATGACGTCATAATTCGACAAGTACCATGCATGATTTGATCAGTATGATTTTTTTTCTCTGCAAATCTTGGTCTGATTGACACAAAATTTTCACCATCGGAGAACCCCCTCCTGTAGAATATTTTAATGATAATTATGACATCATAGGTCACGTGGTACAGGCGCCATCCTGGAAAAAATGTGTACCTCTATATCTCTGAAACCGCTCAATGGAAAAAATTGAAGCATGGCTCATTGTCAAGTACTCCCCTTGGGGAATAATATCTGTTAGTGATGATGTCATCGGTGCCTTTGTTATGGCGTCATAATTCGACAAGTATAATGCTTCATCCTATCAGTATGAATTATTTTTTTCTCTGCAACGTTGGTCTGATGGACACGAATTTTTCACCATAAGAGTGCCTCCCATTGTAGAATATTTAGTGATAATTATGTAGTAGGTAATGTGGTGGAGGCACCATCTTGAAAAACTGAAAAACGTTACACCTCTATATTTTCAAAACCGCTCCATGGAAAAATTGAAACGTGGCTCATTGTAAATAACCACACGGGGAATAGGTGTTTATAACGATGACGTCATTGGTGTCGTAATTATGACGTCATAATTTGACAGGGACAACGCTTAGTCTGATCAGTTTAAAATTTATTGAGCGTGATCTATATCTATGCAACAATTATATTCGAGATTGTAAATTTATGATGTCATCGCTCATGTGGTCTGCAAGCCATATTCGATCAAAGAAAAAAAACCGTTCAAAAACAGAAGAGTTGGCTCGCACCAAGTTGACTGTGCAGGGTAAGTATTCTATGAATACCATCTAGTTACTGATTGAAGTGACTCTTGGGGTTATATTTTTGACTGTCTCCCTGTCAGGCTTTAAATAAATGTCTGATATATTAAATAAAAGCAGAGTTAAAGTCATTCAGTTAAACCCACCTTTATCGTGGCACAGCACAACTCATGCTCCGGAACAATACGTTTTCAACAATCTGAAAACTCGAGTAAAGAAATGAACTTGTGGCAAATCAGTTTCCATATTTGAGAACCAACCAAGACTTTGTCATAATGTGCTCGCTGTATTGTCATAATGTGCTCTATGTTCCTGCAGAAAATTTTAATTTGTTCAGGGTACAGGCCCACTCGGGCCTTTTCTTTTTCGAAAGGCACCATGGGATTTTTCACATAAACCAGTCAATAATACTGAGTGCTGAGAGGTGTGAAAAAGCAAGAAAGAGCAAACCTGAATGAAACAAAAGAAAATTGAACCTACTTCTTGAGAAATAAATGGAATGGTTTTCATTGTATAATCATGTCAACATTCCCATAATGTATTATTATGGCGTTTGTGTGTGTGTTTGTGTGGTAACCGGTGTGTACCCCGGCTTAGAATAGGTACACCATATACCTGCCTGTCGTAAGAGGCGACTAAAAGAGTTGGCGTCAGGAAGGGCATCCGGCCATTAAAAAACCTTTCCTCAAAAAGGGAACCATGACAATTATAATTACATATGGGCAGGGTACAGCCCGAAGTACCCAGTGGGTGACCCCACTCCCTCTCGTCAAGACTCAAGGTGGGGAACCCGATCGAAGCAAGGGTGGAAATCACTCCATTTATGACGACGAAACGTCTGATACCCGACGTGGAGATCGGTTTCTGAGGTTTGGGACATGGAATGTCGGGACAATGACAGGGAGATCAGGAGAAGTGGTGGAAGTATTGGTCAGAAGAAGAGTGGACATATGTTGTGTTCAGGAGAAGTGGTGGAAGTATTGGTCAGAAGAAGAGTGGACATATGTTGTGTGCAAGAGACGAGATGGAAGGGAAGTGGTGTGAGAATGGTGAAGGGTAGGCAGGGACAGAAATACACGTTTGTGTGGCAAGGGTGCCCGGAAGGCGTGCATGGTGTTGGTGTCCTGTTTTCTGAGGAGTTTGTAGACAGTGTGGTGAGTGTGACTAGAGTGAGTGAAAGGTTGATGTTGGTGAAAATGATGATTGGAAAGCTCTTGGTGAACGTAATCTCGGGATATGCTCCGCAGGTTGGTTGGAACGATGAAGAGAGGGACAAGTTCTGGTGTGCGATATAGTCTAGTAGGAAGACTAGGTCCCCCTGCACCCCCCCGGAGATATACTTCTAATCAGTGTTTCTAGATTGGAAAAAATGTGTAGAAAATGACTAGCTATGGCCCCAAGCTGAAAAAATGTCCCACATACCATTTTTATGCAAATTACTGCTGCAAATTTTATGCAAAATTATGCAAATTTTATGCAAATTTTTGATGAGGAGTAGAGTTGAGGGGTCTTTGAGGGCTTCATCGAGGTGCTCTCGGTTGCAAGACTGGGTCATTCTGAGAAGCACAGCAGGGTCAGAGATCATGATGTTCTCCTCCTCAGTGAATCTCTCCATCAACAGCCTCTCCATTGCCTCACACACTGTTTTGAGGCAAAAGAGGGACTTTGCGTAGGCCTTTCCACTGAGAACACCTTTGAGAGATCCACTTGTTACTAGTTGTGCCTCAAAGAGAATCTCTGCATATCCAGAACCACGCATCTTGTGTCCAGTGAGCATCCCGATGTAGTTCATGGATGTGTGGAAGGGTCCAATCGTTACTACATGACTAGCAAATTCATTTGGCCAGCGCCAGATGATGGGAAGGGCTTTCATGCAGACACCCAGATCAAATGTATTCAGGACCCATCTCTGACCCACCTCAGCAGTTGCTGCCTCGGAACGCTTCAGTAGCTCACGAACAACTGCGTTGTCTGTGATCGGTTGGTGGATAGGCGTGCAGTAGTCGACTGTTGATTTGCTGGGTGGGGGAGAACCAGTTGCAGAGGTGAAACCCCCTAGCCCAGGCACAGGCTGCAGGCCATTGCCATGCCATGCAGGCACCAGGCACAGACCAATCACAGACAACGCAGTTGTTCGTGAGCTACTGAAGCGTTCCGAGGCAGCAACTGCTGAGGTGGGTCAGAGATGGGTCCTGAATACATTTGATCTGGGTGTCTGCATGAAAGCCCTTCCCATCATCTGGCGCTGGCCAAATGAATTTGCTAGTCATGTAGTAACGATTGGACCCTTCCACACATCCATGAACTACATCGGGATGCTCACTGGACACAAGATGCGTGGTTCTGGATATGCAGAGATTCTCTTTGAGGCACAACTAGTAACAAGTGGATCTCTCAAAGGTGTTCTCAGTGGAAAGGCCTACGCAAAGTCCCTCTTTTGCCTCAAAACAGTGTGTGAGGCAATGGAGAGGCTGTTGATGGAGAGATTCACTGAGGAGGAGAACATCATGATCTCTGACCCTGCTGTGCTTCTCAGAATGACCCAGTCTTGCAACCGAGAGCACCTCGATGAAGCCCTCAAAGACCCCTCAACTCTACTCCTCATCAAAAATTTGCATAAAATTTGCATAATTTTGCATAAAATTTGCAGCAGTAATTTGCATAAAAATGGTATGTGGGACATATTTTCAGCTTGGGGCCATAGCTAGTCATTTTCTACACATTTTTTCCAATCTAGAAACACTGATTAGAAGTATATCTCCGGGGGGTGCAGGGGGACCTAGTCTTCCTACTAGACTAATAAAGAAGCTGATGGAATACGTGAAAGATGATGACGTGGTTGTGATAGGAGGAGACATAAATGGACATGTGGGAAGGAGTATGGACGGTATTGAGGGAGTTAATGGGGTTTACGGATATGGTGTGAATAATGGAGAAGGTGAAAGGATTTTGGAGTTTGCTGATGTAGCTGGTTTGTTGATTTGTAATACTCAGTTCCAGAAAGAGGAGAATTCGCTTGTTACATACACATCAGGTGGGTCGACGACAACCGTTGACTACCTGATGGTGCGTAGGCGAGATAGGGGGCACCTCCGGTACACAATGGTGGTACCGGGGGAGGAGGCTGTTTCACAGCATCACTTGGTTGTCTGCGACATCAGGGTGAAAGGTGCGAGGAGAGCTCGGTGGGTGAAGTACCAACCGAGAATGAAGGTGTGGAGGTTGAAAGAGGTGACAGTGAGGGAGGCATTAAAAGAGAGGCTGAGAATGGCAGAGGATGATTTGGTTGAGCTTTAAAGTGGTTGTAAGTCAATGAAAGATAGTCTGATGGGAGCCGTTGGTGAGGTATGTGTGTGGGGAATTGTGCCATTAAACGATGGCAATTTGCTTTAGTAGTTAGTTTCACTTTGTATTGAAAACGAAATAATTATCCAGGATCAGCTGAGAACAGCTCTTCTCTGATAAAAGTCTGGAGCCAGGGCTTTGATTAGCAATTCGGGCTGATATGGGATAAAGCCTGGAGCCTTGTCTCATTTGTAAGTCAGGCCGATAAGAACAGGATGGGCAATCCAAATCCTTTGAAACTGCCTTTGTCTCGCTGGTATATCTGATTCAGGTTTTGTATTTAAACTCAATGCTTGGCATTGTGGAGTTAGATGTTTGGGGATTCTGAAGGTTTCGTGTGTCCTTCTCTTTCCTGAGCATCTCCGTGATCGTGTACTTGGTATAATAATAAAGTTTGTTACTCTTATTCTTCATCGTGGTGGACCATCGATTCATTCACCAACAATTGGTACCAGGAGTGGGGTTCCATCTTGGAGTCGGAGGGGAGGACGGATCCTGGAGAGATCGAGAGCAGAGGCTGGCCAGCATCCAATTTGATTAAAGGTGAGCCTTTGCACTGAAGTTTTTTTTCCAAATTACGTGCTCCTCTCCCCGCTCCGGGTTTAGTCTATCCTCTCCTTCGTCGTCTGAGCTTGGCCACGGACAAATTGTAAGCACGGGTGTTTGCCCAGAGTACCAAGTTTATTGAAATACCAAGGGTAGGACAGTTAGCAGGAAGGGGGATTGTGAGGCCAGGTAGACGCAGGGCGACACCTGTAGACCGAGAACATCCCAGGAAGGAAGGCCGAGATAGACAAGATGGGAAACAAACCAGGAAGGGAGGGTGAGCCCCTCAGAAAGACCCCGGCATATTTTATGTATAACAAGCATAGTTATGCTGCTGTTAGACCAGGGGAATCATGGGCTGATCTGACAAAGGACCTAAGTGATTCCTGGCCAGAGGAAGGATCATTTGCGCTAGAGAAATTAGGAGCGCTATATGGAGCTTTAGACAAGCTGGAGAAAGAGAAAATACATTTCCCATCCGACTATTGGAAGGTATATGGGTGGTCGAAAGGGAAGCAATGAAAAGACAGGCCTTGTCGAAACAGGCCAGTCTGGCAGGAGAAGTATTGAAGCTACAAGGAGAAAGAAAGAAAGCGGATAAAATTCAGGAGAAAACGATCAAGGAAATAGTTAAGCAGGCGAACCAGCGATTGATGCCGCTGGTTCAGAGTAGAGACCCCGCGTCAGGGGAAATAATTACCAGAAACCTACCCTCCCAAGACCTGGGCTCTGTCCACGGGCTCCAGGCACCACTCTCCCTGCCCCAACACCTGTTACCAACGTACGGACACCCAAAGGACAGGACATCAGCCCCCCAATGGGACGAGACACAGGGACAATGGGTCGTTCCAGCATACGTTAAAATGGATGTTGGTATCCCGCTCAGGCACTAGGAATGGAGGGGGACACTCAAAGAGATGGGAATACCCTCGACGAACCCGACCAGCCGCTCCCCAGGACTACCTTAGCCCGGGCAACCCATTCAGAGGAGAAGGGGTTAATGGGGAAGATGAGGGGACGGACATTCCAGGGTTCCCGCCACCGATAGGGCAGGAAGGACTATACCCCTCACTGGCAGGGCTTATGGGGAATGAGATCCCACAGACTATGACAGGAATGTTCCCGTTGAAACATATAGGTTTACAGCCAAAAATCAGGCAGAGGGGGCGTACCACAAATGGTGATGGCGAGGATACCTTTAAGGGAATCCAACTTGACTGCTATGGAAGAACGGGTAAAAACCTTGATAAAAGATCAGCCGAATCAAGTGTCCGAATTTATGCGAATGTGGATACAAAATTCGCAGGCGGATTGGCGAGATATCTGCCATATGGGAAAAGCTATATTGCCCACATGGGTATGGGAACATGCGAAAATACACACACATTTGCCAAATGCGGACCCAAACCCACCCCAAGCGCCGGGGGTGTAGGCCAATACAATCGAGCAACTGCTGGCTGGAGTACGAGCCACTTTAATGCCAGCCGCGCGACCCAACTGAAACAAAATATTCGCCCTAAAACAGAAACAAGTCGAACCGGCAGCGGACTGGAGAGAAAGAGTAGAAAGAGCAATGGTTAAATGGGGAGGGTTCCCCAGGCAGAGGACCTTCCCAGGGCTATAGTGAACAACTTCCTCGTGGAAGGAATGAGGCCCGCAATAAAGAAACGCATCCAATTAGTCAAACTTGGGTGGAGGAATGCCCCAACCGACGAATTATGTGAAGCAGCCAACCAATGTAGTGACTGTGATGAGAAAAAAGCCGATGTGAAGGAGGACATACTGCAAATGTTGATGCAGGAATGACGGGCCCAATTCATTCATAAAGGGGGAAACTGAAACCGGGGGCACGCCCAGAACTGGAACGCGAGGGCAACTCCCCAAGATAATTGGGACTATGATGACGAAAATGACTTTAATGATGATGGTGATAGACAAGTCAATATGCAGACGAAGGGACCACGTGGACCACCCTGGCCGCAACAATGGGGACAACCGGACCAGCAGCCAGCCAGACGACTGAGACGACAGGGACCGCGTAATAACGGCAGACACCCCACACCCTCGGCTCCGCCGGCTCCACAGGGGGCGTGCTTCCTCTGTGGAAAAATAGGACATTGGAAACGTGACTGCCGATGGCTCCACGAGGGGCCCCGTGGACCCCCTCCACCGGGCAACCAAGCGGCCTATTGACAGGATGAGTACGGGTCGCCTAAAGAATGTCCCCTTGTAACAATGACACCTACAGAGGAGCCGACTTTGACTCTGGACATGGACGGACGACAGATAGAGTTTCTTGTGGATACGGGCGTACCGTAGTCCTATTAATAAAGGGCAATTACCATCACTATGCCCCACGCATAAGCATGTCCAAATAATGGGCGTTTCAGGCTTACCCCAAGCGCTCCCAATTTCGGAAGAGGTGAGAGTGGTGTGCAGTCCGCTAGAAGCTAAACATGCTTTCCTAATGACCACCACCACTCCAATTAATTTATTAAGACAGGACTTACTTTGCGGATTAGGCTGTCAAATTTCATGTACAGAGCAGGGAGTTTTCATAGATATTGCAGAATCTAAACGTGACCTATTGATGGCAGCATTGTCCTGCGCTGGTCACACCGTGTATTGGTGGAGGCTAGGCGAAGGGGCTCTAACAAATTTGGTAGAAATAATTGATATGGTATGTTCTGAAGCTGAGGAACTGCGAGATTGGTTACAAGTAAATTGAATCACGATGACCGTAAGATACGACCCACCCCACTCTACAGCTTATTACGACGCAAAGGGGGACAATGAGGAATATTGGGAGTTAGTTAAAGACTCGCTGGGCAAGACTTCGAACGTGCATTTATCGCGAGTATGGATTGGCCACGAGGGGGTGGAGATCGAGGGTAAACCTGACACCAGAGCAATATGCACAATCCCGTTACCCTGACGGAGTTGAGGCTCACGTCACCGTCACGACTGCTCAAGGTTGGCCACCGGAGAGTGTGGGCTGGATGATGGGACTGCTACGACGGGCCTCGACCACCGCCTCTCGGCTGACGGGCCATTGGGTAGTAAGAACGCCCGGGAATGGAGAAGGGTTTGTAATCGACACCCCGCTACAAACGGAGAAAGGGGAATTAGAAGAAGTAGATCTGCCACCTAAAGGATCCCATGTTGTGCGGAAGATGCCCAAGACCCCGGGAAAATCGAATGAAATTTTGAATGATGTACCAGCCAATTTGTGGACTAAACATGATAACGATGTCGGTCGAATTAGGGACGCTAAACCTCTGTTAATACCAGTGAAACCTGGGATACCCCTCCCACAGGTGAGACAATATAAATTACGACCTGAAGCCAGTGCAGGTATTGCAATTGGGGGGGGGGGGGGGGAGGGGTCGGTGCTATTGCAATATATTGAAGATTTACTTGTGTGTTCCCCGACGAAGGAAGCGTGCGAGAAGGACTCTGTGACCTTGCTCAAAGCACTGGCGGAGTGGGACACAAAGTGGGACGGGACAAGCTTCAGTTGGTGCAGCCAGTCGAAACATATTTGGGCCGTGCTATTTCACACGGCAAGCGAGAATTCGACGCGCAGCGAGCGACCGCTATAACGGAGGTGCCGCTACCGCACACTCAGCGGGAAATGATGCGTTTCCTATGTATGACGGGTTATTGCCACACTTGGATAATCGACTATGCGCTATTTATTAAACCATTGTACGAGGCTACCAAACTGGAAGCCCCGAACAAAATAATTTGGCCGGACGACATGATCCACTGTTTTGAGGGCATGAAAAAAGCATTGGCTATGGCGCCGACCTTAGGGCTCCCTGATTACAAAGAACCGTTCACTCTTTACACTCATGCAGTGGGGGGTTTTTGCACAATCTGTATTAACTTAAACTCATGGGGATAGAGAACGACCTGTAGCCTACTTCAGTAAAAAAAACTAGACCCGTTCAAGCAAGGACTTTCGGTGTGTCTGCAGGCCATGGTGGCAGCCAGGTACGCGGTGGAAAGGACATCGGACATTGCCATGGGACACCCGGTAACACTGCGGGTGCCGCACTGCGTTACTTCATTGCTACTACAGCGAAAAACACAACATTTGTCTCCACTAGATTGATGCAATGCGAAACCGCATTGATCACCGCGACGAATGACACCATTGAGCGTTGCGCTACTTTTAATCCAGCCTCACTCATGCCCACACCTGAGGAAGGTGACCCCCACATGTGCCTTGAGGAGGTGCAGCAGGTGTCTACTGTGTTCCCGGACTTGAGAGACACTCCCCTTGATAAACCCAATTGCGTGTATTATGTATACGGGTCGGCTAGGTGCACATGGGATGGTTCCATGCTGTCTGGGTACACGGTGTGCACCGACAACCAGACAATAGAGAGTGGACGCCTTCACCTACCTTTTCGGCCCAGCAGGCAGAGCTGTGTGCCCTAACTAGAGCATGCACCCTGGCTGCGGGCCTTGCTGTCACCATTTACACAGATTCGGCGTATGCTCACGGGGTAGTTCACAACAAAGGAGCAATTTGGAAAATGCGTGGCTTTCTCACATCTGCAGGTTCAGTAAAGGACTTACTTCAAAGCATTTCGCTTCCCCGCGCCATTGCGGGAGTAAAATGCCGTGCTCACCAGAGGTTGGACACAGACGTTGCTAGGGGCAACGCCAGGGCAGACACGGCAGCAAGTACGGCAGCCGAACAACACGTAGGTTGGAACATGCCGGTGGTTATGCGAGCTAAAACGACGCTCGCACAGACTGCCCAAGCACCGGCCTCGAGCCCAGATGCCGTGCCGGACAGTAACGACGTACTGAGGCTGCAAGTAACAGCACCGCCAGCTGAACATGACGATTGGTTAAAAAGGGGGGCAGCACGGCCCAGGAAAGGTGAGATCTGGACCCTAGAAGGGAAACCGATAGCACCTAAGGAAATACTGCCCTGGCTCGCATGCATGGCATACCAGAATGGCCATGTGTGTAAGAGGGGGGTGATTGAGCAGGTAAGATACACCTGGGCGGCACCGGGGTTGTCACCTATCGCATCCCTCGTATGCCAGTCATGCGTGGTTTGCCAGCAACACAATAGGGGGGCCCCGCTGAAACACACTCACGACGCCGGCCCCCACAAACCCTGGGGGCCGTTCACACACATCCAATTCGATTTCATATTCATGAAGCCTAGCATGTCGTTCAATTATATTTTAGTTATTGTAGACATGTTTAAAAAATGGGTCGAGGCCTATCCATGCGTCAAGTCAGATAGCCTGAAAGTAGTCAAGCGCCTCATGCGGGATTTCATGTGCCGATTGGGGATCCCCCCAAAAATATATTCGGACCAGTTTGGACATTTTACAGCAGATGTAATTAAAGGCATTTTAAAGGCGTTGGGGGTAAAACAATCCTTCCATTGCGTGTACCACCCACAGTCATCGGGACAGGTGGAAAGAACGAACGGGACCCTGAAACTCAAGCTGGCAAAGATTTGCGCGGACACGGGTTTGAAATGGCCGGAAGCTCTTCCACTTGTGTTATTGAGCACCCGGTCGAACCCCAGTCGCACCACGGGCCTTTCCTCCCACGAGATATTAATGGGGCGGCCCATGAGTTTGCCTGTTTCGGCCCCGGTGGACATGTCGAAACTTCATTTGCCTGTGATGGATGACAAGCTTTTAAAGTTTTGCATAGGCTTGTCCAATGTGGCACGCAGCATTCACGCATGAGTACGACAGGCGTTGCCCGAACCAATGGACCACGCCATCCACGACTTTCAAGCTGGAGACCAGGTGCTTGTGAAGCATTTCACTTGCAAGAATGCCCTGGAACCAAGGTGGACGGGGCCATTCAAGGTAATATTAACTACATCGACTGTTGTCTTCTGCAAAGATAAACCCTCCTGGATCCACGCCATGCATTGTAAGTTGTCCATCCAAGCATCAGACACCACAACACAGTAATGTCGTTGTCAGCCACAGGAATGATGCTTCTGATAGCAACAGTAACATGTGTCAGGGGTGACGGACCATCTATTGGTAGCGCACAAGGGGGTATCTGGGAAACATGAAACCTCACCGTAGTAATGGGGCACGAAATATCACTACCAGGTTTTCATGAAACAATCATAAGCGGCCATGACAGTGTGTGGAGAACCGTAACTTGGGAAGCGTCATTGAATGGAAGTATGTTCAAACAGGTATTAAAAAAAATTCAGATACAATCATCCTGGGGGGTAACCACTTTCTAGGTGGAGGAACAGCCAGGATACAAATAGGGGTCACCCGATTTAAGGCTACAGACACGCACACATTTAGAGGAAGGTATGTTTATGAAGCTCAGGTGTAGAGCATGGAAAAAATTGGGAAAGTGGTATGACGACATCGGAAACCTCGAAATTACAGTTAAACCACAACCTCGAGATGAGGCCCGAGTGAGGAATGATGAGAACACATATTGGAAAGTGGTAAGAGAGGTGGCAATCATTCAGAATAAGACTCAGTGCTGGGAATGCATGAAATTTCCCCAAACTAGCACTGATAGGATACAAATGATAGTTTTACCCCTGTCTCTTAACGATCTCTGCTCCCATCCCATCGATTCCCCATGTTTGGTTACCACAGTGGAAAGAGAGGGTGTTAATAACAATAAGGGTTGTAATCGACCATTTAACTATCGCCCTTCAATGGCTGCTCATGTGGCTGATAGGCCCTCCCCCATTTGGGTTAAACCCCCAAAGTGGGTAGTATGCCTCCAAGGATCTGGCCATCTATGTATGGGGAGATCGAAATGTACTTACACTCTTGCTGGGAAGATGAAAAAAGGGGAAAATGGGATCACTCTACGAGTGGTACTTCATGATAAGCACACCCACACCATAACGGCCATAACATTCTCTAGAGGAATAGGACCAATGGGAGTAACGACAGGAGTTCAGTGTCTATCCAGCCACCTGATTCCACCCCATGGGATGATGTTCATATGCGATGATAAAGCGTATCCCTACCTACCAGATAATTGGGATGGCACTTGTTATCTAGGATCAGTACTCCCCGATGTCGGCATACGTGACAATCTAGATGCAAAGTCTCTAAATAGGCGATACAAGAGAGCAATTTTGAACGAAGACAGAAAAACTAAGTTACATGGAGCAGGATGGGAAAAAGTGTGAGGGTTCTTCTTCCCGGGAGCAGGAACCGTTATGAGTAACTTCCGGGCAGATAGGATGGCCTAAAATTTGGAAAAAGTAGCTAACGACACCGCTACAGCCCATAACGAATTATTGGACACAGTAATTCACATGCGCACGATGGTAATGCAGAACCGGGTAACTTTGGATATGCTATTGGCAGAAAAAGGAGGGGTGTGCGGAGTAATAGAAGGAAAGTGTTGCACGTACATACCTGATCCATCCAAGGGCATGTCAGCTGCAATAGTGAGACTAGGAAAGACTAGTCACGCGCTGACTATTGACCGCGTCTCGCGTGAAAACTTTTGGAATGTTGGGTGGATTGCAAATTGGTTCAAAGGATGGACAGGCTGAATTGTTAAGTGGTTGTTGACCGCACTTGCGGTGGTAATTGGGGTAGTCATTTGGGGGGCACTAATGAAAGCCTTAGTGCTTATTTGTGTAAAGAAATACTTTTCAGGATGGACATTGAAGAAAGCGCCGGTGAAGGCTATGGTTGTTTCCGCCGATCTGAACGAGTACATGGATGACGTGTCGTTAGATAGCGATGATTGCTCTTCCCCAAACCTCTCCCAATTAGTATCGGCTAATTCTCCACGTATGTTTTCCCTTGTCCCAAATGAATATGATTTTGATAAATATGATGATTGTGATGATTTTTCTTTTTACAAAATCACCTACGGGTGCAGGACTTATCGACTCCTGTTTCTCTATATGTTTTGCAAGCTCTCGGTGCCAGTCTAATCCTCGTTGACCTAGCTTCGGATCTGACTGCCCTTGGAGAGCCGTTACAATTACAACATGTAAGACCATGATGAGGAGATGCAGAGAAGGAAGAGGCCAGCCATGATGGGCTGATTGGGGACAATCTCCCACCACTAAATGAAGCATGGCAGGTGTAGCTTTGTCCTGGTTTTCCTAAATCTTGTGTTCTCAGTCCAACGATTGAGGTTGGCGAAGGCAAGACTACGCTGGGCCAAGGGTGAGTTGGAGATTTCCTCAGGCGCTCACGAGCATACAGAGGCGGGACTACAGGGTACAAAGAAATGCCTACATGCTGACATTAAAATTGTCTCTTTGATAACATTGTCTCAATAGAGCCAAAAGGAGGGCATGAGGGGAATTGTGCCATTAAATGATGACAATTTGCTTTGGTAGTTAGTTTCACTTTGTATTGCAAACGAAATAATTATCCAGGATCAGCTGAGAACAGCTCTTCTCTGATAAAAGTCTGGAACCAGGGCTTTGATTAGCAATTCAGGCCGATAGGGGATAAAGCCTGGAGCCTTGTTTCATTTGTAATTTGGGCCGATAAGGACAGGATGGGCGATCCAAATCCTTTATTCCTTTGAAACTGCCTTTGTCTCGCTGGTATATCTTATTCAGGTTTTGTATTTAAACTCAACTCTTGGCATGGTGGAGTTAAATGTTTGGGGATTCTGATGGTTTCGTGAGTCCTTCTCTTTCCTGCGCATCTCCATGATCATGTACTTGGTATATGAATAACTTTTGTTGCTCTTCTTCTTCATCGTGGTTGACCATCGATTCATTCACCAACATGTCGATGTACTAAAGGACCACCGAGGCACTCGGAAACATGGTGGTGGGATGATGAAGTTGGAAAGAGGATTGACGAGAAGAGGAAGAAGTTCAAGAGGTGGCAGAAGGCGAAGGGTACGCGGGGCAGAAAAGGGAGAGCATGAAAGTTTTAAGGCAGCCAAGACGGTTGCAAAGAAAGAGGTAGCAAAGGCGCAGGAGGCATGTAGGAAAATGTTTGGAGAACGCTTGGATTCGGAAGAGGGTCAGAGAGCGGTATTCAGGATTGCAAAGCAGATAGCGAAAGAGAGGTTCAATGTGATGGGGGTGAGTTGCTTGAAGGATGAAGTGGGACAAATCGTTGTGGACCCAGATGGAATTAAGGGAGATGGAAGAGATATATGGAAATGCTGTTGAATGCAGAGAATGAATGGGATGGCAACATCGAGACTCACCCAGTTTTAGGACCCTCATCCCTCCATACAAGGGGGAAGGTGACCCTCTGGACTGTGGCTCGTATCGAGCGATAAAGTTATTGGAGCATGGAATGAAGGTATTGAAAAGGGTGTTGGAAAGGAGGATAAGGAAGAAAGTGAAGATCGACGAAATGCAGTTTGGATTTCTGCCAGGAAGCAGAACGACAGACGTGCTTTTTATTGTAAGGCAGTTGCAGGAGAAGTACATGGAGAAGAGGAAGAAGTTGTTTCTTGGGTTTGTTGATCTGGAGAAAGCATTTGATAGGGTTCCACGTGAAGTAGTGACATGGGCATTGAGGAAGTTAGGAGTGGAGAGTGGTTGATCAGAGTAATGATGGCAATGAATGAGAGAGCGTGCACAGCTGTAAGGATGAAGGACAAGAACAGTGGTGAGTTTGAGGTGTAGATGGGAGTGCATCAGGGGTCGGTACTAAGTCCACTACTATTTTTAGCTGTGATGGAGGTGCTGGCTCGGAATGTGAAGGAGGGTTTACTGTTGGAGTTGTTGTATGCAGGTGATCTGGTGTTGATTGCGGAAAGTATGGATGGAATGAAGGAGAAGATGAACAAGTGGAAGGAATGTATGGAGCCAAAAGGTCTGAAGGTGAATAACAGAAAAACGAAGGTGATGGCAAGTGGTAAAGCATGTGCTGAGGTGGAAAGAACTGGGAAGCGGCCGTGTGCTGTGTGCAGGAAGGGTGTTGGAGTGAACTCATTCAATGTACAATGTGCGCTGAGTGGGTTCATCAAAAATGTAGTGGTCTGAGAGGGTCATTAACCAGTGTGGCAGCTACATTCAAGTGTAAGGTGTGCACAGAAGGAGCTGCCGATGGAGGAAATGTTTAGTTGGATCTTAGAGACAGCATGAAGCTGGAAGGTTAGAAAACATTTTGCTACCTCGGAGACATGCTGAATGGAGAAGGTGGATCAGACTCGGCAACGGTTGTTCGAGAGAGATGTGCATGAAAGACGTTTCGGGAACTGAGTGGCGTGCTGACGAGGAGGGGAGTGTCATTGAAGCTGAAGGGAAAGGTGTAAGCTGCATGTGTGAGAAGTGTTATGATTTATGGGAGCGAGACATGGGTAATGAATGTAGAGCAGCAACGAAGGCTGGAAAGGGTGTAAATGCGAATGGATCGGTGGATGTGTGGAGTATCGTTGAGAGAGAGGAAGACAAATGATGAATTGTGAAAGATGATGTGAATAGAGCCTGTGATGGATGCTGGGAAGAGAAACAGGTTGAGAATGTTTGGTTATGTGTTGAGGAATGATGAAAGTGACTGGTTGATAAGTGTGATGGAAATGAATGTAGAAGGAAGTAGAGGACGGGGAAGACTGAGAAAGACTTGGATAAAGGTGGTGAAAGAAGAAATGCGGGCAAGGGCGTTAACAAGGGGAGATGCAGAAAATAGGGCAAAATGGAGAAGATTGTCATGGGGCCCGCAAGGCTAACCCCCGCTCTAGCAGGGGAAATGGCCTTAAAATGCCTGTTGTTTTGTTGTATTTCCATAATGTGTTATATTGGCTGAACTTACAATTACCTTAAATATTGTTTTATTACCCTCGCCTGAGGAGGGCGTATTGCATTTGAGTCCGTTTGTTACTTGTCAAATATATATATATTTTTTCCAAGTATGTTGATCACTCAGGTTTGTGTGTTTGTGTGTGTGTTTGTTTGTCTGTCTGCTCACTTATACTTGCCTACAGGACACAATTTTAAACCGATCTTCACGAAACTTTACCAAATAGTAGAGTTCGTGATCCGACAAAATCCTACATATTTTTGGGGTCAAAAGGTGAAAGCGTCAACATTGGCCAAAGGTCAACCAAATCTGGTCAACATAGGCCAAATTTGAATGGGATTTACATGTCAGCAAACTGAATTCAACCACCAACTATTTTTGAGATCAGCATAGGCCAAAAGGTCAACATAGGCTGAAGGTCAACAACCATTTCAAATTTCTAAAATCCTCATTTTTCATCCGATTGACTTCAAATTTGAATAGGATTTACATATCGGCGAACTGAATTCGACCACCAACAATTTTTAAGATCAACATAGGCCAAAAGGTCAATATAGGCCAAAGGTGAATGACTTTTTAAAGAATTTCTAAAATCGTCAATTTTCATCCGATTCACTTGAAATTTCAATGGGATTTACATATCGGCTTACTTATATTCAACCACCAACTATTTTTGAGATCAGCGTGGGCCAAAAGGTCAACGGAGGCCAAAGGTCAACCACTTTTTTTGAATTTCCAAAATCCTCAATTTTCATGCGATTGACTTGACATTTGAAGTGGCTTTGCACATCGGCTGAAAGAATTCAACCAACAACTATTTTTGAGATTAGCTTAGGCCAGAAGGTAAACATAGGCCAAAGGTCAACAACAATTTCAAATTCAAAAATCCTTAATTTTCATCCGATTCACTTGAAATTTGAAATGGATTTACATATCAGTTAACGAAATTCAACCACCAACAATTTTTGAGATCGGCATAGGCCAAAGGGTCAACATAGGCAAAAGGTCAACAACAATTTCAAATTTCTAAAATCCTCAATTTTCATCCGATTCACTTGAAATTTGAATGGTATTTACATGTCAGCAAACTGAATTCGACCACCAACTATTTTTGAGATCAGCATGGGCCAAAAGGACAACATATGCCAAAGGTCAACCACTTTTATTAAATATTTTTAAAATCCTCAATTTTCATCCGATTGACGTGAAATTTGAAGAGGATTTACATATCAGCTAACTGAATTCAACCAACAACTATTTTTGAGATCAGCATAAGCCAAAACGTCAAAATAGGCCTAAGGTCAACCACTTTTTCAAATTTCTAAAAGCCTCAATTTTCATCCGATTGACTTGAAATTTGAATTGGAATCACATATCCGCAAACTGAATTCAACCACCAACTATTTTTGAGATCAACAAAGGCCAAAAGATCAACATAGACCAAAGGTTAACAACAATTTCAAATTCTAAAATCCTTAATTTTAATCCGATTCACTTGAAATTTGAATTGGATTTACATATCAGCTAAATAAATTCAACCACCAACTATTTTTAAGATCAGCATAGGCCAAAAGGACAACATATGCCAAAGTTCAACCACTTTTGTTAAATATTTCTAAAATCCTCAATTTTCATCCGATTCACTTGAAATTTGAATGGGATTTACATGTCAGCAAACTGAATTCAACCACCAACTATTTTTGAGATCAGCATGGGCCAAAAGGTCAACATATGCCAAAGGTCAACAACAATTTCAAATTACTAAAATCCTTAATTTTCATCCGATTGACTTGACATTTGAAAAGGATTTAAAAATCGGCAAACTGAATTCAACCACCAACAATTTTTGAGATCAGCGTAGGCCAAAAGGTCAACATAGGCCAAAGGTCAACCACTTTTTTTTAATTTCTAAAAGCCTCAATTTTCATCCGATTCACTTGAAATTTGAAGAGGAATTACATATCGGCAAAATGAACTCAACCACCAATTATTTGTGAGTTCAAAAAGATGCTCTACTGAGTGCCATTCTGCTTTGTTCTCTTTTGCCAAGTGTCACTCTACGAGTGATTTCATCTGTCTGTTTGTTTGTCCGCACAGAATAAATATGATTTTCTCTGCAACCGTTGGTCCGATTGACAGGAAATTTTCACCATAGGTGCATCTGCATGTAAATATTTTAATTATAATTATGACGTCATAGGTCACGTGGTTCGGCCGCCATCGTGGAAAAAGCGAAACAAATTGCACCTCTATATCTCCAAAAGCGATGAATATAAAAAAATTGAGACATGGCTTATTGTAAAGAACTCTCCATGGGGAATAAAATATGTTAATGATGATGTCATAGGTGCCTCCATTATGACGTCATAATTCGACGAGTACAAAACTTCATCCGATCAAGATGAAATGCCTTGAGCGTCATGTAGGCATAAATTGGTGGGAAAAAATAATGATGACGTCATAGGTCACGTGGTTCGGCCGCCATCTTGAAAAAACCCAAAACATTTGCACCTCTATAGTTCCGAAAGCGCTGCATAGTAAAAATTGAGACATGGCTCATTGTAAAGAACTCTCCATGTGGAATAACATCTGTTAATGATGATGTCATAGGTGCCTCCATTATGACGTCATAATTCGACAAGTACAAAACTTCATCCGATCAAGATATAATTTCTTGAGCATAATCTAGCGATAAATTGGTGGAGAACAAAGAAAAAGATGACGTCATCGGTCACGTGGTTCGGCCGCCATATTTAATTTAACACAAAAGCCTTAAAAACCACTGAAAACACATCCTGTCAAGGTTCGGTAATCTCTGATTGCTCTTTCTTGTTTTAATTATATAATGTCAACATTCTCAGTATGTATTGTGTTAACTTCAATAACTATTTAACATTGACCTGATGGCATACCAGTTCTCACCTTTATTTTCAAGATCTACTTTTCCTTCAATTGGCAAGTTTGCCTGAACCACTGCTTCTTTGAATTCTTCCATTATGTCTTCTGTTACATGGGGTGTCCGTGCTGTAACAAACAACATTAGTAAGGCATTCTGTCCTGTTCCGTACAGTGCTAAATTAGCAAAGCTGTGCCTTATATATATTTTAAAATCGCACCCGTGTGCAAAGGAAACGGTTCAGTTTAGCATTTTTAATATGAACTAGGCAAAGCCTAGAAATAAAGGAAACCCACTGGAATTACCCTTTATAACCCTTTAAAAACCTCTACAATTACCCTTTAGAATTACCCTTTAAAATTACCCTTTAGAAATACCCCTTAGAACACATTAGAATTAAACCTTAGATCCCAATAAAATGACCTTTTAGAAACCTCTAGAATTACCCTTTAGAAATAGCGTTTAGAATTAGCCTTTAGAATTACCTTTCAGAACACCTTATAATTACCCTTTAGAATTATCCTTCAGAATTACCCTTTAGAACACTTTAGAATTACCCTTTAGAAACACTTAGAATTACTCTTTAGAACCCATTAAAATCACCCTTTACAATTAAACATTGTGGGTTATTCTTCTTAATTCTTCTTAAGAAGTTTCTTAAGAAGTAATTCTTCTTAAGAAGGTCCTTCTTCTTAATTTTGACGACCGAACGAACATAGCCAAATATTGAAGCAGCTTCACTGCTTTAAAATCTATTTCTGGAACCTTTTGTTCTACATTTTTTCCATGAAAGTAAATCTAAACAATATTCTGTACACATAGATTTGCCTTTTCACAAAATTATCCAGCCAAATAATCACCGTTACTTTATTTTCCCATTTGCATGTTTGGTGACAAATTAATCGATAATCCTAGAATAATATACACATGTTTATGTGTTATATTCGGTAAATAATGCAACTAGTATTGCTAAAATAATTGAATATTGGGTCGAGATGTGCGCCTGAGAGGAACATCGGGGCTCGGTGCGGCCGAGCAGGAAGGACGAGGAGGGAGAGTGGGTCTGTTAGCTTCGCATTGGCAGCTGGTGGGGAACGTGACTTTGTTCCCAGGCGTTGTTTCCCACGCAGACTCGGGGACCCACTCGACGACCGACAGATTTTGAGGGCCGCTTGAGGAGACCAGAGCTGAGTACAAGCAAACGCGACACACCACATTTTATTACTTTAATTTATTTCTCCCTGTGTCTGTATCTAAATCTGCATGGAGGGTTCCTTGGTTAGGAATTTAGTGTCATTGTTTTTTAAAATATTGTATTGCATTGATTTTTATTACACCCTTTATTTGTTGACTTTCAATTCCTTGACTTGTCCGTTTATTTTTGTGGTTCGCAAAACCAGCGTCGTATCCACGCGTACAAGTAAGGACCTTGTTGCCCTCCACTACGCCCTAGGCATGTCACAACCGCCATAGTTGAGTATTCGCCTCAGAGTTAAAGCTCGGGTGGCCATCCGTCACCCTGCAGTGTTCACTACAGGGTAGACAACACAACAATATGTATATGTATGTATGTGTATATATAGCCCGTTGTTGGCTTAGCTGTTAGGGTGCTGGCTTGGGATCCTAGGAACCTGAGTTCGAATCCTGGTCGATCGTTGAATTAACGCCAGGGTTTGACTCAGCCTGTCATCCTTTCGAGGTTGGCAAAATGAGTACCAACTCACAGGGTCATATCTCAAGGAGGTTGGTGGCAGGATTTGCACTCTGGCTGCGATAAAACAACTTATTCCGTAACACAAACAGCAGTGTGTGTCGGGATGGTGCTGAGGTGTCGTCCAAGGATGCTGTGATGAGCTGATCCAGTGCATGCTCCCATACAACGACGACGATATATATATATATATATATATATATATATATATGTATATATATATATATATATATATATATATATATATATATATATATATATTGTTACAGGTCGCGGACAGATGTTATAGACCGAGCGGTGGTGTAAGACCGCGACCTAACAAAACTCACCCGATTCACCCAGAACTTTGGCCGTATAGTACCACAGCTGCTCAATGAGGGAAAAGACAAAAACGACGCAATGCAAGAGGAAAAGGAATTAAAACGAGAAGACGTACAGACGAGTAATGGGGTTTATTATTTACACACACAAGCAAAAAGGAGCAATCAAGTTTTATTTACAACACAAGACGCAGGTGACACAGGGAAAATACTAGCTTACCTACAGACTTAATTAAATACCCAGGGACAGAACAAACAAAACAAACTCACGTATACAAGAAGGGTGGAAAGGCAGGAGGTGGATGGCCGGAGGGAGAGGGAGGTCCAAGGGGGTCCCGCAGCACCACCGGCGCGTTTAGCAGCCGCCGTTCCTCTTCGGCCCTGCTCCAAACCGCCGTTCAGGCCCCCTTTGGCTGTTGGGTGTTCTTGCTGCTGCGGCCTCCGTCCGCTGCGTTCCCAGGACTTGTCTGGTCCAAACCCTCAACTCTTTCTCGTTTCTCTCACTCCTCACCACCGACTCCTCACCGCAACCAACTGACCACCGACTCCACTGACTGACTCTTCACGACTCTCTCTTGACGACCAACTCCCTCTGGCCACCGACTCAGACCAACTCAGACCAACTGTCCAACCACCTTTTTACTCACTTCCGTGCGCGCCTTTTTATAGCGCCTCCGGCGATTAAGCCGCCGGCGTTCAGGACACGCCCATCGGGGTGCTCACCTCGGCCCTGGTTGGTCGCACGACCCTCGGGCTCCGCCCTCGATGACGACGGGCGGGTTCGCCCCTCCTCCCCTCTTGGACGAGGTGGAGACACGCCTTTCTTCCCCGACTCGAGCCTCGTGGTCAATGGTGGTTATTGGAGGGGAGGTGATTGGGAATCGAGGGCTCAGCAATGACGAGAGGGGATGTAATATGGAATGGAGATTTTGGGGATGGGAAGGAAAGGGGATCTATTCTCTTTCACTGGTGCAATGGAGTATTTCAATTAATGGAAGACACAGCCTTACGCTAATACACATAATAAGGATATAACTGTCAAAAAAAGATATATCGTGTCCTGCATGTATGTTTTATGGACTAACTACGGGAACGCCCTTTGACCTTTATACAACCACAACGGAGGGAGCAGGGGTGATATTTTACAACAACCTTTTACAACAACATTTTACCACAACAACAAAATAAAAAAACATTCTCATATGCACAACAATATATATATATATATATATATATATATATATATATATATATATATATATATATATATATATATATATATATATATATATATATATATATATATACGAGTGGGGTCACCCGTGGGAATCCCATGGACGTGTGTGACATTTCGACATATTGAGTAAGATGCTGCACATTCATTTTTACAAAATGGTTACTGGCAATTCATCAGATCCAGAAATGGTGTAATGAACACAATTTATTTATTTCACATAATATGTGACCCCTCACTCCTCTCCACCTGACACTCTCCTCTCTCCACGTGACACTCTCCTCTCTCCACCTGACACTCTCCTCTCTCCACCTGACACTCTCCTCTCTCCACCTGACACTCTCCTCTCTCCACCTGACAATCTCCTCTCTCCACCTAGCACTCCTCTCCTCTCCAATCCCTCACATTCCTCTCCTCTCCAATCCCTCACCTCTCCAATCCCTCACACTCCTCTCCAATCCCTCACACTCCTCTCCAATCACTCACACTCCTCTCCTCTCCAATCCCTCACCTCTCCAATCCCTCACACTCCTCTCCAATCCCTCACACTCCTCTCCAATCATGCCTCACACTCCTCTCCAATCCCTCACATTCCTCTCCTCTCCAATCCCTCACCTCTCCAATCCCTCACAATCCTCTCCTCTCCAATCCCTCACACTCCTCTCCAATCGTGCCTCACACTCCTCTCCAATCCCTCACATTCCTCTCCTCTCCAATCCCTCACCTCTCCAATCCCTCACACTCCTCTCCAATCGCGCCTCACACTCCCCTCCAATCATTCCCCACACTCCTCTCCAATCGCGCCTCACACTCCTCTCCAATCACTCCTCACACTCCTCTCCAATCGCGCCTCACACTCCGCTCCAATCGTGCCTCACACTCCTCTCCAATCGTGCCTCACACTCGCCTCCAATCGCTCCTCACTCTCCTCTCCAATCGCTCCTCACACGCCTCTCCAATCGCGCCTCACACTCCTCTCCAATCGCGCCTCACACTCCTCTCCAATCGTGCCTCACACTCCTCTCAAATCGTGCCTCACACTCCTCTCCAATCGTGCCTCACACTCCTCTCCAATCGCGCCTCACATTCCCCTCCAATCGCTCCTCACTCTCCCCTCCAATCACGCCTCACACTCCTCTCCGATCGTGCCTCACACTCCTCTCCAATCGCCCCTCACACTCCTCTCCAATCGCGCCTCACACTCCTCTCCAATCGCGCCTCACACTCCCCTCCAATCGCTCCTCACTCTCCTCTCCAATCGCGCCTCACACTCCTCTCCAATCGCCCTCACACTCCTCTCCAATCGCGCCTCACACCCCTCTCCAATCGTCCCTCACACTCCTCTCCAATCGCGCCGCACACTCCTCTCCAATCACGCCTCACACTCCTCTCCAATGGCGCCTCACACCCCTCTCCAATCACGCCTCACACTCCTCTCCAATCGCGCCTCACACTCCTCTCCAATCGTGCCTCGCACTCCTCTCCAATCGCGCCTCACACTCCCCTCCAATAGCTCCTCACTCTCCTCTCCAATCGCTCCTCACTCGCCTCTCCAATCGGCTTTTCCCCGTCTCGTTTCTCTCGTTTTTCTCCCGTCTCATTCTTTTTCTTGCTCCATCATGTTCAAGTTTGCATTGACGTTCGTCGATGGACTCATTCGCCCGTCTCATTCGTTTTCTTGCTGCATCCTGTTCAAGTCTGCGTTCTTCATCGATCGTCTCATTCATTTTGGAAATAGAAGTTTCCACGCAGCGCATGAATTGTCACGATCCTCAAGAGGAAGTGTCTCGTAATCATCAAATGATAAATGGCAAGTAAATTATATTGTGGAAAATTAAAGATTTCAAATAAACCTATTTAAAATGTATGCGCACATAACTAATGAAAAAAAACGAAGAAATATTTCGGTAATTTCCTGAAACATATTTTACTTCCGGATAATAATGTTGAATGAAATAAAAACGAAGAAATATATGTCGGCATCATTGTTGACGTTTTTGTGACGACTGCCATCAAACAAAAAAGTAATACAGTATATCTTAACGGAAAAGCAAAAGCGAATTTTTAATATATGTCGACACGTTGCCGTCGGTGTCATGTTGGGCGGTGTATGATACATCATGACGCGATTTTTTAAAATATATCTCTGCATTTTCCCGCGTGTGTGGAATGTTCTCAATTATTGCTGACACCGAGTCTAAAACCATCGATAAAAATGAAATCAGATGGTGAGTTAGATTGGAGATAAAGGCGTGAGAGAGACTCAATGGCCTTGAAGTTACAGGCCTTTGAGAATTCATTTCGTTCTATAAACGGCAACTTTCATCGTATTTTCTTCCCGTTTTTTTTCAACCGAGTCTAAAACGATGTTAGCGACTGTGAAAAATGAAATGATATATCGAATTTGATTTGAAATAAAACTGGGAGAGAGAGCAAGGCACCAGGGGCCTACAAAACAGGCCTCAAAGCTATGCGAGTTAATAAAATGGTGGATATTTGTTTATATGAAGCCTCTCCCAGAATGGATGGAGCTATGGGTGGAGCTACTCTGCAAACCGAGTAAGCCACACCCCGGACAGACGTCCAACAGACAGAATCATCTACGGCTATTATAATATAGACGAGTGGAGTCACCCGTGGGAATCCCACGGGCATGGACGTGTGTGACATTTCGACATATTGAGTAAGATGCCGCACATTCATTTTTACAAAATGGTTACTGGCAATTCATCAGATCCAGAAATGGTGTAATGAACACAATTTATTTATTTCACATAATATGTGACCCCTCACTCCTCTCCACCTGACACTCTCCTCTCTCCACCTGACACTCTCCTCTCTCCACCTGACACTCTCCTCTCTCCACCTGACACTCTCCTCTCTCCACCTGACACTCTCCTCTCTCCACCTGACACTCTCCTCTCTCCACCTGACACTCTCCTCTCTCCACCTGACACTCTCCTCTCTCCACCTGACACTCTCCTCTCTCCACCTGACACTCTCCTCTCTCCACCTGACACTCTCCTCTCTCCACCTGACACTCTCCTCTCTCCACCTAGCACTCCTCTCCTCTCCAATCCCTCACATTCCTCTCCTCTCCAATCCCTCACCTCTCCAATCCCTCACCTCTCCAATCCCTCACACTCCTCTCCAATCACGCCTCACACTCCTCTCCAATCGCGCCTCACACTCCTCTCCAATCGCGCCTCACACTCCTCTCCAATCGCGCCTCACACTCCTCTCCAATCGCGCCTCACACTCCTCTCCAATCGCCCCTCACACTCCTCTCCAATCGCGCCTCACACTCCTCTCCAATCGCGCCTCACACGCCTCTCCAATCGCACCTCACACTGCCCTCCAATCGCTCCTCACTCTCCTCTCCAATCGCTCCTCACACTCTCCAATCGCCCCTCACACTCCTCTCCAATCGCGCCTCACACTCCTCTCCAATCGCGCCTCACACTCCTCTCCATTCGCGCCTCACACTCCTCTCCAATCGCGCCTCACACTCCTCGCCAATCGCGCCTCACACACCTCTCCATTCGCGCCTCACACTCCTCTCCAATCGCGCCTCACACTCCTCTCCAATCGCGCCTCACACTCCTCTCCAATCGCGCCTCACACTCCTCTACAATCGCGCCTCACACTCCTCTACAATCGCGCCTCACACTCCTCTACAATCGCGCCTCACACTCCTCTACAATCGCGCCTCACACTCCTCTCCAATCGCGCCTCACACCCTCTCCAATCGCGCCTCACACTCCTCTCCAATCACGCCTCACACTCCTCTCCAATCGGGCCTCACACTCCTCTCCAATCGGGCCTCACACTCCTCTCCAATCGGGCCTCACACTCCTCTCCAATCGCGCCTCACACTCCTCTCCAATCGCGCCTCACACTCCTCTCCAATCGCGCCTCACACTCCTCTCCAATCGCGCCTCACACTCCTCTCCAATCGCGCCTCACACTCCTCTCCAATCGCGCCTCACACTCCTCTCCAATCGCGCCTCACACCCCTCTCCAATCGCGCCTCACACTCCTCTCCAATCGCTCCTCACACTCCTCTCCAATCGCGCCTCACACTCCTCTCCAATCGCGCCTCACACTCCTCTCCATTCGCGCCTCACAATCCTCTCCAATCGCGCCTCACACTCCTCTCCAATCGCGCCTCACACTCCTCTCCAATCGCCCCTCACACTCCTCTCCAATCGCGCCTCACACTCCTCTCCAAACTTGCCTCACACTCTTCTCCAATCGCGCCTCACACTCCTCTCCAATCGCCCCTCACACTCCCCTCCAATCGCTCCTCACTCTCCTCTCCAATCGCTCCTCACTCGCCTCTCCAATCGGCTTTTCCCCGTCTCGTTTCTCTCGTTTTTCTCCCGTCTCATTCTTTTTCTTGCGACATCCTGTTCAAGTCTGCGTTCTTCATCGATCGTCTCATTCATTTTGGAAATAGAAGTTTCCACGCAGCGCATGAATTGTCACGATCCTCAAGAGGAAGTGTCTCGTAATCATCAAATGATAAATGGCAAGTAAATTATATTGTGGAAAATTAAAGATTTCAAATAAACCTATTTAAAGTGTATGCGCACATAACTAATGAAAAAAAACGAAGAAATATCTCTCGGTAATTTCCTGAAACATATTTTACTTCCGGATAATAATGTTGAATGAAATAAAAACGAAGAAATATATGTCGGCATCATTGTTGACGTTTTTGTGACGACTGTCATCAAACGAAAAAGTAATATATCTTAACGGAAAAGCAAAAGCGACTTTTTAATATATGTCGACACGTTGCCGTCGGTGTCATGTTGGGCGGTGTATGATACATCATGACGCGGTTTTTAAAAATATATCTCTGCATTTTCCCGCGTGTGTGGAATGTTCTCAATTATTGCTGACACCGAGTCTAAAACCATCGATAAAAATGAAATCAGATGGTGAGTTAGATTGGAGATAAAGGCGTGAGAGAGACTCAATGGCCTTGAAGTTACAGGCCTTTGAGAATTCATTTCGTTCTATAAACGGCAACTTTCATCGGATTTTCTTCCCGTTTTTTTTCAACTGAGTCTAAAACTATGTTGGCGACTGTGAAAAATGAAATGATATATCGAATTTGATTTGAAATAAAACTGGGAGAGAGAGCAAGACACCACGGGCCTACAAAACAGGCTTCAAAGCTATGCGAGTTAATAAAATGGTGGATATTTGTTTATATGAAGCCTCTCCCAGAATGGGTGGAGCTATAGGTGGAGCTACTCTGCAAACCGAGTAAGCCACACCCCGGACAGACAGAATCATCTACGGCTATTATAATATACTAGCGGGGTCACCCGTGGGAATCCCACGGGCATGGATGTGTGTGACATTTCGACATATTGAGTTATATGCTGCACATTCATTTTTACAAAATGGTTACTGGCAAGTCATCAGATCCAGAAATGGTGTGAATTTAGTTATTTCACATAATATGTGACCCCTCACTCCTCTCCACCTGACACTCTCCTGTCTCCACCTGACACTCTCCTGTCTCCACCTGACACTCTCCTCTCTCCACCTAGCACTCCTCTCCTCTCCAAACCCTCACATCCCTCTCCTTTCCAATCCCTCACCTCTCCAATCCCTCACACTCCTCTCCTCTGCAATCCTTCACACGCCTCTCCAATCGCGCCTCACACTCCTCTCCAATCGCGCCTCACACTCCTCTCCAATCGCGCCTCACACTCCTCTCCAATCGTGCCTCACACTCCTCTCCAATCGTGCCTCACACTCCCCTCCAATCACTCCTCTCCAATCGTGCCTCACACTCCTCTCCAATCACGCCTCACACTCCTCTCCAATCGTGCCTCACACTCCTCTCCAATCGCGCCTCACACTCCTCTCCAATCGCGCCTCACTCGCCTCTCCAATCGGCTTTCCCCGTCTCGTTTCTCTCCTTTTTCTCCCGTCTCGTTCTTTTTCTTGCTCCAAATCGGCCCGTCGGAATCGGAAATCGGCCCGTCTCGCCCGTCGGCCCGTCGGAATCGGAAATCGGCCCGTCTTGCTTTTGTGCTTGTGCGTAAATAAATTGTGTTCATGACACCATTTCTGGTGTTGGGCTAGCGGCTAGGGTGCCGGCTTAGGATCCTGGGTTCGAATCTCGGTCGATCGCCGAATTAATGCCAGGGGGGTTGACTCAGCCTGTCATCCTTCCGAGGTCGGCTAATTGAGTACCAGTTCACTGGTAATTCCCTGTTTGTCGTTGAAGGCGGCAAAAAGGGTTGGCGTCAGGAAGGGCATCCGGCCGTAAAACATTGCTTCAAAAAGGGGACAAAAAAACAACAACTACCACGGTCCCCGAAAAGGCCAACCCCCGCTTTGCGGGGAAAAATGGCCTCTAAACGGTGGTTTTTACACCATTTCTGGATCTGATGACTTGCCAGTAACCATTTTGTAAAAATGAATGTGCAGCATCTAACTCAATATGTCGAAATGTCACACACATCCATGCCCGTGGGATTCCCACGGGTGACCCCGCAAGTTTGCATTGACGTTCGTCGATGGACTCGTTCGCCCGTCTCATTCGTTTTCTTGCTGCATCCTGTTCAAGTCTGCGTTCTTCATCGATCGTCTCATTCATTTTGGAAATAGAAGTTTCCACGCAGCGCATGAATTGTCACGATCCTCAAGAGGAATTTGTCTCGTAATCATCAAATGATAAATGGCAAGTAAATTATATTGTGGAAAATTAAAGATTTCAAATAAACCTATTTAAAGTGTATTCGCACATAACTAATTTTAAAAAACGAAGAAATATCTCTCGGTAATTTCCTGAAACATATTTTACTTCCGGCTAATAATGTTGAATTAAATAAAAACGAAGAAATATATGTCGGCATCATTGTTGACGTTTTTGTGACGACTGTCATCAAACGAAAAAGTAATATATCTTAACGGAAAAGCAAAAGCGAATTTTTAATATATATCGACACGTTGCCGTCGGTGTCATGTTGGGCGGTGTATGATACACCATGACGCGATTTTTAAAAATATATCTCTGCATTTTCCCGCGTGTGTGGAATGTTCTCAATTATTGCTGACACCGAGTCCAAAACCATCGATAAAAATGAAATCATATGGTGAGTTAGATTGGAGATAAAGGCGTGAGAGAGACTCAATGGCCTTGAAGTTGAAGTTACAGGCGTTTGAGAATTCATTTCGTTCTATAAACGGCAACTTTCATTGGATTTCCTTCCCGTTTTTTTTCAACCGAGTCGAAAACTATGTTAGCGACTGTGAAAAATGAAATGATATATCGAATTTTTAATATGTATCGACACGTTGCCGTCGGTGTCATGTTAGGCGGTGTATGATACACCATGACGCGATTTTAAAAAATATATCTGCATTTTCCCGCGTGTGTGGAATGTTCTCAATTATTGCTGACACCGACTCTAAAACCATCGATAAAAATGAAATCATATGGTGAGTTAGATTGGAGATAAAGGCGTGAGAGAGACTCAATGGCCTTGAAGTTACAGGCATTTGAGAATTCATTTCGTTCTATAAACGGCAACTTTCATCGGATTTTCTTCTCGTTTTTTTTCAACCGAGTCTAAAACTATGTTAGCGACTGTGAAAAATGAAATGATATATCGAATTTAAAATAGATATCGACACATTGCCGTCGGTGTCATGTTGGGCGGTGTATGATACACCATGACGCGATTTTAAAAAATATATCTCTGCATTTTCCCGCGTGTGTGGAATGTTTGTGGAAAATTAAAGATTTCAAATAAACCTATTTAAAGTGTATGCGCACATAACTAATAAAAAAAACGAAGAAATATCTCTCGGTAATTTCCTGAAACATATTTTACTTCCGGCTAATATGTTGAATGAAATAAAAACGAAGAAATATATGTCGGCATCATTGTTGACGTTTTTGTGACGACTATCATCAAACGAAATAGTAATATATCATAACGGAAAAGCAAAAGCGAATTTTTAATATATATCGACACATTGCCGGCGGTGTCATGTTGGGCGGTGTATGATACACCATGACGCGATTTTAAAAAATATATCTCTGCATTTTCCCGCGTGTGTGGATTGTTCTCAATTATTGCTGACACCGAGTCTAAAAGTAAAACCATCGATAAAAATGAAATCATATGGTGAGTTAGATTGGAGATAAAGGCGTGAGAGAGACTCAATGGCCTTGAAGTTACAGGCCTTTGAGAATTCATTTCGTTCTATAAACGGCAACTTTCATCGGATTTTCTTCCCGTTTTTTTTCAACCGAGTCTAAAACTATGTTAGCGACTGTGAAAAATGAAATGATTTATCGAATTTGATTTGAAATAAAACTGGGGGAGAGCAAGACACCACGGGCCTACAAAACAGGACTCAAAGCTATGCGAGTTAATAAAATGGTGGATATTTGTTTATAGCCACTCCCAGAATGGGTGGAGCTATGGGTGGAGCTACTCTGCAAACCGAGTAAGCCACACCCCGGACAGACACCCAACAGATAGACAGACAGACAGACAGAATAATCTACGGCTATTATAATATAGATATCTGTGCAGCGTCTGTCCTGTCCAGTGTTGTGTTGTCACTGAACTACTTTCTCAAACTTTTGTGAAATCGTACCAAACTTCTGGAATGCACATATCTCTCCTGTAGGTATGTCCTAAGGGTATTTGTTTTGAAAAAATTTCCAATTTTTTTTTTTGGGGGGGGGGAATTTTTGGGGGAATTTTTTTTTTTTGGCAACTTCAATTGTTTATAAAATGTGATATCACGTATATAACAAATACATTTGTGCAAAATAATTGTTTGAATTATGATTGGTTTAAACCATGACAAAACGGCAACTCGGGTACAGTCATTTATCTATATATCGACACATCTGGGCAGTGTCTGTGTTGTCACTTAACGACTCCCTCAAACTTTTGTTTCTGTGGTTGTGAAGTGTTTTTAATAACGTTGTGGTGGTTTTGAATCACGTGGTGGTGAGGTATTTTGAATTATGTGGTGGTGAGGTGTTTTTAAATGACATGGTGTTGAGGTGTTTTTAAATCACATGGTGGTGAGGTGTTTTGAATTAATTGGTGGTGAGGTATTTATAATTACGTTGTGGTGATGTTTTTTAATTATGTGTTGGTGAGGTCTTTAGAATTAGTTGGTGATGAGGTGTTTTGAATTATGTGGTGGTGAGGTGTTTTGAATTACTTGGTGGTGAGGTGTTTTTAAATGACGTGGTGGTGAGGTGTTTTTAATTTCGTGGCGGTGAGGTGTTTTTATTACGTGTTTTTTAGCTGTGAGGTGTTTTTATTACGTGTCTTATGGCTGTGAGGTGTTTTTATTACGTGTTTTATGGCTGTGAGGTGTTTTTATTACGTGTTTTATGGCTGTGAGGTGTTTTTATTACGTGTTTTATTTATGGCTGCGATGTGTTTTTATTTTCGTGGTGGTGAGGTGTTTTTTTTACGTGTTTTATGGCTGTGAGGTGTTTTTATTACGTGTTTTATGGCTGTGAGGTGTTTTTATTCCGTGTTTTATGGCTGTGAGGTGTTTTTATTCCATGTTTTATGGCTGTGAGGTGTTTTTATTACGTGTTTTATGGCTGTGAGGTGTTTTTATTACGTGTTTTATGGCTGTGATGTGTTTTTATTTTCGTGGTGGTGAGGTGTTTTTATTACGTGTTTTATGGCTGTGAGGTGTTTTAATTAGGTGTTTTATGGCTGTGAGGTGTTTTTATTACGTGTTTTATGGCTGTGAGGTGTTTTTATGATGTGTTTTATGGCTGTGATGTGTTTTTATTTTTGTGGCGGTGAGGTGTTTTTATTACATGTTTTATGGCTGTGAGGTGTTTTTATTACATGGTGGTGAGGTGTTTTTATTACGTGTTTTATGGCTGTGAGGTGTTTTTATTACGTGTTTTATGGCTGTGAGGTGTTTTTATTTTCGTGGTGGTGAGGTGTTTTTATTTCGTGTTTTATGGCTGTGATGTGTTTTTATTACGTGTTTTATGGCTGTGAGGTGTTTTTATTACGTGTTTTATGGCTGTGAGGTGTTTTTATTACGTGGTGGTGAGGTGTTTTTATTACGTGTTTTATGGCTGTGAGGTGTTTTTATTACGTGTTTTAAGGCTGAGAGGTGTTTTTATTTTCGTGGTGGTGAGGTGTTTTTATTACGTGTTTTATGGCTGTGAGGTGTTTTTATTACGTGTTTTATGGCTGTGAGGTGTTTTTATTACGTGTTTTATGGGTGTGAGGTGTTTTTATTACGTGTTTTATGGCTGTGGTGTGTTTTTATTTTCGTGGTGGTGAGGTGTTTTTATTACGTGTTTTATGGCTGTGAGGTGTTTTTATTACGTGGTGGTGAGGTGTTTTTATTACGTGTTTTATGGCTGTGAGGTGTTTTTATTACGTGTTTTATGGCTGTGAGGTGTTTTTATTTTCGTGGTGGTGAGGTGTTTTTATTACGTGTTTTATGGCTGTGATGTGTTTTTATTATGTGGTGGTGAGGTGTTTTTATTACGTGTTATATGGCTGTGAGGTGTTTTTATTACGTGTTTTATGGCTGTGAGGTGTTTTTATTACGTGTTTTATGGGTGTGAGGTGTTTTTATTACGTGTTTTATGGCTGTGATGTGTTTTTATTTTCGTGGTGGTGAGGTGTTTTTATTACGTGTTTTATGGCTGTGAGGTGTTTTTATTACGTGTTTTATGGCTGTGAGGTGTTTTTATTCCGTGTTTTATGGCTGTGAGGTGTTTTTATTACGTGTTTTATGGCTGTGAGGTGTTTTAAATTATTTGGTGGTGAGGTGTTTTGAATTACGTGGTGGTTAGGTGTTTTGAATTACGTGGTGGTGAGGTGTTTTGAATTACGTGGTGGTTAGGTGTAATCGTCCCAAACTTCCAGTCTGCACCTACCCCTCCCCTATGTATGTGCGGAGGGGTTCTTTCTTGAAAAAAAAAAAACATTCAACCTAAATCTTCAACCTAAATTGCCGATAAAAATGTAATATCACAAACACAACAAATACATTTGTGCAAAGTAATTGTTTGTATTATGATTGGTGAAAATCATGACAACACAGCAACTCAGGTACAGTCATTAGCCTCAGCTAAAATAAGCCCGCTCCTCAGTATCGACGCTTGGTGAGGCGAGCGCAGCGAGCCGAGCCAAGCTAGTATATATATATATATATTGTTACAGACGTGGCTTGGATGTTATTTACCGAGCGGTTTTATGGTATGACCACGTCTGCACAAGTTACCCGATTGTGCCCGAACGTTGACTAGTCGCGCGATGCTGGCTCAATAAGAAAAAGAAGACACCCGGCTGGATTACAATAACACAATACGACACCAATGTTTCAATTCTCAAGACCTCCGGAGGAGATTATATTCGTACGGAAAGGTCAGATTACAGGGGCTAGAGGTATAATCACAGAAAGACAGGCACTTAGACACACTCTTATATTAACCCCGGACAGACGACAGACAAACGGGACAACGGCTGACTCACACGGGGGTTGATGACAGGAAAGCGGGTATCGATGGCTCCAGGTCCTCCTGGGCTCGGGGCAGGGTACAGTACGGTCCGGTCCGGTCCAAAGATGCGGGGAGGTATCGTCGCGCTGGGGGTGGCGGTGGCTTCTCTCTCCAAGCTGAGGCGCATCTGACGTCACATCCGGCGCGGGGCCGCGTATATCCGGCGGGGAGTGACACGCCCTCGGCTCGTTAGCTCCGCCCCAGATGGAATCGGCACGTTGCTTCTCATTGGGTGCGTGGGGGGGTTACTGGCTCCGCCCCTGACGAGGAGCTGACAGCCAGCCCCTTCGGGGTAACGCCGTGGAGCGCATGGTCATGGCGGGTAACCGAGCCGGTGTGAGGACGCACACTCCCCGCCCCTCTGTTGTTGTAGTCGTAGTTGTAGTTGTAATTGTTGTTGTAGTTGTTGTTTGGGGAAGAAGATGGGAGGAGGTATGGGAAAGGTCCTAAACTCACTACTGATGCCATATAATCACATTCTGGTGCAACGAAGAGTCATAATTAATGGAAACGAGGCCTTAACTGACATAGATTAAGAATAACTAGGAAGATGTCCGAAAGTTGTCTACGTGTGGTGCGGTGGACCTGGGCACGACATTTAATGGGGGAATAAGGGGAAGGTCGGCTCTACTGATTGTTATTTACATGCAATGGGACTAGGGAATGGGGGATTGGGGAAAGTTGGGGAGTATTGGAGAAAATAGGGGAATATTTACAAGCGGATATGGAGGCCAAATTCCATATTCGCAACATTGCACCCTTCTCTACCCTCGGGGCGTCCCGACCCGATAAATTTTTACCTACTTTAGTGTGGCACGCAATGTAGTTCCCTCTACTATTAACTCTACCCTGAGTGCGACAGTTTTACAGATATTCACAAATGAGTAAATATGTCCCCCTGCGACGTTGCACCCTTCTCCTCACAGAAACACACCCACAGGATAACCGAATCCGGAAAGAATTCTCAAACTAAACATACAGCCGGTAGGGAGCATTATTTACAAGATTACGCTGATATCTACACTACGATCCAGGACCTGTTTTTGGAGGAACACATGCAGATGTTATGCATAGAGAGAGCGCGCTTGCCAGCATCGATACACCAACCCACGAGTGCTCTGTGGCCGACGGCCTTTAATAACGTGCAGAGCACCCTTCCCGAGCATCAAAAGCACCACCCCACCACCAATCGGTGCAGTCACCATTGTTCATTGGAATAAAAATAAATTCGACAACCCCTAACCCTGCAGGTGTCTCTTGCTCTTCGTGTGGCCTTCAGTGGTGTTAATTAACAGTGGTTCACCTTTATGGCATAGGTGCCACGTTGACCCATAGGTCCATCAACGGGTGGTGCTTGGCCGCAAACGAACTGCGGTCCATTGTGGGTGGCCACAAACATTGCGGTCCATATGGTGTACCGATCCAGGCAGCGAACAGCGAAAGTGCAGGCCCACAACTGCGGAGCCAGCACCTCTCTCTCCTCTCTCTCTACCCCAAAGCCAGATCCTCGGAGGTGGGAGACAACAGAAGAAACAAGTGAGTAAGGTGGTAAGGGCGCAAAAGTGCACGCAATGTAAGGTGATGCACACTGGGGGCACATGGGAACCAGGTGAGACAGGTACGTTCCTATCGTACGCCCCCCCCCCCACCAGGTAACCTACATGGCCCCTCCCTTACCCCTTACTGTATCCACACAACACAACACTACCCATAAACATCTACTTTACAAATCAACAAACATCCCTACTGTCTTCCCCGTTCCTCCCATATACCAAATTCGTCTTCTCTCCCTCCTAACCAATCAAATTTGCCATTTTCAACTCTCATCAAAATTTGCCATCTCCAACTCAACATCATAATTTGCCATTACCAATTCATCATCAGTCCCTCCTAGGGAGGGAGAGATGGAATCACCCCAATGTCTCATCCACGTCGTGATGTGTCTCACCAATCCACACAGCAATTCTCATTTCTGCAACAAAACAAAGAAAACACAGGTGTGGAGTCATCATCATCACCACAGGTAAGTGGCTGCGTATGGTGCGACAGGTTCATCAATCCTAACTATTTCCTAAATGACTTTAACAACTTTACACTACCCGGGGTCTTTCTCCGGCCAAACCATTGGCCCTCTTACACTATGGGTTCTAAAAACCAATTCCCATTGGCCAAACTGTGGTGCTCTTCAATTTGGGGTCTCACTCCCCCGATTCATCTCCCGGTGCCCTCGTACAATTTCTGGGCTGCGACGTGTACCTCTCCCAGTGGGTCTACCCACCTGCACACCTCCACCACTGCAGTTGCCTCCGAGCTTACCTGCTCCTTACCCTAACCTAACTACCAGGGGAAGGCCCTCTGGCTCTCTCCCCACTCCGTGCCCTCTCTGGCACTGGGCTGCCCGATCCACACCCGGGATCCTCAGGCACCCACTCACAACTACCGGCTCCCAGAGCCCACCTGCGGCCTCACCTGGCCGACATCCTCACAGTGGTGGAGTGCCCAACCAACTACACACACTAACAGGCTACACGCCCAGCCATTTCCACAACACTAATGCACCCATTCACAACACCATTCTGCAACCGCACCACAAATGCCAATATCCAACCACAATTTACCTGCACCCTCTACCTAACACTTACACTACCCGCCCCGGGTACTCGTGAAAGGGGTCCACTCTTCCCCCATCCACACCTTCGCACCATGCACACCACTCCGTACCACTTACTCCAACTCTCTCCACACACCTGTACTTGCACACCTGTGCTCTCACACTTGGTGCCACCTGCACCCTTCTCTCCCCAAGCGCATTCGCGCTGATCCACACACTCACTACTCATACACTGCTCCACACACCTGTCCAATTGCACACCTGTGCAATCACACCTGTTCCATCCTCACACACACGGCATCATCTCAGCTAACTACTCCCTTCTGAAACTTGCGCTTCCCAGTCGTCCCTTTAAACTATTGCGCTCCCACGTCATTATCATCCACACTAATCTACCTGCGTCCCCACTACAGGTATCAGTCACTAACTAAACTTAACGTTACCTAATGTCAATCTCTTCTAGATCCCTACACACAATATCCTAACCCACCCGGGCTAGTTTTCACTGCCATACACCCCATAAGCTATTGCGCATTTGCCCCACTATGGGAAGGATGGTGGTTTTGCCATCCCACCACATCGGGGGTCTCTCACTACCAATTTTGCACATCAAATTTCAACAAATCAAAAATTTGCCAATCATCTGCCAATCACTGTACCATTACCAATCATCACTCTGCCAATCCTTTGCCAATCATCAAATTTTGTTTTTCTCTAATTTTGGGTCCAAAACACTAACCTCATCACCCAGTCTACTCACTAATGCCTCTCGGTGCGCCAATTCCCGTCCAAAGCCCGGCTTCGTAAAGCCAAGCAATGGATGCTGGTTGTTTTGTGCCAGCGGCTGGATGCGTCCAGCACTCGGTGCAGGGAAGGAGGTTTACCCGGGCCGAGATCCCACGCACCATCTCGGCACGGAGCCATCCAATGTCCCGATCTCGACCTGCCGGCACGTCTCAACAAAACGTGGTCGCCATAACGACCCTTCCTATCGGGCTGCCAGCTCCGCCTAGTGGAGCCTGGACGCGGCCGTTCAAAGCGAGGCCCGGCACGCACCGAGGGCCTGCTTCGGCTAAAAGTCGCTCTAACCTCTAACCCGTGTAACGTCGATGCTTCACCTGGACGCTTACACCCCGCAGCCCGTTCCTTGCTCACACATCCAGCTGTGCCCATGCTCCTCGTACCCTTCCTTACACACCCAGGTACACCCATTCCACTCACAGCCTTGGTCACACACCTGACCACCGAACACTTTGGCACACATCCGTTGGTAGCACACCACACCAACACACCTCTTCGCGCCCCCTCCTCTGTCACCTCCTCTGTGACAATCACAGGTGTGCCCTCATTCGCACACCCATCCACGTGCCTCACCACCAACTCCAGCGTGCATTCCCACTCACGCTCTACCATTCCAGGTGTGCATCCCTCCATCCCAGGTGTACATCCTCGCTCACCTGTCACAACCAACTCACGCTCCTTGTCACTCTCACTACTCTCACTACTCTCACCTCCACTCGTGACAACGCACTCACCCTTACTCTTGACAGCACACTCTTTCTCCATGCACCTGTCCGTCACACACCTTTTTCGCGCACACTCTCCCGTTACACCCTCTGTAACACTCACCACAGGTGGACACTCTTCCTTACTTCTGACAGCGCACTCTTTCCTCATGCACCTGTCGGTCACACACCTTTCTCGCGCACACTCTCCCGTTACACCCTCTGTAACACTCACCACAGGTGGACACTCTTCCTTACTTCTGACAGCGCACTCTTTCCTCATGCACCTGTCGGTCACACACCTTTCTCGCGCACACTCTCCCGTTACACCCTCTGTAACACTCACCACAGGTGGACACTCTTCCTTACTTCTGACAGCGCACTCTTTCCTCATGCACCTGTCCGTCACACACCTTTCTCGCGCACACTCCTGCGCACACTCTCCCGTCACACCCTCTGTAACACTCACCACACCGCGCTCCCATGTGCTCCCTCGCACACACGCTACGACCGACTCACTCTCGCCAGCACACTCACTCCTTGGTACACACTTTTTCCTCACACACCCCAGAGTCGGACTTTCTTGCACACCCCCTTTTTCGCACACCAGACCTTTCGCACACTTCACCAGTGGCCTCTCACGAACACCCGGGTCCATCTCGACCCCCAAGCTCATTAAATCCCCTGGCGCATCATACGCACGACCATATTGGTCACCACTTACACCGGGTCCTCCTTCTCTTCGCTTCTCCTCCATCACCTGCGAATCCCTCATCCGGTTAATGAGCACATCATCACGATCCAAACACAGACTTTGGACCAATTCTTTTATCTCCTCTTTTATCTCTTTCTTATCCCCTCTCCGTCGCTTCTTAATTTCGCTCATCCCTTCTTCCACTTCTTCTAATTTGTGCTTCACCTCTTTTATTCCCCGGTACGTCTCCTCAAGCTCGTCCTCCAAGGCTACCTTGACCGTTTCCATGTGCGTCCTCACCTGCCGGTCCTTCGTCTCCATTACCTCTATCACCTCGTCCAACCTCGTTGTCAGTCCCTCACGTACCATCTGACATTCCCTCTTCGTCGCCACCAAGTCATCTTTTAGTTCTCTCTGTGTCGCTTTTAAACCTCCTAATACCGCAGTGTTCCTTTGAACCTGCTCCACTAACTCCGTCTGTCCCACCGTCAGCTGCTCCACCTCCTGCGTCAGGTCCTCTATGCCCCCTTGCAATTTTACAGTCCCCTTTCTCACCTCCTTCTCCATGTGCTCCTTACAGTGCCTCACCTCCTCGCGCACTCCTCCGACCTCCTCACTCACTCCTCTTCTGATCTGCTCTCCCATCACTTGCATCTCCTTCCCAGATGCCACCCTCATCTGCTCCATTTCCTCCCTGTGAGCATCCAGTTTGGTTTCTACCCCCATTCTGACCCCCTCTATCTGCTGCTCCATTTGTTTAACTTCCCTTTCCGCTTGGTCCCTCATGTCCCTCAATTTGCCTTCCATACTGTTTTCTAACCCCTCTAACCCATTTTTCACTCCCTCTATCTGATTCTCCTGGGCAGCCATTCTATTTTCTACCCCCGTTAACCCATGTTTCACCTCTTTTATCCCGTTGTCTAACCCCTCAAAATTATTGTCTAACTTCCCAATTTTCTTGTCTAACTCCTCAAAATTATTGTCTAACTTCTCACCGGTACCCCTCATTTGGCCCTCTAATCGCCCACTATCAACCCTCATTTGCTCACTCTGAGCATCCATCCGGTTCCCCATTACCCCCATTTGGTTTTCCAATCGCTCACTATTCTTTTCCATAAGGGCCGTCATTTGTATAAAAAAAAGTTCCAATCTTCCCAGCGGCGCTACTTCGGTCGCGGGCACGGTGACCAGCGAGGCGCCTTTTTGCGCGCCTGAAGCATCGTGCGCGAGAGCGCCATTTTGTGCACCTGCTACCCCCGCTGTTTCGCTCTCCTCATGTCCCTCATGTCCCTCAATTTGGTCCTGGACCGACCCTGCCTCACTCTCCCCTACCGGACCCCAGCCGTCTTGATCCGCCATAGCGCGACTTGCAAAATTCGAGTTTCGTAAAACAATTACAAATTTCGCCGTTATAATTTCGCGCGGGAAACGCGCTCCGAATCGATTCTACTTGTTACCAATTTGGGCCTAATAAATTTAGTCCCGGGTTCGAATTCCACTCCTCGACACCAATTGTTACAGACGTGGCTTGGATGTTATTTACCGAGCGGTTTTATGGTATGACCACGTCTGCACAAGTTACCCGATTGTGCCCGAACGTTGACTAGTCGCGCGATGCTGGCTCAATAAGAAAAAGAAGACACCCGGCTGGATTACAATAACACAATACGACACCAATGTTTCAATTCTCAAGACCTCCGGAGGAGATTATATTCGTACGGAAAGGTCAGATTACAGGGGCTAGAGGTATAATCACAGAAAGACAGGCACTTAGACACACTCTTATATTAACCCCGGACAGACGACAGACAAACGGGACAACGGCTGACTCACACGGGGGTTGATGACAGGAAAGCGGGTATCGATGGCTCCAGGTCCTCCTGGGCTCGGGGCAGGGTACAGTACGGTCCGGTCCGGTCCAAAGATGCGGGGAGGTATCGTCGCGCTGGGGGTGGCGGTGGCTTCTCTCTCCAAGCTGAGGCGCATCTGACGTCACATCCGGCGCGGGGCCGCGTATATCCGGCGGGGAGTGACACGCCCTCGGCTCGTTAGCTCCGCCCCAGATGGAATCGGCACGTTGCTTCTCATTGGGTGCGTGGGGGGGTTACTGGCTCCGCCCCTGACGAGGAGCTGACAGCCAGCCCCTTCGGGGTAACGCCGTGGAGCGCATGGTCATGGCGGGTAACCGAGCCGGTGTGAGGACGCACACTCCCCGCCCCTCTGTTGTTGTAGTCGTAGTTGTAGTTGTAATTGTTGTTGTAGTTGTTGTTTGGGGAAGAAGATTGGAGGAGGTATGGGAAAGGTCCTAAACTCACTACTGATGCCATATAATCACATTCTGGTGCAACGAAGAGTCATAATTAATGGAAACGAGGCCTTAACTGACATAGATTAAGAATAACTAGGAAGATGTCCGAAAGTTGTCTACGTGTGGTGCGGTGGACCTGGGCACGACATTTAATGGGGGAATAAGGGGAAGGTCGGCTCTACTGATTGTTATTTACATGCAATGGGACTAGGGAATGGGGGATTGGGGAAAGTTGGGGAGTATTGGAGAAAATAGGGGAATATTTACAAGCGGATATGGAGGCCAAATTCCATATTCGCAACAATATATATATATAGAGAGAGAGAGAGACAAGAGGGAAAGGGCCTGTCCATGGAGACCAATCAGCACTCTGACACCATGACCACTCTGCCCTGACGAATCCGGACAGCAGGGAAGAATGGGGAAGATTTGGCCCCAGACTTGCGTTGGGGAGGGGGGGGGGGGGTGTTACAAGTACAACCAACACGAAGAGGCATCCCCGATGTTTGAAGTTAGCTGTGTTGTTTCACTACTTGTGTGTTAACTGGTAAAATGGCTGGTCGATCAGAGGTGAGGCCAATACAAGGGGCAGGGCTGGTCAGTTTGATGCAGGTCATTGCCATTTGGAAAAGACCATAGAGCATAGGGTGTAAACAAATTGTCACGTGGCCTCCATGCTTTTGGACAATTTTCAAACTTGTTCCAAAACGACTTTGTGCAGCCCTTGCTCACATCCTCTGCATCATTTGAGATTCTTGCCTAATTTATCAATACAGAAGTAAAGGTGTCAATCATAAGAATGTTACATTTTAGTTTCACGTAAGTATTACCCCACTGTAAAGACCACATAAAAAAAACTTACCAATAATTGACATTGCTTTAAAATGTACATTGTCCTTCACGATATGACTTTCCACAAAGCCATACCTATTGTATACCATCTTCCGGTATATAATCGTCATATTCGACCCAAAAAGCTTTTTCTGCTCATCAGAAACTTTTTCTGAAAGTACAGGAAAAGGGCGAGCAGGTTAATTATAAATTGCCCCTTGTTGTGTACTTTATAGTCTGTGAACTTTGCAAAGTTAATTTTTCATACCATCAAATATCCATATAAAAATTAATTACTTTCTGTGTCGTAAAGAAATGCTAATACACTGAACGGGGCAATATCAAATTTGTAAAACAAGTGAGGTACCCGTGCTATGGACATTTGGGCATTTGGTGAATTATAGTAAGATTCACCAAGTAATTTCTTTGTGTACGGTGTCAAGGCCCATGGAGGGGCATGAACACAGAATGGATCATGATATAACAATGAAAGAAAACAAAAAGCAGAAAGAGTTTATGAAAGTTTCACTTACTTGGATAGATCTTATGAGTTGAACCATCAACAAGGAAAGTCGTTGTTTCATGCAAACACATTCCCGATTTCCTGTGCAGATTAGAAAGATGGATAAAAAGATAGTTGCAAGTCATTATTTGACTGGGATTATGGAATTTCCATTGAGATTAGAATGCCAAAAGTGTGTCATAAATGTTACGATAGCAACACATGCTTCAGTAGCATCTGGGGGAGTGGAGGGGGGAAGGGGTGGAGGGGATCGAGGGGGAGGTGTAGGTGTGGCAAATATATTTTGCGCCGTGGCGATCGAAATAGCACCTCTGTCTGCAGCAGAGGTCATTAAACCACCTGCACTGTGTGGTAAGTGTACAGGCCAAAATTGCAAGTCGTCCTCCCCGAGGGACAGTGGGTGGGAGTCCCATAACCTGACCCTGGGTACTATTGACACATATGCAGCTTATTACCCCCACTGGCAAAGGAGTCCTGTTTGTCTGTCTGTCTATCTGTCTGTCTATCTGTTTACTTCCAAATTGCAGATTCGCAAATATATTGGTTGGTTTGGTCTGCTATTGTCTGTCTTTCAATCGCTTGCAGGTCACAATTTTACTCCAAACTTTATGAAACACAACTGCCTGGTAGAGGTAGTCACAAGCAAAAAGCTATTGTTTTTGAGGTCAAAAGGTCAACGGTCAAGGTCACATAATTCACCAATTTTCATCAGATTAATTATATATATATATATATATATATATATATTGTTGCGGATATGGGATTTGGCCTCCATCCATATCCGCTTGTAAATATTCCCCTATTTCCCCAATACTCCCCAACTATCCCCAATCCCCCATTCCCTAGTCCCATTATCTGTAAACAACACTCTGTAGCCCCGACCTTCCCCTTTTTCCCCCATTAAATGTCGTGCCCAGGTTCACCGCATCTCACGTAGACAACTATAGGACATCTTGCTAGTTATTCTTAGTCTATGTCAGTTAAGGACTCGTTTCCATTAATTCTGACTCTTCGTTGCACCAGAATGTGATTGTATGGCACCATTAGTAAGTTTAGGACCTCCCAATACCTCCCCGCATCTCTTCCTCATGGAACAACAACACCAACAACAACAACAGCGGCGGCGGCGCGGCGGCGGCACGGGGAGTGTGCGTCCTCACTCCGGCTTGGTTAGCCGCCATTGAACATGTGCTCCGACGGGGTTACCACGCAGGGGCTCACTGTCAGCTCCTCGTCAAGGGCGGAGCCCGGTAACCCCCCGCACCCAATAAGAAGCGGCGGACCGATTCCATCTGGGGCGGAGCTAACGAGCCGAGGGCGTGTCACTCCCCGCTGGACATGCGCAGGAAGACGGAGGTGACGTCAGATGCGCCTCAGCTTGGAGAGAAAGGACGCCACCTCCGAGCGCTGAGAAATACCTCCCCGCCTCTCTGGACCGGACCGGGTCGATTCTGCCCCTGAGCCAAGGTGCACCTTGAGCTATCGACTGCCTGCCCTCCTCTGCCATCAATCCCCGTGTAAGTCAGTCTTGTCCCGTTTGTCTGTGGTCTGTCGGGAATAAGATAAGACTGTGTCTAAGTGCCCATCTTGCTGTGCTTTACCTCTTGCCGTGTAATCTAACCGTTCTGCATAACCAATATTATATCCTCCTCCGGAGGTCTTGAGAACTGTACCCCTTGTGTCGTTGCCTTAATCCCAGCCGTTGTGTCCTTTCCTTCATTGATTTAGCATAGCGCGATTCGGCCAACGTTCGAGTGTAATCGGGTAACTTGTGCGAACACGGCGGCCATTCCGCTCGGTCAAGCAACATCTAAGTCGTGTCCGTAACAATATATATATATATATATATATATGTATGTATGTATGTATGTATGTATGTATGTATGTATGTATGTATGTATGTATGTATGTATGTATGTATGTATGTATATATATATATATATATATATATATATATATATATATATATATATATATATATATATATATATATATATATATATATATATATATATATACATACATATATATATACTGTATATCGTATGCACATATACACAGTAAAACCTCGATTTAACGGACTAACCGTAGGGGGTGTCCCTTAAATCGATTGATTAATTTTTGAATGGTAATAAATGCCCAACAGTGCATAAAATACATTATTAAACAGTTTTATGCAGTGGTTGTATGCAATAAAAACACTCATACAAGAAATAAACAATGAAAAATCACTCATAGAGCAACACTTGGCAAAACAGAACAATGCAGAATGGCACTCAATAGAGAATCCTTTTGACCTCACAAATAATTGGTGGTTGAATTCAGTTAGCTGATATGAAAATCCAATTCAAATTTCAAGTCAATCAGATGAAAATTGAGGCATTTAGAAATTCGGAAAAAGTGGTTGACCTTTGGCCTATGTTGACCTTTTGGCCTATTGTGATCTGAAAAATTATACGTGGTTGAATTCAGTTAGCTGATATGTAAATCCTATTCAAATTTAAAGTCAATCGGATGAAAATTGAGAATTTTAGAAATTTGAAAAAAGTGGTTGACCTTTGGCCTAAGTTGACCTTTTGACCTTTTGACCCCAAAAATATATAGCATTTTGTCGGACCACGAACTCTACCTTTTTGTAAAGTTTCGTGAAGATCGGTTTAAAATTGTGTCCTGTGGGCAAGTATAAGTGAGCGGACAGACAAACAGGCAAACACACACACAAACAAACACACACACAAACCGGAGTGAACAACATAGTTGCAAAAAAAAAAAAACAATTCCCCAAGTAACAAACAAACACACAAACCGGAGTGATCAACATACTTGCAAATTTTTTTATTTTTTTTGCCAAGTAATAAAACAAGCATGTCATAGAAATAAAATAAACAAGTGCAGATACATTCAAAGTACACCGCCCACATGCCAAATAATTAAATATCCTCCAGCGCGGCATTGCCGGGGCGCCTCCGGCACCCGGCAATACCGCCGTGGAGCTCAGAGACTGTATTTGGAAGGGGAGGTGCACAATATTTGATTTATTAATTGCATAATTAAAATCAATAAAAGATTGTCATAAAATATTTTCTTAATCAATTGGCTCATAGCATAACTAAACCACTAGTGCTTCATCCGAAGATGTAACTTTTAGAAATTTAATTAAATAAGTCATTAATAAAAAAATTAATAATTAATTTATCAATCAATAAATAATTAATCGATTAATTGATTAATCAATAAATCAAAAATACCCTTTACAGACAAATAACTTGGTCATTGTCATGTCCAAATATCAGCTTCCTAGCTCAAAAGGCTCAAAAGATGCCTAAGCTATTGGCCAGATGAGAAAGAAAATAAATAAATGATTAATAATGAAAATAAATAAATAATAATCATAAAATTAAATAATTCATCAATTGGCTAATATAACACATAAACCACCACCATTTCATCCGAATCTGTAACTAAAAAAAAAAAAAAGTTTTCGTCATTCATCGAATAATTAAATAATTAATCGATTAATTGATTACTCAATACATCAAAAATAGCCTTTACAGCCAAATCACATGGTCATTGACATGTACAAATATCAGCTTCCTAACTCAAAAGGTGCCTGAGATCATTCCCAGAAGAGAAAGGAAATGTATAAGTACTTAATTAATCGATAATAATTAAATAACTCATCAATTAATCGATTAATCAAAAAACAAAAATTGTGCCGAAATTGCTCACTATTGTGCCGAAATTTCAGCTTCCTAGCTCAAAGGATGGCTGAGATATCGCCCGGACAAACAAGAAAGAAAACAAGAAAACAAACGAGAAAACAAACAACCAGAGTGAAAACTGAGTACTCCCTTTCAGCGTGCGTCATTGCCGAGCCCCCCTTTGGTGCCCGGCATTGACGTTATGCCACGCCTGGAGATGGCATAGGAAAGGAGCGGTGTACAGTACTTCATTGTACTCAGCATTTGTGCCGTGATTGATAGTGGTAACTCAGACAATACTTTTATGCTGAGTCGGAGCGAAGAGGCTGAGGAGGTGAGAATGATCCAATGAATCAGCACCTTCAGAGTAGGGTTGCTAATTTAATCGTTTGTTTATTGACATCATACTCGTCACACACGCAGGCAACCGATACACCCATACTCTAACTTTGCAACGAACTCTAATTTCTGCGCAACACACACATTCTTCATATCGGATGGCATTCCGGGGCTTCCCCACGGGAAACCCCTACGTGTCCGTCACTTTACGTCACTCCTATCTTGACATCCAGCAACCTCCACCACGGCCACTTTCTTCCCCTCTGTGAACTTCACCACTCTCCCTCCCTTCGTGGGACTTCTCCAAACAATCTCCGGTCGCGGGATGTCCCGCGGCCCTCACACCACTTACGCACACGGGCCGTACCGTTGTCTTTTGCACACCATGCAGCTCACAAGCCGCCTCGTGATCCCTCGCATACCATTCACACACCACTTCTGTACATGGCCGCCTCGCTACATTTCACTCACACGGGCTATTTCACAACCATTCACACTCGCTCTCTCATGCCATGCTACTCTTCCATGCTCAATCGCACATGGCCTGTCCTATCATGCCCATGGAATATGGATGTGGTGTTGTGCAAAGGAGGTACGCTAGAGAGGGCGTGGCCAAGAGGAGGAGGAGTTCCGGGTAAAGGACGAAGTGGGGAGAGGATTGGAACGGGACGTGCGTTCGATGTTGGATTGAATAAAACTGTTGGACCTTACTGAATGAATTCTTCATTCTTGGAGTACTTCACGACACAACATACTGGCAACTAGAATGGGATTGAACGTGAATCCACCGACACCCTTTCTGCAAAACCCGGGTGAGCCTTCGATGCCTTTTACGGCCTGGACTCGTGTCTTTGAAAACTACGTTCTGGTGATACAGGAGACTACACTGGCTGATGCGAGGAAGCGCGCACTTTTGATACATTGCTTGGGCACCGAAGGTCAGAGACTCTTCTATACATTAACAGTAGCTGATAATAGCTATGAGACTGCACTTGCGGCCTTGAGGAATTTTTTTGTCCCAAGACTTCATGTCGTGGCAGAACGATATAAATTTCGGCAACGTGATCAGGAAAATGGCAGTGAGTCCACGGAGCAATACATTGCTTCATTAAGGGAGATGGTCGTCCCATGTGAGTTAGGAGAGCTGGCAGCCGAAATGATCTGGGACCAGCTGGTCGAGAAAACAAACTCACCTCACATTAGAGAGCAGTTACTGCTAGAAACGGGACTGACATTACAGAAAGCTATAACCATCGCAACACAGACTTGAATCGGAAATGGCGGAGGCCAAGATCATAGGCCAAGGGGCTGCTAGTGCCATACAGGCCATACACCCTGTACACCCTGTGCAGACACAGGATTCGCAGAGCAGCAAAAGACCCTTTAGACTCGCTGGGAGAGGTATTTCAGATCAGCGATCACAACTGGCTCAAGGGAAGACATGTTATAGATGCGGTTCTGTAAACCACACAGCTAATTACTATGGATGCCCAGCAAAGGATGCACAGTGCAACAGCTGCAAAAAGAGAGGACATTTTGCTAAAGTATGCTCAAAGCAGGTTCACGAAGTGACTGTGCCTGTCGTGAATGTGTTGAGTGTGGACAATACGACTCGAGATGCTGATAAGATAATGTGCACTGTACAAGTTACTGCTGCTGGGGGAGAGCCGATGGACATTGAACTAATGTTAGATACAGGCTCGGCAGTATCCATACTTCCTGAATCTGTCTACATGTAATGTATCAATAATGTGTCACTGACTGAGCCAAAACTATACTTGGTTAGCTACCTGAGAAACCCGATTCCTGTGCGTGGTTGCCTGCATGCCGATGTGACTTTCGAGAATCACTGTGCACCTGATGAATTCTACATAGTGCAGAGCGGCACTGCCATTCCATTCTGGGCAGAGACCTGGTTGCTGCAGCCGACATGCAATTACTGAATGGTCGCATCACTTCGACCACCCAAAACAGGACAAATCGAACTCCAGTGGCAAATGTTACAGGTGACAGCAAGGAGGACACCCTGGGCTGTGTCAAAGGGGTTTATTACCTTCGCAAAAGCGGAAGGTTATGTTTTGATCGCTGTGTATTTATTTGTATGTCTGTGTGTGTGTATGTTAATCGCATAACTCAAAAAGTATTCAACCGAATTGCATGAAATTTGGTGGGATGATTGGTTATTATACGGGACACATTTGATTAGATTTTGGGAAACAGATTTGCTCAAATTCTGACTATTTTTAACTCGATCGTATTTCACTCAAAGTTATGAGCGACTGAAGAAGAAGATGTCCATCCAGGACGTCATCACTATAACGCGATCTCCCCCGATCATTTCAACCTCCAAAAAAATTATAATTGCAGATTTGACAATAGATGAGGCATATTAACAAACGAATGAAACAGATTTGCTCAAATTCTGACTATTTTTAACTCGATCGTATTTCACTCAAAGTTATGCGCGACTGAAGAAGAAGATGTCCATCCAGGACGTCATCACTATAACGCAATCTCCCGCGATCATTTCAACCTCAAAAAAAATTATAATTGCAGATTTGTCAAGAGATGAGGCATATTAACAAACGAATGAAACAGATTTGCTCAAATTCTGACTATTTTTAACTCGATCGTATTTCACTCAAAGTTATGAGCGACTGAAGAAGAGGATGTCCATCCAAGACGTCATCACTATAACGCGATCTCCCGCAATCATTTCAACCTCAAATGAAATTCAAATTGCAGATTTGTCAATCGGGGAGGCATATTAACAGACGAATGAAACAGATTTGCTCAAATTCTGATTTTTAAAAATCGATCGCATTTCACATAAAGTTTGAGGTACTAAAGAAGAAGAAGATTCGTTTAGCTTCTCAGATAAAATAAATAATTCTGTCTGCAATTTCAGGTTAATTACCTTCGCAAAAGCGGAAGGTTATGTTTTGATCGCTGTGTATTTATTTGTATGTCTGTGTGTGTGTGTGTATGTTATTCGCATAACTCAAAAAGTATTCAACCGATTCGCATGAAATTTGGTGGGATGATAGGTTATTATCCGGGAACCATTTGATTAGATTTTGGAATCGATCGGGTCAAAGGTCAAGGTCAAGGTCATGAAAAGGTCAAAATCGTCTTTTTACCATAGCGCGGTCAATTTGTGTCCAATTTGTATGAAACTAATGCCAAAATGTTCAGAATTCAATGCCCAATCTTGTGATATGCGACATGACACTCTGACGTCATAACCCTTGTTTGTATGTCTGTGTGTGTGTGTGTGTGTGTATGTTATTCGCATAACTCAAAAAGTATTCAACCGAATTGCATGAAATTTGGTGGGATGATTGGTTATTATACGGGACACATTTGATTAGATTTTGGGAGCAATCGGGTCAAAGGTCAGGGGGGTCACGACCTTGCAAAATGTGCGTTTTTTGTCATAACTCGGTCAATTCTTATCCGATTTGCATGAAATCAGCACCAAACTGTTCACTGTTCTGTTCCCTACACTCCCATGCCAAGTACAGAACAGTAGCTGCGGCGAAGGTATGCGCTCTACCGAGTGCCCGTTCTAGTTCATCTTGTTAAAATACGACCTAATGTGACTCCAATCTAGCAAAAGCTGCGCCGCTTGCTTTTTTCTGTGAGAGATGCTGTTTCTCAGGAGTTGAAAAAGCTCGTTAAATTGGATGTAATTGAGCCAATTGAATCTTCAGAGTGGGTTTCACCAATTGTAGTGACAATGATGAAAAACGGAGAGATTTGTCTGTGTGTGGATTTAAGAGAACCAAATAAAGCGGTGGTGATTGATGGATATCCTCTTCCACATATGGAGGAGATGTTTGCCGAGCTGCGAGGCAGCACGCTTTTCTCCACACTGGATCTGCAAAGTGCGTACCACCAGGTTGTATTGCATGAGCACAGCAGGGACCTCAATGCCTTCATTACGCCTGAGGGATTGTTTCACTACAAACGAATCCCTTACGGGCTCGCTTCAGCACCCAATTGTTTCCAGAGGATGATGTCTGCCATTTTAATAAACCAACCCGGAGCTCGGTGTTACCTAGCCAATGTAATCGTTTTTGGAGGGACTCCCAAAGCACATGATAAAAACCTCAGAGAGGTACTACAACATATCGATGCAGCTGGGCTGAAACTGAACCTTTCAAAATGCCACTTCAGACAGACGGAGTTGTCATTTTCAGGACATGTGGTGTCACATGCAGGACTGAAACCTGACCCTGCTCATGTTGTTGCTGTGTCACAAGCACCCCCACCGAAAGACCTTACAGAGATTACGCTCTTTTCTCGGACTCACGTCATGGTATGCAAAATTCATCCCTAACTATGCATCGGTCGTGGAACCTCTGAGAGAATTATTACGGGGACCACTCACCTTCTCCTGGTCAGTCAAGGCACAGCAAAGTTTCGACTCAGTTAAAGAACTGATTGTCAGTAGTCCAACTATCGCTCTTTTTGATCCAGAGCTATACAGTATAGTGACAAGTGATGCCTCTGATTTTGGTCTTGGAGCGGTCCTGATGCAAATCCACGCTGACAAAACAGAGAAAACCATTGCATTTGCATCCCGAACGCTGGCTGAATCGGAAAGAAAATATTCCACGGGGGGAAAGGAAGCGCTTGGATGCATGTGGGCGACAGAGAAGTGGAGGACTTATCTCTAGGGCAGACATTTCACATTATGCACTGACCACAGTCCTCTCACTACACAGCTTTCCAGAAAAGGATTGGGAAGAGCTCGAATGCACGTGGCAAGATGGTCCACATGGCTTCTGTCATTTAATTATGACATTCAGTACAAGCCTGGCTCTGAAAACGTAACAGCTGATTGCTTGTTTCGTCTGCCACTACCTACTTCAGAGCCAAGCCTGGAGGATGATGTTGAGATTGTCGCGCTCACATCGACCCTCATTGCTGTGACAGCTGAAGAATTCAAAACTGCCTGTATTTTTTGTCCTGTTCAAGCAAAGTTGCGTGAAATGCTTACAAAGCGCTGGCCGAAAACGTCAAAAGGCCTGGATCCTGATCTTCCTTACTTCAGATTCCAAAGTGAACTGTCATTACAAGAGGACTGTGTGATGAGAGGTACTCACTGCCTGCTTGTCCCGGATGCACTTCAACCACATTTCATCAAATTAGCACATGACACTCACCAGGGCATAGTGAGGACAAAGCAGCGGTTAAGGGATCTGTACTGGTGGCCGGGAATGGACGCGCATGTAGAGTCCGCAATCAAAGCTTGCATTACTTGTCAGCAGCACGACAAGACAGCTGTGAAACACGCATCACCACTGCAGCCGGTTCCTTATCCTGATGCAGCTTGGGAGAAACTGGCAATCGACATAGTGTGGCCCTTCGATTCTGCACCACTGGACTGTCGTTTTGCTATCACACTCTTCGATTACTTTAGCAAATGGCTAGAAATTGCCTTCACCTCCCAGGTCACTTCCACTACAGTGATCAAGTTCCTGTCATCTGTCGTCAGCAGAGAAGGCAACCCAAAAGAGTTGATATCCGACAATGGTTCACAATTCACTTCTCGGGAATTTGAAACCTTTCTGAAAGACAGAGAGATTACACACAGAAAGTGAGCAGTCCACTACCCACAAGCGAATGGAGAAATAGAACGATTCAATCGAAGCTTAAAAGAAAGCTTGCTCACTGCTAACATCAAGGGTAAAGACTGGAAAACATTTACAACGGACTCTCTTCAAACATACCGGGCAACCCGACATGCCACAACACAGCGATCACCTGCTGAACTGCTTCATGGGAGAGAGATGCACACCAAGCTGCATGTATCTGTGTTACAGATGCCAAAGGCCAACACACGATCACGCAAAGACAGCACTCGCATTACAAGAGAAGCAGAACAAGCAAAAGGCGTACACTGACAAACCACTCCTTCCTGACATCACCGCACAACCAGCTCAAGACACATCAGAATATGTGCCAGTCGGCCGGGATGCCAGAGTTCGCAGACCTCCACTCTGGACACGAGATTATGTGATGATGTCATCTAAAGTTTTTAGAGAGTAAGAAAAGGAAGCTATGATAAACTGTTGCATGTTTATTATTACTTGTTTTATGGTTAATCCATGCTGTGGTATTACTACATTTCAACTTCTCGTTAAATATATATATATTTATATATTGTTACGGTTTTTAGAACCTTCACTTGTAAATAATAATTCTTGTAAATAATTCTCTTCACCCATAGTTAGTCCATACTATGGGTGAAGGTTGCACCCATAGTTGCAATGACCAAGAAAAAGGTTGCACCCATAGTTAGTCCATATTGCAACACGTAGGGCACCATAGGAACTTCTTCAGTTATTTCATTAGTATGTGTTTCAGGTAAGGCTCTGTTTCCAATAGTTTGACTCTGCGTTGCATTAATCAAATAACCTAGGTCCCTTGTTCAATCCCCTTCATTTTGCGGCTTTAGCCTCCCTACAAATTGTATTGTGCGTCTCTGCCAGCCGCAGCGCTGGCTCCAAATGCCATTAACCACGCGGTCAAGCTGGAGAAAAAGGGGGAGGAGTTGTCGGAGCGAGGCATGGCTCCATCAACGTGTCACGAAGGGAGGAGCCGGTGAACCCTCGCGACCAATCAGGGCCGAGGCGTGTTTACCAATGTAGGCGGACCTAAAAAGCATGCGGCTTGATACGCGAGCGCGTGATAAAAGCGCTCGCGTGGAACTATTTCGAGAGAGAGGGAGAGACGGTGAGAGAGAAGAGGTTGAGGAGGTTGTGAGGCAGAGCAGGAGAGCCAAAGAGGTACCAGAGAACGCGACCAGACACGAAGCTTAGTGAGAGAGTCGGTCCGATCGCGCCGACAATATCGCGGCAATATCAACCGCGCTGCCTGCCGGGTTTCGCCGCGGAACCGGAGCGTGAACCAGAGTGGAATACGTGGACCGGAGTGGAGCGTGAACCTGGAGCCGGACCTCAACGCCTGAAGCATCTGCCAGGACCTTCATCCCCTACCATCTGCCTGGACCTTCTCCTCCTTCCTGCTATTACCCTTTCGTGTAAGTCTGTCTGTATTGTCCTGGGCGTGTTAATTAAGACTGTGTAAGCTTGCCCTGTGTCCTTTTGCTCTTCTTCTTGTATATGCCCTTCTTTCGTTTCCTCTTTTAGTAGTATAGTAATAAACCATATTTGTTCTTTCCTTACCTTTTGGATTCCTCTATTCGATCGCTTTCGCCTTTTCTCCCCATTGAGTACCCGTGGCACGATTAGAACTGCTCAGAATCGGGTTAGTATTCTATTGTTAACGGCCAGAGTCGCAGCTCGCTTCGCTCGGCGTATCCATTAACGCTGCGGCCCAGGTTGGAGTTATCTCCTCGCTTACGGCCGTTGGTAGTACTTAGGTAATAAGACGAATTGGGCTTACAACCCTACTTACCACCGACCGGAAGTGACGTCATAGCTTCCAGGATCGGAGACGTCCAGCTTAAAAGACAAGGAGACTAACCCCCCCCCCCCTTGGTATATATATATATATATATATATATATATATATATATATATATATATATGTATGTATATATATATATATATATATATATATATATATATTGTTACGGAACCCAACGTCGGCCTATGGTTCCCCTTTGAGGGGGGATTAGTCCCCTCGATTATTGCTGACCGACGTGGTCCCTGAAGCTGCACCGCGACCTCCGAAAAAGCCGGTGAGCAGCTTCGTTCGTGACCGCGGATTGGGATGTTAATTTGCCAAGCGGATGGCAGCCACGGCCCGAACCGTTAACAATGACTAACCAGATTCTCAAACGTTGGCCAAATCGTGCCAGCGGTATTCAATTTGGAAAAGACAAAGACGACGGATGTGAAGAAGAAGAAGACAAGAGGTAGGAAATACGAATATGATTTATTTACTATTTACAATCAAAAGAAACCAAGGAGAAGGAAGGATAATAAAAGAAAGCAGAAAGAGGGACGGACCAGAAGGACACAGTGAAACTTAGCTTACCTATGCAGTCTTACTTAACCCAGGACAGAACAAACAAAGACGGACTCACACAAATGGGGAAATGAAGGCAGGAACGATTCGGTGGAAGGAGAGGAAGGTTCAGCTTGGACCAGAGGACGATCGGGCCGGGAGGGAGCAGCCGCCGACTCTCCACACTCTCGTTCGTCCGGCGGCGTTGCTCGCGGCCATGGGTCGAAGTGCCGTTAGAAACTCAACCCCACCCAGCTGCGGTGGATTCAGCGGCGGTGGACTCCCCACATATCTGCTGTGGGGCCTTCCTTGGTCAGCCGCTCCAACTGGACTCTCCGCTCCTCCTCAACTGGACTGGACTCGACTGGGCTCCGGTGGACTGCCAACTCTCTCACGCATCTGCCGTCTCTTGCGCAACTCTTTGAACTCAGAACTTCTTTGCCTTTACCAAGCTCATCTGGACTCTTTTTTCAAAGGCTTCCACGCGCGCTTATATAACGCCGCGGGCGATCAAGCCGCCGGCCTCCAGGACACGCCCATCGGTGAGCTCGTCTCGGCCCTGATTGGTGGGCACGGGCTCTCTGGCTCCACCCTTGATGACGATGGGCGGGCACGCCCTTCTTCCCCGAGTTGGAGCACATGGGCAATGGCAGCGAATGCAGTTGGCAATAGAGGCTTTGGGAATGGGGATGAAAGGGGATCTATCTATTTGAATTCGGTGCAATGGAGTGTCAATTAATGGAAGACACAGCCTTAACCTACATAGAATAAGGAAATAAACTACCAACCAGGAGGAAATCTATGATTGGCTAACGTGATTGTTTATGACCTAATTACGGGACGCACTTTGACCTTTATATACAACTGGAGGAAGGAGGGTGATATTTTACAATGTACTACACAATAAAAAACACAATTCTCATATCCACAACACTGAACCCTCCTCCTCTTAGGCACGTCCCGGGCCTATGACCTTTACTTTTAGTGTGGCACGTAGGTGTAGTTCCCTCTACATTTAACCTGACCTTGAGTGTGACAGTTTTAAAACATAAATAAATATGTCCCGCTGCTCCATTGCACCCTGCCTAACAGATTCACGCCCACAACTAACCGAATTGCGGGATGGTCTTCAAACTATACATTTACGATGGGAGAGTATTATTTACATTTACTCTATTTTTATTTACAATGGCAACCCAGGACCTGTGATTGTTCTTTTGGGGGGGAGGCAGTCTGCTCTGCATTGACGCACCATGAAGCACCCAAAAACGCACCAAAAACACCATCAAGCACCAATCGGTGCACAGTCACCACAGTTCAATAATAAAAATAAACACAACAAACCCTTGGTGGTGTCTTGCTCTTTGGCTCCCTCTGCTGGCTATTGCTCTCTTCCAGTTGTTGTCATCATCTTTGCTGGCGGCCTATTTGGGCATAAAACTTGCACAAAACGTGTCCGTTTTTGTTTGTTTATGGCCCACATGGCCGACAATTGTGGTTCACCTGTGGGGCATAGGTGCCCTGTGACCCAGGTCCGCCAGCAAGATCTCAGGCCTTCATGGCCGGTTCCAGCAGAGGGGCCATGCCCCAACCCATGGGGTCCACAAGTGGTGCTCAGCCACAGACATGTGGTCCATACGTGGTGCATCGATGCAGACAGCTGGTTGCGAGAGTTCCGGGCGCACAATGGCGGACTCCCGCATGCTCCCCTCGGCGCCCAGTGGCGCACAGTCCTTGTGTGGGAGACAAGGGGGGGGGGGGGGGTGGGGGAAAGACAGGTGAGCGAGGGGTAAGGTCACAAGGGTACACATCAATACAGGCAATGCAAGGCGAGGTGCGTATGGAGACGGAGCGGAGAAAAGCTCGTCCCTACCGTACGTCACCCCCCCTGTCACCTACTCTACTCTTGCCCTTACCCCATATTTACAACAATCTACACATTTACAAATTCGTCACTATCGTCACGTCTTCCCCATATTTCCCCTACACCAAATTCGTCTTCACTCCCACTAATCCAAAATTTGCCATCACCCAATTCATCATCAATCCTCATAAGGAGGAAGAGATGGAACAACAAAGCACAATGTCACACCCACATCATGATGCGTCTCACATTCCAAACATTTGCACAATAAAATAATAAAAACAACCATGGCATGGTGTGGAGGTACGTCATCCCAGGTGAGTGGATGTAGATGGTGCGAGGTGATTCTTAATCCTAACTATCTTCTAAATGACATTAACACACTTTACACTACCCGGGGTCTTCCCTGCCAATCCATTGGCCAACTTACCCTATGGGTTCTAAAAACCAATTCCCATTGACCAAACTGTGGTGCTTCTCAATTTGGGGTCTCACTCCCCCGATTCATCTCCCTGTGCCCTTGCACAATTTCCGGGCTGGGTCGTGTAGCTCTCCCCAGCAGGTCTACCCACCTGCACACCTCCACCACTGTAGTTGCCACCCGAGCTTACTTAGCTCCTCACCCTAACCTATCTAATTGGGGAAGGCCCCTCCTGGCTCTGTCACCCCTCGGTGCCCTCTGGCACTGGCCTACCCGGGTCCGTCCTCCGGATCCTCGTGCCCCATCCACAACTCTACCGGCTCCCAGAACCCACCTGCGGCCTCACCTGGCCGACATCCTCACAGTGGTGGAGTGCTCAATCAACTACACATACTAACAGGCTACACGCCCAGCCATTTCCACAACACTAATGCACCCATTCAACCTCCATTCTTCCACACGCACCACAGATGCCAATATCCAACCACAATTTACCTGTACCCTCTACCTAACTCTTACACTACCCTCCCCGGGTATTCGTGATGGGGGTCCATCCTTCACCCATTCACACCTTCGCACCATCCACTCCACTCCACAGTTTCCACCATACTCACTCCACGACCATCCATTCCACACTCCATATATTCCACACTCCATGTATTCCACACTCCATGTATTCCACACTCCATGTATTCCACACAACCATTCTCCATACCTCCTGTAGTTGCACACCTGTGCAATCACACCTGGTGCCACCTGCACCCTCCTTCCTCCCTGGACCATTTGGGTCAACACAACACACATCACCATCACTCCCTCATACACTGCTCCATACACCTGTTTAGTTGCACACCTGTGCAATCACACCTTTAAACACACACACGGCATCATCTGTTCTACCTGGTGCCCTGCTAAAACTCGCGCTTCCCCGTCGCCCCTTGCATTATTGCGCTCCCTCGTCATTATCATCCAACTACCCTCTCTATGTCGCCACTACCGGTTCAATGTTGCTACCTAAACCTTACCGTTACCTTTTGTCAATCTCTAGCTCCTTACACACGATATCCTAACCCTCCCGGGCTAGTTTTCACTGCCAAACCCCATAGCTACTGCTCCTTTGCCCCCGTTGTGAGGGATGGCAGAGTTGCCATCCCACCACATCGGGTATCTCTCACTACCAATTTTGCACACCAAATTCCAGCCAATTAAAAATTTGCCAATCACTACCAATCATCTGCCAATCATCACTCTGACAATCCTTGCCAATCATCAAATTTTGTTTTTCAATTTCGGGTCCAAAACACAATCCTCATCACACGTCTACTCAATTGAGCCTCTCAGTGCGCCAATTCATTTCCAAAGCTCGGCTTCGCAAAGCCGAGCAATGAATGCGGGTGGTTTGGTGCCGGCGGTTGGATGCGTCCGGCACTCGGTGCAGGGAAGGACGCTTACCCGGCCGAGATCCCATGCACCATCTCGGCACGGAGCCGTCCAATGGCCTGATCTCGCCCTGCCGGAACGCCTCAACAAAAAGGGGTCGCCATGATGACCCTTCTTACCGAGCCGCCCGTTCCGCCGAGCGGAGCACGGACGCGGCCGTTCAGAGCGCGGCCCGGCGTGGATCCCGCACGGCGGTTCTTTCGAAACCGCTGCGGTCACAATCCCCTCTGGTCCCCGCGGCACACGAAGCCCGGCACGCACCAAAGGCCCGCTTCGGCTATAAGTCGCTCTAACCGCTAACCCGGTTAGCGTCGATGCTCCACTCGCATGCTCACACCCCGCAGCCCGTTCCTTGCTCATACATCCAGCCGTTCCCATGCTCTTCATCATTGCACCTTCTCTTACACACCCAGGTACACTCAATCCGCTTACAGACTTGGTCACACACCTGACCACCGAACACCTTGGCACACACTCGTCGTTCGCACACCTCACCAACACACCTCTTCGCGCCCCCTTCTCGGTCACCTCCTCCGTGACAATCACAGGTGTGCTCTCACTCGCACACCCAACCACGTGCCTCACTACCAACTCCAGTGTGCATTCCCATACGCGCTCTACCATTCCAGGTGTGCATCCTTCCATTCCAGGTGTACATCCTCTCGCACCAGCCACAATCAACTCACGCTCCGTGTCACTCTTACTACTTTCACCACCACACTCGGTCGCGCATTCACCCTTACTCTTGGCAGCGCACTCTGTACCCATACACTCCTCTGTTACACACCTTTCTCGTGCATTCTTTTGCACACACTCTCCCGTTACACCCTCCGTAACCCTCACCACAGGTGTGCACTCTCTCGTTACATCTTCTGTAACACTCCCCACTACGCACTTCCATGTGCCCCCTCACACACGCGCTATGACCAACTCACTCTCGACAGCACACTCACTCCTCGGCGCGCACTTTTTCCTCACACACCCCATAGTCGGACATTCTCGCACACCTCTTCCTTCGCACACCGTACCTGTCGCACACTTCACCAGCGGCTTCTCACGAACACCCGGGTCCAAACCAACCCCCAAGCCGACTGAAGCTCCCCTCACACCATATACATTTCCACGTATATCGCCACTCACCTTGGCACCTCGTCTCCGCACCTCCTTCGCCACCTGCAAACTCTTTATCTGGTTAGCAAGCACACCATCACGATTTGAGCACCGACCTTGTACATATTCCATCACCTCCTCACTTATCTCCCTCTTAGTTTCCCTCCGTCTCTTCTTAATTTCACTCACCCCCTCTTCCACATCCTCTAACTTTTGCTTCACCTCTTTTATTTCCCGGTGCGTCTTCTCCATTTCTTCCTCTAATTTTTCCTTTACCGTCTCTATGTGCGTCCTCACCTCCCGGTCCTTCGTCTCCATTGCCTCCGTCACCTCGTCCAACCTCGTTGTCAGTCCCTCATGTACCATCTGACATTCCCTCTTCGTCGCTATCAAGTCATTTTTGAGTTCTTTTTGTGTCGCCTTTAACCCTCCTAGTACCGCAGTGTTCTTTTCCACCTGCTCCACTAATTCCCTTTGTCCCACCGTCAGCTGTTCCACCTCCTGCGTCAGGTCCTCTATGCCCCCTTGTAACTTGGCCGTCCCATTCCTCACCTCTTTCTCCATACGCTTCTCACTTCGCTTTACCTCCTCGCGTACCCCCGAGACCTCCTCGCTTACACCTCGTCTTATTTCCTCCTTCATCTCCTCCCTTTCTTTAGTAGATGCCGCCTTCATCTGTTCAAACTCATCCCTCTGGGCATCCAATTTGGTTTCTATCCCGATTTTCACCTCCTTTATCTGCTCTCCCATTTGTTTAATTTCCCGGGCCGATTGCTCCCCTATTTCCCGCAATTTGTTTTCCATCTTGTTTTCTAACCCCCCTAACCCATTTTTCACCCCCTCTATCTGATTCTCCTGGGCAGCCATTCTATTTTCCACCCCCGTTAACCCATTCTTTACCTCTTTTATCCCATTGTCTAACCCCTCAAATTTATTGTCCAACCCCTTAAAATTATTGTCTAACCCCTCAAATTTACTGTTCAACCCCTCTCTTAATTGCTCACTGTCAGCCCTCCTTCTGTCTTCCATTTCTTCACCCGACTTAACCATAAGGGCCCTCATTTCAGCCAGAAATAATTGCATGTCTTCCACCGTTGGTACGAAGGGCGTGGCTCTATTTGGTGCCGCTGCAACCACGTGCGCGAGGGCGCCATTTTGCGCGCCTGATACCCCCCTCAACCACCTCCTCATTGTTCTCCTCCACCATTTCTTCCCTCTGTTCCTGGGTTACCCCTAACCCCTGTTCTATTTCCCCCACCGGCATCCCGCCGCCTTGACTATCCATGGCACGCTTTTCAAATTTAAGATTTTATAAAACACAATATTTCGGCCCACTCGTAATTTGAGCGCACTAAGCGCTTCAGGTCCGTATCCCACTCCTGACACCAATTGTTACGGAACCCAACGTCGGCCTATGGTTCCCCTTTGAGAGGGGATTAGTCCCCTCGATTATTGCTGACCGACGTGGTCCCTGAAGCTGCACCGCGACCTCCGAAAAAGCCGGTGAGCAGCTTCGTTCGTGACCGCGGATTGGGATGTTAATTTGCCGAGCGGATGGCAGCCGCGGCCCGAACCGTTAACAATGACTAACCCGATTCTCAAACGTTGGCCAAATCATGCAACCGGTATTCAATTTGGAAAAGACAAAGACGACGGATGTGACGAAGAAGAAGACAAGAGGTAGGAAATACGAATATGATTTATTTACTATTTACAATCAAAAGAAACCAAGGAGAAGGAAGGATAATAAAATAAAGCAGAAAGAGGGACGGACCAGAAGGACACAGTGAAACTTAGCTTACCTATGCAGTCTTACTTAACCCAGGACAGAACAAACAAAGACGGACTCACACGAATGGGGAAATGAAGGCAGGAACGATTCGGTGGAAAGAGAGGAAGGTTCAGCTCGGACCAGAGGACGATTGGGCTGGGAGGGAGCAGCCGCCGACTCTCCACACTCTCGTTCATTCGGCGGCGTTGCTTCGCGGCCACGGGTCGAACTGCCGTTAGAAACTCAACCCCACCCAGCTGCGGTGGATTCAGCGGCGGTGGACTCCCCACTTATCTGCTGTGGGGCCTTCCTTGGTCAGTCGCTCCAACTGGACTCTCCGCTCCTCCTCAACTGGACTGGACTCGACTGGGCTCCGGTGGACTGCCAACTCTCTCACGCATCTGCCGTCTCTTGCGCAACTCTTTGAACTCAGAACTTCTTTGCCTTTACCAAGCTCGTCTGGACTCTTTTTTCAAAGGCTTCCGCGCAGGCTTATATAAAGCCGCGGGCGATCAAGCCGCCGGCCTCCAGGACACGCCCATCGGTGAGCTCGCCTCGGCCCTGATTGGTGGGCACGGGCTCTCTGGCTCCACCCTTGATGACGATGGGCGGGCACGCCCTTCTTCCCCGAGTTGGAGCACATGGGCAATGGTGGCGAATGCAGTTGTCAGTAGAGGCTTTGGGAATGGGGATGAAAGGGGATCTATCTATTTGAATTCGGTGCAATGGAGTGTCAATTAATGGAAGACACAGCCTTAACCTACATAGAATAAGGAAATAAACTACCAACAAGGGGGAAATCTATGATTGGCTAACGTGATTGTTTATGACCTAATTACGGGACGCACTTTGACCTTTATACACAACTGGAGGAAGGAGGGTGATACTTTAGAATGTACTACACAATAAAAAACACAATTCTCATATCCACAACAATATATATATATATATATATATATATATATATATATATATATATATATATATATATATATATATATATACATATATATATATATATATATGTTACGGATCTCTCCGTCGGCCTTCTTCCCCTTATCAAGGGGGGATCAACCCCCTTGTCTTTGACTGACCGACGTGAGTCCTGAAGTTGCACAGCTACCCCCGAAGAGACAGGTGCACAACCTCGTTCGTAACCGCGGACAGATGTTAATTGCCGAGCGGTCTAGCAACCGTGGCACGAACCATTAGCAGAGACTAACCCGATCCTGAACGTTGGCCAAATCGTGCCACAGGTATTCAATTGGGAAATCACAACGACGACGGATGTAAGGGAAAGAAATGCAAGGTAGGAAGAACAAATCTAATTTATTATTATTATTTACAAGACCAAAAGAACCAAGGAGAATGGAAAGATAAGAAAATAACGACAGAAAGAGGGACGGACCAGAAGGACACAGTGCAACACTAGCTTAACTAAACGGTCTTACTTCACCCCAGGGACAAGACAAAAGACAGACTATGAGCACACTTACACAGGGGATGATGGCAGGAACGAATGCTGGAGGTGGATGGCTGGAGGGAGAGGAAGGTCCAACGGGAACTAGGTCACGGTCGGGCCGGGATCGGGCAGCCGCCGTTCCTCTGCGGCCACGGTCGGCACCGCCGTCAACGCCCTAGCTGTGGTCATGCAAGCTGCCGTGGTACGAGCTCCGCCGGTTCAAACTGCTGCTGCTGTTAGAGCTCCGCTGGTCCAAGCTGCTCCTGCGTACCGCTGCGTCACGTGCTCTCCAAAGGCTTATTATTGCTCATCCGCCGCGTGCTCTCCAAAGACTCATCTGCCGTATCTCCTTTAAAAGCTTGCGCGGGCGCTTTTATATCGCGCCTCGCGATCAACCCCCGCCCCACCCGTGCTGGTATCTCACCCGTCCTGATTGGTGGGTGGGGGCTCGTTGGTTCCACCTTCCGATGACGATGGCGGAGACACGCCTTTCTTCTCCGAAATTACCTCGTGGCTAATGGTGGAGTGCAGTTGGCAATCGAGGCTTTGGGAATGGGGGGCTTTGGGAATGAAAGGGAATCTACCTTATTTCCATTCGGTGCAATGCAGTGTCAATTAATGGAAGACAGAGCCTTAAACTAATACACATAATAAGGAGATAACTACTGAAAAGGGAAATCTATGATTTGCTACGTGATTGTATATGGACTAACTAAGGGACGACCTTTGACCTTTACACACAACACGGAGGGTGATATTTACACACAAAAAAAACACAATTCTCAGATCCACAACAATATATATATATATATATATATATATATATATATATATATATATATACATATATATATATATATATATATATATATATATATATATATATATATATATATATATATATTGTAACGGATTTGGGAATTGTGTGTGTAATTTGAGGTAAAACTTGTTGTAAATATCACCCTCTGAAAATGTAGTGAATCTGTGTAAATACCCCCATAATTGTAAAGGTCAAAAGGGTCGTCCCCATTAGTTAATTCATATACATACACGTAGCCAATCATATATCCTTCTAAATAGTTAGCTCCTTATTCTATGTAGTTCAAGGCTCTGTTCCCATTAGTTGACACTCCATTGCACCGAATCAAGTTAGGATAGCTCCCCTTCAATGACATTTTCCAGCCGAACTCTCCCTCTCTGGGTAACGAAGCTTAACAAGCGTGGGGTGCGCGGCTCCTCAATGGGCCTGGCTTGGGAAGCGGCATTCGCCGCTATGATGAAGATGTGCTCGTTGCTCTGTTTGGACAGGAAGGGCGGGGTCACCGGGAAGAGGCACGCCCAGCGCGCGCCACGAGGGGCGGGGTGTTCAGCCCCATGCCCAAGTAAGGACACAAGGCCGTGGCTCGCCACGAGGGGCGCGCCGTTCGACTCTCTGCCCAAATAAGGTAGCAAGACCATGCCATTGCCTTATAAGGGCACGAAACAGAGCACGGAGGCGGGCGGTACCGAAACTGACGAGGGCGTGGCAGCCCCGCGCTTGAGAGGTAAGAGAGATATACGTGCGACGATCGCGCAAGCAGGAGATTGAGGGAGAAAGACGCGTCATATGATTTGGAGAGAAAGAGAGGACCAAAAGAGCCCGAGGTGTGCAGCGACAACCAGCCCCTGCCGCGTGCAACGAGATACGTGTGCCGACGTCGCCCTGCTCGCTCCCAGCCTGAAAAGGACCGGCTTGCTGTGCACCCTGCCAAGCCTTCCAGCTTGTGGTTCGACCTTCTTCTCCCACCAGCCAAACCAACCTGCAATTCCCCATTCGTGTGAGTCTGTTTGTGTTGTCCTGTCGGGGTATAAGTTAAGCCAGTTTAATATAAGCTAATATTGCACTGTGTCTACTTGCTTCTTTCTGTTCAGTTATTTTCTTATCCTTTCCATTCTCCTTGGTTATTTTTGGTCTTGCTAATAGTTCGCAATAAATCATATTTGTTCTTCCTACTTCTTCTTCTTCTCTTCTTCACATTCGGTCGCTTTAGTGATTTCCAGATTGAGGATACGTGGCACGATTCGGCCGACGCACATAAATCGGGTCTAGTCTTCGTTAACCGGCTCACGCCGCAGTTAGCTTCGCTCGGCGTTATCCATCCATTACGCTGCGGCCGTGAGCGAGGGAGTATTTCCTCGCGTACCGGGAAGCGCTGGTATTTAGGTCATAGGACGGTTGGGCCTAATCCTCTACCCAGCGCCGACCGGGCGTGGCGTCATACCCCCGGGACCACGTCGGTCAGTCATAAACGAGGGGATTAATCCCCCCTTGGTAAGGGGAGAGAGGCCGACGTTGGCGTCCGTAACAATATATGTATATTGTTACGGTCCGCAGTTAAGGATGTTGGTTTGCCGAGCGGATGGCACCGCGACCTAACAGTTTCCCCGATTCACCCGAACGTTGGCCGTATCGCGCCACAGATATTCAATAGGGAAAAGACAAAAGTGACACGGATGTGAAGAAGAAGGAGGAGACGAAAAGGTTGACAAATACTACGAAATTTATTTACTATTTACAGGCTCAAAATAACCAAGGAGAAGGAAAGATAAGAAAATAATAGACAGAAGATATTAGAGACACAGTGAAAATTCCTTATACAAGCTTAACTTATTCCCTGGACAGAACAAACAAAGACGGACTCACACGGGGAATTGCAGAGTGGATTGGCTGGAAGGAGGTGTGTGGCTGGAGGGGGAGGAAGGCACGGAGCTGGCTGGAGCTTGATCCCGCATGGGATGTCGGGCTGGACCTCGACGGCCGCTGATGCCACCGATCCTGTCGTGTGCGCGGGATGACGGGTCGGAGCTGCTTGGTGGAGCCGACGCGCTGGTGGGGGGTCTGGCGTGACGGGTTCTCTCCTCTCTCTTTCTTGGTCCAACCACTCTTTCTCTCTCTCTTGGCCCAATCACTCCTCACCACCGACAACTCAACGCAACCAACGCAACCACTCAACACAACCACTGACCACCACTGACGACCAACTAACGACCAACTCCAGCTCTGACCAAAACCACACAACTCAGCTCTTCGCAACTTCTTGCGCGCGCGCCTTTATAGCACCTCCGGCGATTAAGCCGCCGGCTTTTTGGACATGCCCATCGGTGTGCTCACCTCGGCCCTAGTTGGACGCGCGACCCTCTGGCTCCGCCCTTGATGACGACGGGCGGGCACGCCTTTCTTCCCCGACCCGAGCACATGTTCAATGGTGGTTTTGGGGCGAAAACAACCCACAGCTGTAACAAACTGGCAAACTGCCCAGTGCAGTTGGCAATGGAGACTTGGAGGGGATGTAGCTGGAAATTGAGGCTTGGCAATGGAAGTTTTGGGAGTGGGAATGGGGAATGAAAGGAATCTATCTATTTCACTTGGTGCAATGGAGTGTCATTTTAATGGAAGACAAAGCCTTAACCTAATACACAGAATAAGGAAATAAACTACTGAACAAGGGTATTATAGTGTCCTTCAATGTATGCTTTATGGAATTAACTACCGGGACGCCCTTTGACCTTTATACACACTGGAGCAAGGAGGGCTCAGACTAAACAATAATTCATAACAATTTACAATGCAATACAACACAATCAAAAAAACACAATCCTCATTTCCGCAACACTGCACCCTCCTCCTCTTAGGCACGACCCGGGCCTATAACTTTAATTTAGTGTGACACGTAGGTGTAGTTCCCTCTACTTTTAACCTGACCCTGCGTGCGACAGTCTTAAAACATAAATACAGATGTCCCGCTGCTCCATTGCACCCTACCTAACAGACTCACGCCCACAGCTAACCCAATTGCGGAATGGTCTTCAAACTATACATTGACGGTGGGGAGCATTATTTACACTGACGTTACTTTTATTTACAAAACGCAACCCAGGACCTGTGATTGTTCTTTCTGGGGGGGGGAGAGACAGTCTGCTCTGCATCAATGCACCATGAAAGTACCCAAAACGCACCAACACACCCTCAAGCACCAATCGGTGCACAGTCATCATAGTTCATGAAAATAAAAACAACAACCCCTAACCCTGCAGGTGGTCTCTTGCTCTTCGGCTCCCTCTGCTGGCTATTTGCTTTCTTCCAGATGTTGTCATTTTCTTTTGCTGGCGGCCTATTTGTATTAAAACTTGCACCCAACGTGTCCATTTGTATTTATTTATGGCCCACAGAGGCCGACTATGTATGGTTCACCTGTGGGGCATCGGTGCCCTGTGGCCAAGGTCCGCCAGCAAGATTTCGGGCCTTCATGGCCGGTTCCAGCAGAGGGGCCATGCCCCAACCCATGGGGTCCATAAGTGGTGCTCAGCCACAGATGTGTGGTCCATAATGTGGTGCATCGATGCAGACAGCTGGTTCTGGGAGTTCCGGGCGCACAATGGCGGACTCACGCACGCTCCCCTCGGCGCCCAGTGGCACTCAGGTCCTCATGTGGGAGACAAAGGGGGGAAGACAGATGAGCGAGGGGTAAGGTCACAAGGGTACACATCAAACAAGGCAATGCAAGGCGAAGTGCGTACGGAGAGCGAAGTGAGAAAACTCGTCCCTACCGTACGTCACCCCCCCTGTCACCTACTCTACCCTTGCCCTTACCCCATATTTACAAAATCTACACATTTACAAATTCGTCACTACTGTCACGTCTTCCCCATATTTCTTCTATACCAAGTTCGTCACTACAATCCCTCCAGCCAAAATTTGCCAACACCCAATTCGTCATCAATCCTCATAAGGCGGAAGAGATGGAACAACAACACAATGTCACACCCACGTCATGATGCGTCTCACAATCCAAACATTTGCATCAAAAATAATTAAAACAACCTGGCATGGTGTGGAGGTACGTCATCTCAGGTGAGTGCATGTAAATGGTGCGAGGAGACTTCAATCCTAACTATCCTCGAAATGACTTTAACACACTTTACTCTACCTGGGGTCTTCCCTGCCAATCCATTGGCCAACTTACACTATGGGTTCTAAAAACCAATTCCCATTGACCAAACTGTGGTGCTTCTCAATTTGGGGTCTCACTCCCCCGATTCATCTCCCGGTGCCCTTGCACAATTTCTGGGCTGGGGAGTGTAGCTCTCCCAACAGGTCTACCCACCTGCACACCTCCACCACTGCAGTTGCCACCCGAGCTTACCTGCTCCTTAACCTAACCTATCTACTGGGGAAGGCCCCTCCTGGCTCTGTCACCCCTCGGTGCCCTCTGGCACTGGGCTACCCGGGTCCGTCCTCCGGATCTTCGGGCCCCATCCACAACAACTCTACCTGCTCCCAGAGCCCACCTGCGGCCTCACCTGGCCGACATCCTCACAGTGGTGGAGTGCACAAACCAAATACACACACTAACAGGCTACACGCCCAGCCATTTCCACAACACTAATGCACCCATCCAAATACCATTCTCTCACCCGCACCACAGATGCCAATATCCAACCACAATTTACCTATACCCTCTACCTAACACTTACACTACCCTCCCCGGGTATTCGTGATGGGGGTCCACTCTTCCCCCATTCACACCTCCGCACCATCCACTCCACTCCACAGTTTTCACCATACTCACTCCACGACCATCCATTCCAATACTCCAAATATTCCATACCATTTATTCCATACAACCATTGTCCATACACCTGTAGTTGCACACCTGTGCAATCACTCCTGGTGCTTTCTGCACCCTCCTTCCTTCCTGGACCATTTGGTCAGCACCATACACATCACCATCACTCACTCAAACTCTGCTCCATCCACCTGTCCAGTTGCACACCTGTGCAATCACACCTACAACTCACAATCACAATCATTTACTCATACCCTGCTCAATACACTTTCGATCCTCACACACACGGCATCATCTAAACTACCTGTTGCCCTGCTAACTTAGCGCTCCCCGTCTTCCCTTTAAACTAAGCACATACCACGTCATTATCATCCATACTAATCTACCTGCGTCCCCACTACCGGTATCATTGTCACTAACTAACCTTACCGTTACCTAAGGTCATCTCTCTAGATCCCTACACACGATATATCCTAACCCTCCCGGGCTAGTTTTCACTGCCATAAACCCCATAAGTCTAGTGCTCCTTTGCCCCCGCTTTGAGGGATAGCAGAGTTGCCATCCCCCCACATCGGGTATCTTTCACTATAAATTTTGCTCACCAAATTTCAGCCAATCAAAAATTTGCCAATCACTCTACCAAGCCTCTGCCAATCCTTTGCCAATCATCAAATTTTGTTTTTTTCCTAATTTTGGGGCCAAAATCACTATCCTCGTCATCAGTCTTCACACCAGTGCCTCTCGGTGCGCCAATTCACTTCTAAAGCTCGGCTTCGTAAAGCTGAGCAATGAATGTGGGTTGTTTGGTGCCGGTGGCTGGATACGTCCCGCATTCGGTGCAGGGACGGGGGCTTACCCGGGCCAAGATCCCACGCACCACCTCGGCACGGAGCCATCCAATGGCCCGATCTCGACCTGCCGGAACGCCTCAACGAAAAGGGGTCGCCATGACGACCCTTCCTATCAGGATGCCCGCTCCGCCTAGTGGAGCACGGACGCGGCCGTTCAAAGCGAGGCCCAGCGTGGATCGTGTATGGCGGTTCTTTCGAAACCGCCGTGGTTCGGATCCCCGCTGGTCCTCGCGGCACGCGAAGCTGCTCGGCGCACCGAGGGCCCGATTCGGCTAAATGTCGTTCTAACCGCTAACACGGTTACCGTCGATGCTTCACCTGCATGCTCACACGCATACGCTACCCCTTTCACCCTCACCGAGCTCGGTGCTCCAACGCCGCCCGTACACCCCGCGTGCTTCGTTATTGCACTCGTTCTTTCGCACACAGACTTGGTCACACACCTGACCACCGAACACCTTGGCACACACTCGTCGTTCGCACACCTCACCAACACACCTCTTCACGCCCCCTTCTCGGTCACCTCCTCCGTGACAATCACAGGTGTGCTCTCACTCGCACACCCAACCACGTGCCTCACTACCAACTCAAGTGTGCATTCCCACACACGCACTACCATTCCAGGTGTGCATCCTTCCATTCCAGGTGTACATCCTTCCATTCCAGGTGTACATCCTCTCTCACCTGTCACAACCAAGTCACGCTCCGTGTCACTCTCACTACTTTCACCACCACTCTTGACAGCGCACTCACCCTTACTCTCAACAGCGCACTCTTTCCTCATGCACCTGTCCATTACACACCTTTCTCGCGCACACTCTCCCGTTACACCCTCTGTAACACTCACCACAGGTGTGCATTCTTCCTTACTTTTGACAGAGCACTCTTTCCTCATGTACCTGTCCGTTACACACCTTTCTCGCGCACACTCTTGCGCACGCTCTCCCGTTACATCCTCCGTAACACTCACCACAGGTGTGCATTCTCCCTTACTTTTTACAGCGCACTCTTTCCTCATGCACCCGTCCGTTACACACCTTTCTCGCGCATCCTCTTGCGCACACTCTCTCGTTACTTCCTCCATAACACTCACCACACCGCGCTTCCATGTGCTCCCTCGCACACGCGCTACGACCGACTCACTCTCTACAGCACACTCACTCCTCGGCACGCACTTTTTCCTCACACACCCCAGAGTCGGACATTCTCGCACACCTCCTCCTTCGCACACCGTACCTGTCGCACACTTCACTAGCGGCCTCTCACGAACACCCGGATCCAAATCAACCCCCAAGCCGACTGAAGCTTTCCTCACATCATATACATTTCCACGTATATCGCCACTCACCTTGGCACCTCGTCTCTGCACCTCCTTCACCACCTGCAAACTCTTTATTTGGTTAGCGAGCACATCATCACGATTTGAGCACCGACCTTGTACATATTCCATCACCTCCTCCTGTATTTCTCTCTTAGTTTCTGTCTGTCTCTTCTTAATTTCACTCACCCCCTCTTCCACCTCCTTTAACTTCTGCTTCACCTCTTTTATTTCCCGGTGCGTCTCCTCAATTTCGTCCTCTAAGGCTACTTTGACCGTCTCTATGTGCGTCCTCACCTGCCGGTCCTTCGTCTCCATTACCTCTGTCACCTCGTCCAACCTCGTTGTCAGTCCCTCACGTACCATCTGACATTGCCTCTGTGTCGCTATTGTCATTTTTAATGTCGTTTTGTGTCGCTTTTAACCCTCCTAGTACCGCAGTGTTCCTTTGAACCTGCTCCACTAACTCCGTCTGTCCCACCGTCAGCTGTTCCACCTCCTCCGTCAGGTCCTATATGCCCCCTTGTAACCTTGCCGTATTATTCCTCACCTCTTTCTCTATACGCTTTTCACCTCGCTTTACCTCCTCGCGTACCCCCGAGACCTCCTCACTTACACCTCGTCGTATCTCCTCTTTCATCTCCTCCATCTCTTTTGTAGATGCCACTCTCATCTGTCCTAATTCATTCCTCTGAGCATCCAATTTGGCTTCATCCCCGATTTTCACCTCCTCTATCTGCTCTTCCATTTGTTTAATTTCTCGGGCGGACTGCTTCCCTATTTCCCGCAATTTGTTTTCCATCTTATTTTCTAACCCCTCTAACCCAATTTTCACCCCCTCTATCTGATTCTTCTGGGCAGCCATTCTATTTTCCACCCCCGTTAACCCATGTTTCACCCCTTCTATCCCATTGTCTAACCCCTCAAATTTCTTGTCTAACCGTTCACCGGTACCCCTTGCTTCATCCCTCATTGCCCCTAATTGCTCACTCTGAGCCCTCGCTCCGTCCCTCTTTGCCCCCATTTGGCCCTCTAATCGCTCACCCTGAGCATCCATCCGGTTCCCCATTTGTCCCATTTGGCCCTCCAATCGCTCACTATTCTTGTCCATAAGGGCCTTCATTTGTATCATAAAAAGGTTCAAATCCACCGGTGGCGCTGCTACGGTCGCGGGCACGGTCCACGCAGCCATATGCGAGGCGCCATTTTGCGCGCCCGTAACCTCATGCGCGAGAGCGCCATTTTGCGCGCCTGAAACCTCCTCAACCACCTCCTCATTGCTCACCTCCTCATACACGGATGTGAAGAAGAAGGAGGAGACGAAAAGGTTGACAAATACTACTAAATTTATTTACTATTTACAGGCTCAAAATAACCAAGGAGAAGGAAAGATAAGAAAATAATATACAGAAGATATTAGAGACACAGTGAAAATTCCTTATACAAGCTTAACTTATTCCCTGGACAGAACAAACAAAGACGGACTCACACGGGGAATTGCAGAGTGGATTGGCTGGAAGGAGGTGTGTGGCTGGAGGGGGAGGAAGGCACGGAGCTGGCTGGAGCTTGATCCCGCACGGGACGTCGGGCTGGACCTCGACGGCCGCTGATGCCACCGATCCTGTTGTGTGCGCGGGATCACGGGTCGGAGCTGCTTGGTGGAGCCGACGCGCTGGTGGGGGGTCTGGCGTGACGGGTTCTCTCCTCTCTCGTTCTTGGTCCAACCACTCTTTCTCTCTCTCTTGGCCCAATCACTCCCCACTACCGACAACTCAACGCAACCAACGCAACCACTCAACGCAACCACTGACCACCACTGACGACCAACTAACGACCAACTAACGACCAACTCCAGCTCTGACCAAAACCACACAACTCAGCTCTTCGCAACTTCCTGCGCGCGCGCCTTTATAGCGCCTCCGGCGATTAAGCCGCCGGCTTTTTGGACACGCCCATCGGTGTGCTCACCTCGGCCCTGGTTGGTCGCATGACCCTCTGGCTCCGCCCTTGATGACGACGGGCGGGCACGCCTTTCTTCCCCGACCCGAGCACATGTACAATGGTGGTTTTGGGGCGAAAACAACCCACAGCTGTAACAAACTGGCAAACTGCCCAGTGCAGTTGGTAATGGAGACTTGGAGGGGATGTAGCTGGAAATTGAGGCTTGGCAATGGAAGTTTTGGGAGTGGGAATGGGGAATGAAAGGAATCTATCTATTTCACTTGGTGCAATGGAGTGTCATTTTAATGGAAGACAAAGCCTTAACCTAATACACAGAATAAGGAAATAAACTACTGAACAAGGGTATTATAGTGTCCTTCAATGTATGCTTTATGGAATTAACTACCGGGATGCCCTTTGACCTTTATACACACTGGAGCAAGGAGGGCTCAGACTAAACAATAATTCATAAAGATTTACAATACAATACAACACAATCAAAAAAACACAATCCTCATTTCCGCAACAATATATTGTTGCAGTTTTTAGAACCTTCACTTTATCAAATTTAGTATTAAAATCCCTTATAAATATCCCCTGTGTACATTTCCCCTTAATTGGCTGTTAATTGAAATGATCAAACCTTAGCTAGTCCATGTACAAGCACGTAGCCAATCATAGGACCTCTCCATAGTTATATCGTTATTCTGTGTTTCAGATAAGGCTGTGTGTCCAATAGTCGATCTTACGTTGCACCAAATCAAATAAGATAGATCCCCCTTTCGATTGCCCCAAAGCCTACATTGCCAGCAGCATGCGCCTACATTTCCAGCAGCATTCACCTCCATTGCGCACGTGGTCAGCTCGAAGAAGAAGGGCATTGCCCACCCATCGTCATCAGAAGGTGGAGCCAGAAAGCCCTTGCCGACCAACCAAGAATCAGCGGGTTTGGCTTGCGAGGGCGTGGAGCGAAAGATCGAGCAGGTTCGTGAAGGTTCCAGGGCGTAGCTATATAACCCATTACGGGAAGCCCCCACTGAGAGACAAGAGAAGGAGGACGAATTGCGAGTTCTGTCGAGGTCGAGGTTGAGGTCGAGGTCGAGTGGAGCGAGTAGGGGCGAGCGGCAGAAAGAGGGCCACGGAGATTGCCCGGCCGAGAATTGCGTATGCAACATACCAACTATCCCCTGCTATATAATTGTCCGGTCGTGTCCAACGACACGCGGAGCTGTTTGCCGGGTTTTCGCCTCGACCCCAAAGCGTGGATCGGAGCGCGCGCTTGGAGCGCCTCGACGCCTACCATCTGCCTGGACCATTCTCTGCCTTCCCATACCATCCCTGCCATTCCATCCTTTTGTATACGTGAGTTTGTTCTGTTCGTGTTGTCTGGGTATAAGTTAAGCTTGTTTAAGGAATTGCTCTGTGTCCTTCTGCTCCTTCCATTTCCTGTATATTACTTTTATTTCTTCTCTTCTTCCATTGGTGTTGTATAGTAGTAATAAATCCCTGTTATTTCTTACCTTTGGCTTCTTCTTTCTCGTCCGATCGCTTTAGTGATTTCCCCATTGAGTTCCTGTGGTGCGATTTCGGCCAACGCTTATGAATCGGGTTAGTCTTTGCTAACGGCTCGGATTCCGGACTCCTAAACCGCTCGGCAAAATACCATCTTGTCCGGGATTCGAGCGGAGTTCCCCCCTTGCCTTGTGGAGGGATTGGCGGAGGTGTACGGGAATCCCTTGACCAATCACCTCGGCCAATCCCACCCCACAGGGGAGTGGGGTAGCTTCAGGATCGGAGATGGCCGCCAGTGCAAAATACAAGGGGGGATTAACCCCCCCCCCCCCTCTGGTCAGGGGAGCGCCGTCCCCGTTTCCGTAACAATTGGTGTCGGGGAGTGGGATTTGAGGCCCGAACCAAAATTTTATATCTGAAAAAAAAAAAAAAGGTCGAAATTACGAGCGGCCGAAATTTCGTGTAATATTCCAAATTAAATCACACCATGGATGATCAAGGTGATCGGATGCCGGCAGGGGAGTTAGAAGGAGAGGGTTTAGGGTCAACCCAGGATCCCAGGGAGGAGGTGGGAGTAACGCGGGAGGAAGGCAATACGCATTGGGTAGCGGAGGTTTCAGGCGCACAGGATGGCGGCCTCGCGCACGTATCAGATCATTGAGGAGCGTAGCCCAGGTCCTACGTGAAATCCTGTGTGTGTTTTAGGCACTTGGGCCTGAGCTTATCTGCTAACATTGGTGACCACCATACACCACCACAGATCTGTGCTAGCTCTAGCCTGCCTAATATCCTCACCCTTATCCTCATCGAGGATGAGGATGAGGATGAGGATCTATCTAATCCTCATCCACATTCATCCTCATCCATCTACCTCATCCATCTTATGTCATGCATGCTCTCATCCTTTCAATGAGATGATGTAACATGCCATAATATCATTCATGTTCTCATCTCACATGTTATAATGTCATGCATGTTCTGATCCTTTCAATGACCTGATGTAACATGTTATAATATCATGCATGTTCTGATCTCACATGTTATAATATCATGCATGTTCTGATCTCACATGTTATAATGTCATGCACTGTCTGATCCTTTCATTTTCAATGATCTGATCGAACATGTTATAATATCATGCACGGTCTGATCCTTTCATTTTCAATGAAATGATCCAACATGTTAAAATGTCATGCATGTTCCGATCCTTTCAATGACCAAATCTAACATGTTATAATATCATGCACCATCTGATCCTTTCAATGAACTGATCTAACATGTTATACTGTCATGCACGGTCCGATCCCTTCAATGAACTGATGTAACATGTTATATCATGCATTTTCTGATCTCACATTTTATAATGTCATGCATGTTCTGATCCTTTCAATGACCTGATCTAACATATTATATTGTCATGCACTGTCTGATCCTTTCAATGACCTGCTCTAACATGTTATAATATCATGCATGTTCTGATCACACATATTATAATATGCATGGTCTGATCCTTTCAATGACCTGATCTAACATATTATATTGTCATGCACTGTCTGATCCTTTCAATGACCTGATCTAACATGTTATAATATCATGCATTTTCTGATATAACATGCACGTTCTGATCCTTTCAATGACCTAATCCAACATGTTATAATATCATGCATGTGCTGATCAGACATATTATAATATGCACGGTCTGATCCTTTCAATGACCTAATCTAACATGTTATAATATCATGCATGTTCTGATCAGACATATTATAATATGCACGGTTGATTCTTTCAATGACCTAATCTAACCTGTTATAATATCATGCATGTTCTGATCAGACATATTATAATATGCACAGTCTGATCCTTTCAATGACCGAATCTAACCTGTTATAATATCATGCATGTTCTGATCAGACATATTATAATATGCATTGTCTGATCCTTTACATTACCTAATCTAACATGTTATAATATCATGCATGTTCTGATCAGACATATTATAATATGCATGGTCTGATCCTTTCAATGACCTAATCTGATATGTTATATCCTTGACCTTCCGCTTCCGGTCCGGTATGAAGAGGACGCAGGCGTCACATGCTCGCCGCTTCTTCGACCGGGCCACTGTCAGTTGCTTTCTTTTTTGGTGGTCGTGCGGATTTTTTTGCCATTGAGTCTGCCCTCTGCATAGCCCCGGCTCTGCTCTCTGCTTCGCCTGCCCGGCTCCTTCGCCTGCTCGCTGTTTCCTCGGGCGCGCTCTCGTGGGTTGTGACCATCGCAGCGGTTTGGTGGCGGTTTCCCGCCGTGATCTAGATTTGTAGCGGCGGCGGTCGATTGCCGCTGCATTTGCGGCTTTGCCATGATCAACCTTGGCCTCGTGATCGTCTCTTTGCTCCTGCCTGCCCTCTGCTTGGTCCCGGCTCTGCTCCTGGCTTCACCTACCTGGCTCCTTCGTTTCCTCGGGCCCGCTCTCGTGGGTTGGGACCATTGTTTCACCTCCTCAACCTTGGCCTCATCTCGTCTCTCCGCTCCTGCCTGGCATGGCTCTGCGGTACTCCGCCGCAAGGCTCCTTCTGCTCAATACCCGCTCCACCCCATCATGCATCTCTGCCATCAAATCAAATGGACTCCTCCGACGACCCAGGTACATTCACCGTGGCTCCGGTCGTAAGTTTGTTTATTTGCAATCAGGTCACTCCATCCCCGTCCTCTGGTCGGCTCAGCGCACTCTCACTCTTCGGCTCAGCGCACTCTCACTCTTCGTCCCAGCGCACCTGGTCACAGCAACGCACACGATCGCACCTCCTGCCTACGAACCCTGGCTAAATCACCTGAATTTATCCCTGCTGTTCAAAACAACATCAAGCTCACCCTGTTCAACACCCGGTCCCTCAACAACAAATGCCTCATCCTGAACGAATACATCCTGGATAACAAACTGGACTTTCTCTGTCTCACCGAAACCTGGCAACAACCTCTGGACTACTACACACTCAACCTCACCACACCCAATGGATATTCCTACGTCAATAAACCACGCTCGGAGGGCCGAGGTGGTGGAATTGCCGTTATCCACCGTCAAGACATCAAGACCAACCTCATCTCCATCTCATCTGCTCCATCATTTGAACACCTGGCTTTTAAACTCTCTGGTCGCACGCAGTCAGTCATGGCTGTCGTCTACCGCCCTCTCAAACCACACCCATCATTCCTGTCTGACTTCTCCTACTTTCTGACCCAGCTATGTTCCCTCTCCCCCTCAATCCTCCTCCTTGGTGATTTCAATATCCACATGGACTCCACTGACTCCACAATAACCACTGACTTCACTGATTTACTCACCTGCTTTAACCTCACTCAACATGTCGACTTTCCTACCCATATCCGTGGTCACATTTTGGACCTTGTCTGCTCCACTGGATTAAATTTGCACCATCTCTCTGGCTCCGACCTCACCCTCTCTGACCACTTAGCCATCACTCTGACCATCAACATCCCCGCCCCAACACCAAGGCATTATCGCACTATCAACTTCCGTAAGCTAAACGCTCTTTCACCTACCTCATTCTCATCCACCCTCTCTGAAAAAATGTCCACTTCTCCCTTCATTGACCTCCACACCCCTTCCGACCTCACTGACTACTACAACCACACTCTCTCCTCCTGCCTTGACCAGCTTGCACCTGTAAAAACCAAAACAGTTTCTTTCACCCATTCTGCTCCCTGGTTTACCCCTGAACTCCACCTGATGAAAACTGGTGCTCGCCAACTTGAAAGACTCCGCAATAAAACGGGTCTCCCAGTTCACTCCCAAGCCTACAAGGACCACCTACAACACTACAAAGATGCCCTCTCCCACGCCCGCTCCGCCTACTACTCTCAAATTATCCACTCTGGCTCCGGAAACCCAAAAGCACTCTTCTCGACAATAAACAAACTCCTCCGCCCCCTGAACACCACCACCCAGTCATTCACAGTAGACAACTGCATCTCCTTCCTCTCTTTCTTCCAACGCAAAATTGACAACATCTACAACAGCTTGACCACCGCCGCACCCGCTCCCCCTCCAACCACCTGCCCCCCCTTGTCCTGCCATCCCCTGTCTCGGTTCTCCCCAATCTCCACTACTGACCTCTCTGAACTCCTCATAGGAATGAAAACTGCCACCTGCACTCTTGACCCCATCCCCTCCAGCTTTGTCAAGGCCTCCCTCCCTGCTCTCTCTCCACTTATCATTGCAACAATAAAATCCTCCCTGTCTACAGGCATCGTCCCACCTTCCCTCAAAATTGCTGCTGTTACCCCCATTCTAAAAAAACCTGGTCTAAACCCTGACACCCTAAACAACTTCAGACCCATCTCCAACCTACCCTTTCTGTCAAAAGTTTTGGAACGCGCTGTAGCCACTCAAATCAAACATCATCTCTCTGCCAATAACCTGTATGAAACATTCCTGTCCGGATTCCGCTCCAACCACAGTACTGAAACTGCTCTCCTCAAAATCACCAACGACCTTCTCCTCTCCTCTGACGCTGGCAACCTCAACATTCTCGTCCTCCTCGACCTCAGCGCTGCCTTTGACACCATCGATCACACCATCCTCCTCACCCGACTTGAATCCACCTTTAACATTACCGGCACTGCCCTCTCTTGGATTAAATCATACCTCTCTGACAGACGCCAGTTCATCTCCATCAATAACTGCAAATCCCCCACTGCTCCCCTCCCCCAAGGTGTCCCCCAAGGTTCAGTTCTTGGCCCCCTCCTCTTCATCCTTTACCTGTCCCCCCTCGGTCACTTAATGCGCCGTCATGGTCTCCAATTCCACTGCTTCGCCGATGACATCCAGCTTTTCATCTCCACCAAGTCCGTCTCCACCGACACCCACTCTATCCTGACAAACTGCATCACTGAAATAAAATCCTGGCTTCAAATCAACTTCCTCAAGCTTAACTGTGATAAATCTGAAATAATCATCATTGGCCCAAAAACGCTCACAAAATCCACCCATAACTTTGCCCTCAACATCGACGGTATCCCAGTATCCACCTCCCCTCACATCCGGAATCTTGGTGTCATCTTTGACCAAACCCTTTCCTTCAACAAATACACTAAACAGATCACAAAGTCAGCCTTCTTTCACCTGAAAAACATTGCCCGTCTCCGCTCATCCCTCTCCTCCACGGCTGCAGAAACCCTCATCCACGCCTTCATCACCTCACGTCTGGACTACTGCAATAGCCTCCTCTATGGTTCACCCACAAAAATCACCAATAAACTCCAATACATTCAGAACTCCGCTGCCCGTCTACTCACCCATTCCCGGACCCGTGACCACATCACCCCCGTCCTTTACAAGCTTCACTGGCTCCCCATCCCCCAGAGAATCCAGTACAAAATCCTCCTCTTGACATTCAAAGCCCTCCATAACCTGGCCCCATCCTACCTGGCTGACCTCCTCTCCAGACACACTCCCACCCGCAACCTCCGCTCTGCTGGTACCAACCTCCTGACCCCCTCCATCCGGACCAAATTCAGATCCTGGGGGGACAGGGCCTTCTCCATCGCTGCTCCCACCCTCTGGAACTCACTACCTCACACCATCAGAGACTCCTCCTCACTCACCACATTCAAAACATCACTAAAGACCCACCTGTTCAACACTGCATTCAACATTCAACCCACAGCATTTAACCCCTGACTATCCCTTCTCCTTCTCCCTCCTTTTGCTTTAAATATTTCCCTATTGATTCTTGTCTTTTTGCAATTGTTGTTTTCATGTATTGTTATGCATTATGTTTTCCACTCTGTCAAAGCGCCTTTGGGCTTCTGGAAAAGCGCTATACAAAATAAATGAATTATTATTATTATTATTATTATTATTATTATATTTTTGCGGTTTTGTAATAAAGTTTCATTTCCCCTTATAGTTAGTTACACTACAACATGTAGCCTCGCTTAAGTTCAGTTATTTATTCGTAAATGTAAGCGTAGTCCTTTCCTGTGTTAGTTTTGCGTTGAGTAGGTCAGTGAAAATTAGGTGTCCTTATGGCGCTTTGGTTTGGTATTGGCGCTGAAATACCACACGGCAGGCCTGAACAAGTCAACCGAGGCCGAAGGAAGGCAGGGCAGGAGGAGTAGGAGTGACCGGTAAGCACGAGCCACCAATCAGAGCTTGAGGGAGTGACACCACTGCGGCAAAAGGTGGTGTTTGGAACATTCGAGTCGGGCTGGGGCGGGGCTGTATAACCCCGTGCCCCGTGCCCCCCACCTCAGTTCGGAGTGCTCATTTATGAGATGAGTTCACAGGTGAGATGGGAGTTGAGTTATGAGATGAGTTCGGAGCGCTCAGTTATGAGATCAGAGTTCAGATCAGAATACGTGAGATCGGAGACGAGTGCAGTTGGAGTTCGGAGTTGAGAACGCGCGTGAGATTGCGTCGTATTGAGTCATATCGTATGAACTGAATAACCCCATTGTACACGAACTTGCCCTGCTCCCCACGCTCTGCGCAATATTAATCGCGTACTGTAAAGAGCGACCCACGCCGGGCCACAGACGCGCAATTTTCCCTCCTGCCTGCCTTCTCCGGGATACGGGCTGTGACTGCCAGAGGGCCACGTCAGGTGAGCTGTTCCTGGAGCGACCAAAGCAGGCGCGTTCGGCACGCGAACATCCTTCCTCCATCTCCCCGTGTGTGTAAGTGGGCCCATTGTCTGGGTATAAGTATAAGACTGATTAAGTTCTGCCCTGTGTCCCTCTCCTTCTACCAATCCATGTGAATCGTGTAAATAAATGTGTTCTTCCTTACGATTCGACCGTTTTTGTCTCTTTTCCATCATTGGTTTCGCATGGTACGAATTAGATCGCTCTAATCGGGTTCTATAGAAAGGTAACAGCATGATTCATGCGGTATGCAATCCGCTCGGGCTTACTCAATCACGCGTGGTTCGTGCGAGACTCCATCCCCGCTGCCGCTGCGGCGTGGGTACTCAAGGTACGTGTGAAAGTGTCCCGAAACCCTTTTCCACGTCTGCCCGGAAGTGGCGACTCGGTCTCGCGGTTTCGAAGACCCAGAGGGAAAAAGGGGCTTAATCTCCCCTTTGTAACGGGAACGGGCTTCGAAGATCCGCAACAATATCATGCATGTTCTGATCAGACATATTATAATATGCACGGTCTGATCCTTTAAATTACCTAATCTAACATGTTATAATGTCATGCATGTTCTGATCAGACATATTATAATATGCACAGTCTGATCCCTTAAATTACCTAATCTGGTATGATATAATATTGTTGCGGATATGAGGATTGTATTTTTTTTATTGTGTGCTTTATTATTATTATTGCTTTATTCTGCGCCTTCCTGCCTCCAGTCTGTTGTAAAAAGGTCAAAGGGCGTCCCGGTAGTTAATTCCATAAAGCATACATTGAAGGACACTATAATATCCCTGTTCAGTAGTTTATTTCCTTATTCTGTGTATTAGATTAAGGCTTTGTCGTCCATTAAAATGACACTCCATTGCACCAAGTGAAAAAGATAGATTCCCTTCATCCTTCATTCCCATTCCCAAAACCTCCATTTCCCCTTTCGTCATGGCCAATCCAGTTTGTTACAGCTGCGGGTTGTTTTCGCCCCAAAGCCGCCATTGAACATGTGCTCGGGTTGGGGAAGAAAGGCGTGCCCGCCCGTCGTCATCAAGGGCGGAGCCAGAGGGTCGCGGGACCAACCATGGCCGAGGTGAGCACACCGATGGGCGTGTCCTGAAGGCCGGCGGCTTAATCGCCGGAGGCGCTATAAAAGCGCGCGCACAAGAAGTGAGAAAAGCTGCGTAGAGAGGTCCATGACAAGAGAGGTCCATGACAAAGAGAGGTCCATGACAAAGAGAGGTCCATGACAAAGAGAGGTCCATGACAAAGAGAGGTCCATGACAAGAGTGGCGGTTGCATGCACAGCAGCTTGAGCCACCGAAACTGCAGCCACAGCAGCTTGGGGCCTGGACGGCAGTTTGGAGCAGGGCCGCGAAGGAACGGCGGCTGCCCAACGCGCCGATCGTGCTGCAGGACCCGTTGGACCTCGCTCTCCCTCCAGCCATCCACCTGCCATTCCTATCATCATTCCCCGTGTAAGTGTGTTCGTAGTCTGTCTTTTGTCTTGTCCCTGGGAATAAGTTAAGCCTGTTAGATAAGCTAGTATTTTCACTGTCTCTCTAAAAGCTTCTGTAAATTATTTTCTTATCTTTCCCTCTCCTTGGTTATTTTGACCCTGTAAATAGTAAATAAATTTAGTAGTATTTTCAACCTTTTTTTCGTCTTCTTCTTCCTTTTCTTCACATCCGTCGTTTTTGTCTTTTCCATATTGAATAGCTGTGGCGCGATCCAGCCAACGTTCGGGAAGGGTTAATCGGGGTAACTGTTAGGTCGCGGTTTCATCCGCTCGGCAAACCAACATCCTTAACTGCGGACCGTAACAATATCATGCATGTTCTGATCAGACATATTATAATATGCATGGTCTGATCCTTTCAATGACCTAATCTTACATGTTATAATATCATGCATGTTCTGATCAGACATATTATAATATGCATGGTCTGATCCTTTCAATGACCTAATCTAACATGTTATAATATCATGCATGTTCTGATCAGACATATTATAATATGCACGGTCTGATCCTTTCAATGATCTGATCTAACATGTTGTATTGTCATGCACAGTCTGGATGACCTAATCTAACATAAGTAATCGTAATAATAATTGGCAATAATAATAACGATAATAACATTACTCCCCATGCTGCCCCCGTACATGAGCGGGTGTATTCTTAACAATAAATACTAGTCGCGGGGAAGTGAAATTCGCTGCATGTGATGTGCAACGTGTGCAGAGTGAAACGAGTGTTCATTTACGTCCGTAGGATATCTAATAAATAAAAATGATACAAGCACACATGACGCTAGGCCGAGGCTTCAGACTTTGGCATGCTCACGATGCTGTATCGTGGAATAAACTTTTCCACCTCGTCATTTTTGACGGGCTTTGATACGAGTTCTCTGATGAATCAATAATAAATTACAAAGTAGCAGCTAGTGCCATGAGAATTTTTAAATATAATAATCAAAGATTAACTTTTGGAATGCTTAGTCATGCGTGTTGCTTTTTTTCTGATTGAGATATTGTCAAAGTCACTTACAGCATATTCGCTGATCTTGAAATAGCACAGTGTTTTTCATTTGGGCACCGAGTTACAAAGTGTTCACTTGCTTTCATGTGCTTTAGGGTTTCCACCACAATTGGCATGTCGCTGACCACGGAAATTCCATACCACTGTCCAGTATACTATAAAGACAACATACTTCGATCGTTAGTACAACATAGCATCGCACTCATAGTCGGTGCATGGTAATTTAATATAAATGAAAGAGGACAAATATACTCACACCAGCAACTGAAACAGGAATTATAAATACCTTCTCTATGTCCAGGGGTACAACATGAGATGCAATGACCGCCCCTGTACATGCGAGGGAAAGCACAATAATTGCCACCACCTGCATGGTCAATCCTGGAGAAGTTTTTCAGGGGAAATGAAATAGGTTTTACCATTTTTTCTTTATGTACAAGACAAGTGTGGGTGTTCGGTGGCATCCATAGGTCGATTTCTGCATTGGGGAGGAGAAAAGAATCGAGGAGTTGAAAGGCAAAATAAATAAATAAATACTTCTAATACATTTGCTTTTTGAAAAGGATGTAAAACTGATTGTTCTGTGAACTTCCCACAAAATAAAAAATATATTACTGTCTTTCATTTCAGTAAACTTGTGTATAATTCCTCCCCTGACTCAGCGTTTTTACACCATACGTGCAAAGCGAAAAGTGGGATTGAGCAATTGCTTCAATTTGTCTCTGTCTGCAAATGTCAGTTTATGATCGACGAACTACTTAGTTTTAATTGAATGTTATATTTTTTAACATCAATCAGAACATGAATCGGAACACGAGCCTGCAGTTTAGCAGTACTTTGCCTCTGAGTTTGATAAAATGCACGGAATCTCTTCCCGAACGCACATGCGCCTGTCTGGCATTCAAACAAAATTGAAAAACACTCCCAACAAGAAGTTACTGTTTTCAAGGATGTTCTACAGGACGCAAACAACAAGCATGAATAACTAATGTAACATGTTCAATAAGGTGGTGTAAAAGCCACTGCATCACAGCGGTGGTAATCTTCAGAAAAAAGCTTTTTTCTACAACTTCCAAAAATCTTAATTTTACTATTTTTTAATTATATACTTGAACACTGTAGAAGACAAATCGCCTTTGCAGCACTTATGTCAAACCTTCCTTTTGGCAAGGCTTGGACAAAATATTACGCCATTTTACGTCATCTCGCCAAATAAAATTTGCCGCTTGCCGACCATGCTCATGTCGTTTTTTCTCAAGACTGCACGGGGTTAAGGTGTTCTATGAGCTCTCTAGTTGTTCTTGTAAAAAATAATATTTCGGGATACCTGCCAAATGATTCCAAATGATAAATGATTAAATGAGTGAGTCAAGGCATTACTCTATCTGTTCAGTTATGGATGAGATGCTAATGGAGCAAACATTGAACAGGCTCTCTGGTTTTCTCTTGAATGCAGAAAATGCTATGATATTCACATCAGATCCCATAAAAACGCAGAAGGCATTTAGCAATGGCATTGACTGGTGCAAAGGTCATGTCGATGTGGTTTGTTTGCCCAATAGTGAATCATTATTGGCAACTTTGACCCTTCAAATACGCTAATCCCTTTTTTGTAATGTTGACTGCTCTGCAGTTCTGTTCCGTCTGAACATTTTCACGTTGTTTGGGAAGTTAGGAATTTATTTATTTTTGTAATAATTCAGTATGTTTTATTGTCGATAATGCAAATCGTGGTTATTTTGCATACTCTGCCAGTTTTCATCGTGTTCTTGGCTTTAATGATAGTTTATATGTGCAGAATAAATAAAAAGTGAGCATTGAGCAGGATTTCCCTTAAAATATCCAATGCATGTGGAATTTCGATGATATATCATTCTTGAAAATCCAGTACATGCATAATTAGGCACAAGTGGATGGCCTTATTGCCCATCAATGCTGGTGATCATAATTTTCATCACCAAGACTTATTCTGTTCAAATCAATGAAGATAATTATTTACATTATTTGTCATTCTTGACGTTTTCTATACACGATCTGGGCTCAAGGAAGTGCGACAATATTGCAGTTTCCGAGGCCTGTTAGCGAGCCAAATTACTGCGTACAAAGGATCAACAGACATTAAAAAGGGAGAATGTAAACCAGGAGAAAGACTGATTGATACACCAAAGTTTGATGAAAGGAGTTTCAGGTAAAAAAACAAGGTAAACTAAAAAAAGTAATTTTAAAAAAAGGAAAAGAAGTGCAGATACATTCAAAGAACACCGCCCACATGCCAAATAATTAAATATCCTCCAGCGCGGCATTGCCGGGGCGCCTCTGGGGCCCGGCAATAGCGCTGTGCAGATCATGGAGATAGTCAGGGCCCTTAGGGATATTTTGGTTCAAATTCTTCCAAAAGCATCAAATTTGGCGCAGATGTTGCCCATGCCATACTCTTTCGATTTTTGACGGGCGCCAAGACGGGCGCCCCCCCCCCCCCCAGGCCGCCATATTGGCGAAATACGAAATGGCGGCCACCCTGATTAGAGGAAAATCAGTAAAAAAAAAAAAAGGCTTGGAATCATGTATGATACCACTTTTCTGGGGTTTTCGAGGTCCAGGAATCCAATTCTGATGTTATTTTGATGATTTGAGGTCAAGGTCAACCCTCAAGGTCATCTTAAAGTTCATTTTTGGGGTCAAAATAGTCATTTGTCAAGATTTACAAGCAGTACCTCATTTTATCTGCCTCTGGGGAGAGTAATCTAACCCTGACCTTGACGTGATGTTTCAAGATAATATTACATGCTAGGGTCATGCATTATAGAGATCCCATGAACCAGAAATTAAGCAGAGGTCGTCATATTCATTATTAGGTAAAAAACGAAATGAGTTAGAATCACAAATAATACCACTTTTATGTGATTTACGGTATAGGAGAATCCTATTCTAAAGTTATTTCGATGGTTCGAGGCGATATTTTGCCACCCCATTTTAGGCTCCAAGGTAAAAAACAGCAGTTTTCACTAATACAACACAAACATTATTCAGGAACAATTTTATTAAAGTACTTCAGAAATAACATCTGCAGACAAAATAAAGTAACTACAAGTATGCAGCACTGCATGACTAATATGCTTTCAAATGTTGAAAATACAAAAAAAATTGGAAAGTTTAGCAACAATATGTACATTGTAACAATGATTGTCAGTGATTGATATTGCTTCCTATGTGTCTCTGGCGTATTCTCTATGAATCGCCGCCATCATTGTTAATGCACCCTCCTTTGCATTGGCAGAGGACCGTACATCGGACACCAGCACGGTTGCATTTACACCTTCCCGTGCAGGCCTTTTTGCAACCGCAGTGTAGGAGAATGGCGCATGCCATTGAAGCATCGCTGAGTGTGGTCCATAATGGTTGCCAGTTATTGCTGCCATCCTTTTGCCAGCCCCAGTCACTGAAGTCAGGGATTTCCTTTGAGATTATTTTCCTCTGGGTAATTATCCCATACAGCGTCGATGCGTTGGGCTCCGCTCTTCATTTGGGCCTCCAGAAATGGTACAATGTGGAGTGACACATATTCACTGAATGTCTTTGCTGTTGTTGGGCACACCATGTGAATCACTGCTGCCATATCCAAAACCACGACTGTTGCTTGTTTCGCAGCAGCTGCACGGCCAGTCGGTGCATTGATGCATTGCAGAATATCAGACTTCGTCCCAAATCGCAGTGACCCTCGGTCAGCCAGGCTTGGTGGTTCTTTCTGATTTTCGAACCTAAAGAAGTCTGCCATGTCAGCATCAGGGCGGGACTGCAGTGAGAGGAAAAGCTGTGTGACCAAAACCATGTTCTGCCTCTGTACACCACTGTCCTTCCTGCTTTTTTTCTTTGGGTCGGGTCGATTGGCAAAAGTTAGCATATTGTTCCGTTTGATCGTATCGGATACAGGCACTGAAACCTTTAACAGCCTTTCTAAGACATATGCTGCATGAAGGGCTTTGCCAGCTTCACAGATTTGAGACATAGAGGTAGCGACGGTCTGTTCCATGACGTTTTGTGTATCCAGTGCAACAAGCTCCTGGCTTGTTGCAAGGAAGGGGTTGCCCAGTTGCTCTATCACCTCAACAAATGATAGTATATCCTTCTGAAACTTGACTTGCAAACAGTGTCCTTCCTCATGATGAGCAGTAGATGGGGATGAAAGGTCTTGTGCAGCCTGGAACTCCTTAACCATCCACACACAGTCAGGTCCAGCAAGCATGTACAGTGTAAGAGCCTCAGGGTTCTCATATAGACCAGTCGCTCCGCCATGTGCCTGGAGGGTTTTGTTGGACTGTTCATGGGCTTGATCCTTGGCCATCAGGCTGAACTTTTTAGCTGATTTCTGAACAACGAAATTGCCCTTCATGAATTCAGCATGCACTTCAGGGTGTTTCTTGCCTAAACCTCACGTATGGTGAATTATGCATATTTGTAATTAGACTGATGAACTGCATATGCCTGAAAATTAGGAAATAGACATGTAAATATTTCCTCTAATATTGTCAAAAATAAGGTCAGAGTTCGATTACCCAGCCCAGAAACATAAAATGGTGAACCTCGCGTAAATCTTGACAAAAAACTCAAAAACCGACATGTTTGACTCAAAAATGACCTTTAAGATGACCTTGAGGGTTGACATTGACCTCAAATCATCAAAATATCATAATTGGATTCCTCAACCTCGAAAACCCCTGAAAAGTGGTATCATACATGATTCCAACCCTTTTTACTGATTTTCCTCTAATCCGGGTGGTGGCCATTTAGTATTTCGCCAATATTGGCCCCCCGGGGGGGCGCCCGTCTTGGTGCCCATCAAAAATCGAAAGAGTATGGCATGGGCAACATCTGGGCCAAATTTGGTGCTTTTGGAAGAATTTGAACCAAACGGCCCCAAAATATCCCTAAGGGCCCTGACTAAGACTGTATTTGGAGGGAGAGGTGCACAATATTTGATTGATTAATTGCATAATTAAAATCAATTAAGGATTGTCAAAAATATTTTCTTAATCAATTGGCTAATAGCATAACTAAACCACTAGTGCTTCATCCGAAGATGTAACTTTTAGAAATGTAATTAAATAGGTCATTAATGAAAAAATTATTAATTAATTTATTAATCAATAAATAATTAATCGATTAATTGATTAATCAATAAATCAAAAATACCCTTTACAGATAAATCACTTGGACATTGTCATGTCCAAATATCAGCTTCCTAGCTCAAAAGGTGCCTGGGATATTGGCCAGATGAGCAAGAAAATAAATAAATGGTTAATAATTAAAATAAATAAATAATAATGGTATAAAAATTTAACAATCAATCAATTGCCTAACAGAACACATAAACCACCATCATTTCTTCCGAATCTATAACTTAAAAAAAAACTTTTTCAGTCATTAATCGAATAATTACATAATTAATCGATTTATTGTTTTTTCTTTTTTAGCCGCATCGCAGACGCTGGTCATAGAGTGCCCTCTGCTGTTGTTGTTGTTGTTCTTCTTGTTCTTCTTGTTCTTGTTCTTGCAGAGAAGACAAAACCACAAAGCTCCACCCATTCTGGGAACCATAGCTCCACCCATTTTGGTAGAGGCTTCATAGAAACAAATATCCACCATTTTATTAACTTGCATAGCTTTGAGGCCTGTTTTGTAGGCCCGTGGTGTCTTCCTCTCTCACACAGTTTTATTTCAAATCAAATTCGATATATCATTTCATTTTTCACAGTCGCTAACATAGTTTTAGACTCGGTTGAAAAAAAACGGGAAGAAAATCCGATGAAAGTTGCCCTTTATAGAACGAAATGAATTCTCAAAGGCCTGTAACTTCAAGTCCATTGAGATATTTTTTTTTTAAATCGCGGCATGGTCAGTCATACACCGCCCGAAATAACAGACGGGAAAATGCCGAGATATATATATTTTGTTTAAATCACGGCATGCTCAGTCATACACCGCCCAAAATAACAGACGGGAAAATGCCGAGATGTATATATTTTGTTTAAATCGCGGCATGCTCAGTCATACACCGCCCGAAATAACAGACGGGAAAATGCCGAGATATATATATTTTGTTTAAATCACGGCATGCTCAGTCATACACCGCCCAGACAGGAAATGCCGAGATTTTTTTTTTTTTTTTCAATCGCGGCATGGTCAGTCATACATCGCCTGAAATAACAGACGGGAAAATGCCGAGATATATTAAAAATTCGTCCATTTGATGACAATCGTCACGATGAAATATTTAATTTATACGTCGTCACAATAATGTGGAGAGAGGAGCATAGCTTCGTTCACGTGTCGTCACACATGGGAAATTGCCGAGATATATATATTTTAAATCGCGGCATGGTCAGTCATACACCGCCTGAAATAACAGACGGGAAAATGCCGAGATATATTAAAAATTCGTCGCCACACACGGGAAATTGCCAAGATATATTTTCACTTTGCACAAAAATAACATCAAGTAATCGAATCAATAGGAATGTCCTGTGCCTATAACATCGACGTTATAGGCACAGCTGCGTCTAGGCATTGTGTAACATCGACGCGGCTTTTGTTTTAATTAAAACTTTTTGTACTTGTTTTTATTGAAATTCTAAAAATACTGTTTAGATTTTGATGATTTGCGTGATATTTAACGGATGTTAAAATAAATCGCGCCTCCTAATGGAAGCCCCGCCATTAGGGCGGGTACCGTTGCTCGTCATATATAATGGTGACACAACAATTTTTACCGCTTTGCTTTGAAGAACCGGAATGAAGGGGGAGGAGCGTGTTAATATGTCTGGTTGAAGGCTGTGGGCTGTGAGGTGAGGGGGTTTTAAGCCAGATTTTAGTCTTACAGCCGCCATATTGGTGCTCGCCGTCATTGCGATGCAAAGCGAAAGACGCCTCAGAGCTGTCACATTCACAATCGCTATGTCGTATGTACTCCCGATACGTGTTTCCTACATTGTAAAAACTACCAAATCAACAGTAAAAAGGATGTTGAGCCGACAGGCCAAGTAAGTTTAGATAGGTCTACTGACTACTGATCTAGTATTGATAACAATGTCGTGAACTGACTTACGATGCTAAAAAAAAATATTTTTTTTTCAGCATCTGCATCTGTAAAGCCCCTGTCACACCTTGACGATTTAGCCAGCGTATGCCGACGTATCAAAATTTATCTAAAACGCTGGCATTCGCTGAACTATCGATGTTTTTCTTCAGTTTTGGGCGTATAATAGCGTATTCATAATGAGTTGGACGTATGCATAACGTATTAGTAACGTACACAGAACGTTTCGATAACTTATAGATAACTTATACCAACGAATGCTTAGCGTGTTGTCGGCGTTCACAACTTATGCCCAACGATAGTCTAACTTATGCATAGCGCGTGGCAGCGTATCGCCGACGATCACGTGGCGTAGCCTATTAAAAGGCTGCCGCTCGACGATTCAAATCATAACCGCACTAGACATCGAAGTGTCAAGTGTTTTAATATTTAATTCATAAACAATAATTAACAATAATAAATTATGGCCTTATCCCTTATGTCTTTATCCTTTGTAAATCAATGAAAAGTAGTTGGTTAAAACCTGTTCGCTGCCCTCATCTGTCCATCAGCCTACTTTGGCTTCTCACTGTGAGGAAAGAGACAAGCTTACTGCTGTCTGGGTTACGTCCTGTCAGGGGAAGGGCTCTAGAAAGCTGCAAAAAGACCGAGTCAGGCTGGTTGAGGGTAGCTGGCGGAAATTACAAGCAGGTTGGGATAAGATTTTTGTCCTATCCTATCTGAAAATTAGTTACTTCCCTTGGCAACGAACAGGTTAATAATGTTTTGTGTTTATCTTTATTATCTTTATGTTATAAGTAGACTACGGATTTTTATGTTAAGAAAATAGGCCTTTTATGTTTTGAAAAGCGGATTTTTTTTTTTATGTGAAAAAATCCGGAAATATTTTTTTCCCCCGTTTTATTCATTTTTTATTATTACCAAGTTTTTCAGAAATCAGTCAAAAAAAGAACAAAAAATGGTAAGCTTTTTCCTGCACAACATTAAGCACTCTGGGCTAGTAAACAGGTAAAAAATGACGTTTAGGTACCTTTATTGCAACCGCATTGTTTGATAAGTAGAGGACTAGAAGAAATTGACAAGACCCTTTTAGGAACTGTTAAAGTAGGTGTTTGAAATCATTATCTTGGTAATGTTCTCCTTGGTGAGGCGGTGTCGGCGGTCGGTGAGGACGTTTCTGTAGACGGAGAAGGACCTTTCCACGTCGACGCTGATGATGGGGCAGTACCTCAAGAGGGGGATGTCAGCAAGCTTGACTCCAGCCGGCACACCAACCTCAGATCCGTGCTGATCTCCATCCAGGATCAAAGCCACTGTCCTCAGCACACCAATGTCGGGATTGCGCTGCAGCACCGCCTTGAACTTGGTGAGCAGGATCTCCTTACGGCAGCCTCGGATCTTTTCGAGCTCCTCCTTGGCCTGATCAAGGAGCTGGAAGGCCTTGGCCAGCTCCATGCCGGCCTCCTCCAGCTGCTTAAGGATCTTCGGGATGAAAGACACGTGGGCATTTAAGAAGACCAAACTGAGCTTGATGTCCGCCTTTCCGAACAGGTCCTTGGCACTCCGGATTGCCATCGCGTCGTCATCGTTCAGCTGGTCCACAATGTCCTTGACGGCCTCGAAGTGCTCGGCATAAAACACTGCGGCGTCGATCCACGTCGCCCACCGAGTCAGAATGGGCTCCGGGGGGAGAGAAAGATTGGGCTGCTGCTCCTTCCAAAAGACAACACGCGACGGGGCTTTGACGAACACCTTCTTCGTCGTGGCAATCAGGTCGTTGACGTCCTTGAACATTTCTCGGACTGTCTTGCAGACACGGTGGAGCGCGTGGGCAACGCAAGTCACATGCAGCAATTCCGGGAAGAGTTCCTTCAGGGCATGGCCGGCCTTGATCATATAGGCCGCGGCGTCGCTGACGAGGACCTTGAGGCACTCCGGCTTGAAATCAGGCCAAAGATAGCGCAGCCTGTCATTGACTGCGCGTACGATCTCCCCGGAGTTGGTCTTCTCCAGAAACATGCACTGGACGAGGTGGGGACGAAAGTACCTCTCCTTGGACAAGCGTCCCGCGATGATGTTGGCCACATATCGACCTGCCGAATCGGTCGTCTCGTCGACGGACAGCCAGATGGGCTGCTGTCCGAGGTCGGCACGGATCCCCGCCAAGGCCTCGTCGTAGCACTTGTCGAGGTAGTGCTTTCGAATCCAGCTTTCATCGGGGACCTGGAGAGTGATGTGCTTCTCCAGGAACGACCGGAGGGCAGGGTTTTCCAATTTCGACCATGGGATGCCAGCGGCCAGCATGGCCTGGCACAGCTCCTGAGCCACGACGTCGCACTTGTGCCTCTTTCCGCCACCAAAGTCCTCCATGGTGGCTTGCGTGACCGTCCTCTTCTTCTTCAAGGCCAAGTTGCTCTTGTGGCGGTCTCCTCGGACATGTTGGGCCAGCTCAGACTTCTGCTTCGCCCGGAAAGTCTTTTCACAAGCTCGACAGAAAGCCGTGTCACTCGACACGTACTTGAAGGTGGCCCCATCGCCGCCAGCGTTGGATTCCTTCAGCCACTTGTCACGAAGAGCAGCACTCATCTTGATAGGAGACTTGTTCACACTTTGTGTACACTCTCTCACTGTAGTACACCGCCTCACTGCTGTACACGCTGGAGACGCAACACACGCAAGTGGACGCAACGTTTTGTTTTTGAGATCGATCGCAGTTAAATATTTCGATCGCAGTTAAAGATTTCGAGCGCAGTTAAAAATTTCGAAAAATTCCCTAATTTTTTTTAGCGTTGCCAGACATTTTCGACCAAAAAGGGCATTTTATTTAATTTTTCCCGAAAAAGGGCGAAAAAATTTTTTCTCCGAAAATAGCAAAATAATTTTTTTGCACGCAAAAAAGCCGTTTTATGTGAAAAAATATTTTTTATTTTTTCACATAAAAATCCGATGTGCAGTTATAAGTGTGGTCATTACCTTTGATCATAAATAAAAACAAAACTGCTGTTAATTTTTATATAGAAAGTTTATTTTATATACCTATATATATACATATCTATATATATATCTATATATATACGTATATATATATCTATATATATATATTTTTTTTTTTTTTTTTTTTTTTTTTTTTTTGTATACAAGATCGAGGCTCGTGAAAGAGCGAACATTAATCACACAGAAAGACAAACAGACACATAAAACAAATAACATCGGGAGCGGTAGACAAGATGGGGAGAGAGGGGGAAGGACACAAACACAACATTTGAGAGCAGGGACCAGCTGGTTGAGCTGGGGTACTCAGCAGACAGGATGCATCTGTTTCCAAAGGTGGTGGGCTGTGCACCAACTGATGAGGTTAGCGTACACCGCCATCGATGACACCGCCACAAATGGCGGAACAGATCATATATCTATATATCTATATATATCTATATATATATATATATATATATATCTATATATATCTATATATATATATATATATATATATATATATATATATATATATATATATATATATATATATATATATATATATTATAATAGCCGTAGATGATTCTGTCTGTCTGTCTGTCTGTCTATCTGTTGGGTGTCTGTCCGGGGTGTGGCTTACTCGGTTTGCAGAGTAGCTCCACCCATAGCTCCACCCATTCTGGGAGTGGCTATAAACAAATATCCACCATTTTATTAACTCGCATAGCTTTGAGTCCTGTTTTGTAGGCCCGTGGTGTCTTGCTCTCCCCCAGTTTTATTTCAAATCAAATTCGATAAATCATTTCATTTTTCACAGTCGCTAACATAGTTTTAGACTCGGTTGAAAAAAAACGGGAAGAAAATCCGATGAAAGTTGCCGTTTATAGAACGAAATGAATTCTCAAAGGCCTGTAACTTCAAGGCCATTGAGTCTCTCTCACGCCTTTATCTCCAATCTAACTCACCATATGATTTCATTTTTATCGATGGTTTTACTTTTAGACTCGGTGTCAGCAATAATTGAGAACAATCCACACACGCGGGAAAATGCAGAGATATATTTTTTAAAATCGCGTCATGGTGTATCATACACCGCCCAACATGACACCGCCGGCAATGTGTCGATATATATTAAAAATTCGCTTTTGCTTTTCCGTTATGATATATTACTATTTCGTTTGATGATAGTCGTCACAAAAACGTCAACAATGATGCCGACATATATTTCTTCGTTTTTATTTCATTCAACATATTAGCCGGAAGTAAAATATGTTTCAGGAAATTACCGAGAGATATTTCTTCGTTTTTTTTATTAGTTATGTGCGCATACACTTTAAATAGGTTTATTTGAAATCTTTAATTTTCCACAATATAATTTACTTGCCATTTATCATTTGATGATTACGAGACAAATTCCTCTTGAGGATCGTGACAATTCATGCGTTGCGTGGAAACTTCCATTTCCAAAATGAATGAGACGATCGATGAAGAACGACTCGGTGTCACCAACGCGGGAAAATGCAGAGATATATTTTTTAAAATACACCATATCACCGCACAACACCGCCCAACAGCCAACAAGTATCATACACCGCCCAACAGCCAACGAGTATCATACACCGCCCAACATGACACAGACAGCAACATGTCGACATTATCGCTTTTTCTTTAAACCGAGTGAACCGAGCCGAACCGAATACACCGCGTGAATTCACCGAGCGAATTTCAGCCAATTCCACCTATTTCTTCGTTTTTATTTTATTCGTTACCAGGGGAATACCAGCAGAAGTACCCAGCGTTGCCGGGCGGGGGAGGGGGGAAGGGCACGTACACTTTAAACATGTATATACATGTGGGATGTGGGATATATACATGTGGGACATGTGTACGTGTGTGTACGTGTGTACGTGTGTGTGTGTGTGTGTGTGTGTGCGCGCGTGAATATGTGTATATATGTGTGTGTATGTGTATGTAGGCTAACCCCCGCTCTAGCAGGGAAAATGGCCTTAAAATGCATGTTGTTGTTGTATGTGTATATACATGTCTGTGTGTGTGTGTTTGTGTGTATATGTGTCTGTACGTGTGTGTGTGTGTGTCTGTTTTTGTGTGTGTGTGTGTGTGTGTGTGTGTGTGTGTGTGTGTGTGTGTGTGTGTGTGTGTGTGTGTGTGTGTGTGTGTGTGTGTAGATGTATATATATGTGTATATATGTGTATA